>NW_004567108.1:42865473-42883149 GCF_000260355.1 Condylura cristata
ACCCCAGTTCTGTATGTACAAATAAATAAATCTTTAAAAAAAAATCACCCTTAAACACATTAAAAAAGAAAAAAATCAGCCTAATAAAATACCAGAAGCCTAGAAATTATAGCAGCCATTACATATTTAATAGCAAATAGTTACTAATTCATTTTAATTATTCATTAACTAATCAATATTAATTTACGCATACAAATTCTAGAGTTGATTCTACTGCATGGTATATTTCTTATGATAGCCATAAAATCAAGTTGAAAAGGAGGGAAGGAAACTTAATTGTGTAACTTCTTTATGTTGGTTACTTCCCTCACTACGAGATCTTCTCAATTTAACTTGTGATACAGGCATTTTACAGACAAGAAGGCTGAGATTATGGAAATTAAATACTTTTGCCTGAAGTCATACAGTCTATCAGTTTAAGTAACTGAGCTAGAAACTAAAAATAGGATCGCCTGAGTCCTAAGTATGCGTTCCCCACCATGTTATATAGATTTTGAGAAAGTCTCCAAGGAACCTCAAGTTTATAATGGAACATAAATCATATAGGTAAATAGTAATAAAAGTAAAAAGTAGTAACTGTCATGACAAACAAATCACTCAAGTATTGTGAAATTCAGAGAGGAAAGATTGCTATGGGTTAAATAAAGACTGGCTTCTGAACTGGACCCTACAGGATGAAGAGTTAGCCCTGTGGAAACATAGTGAAGTAGTATCCAGCTAAACCAAGACTGGGAGGTGGGAAGATAGAAGGTTCATACTAAAATATTATGATAAATAATATAAATGATTTAAAGTAGGGGCAAGACTAGTAACAAAAGATAGAGCTAGAAAGACTATCTAGGAAAAGTCTAACTACCAAGCATTTGTGAATAAACAAGTGAGACTAATTTTCCTACATCCCTCAGATTCTACTTGTTAAACAATCAATTTCTTAAATACTCTGATTGCCTTCATTTCACTTACCTTCTATTTTAATGGCTTATTAGTATATGACCTATTCCTTAAATTTTTCTGTTGGAAATAACTTAAGATCTACTAATCACAAGTGTTAATCATTTCCCTTTTGATTATAACTTAGGCCTTCATAAGAATTCAAGTTTGTTGACCACTTGCTGTCTCAGACATAGCACCATGCTAGAACACCTCTTATGTTTTTGATATTTTTTCTTTCCACTAGATTGACTCTTTCATCTCTTGCTTCTCTTATTTAAGTGTGTCTCAGGAATCTAATCTAAAGCCTCACCACTACCCCTTCTTCCCTCTCTCCAGAAATGTCTTCCACACTCATCTACTTTAAGGAAGTCACTGTATAAAATCAAGATTGTTGACTCAATGCTTAGTAGACATTTCTTACTTTCCTACAGAATGACATTTCTGTAAACTTCATGCACTATCCCACAAATGCAACTAATTTACCATTTTAAAAGCAGACTGATCGGTTTGACTCCTTAAAAACACCACCTTATTTCTAGCTTTCCAATTTTTGATAAAGTCTCCATAATATTGGTTGTCAAGCCCACCTTGTAGCATTAGTCCTTTGCTTTCCACAATTAGTAGCCATAATGAAGTGTCTTCCTTTCTGTGGTAGTGGCAGCTGTTTGGGCTTTCCTGACTTTGTTAGTACAACAGCCCCCGACTTGGTCTAGCTGTCAGTAGTAGGACCTTTCTTCCCTTCACTTTGCACATTCGCGCCAATCCTACAATTTCACTCCCCTGATCTTCAAGAATCCCCAAATCCTACTGAGTTTTACACTGATTTCTTTTCTAAACATGTATTAAGGCACCCTCATAAGTTATCCTCAAACTACTTTTTCAACTTTATCACTCACACATACTCTAAGTTTTAGCCTAAACACACTGGTCATAATTACCTTGGCAAACTTTAAACCTAAACTCACCTTGGCAAACTTTGAGCTTCAGCACACATACTCCTCTGTTTATGCCATTTCCATTACCTAAAATGGTCTTTCCCCCCTATTTCTGTCTATTAAAACTTCCTCATCTTCCAAGGCTTCATGGAGAGAGGGGCACCTGAACAAAGCATTGGGGCAAGGCTGTCAACCTCATTGAGTTCCAGTTTTCTCACCCACAAATGTGACTGTATTCAGCATTTATATTAGAATAAGGCTGATACAAAGATTAAAGGTTAATCTGAGTAAGAACACTAAAGTAGGTGGGATGGCAGTTATATTTGTGGCAAAATATATATAAATCAATTTATAACTGCTAGATTACATCAATAATTTAAAGAATAAAAACTTTAAATTGTGATTTAAGTAAAACTCAATGGTAAAGTGATATTAATGACTACAGCCTTAAAGATATCTACTCTAATGTCATTGATAGGTTATTTTCATTTTTTAAAACTAATACCTATTCCAAAAGATTAGGGAAAACCCTTGCATAAAAAAAGAGACAAGTTTATCAGAAGGCCCGACCCAACATTTTTATATGGTCATAAGAGAGCAGTTCTTTGCTTTAGACTTATCTGTGGAAGGTTAAACTAATATTTATGAATGCATAATCAAAATTATAATTTAAATGTAAAAAGTGATTATCCTCTACAGATCAATTTATTTCAATTCCTTTAGGTTTAGGATTTCCAAGTTCATTTTCTAAGGAAGCAGTGAGATTCCATCTTCATTTCAGACAAAAAAAAGTTGAAGGGTAGTGACAGAGATTTTTTTCTAACATTTCCCAAGTCAGTAATGAAATTACAGACATGTCCTAGCCATCATAATTCTTTATGAAGGTTCCCATTTAATCTACAAACTACATATCAAATGACAAGTACTTTTAGGCTTGACTACTTTTAAGTGGAATGTTTTTTATACAACAGATGATACCACAAATGAAGAAAGTTTTGAAGAATACTGTTTATATTTATATCAGACTTTGCATTATGTTATACAAAGTTATTAAGACCTGAATCTCTGATATGCTTTTGAAGAGAACTCTGTATCAAAATAGAATATGTATAAATTTCTTACATAAAATAGTAAGTGAATTTACTGAGAGAGCTTGTTAAACAAGCTGACCATTAAACACATATCCAGTACAGATCACTGTTGTTTTTTTTTTTTGACCATGCATGAGTATCTGTAGCTAGCTTAAAGGCTATCATTTTCTAAAATATAGTAAGAATTTAAAATACATGGAAATGACTGCAAGCCAAACAATCACTTTTCATGGCTTTTAATGTATTGTTTTACTCAGGGAGATATAGTATCTGTTTGTGATGATACAACAGCTATAACAAAAGTCTATACTAGATATTGAAACTATAAATGTATGTTACAATGTTAAAGCTAATGGTATCATCAGAAATGGAGATTTACCACATCAGAAAGTATCATAATATTCTGTATTATACATAAATTTTGAAAATACACATATGTATCCAGCAAATATCTAACCAAATTGAATCAGAAAAACCCATTTTATGTTCTAACAGAGAGCTCTGTTCTCTTTTACCAGCAGTAAAAGAGACAACTAATTCAATCAATCTAATACCATTTTCCTCACCTTGAAATGAGAATAACAGATTACAAGAAAGAAATAACAATTCTATGGAAGTTATTAGTATGTTTAAAATGATGAATGGCCCAGAATACATGCTCATTATTATATTGCTTCTATTATCATTATTATTTTCACAGTACAATAGTACTAGTCTTATTATTTGCAGAATCACTTCCTTGCAAAATGAGGTTTCAATCTAACTGGAGATTAAAAAGACAAATCCTTCCATTTGTCTCATGGATGCATAGATGTATAGATGTCTCATGGATGTGAAGTTTCAAAAGCTTATTGATTATGTTTTTATGTTTGTTGCACTGCTGTACATGGACTAAATACCAAGTGCTATGAAAATGAGAAATGTAAAAGTTTAAAAAAGCTAAAAATTACAGATTTTCCACATTCTAATTCTAGTGACTACATGCTTGGAACTGAATTGCTTATTTTTTTTCTATTAGACTCTAACTGGTCAACAACAAAAAAGTAAACTACAAATTCTACTAGGGAGATTAACAAAGAACTGATAGTGAATGATAATGGAAGGCGGTCTATCAGAAAATAAATTTAAACTGAGAGTTGGTCTAAGTATCATTTATAATCTGCTGCACAAATATGTATGAATAGGAAGATTACATCTGTACCCATAGTAAATTAAAAACTGGAAAGGAGGAATGTTAATACACCTATATGTATAGTCTTTCTTAATTTTTATTAACAATGTGTCTAGCTTGTGTAAATAAGATATTTATACCACTTAATAGTTATGCATACAAATAATTACAAACTGAGAACAAAACCATGCCTAAGGTTTTGGCATAGTAAAACCATTCCTAAGGTTTTGCTCTTCTTAATAATTTGTACAGGAAACTGAGGAAAATGAGTAACAGTTTCATTAACTTGGAATCTAAGGTAGTCCTGCTCCTGCTTAGAGTAACAAAAAAGCAATTTAATTGTGAGAGAAGGGAATGAAAACATTATTGAAGAGTTGAAAGAATTTTGAGCTTAGATTGCCTACTTTTGTGGAAGTTTTTCCTCCCCTCTGGACTGCTAAATTACAAAGGAAATGTTGCTTTATCAAAGCAACATTTGTAAGTTAAATGATCTATTATCTTTGCTTTAAGATAGCAAATTTAACAAATTTGATTTTGACTTTTCATATTAATACATGCAGCATAAAGGATTCAGATAATTTACCAACCTGACAAGCGGTCTTTCAGTGACTGAAAATTCATTTTAACTATATTCAACTAACTTCCTGGGAAAAGACTTATAACGAAACATTTGGTGCACCTATATGACTCCTATGCAATTTATTTTTGTTTGAAAACTCTCTTTTGAAAAATTATTTCCTTAGAACAAATTGCCCTTAATGGACAGCATGAACATCTTCACAGCTCATTTCTTAATGTCATCATACTGCTTTCCAGTTAGCTATTGTCACTTTATAACAGTGTCTGTGTATATCAGTTATACTTCACTAAGTTTACTGTAATTTCACCAAGCGTAGGCATGATTTTTTTTTTTTGGTAGGAGAGGCACTTTTAGCAAAATATACCTACTCCACCACATATTCAGTCATTCCACTACCAGTAATAAACCATCAGAGTGGGACACTTGTCACACCTAATCTCCTGGCAGGCAACCACTGATTTTTTTTTACTGTTTCTGTAGTTTTAAATTCTCCAGAATGTAAAATAGGTGGGATCATATATTAAGTAGCCTTTTCAGGTTGGTTTCACTTAGTAATAAGCACTGTAATTTACCATGTCTTTTTATGATTTGAAAGAGCTTTGCTGGCATAGTGTTATCATGCAAGTTTCCCTCTGACTTGGTAGCTCATTTTGTTTTTTTTAGTGAACAACATCCCACTGTCTGCATGTACTACTTTATCTATTAACCTGTTAAAGGCATTTTAGGTAATTTCAGGTATTAGTAATCAGGATTAAGGCTGCTATAAATGTATCTATGCAGACTTTTATGTGGGCATCAGTTTTCAACCCCTCTGGGTAAATACCAAGGAGCACAGTCACTGGGATATGCGGTAGCAGTATGTCTTATTTTGTAAGAAACTT
Source organism: Condylura cristata (assembly GCF_000260355.1). Taxonomy (NCBI): domain Eukaryota; kingdom Metazoa; phylum Chordata; class Mammalia; order Eulipotyphla; family Talpidae; genus Condylura; species Condylura cristata. The sequence goes on from NW_004567108.1 coordinate 42,871,065, forward strand.
CCAAACTGTCTTCAGAGTATTATTATTATTTTGTAGCCTCACTAGCAATGAGGGAGTTACTGTTGGTGTGTTCTTACAGGCATTTGGTGTTGCCAGTTTTTTTTTTTTTTAAAGATTTATTTATGTATACAAAACCGGGGTACAGGTCAGAGGTGCAGGGGCAGTGAGAGGATTCACCAGAGACAGACTGGGGAGCACAACAGGCTGACTGACGAAGTACACTGCGGAGGGGAGCAGTGGGTAGGTCAAGAGAGGTCTGCCATGCCATGTGCATCACCTCAGAGCAGGGATCATACTCCTCCTAAAGTAGCGTTTAGCTTCTTAGTGCTGTGCTTTAACCTGATGCGCCACAAGGGAGGGCCCTGGTGTTGTAATTGTTTTAGATTTTAGCCATGCCAATTAAGTGTAGAGTGTTACCTCATTGTTATTTCCTAACTGAATAACCCTCTTTCACCAAGATTGTGACCAAGTCTGTAGACTACAACTTTCCACCTTTCCCTTATCTGTTGCCAAGGTAGCAAAGAATATAAGTGAGCAAAGCTAAAATAAGCAAGCAAAGTTAAAGACATAGAGTCCCAACCAGCAAAAAAGTAATTAAGAAAGCATACACACCTAGTAAGCAAGGAACATCTATCTGAACACGAAAGAAAAGCTGAGAAGAATAGAAATCTAGAGACCAATAGACAAAGGACAACAAATTTGAGAACCCACTAAAATCTTTATTCTAATGGTTTTGAAGTAAGAATGATAGAAAAAAAGCAAGACTGAATGAAGTCCTAGAAAGGCAGTCAAGCACAAAAAGGCAGGTTCAGGATCTCAGAAAAGAAATCCAGGACACAGTTCTTCATTAAAGATAGTGAAGATATTAAAAACACATACACACAAAAGATGCTGAATGAGAGCCAACTAGTAAAGTATATTCAGTAGACTTAAGTTGGCAGAAGACAGGATTTAAGATACAACTATATAATGGCCCTAGTAAACAAGGAAATAATGGCCTTAGTGAAGTAATGAATCAGATGGACTTAACAGACATTTACAGAGTCTTTCATCCCCAAAATAAATGAATACATTCTTTTCTCAAGTACACATGGAATATTCCCAGGTCATGTTCTGCAACACAAAATATCTGTCCTTCCTTTAACTGACACTTGCATTCTTGGGATAAAATGATTCTTCCTTAGGTTAATTTAAAATAATAAGTCAAAATAAACAACAACAACAACAGCAAAGCCCATGGATTTCTTTTGCAGCAGTGTTTACAATAGGGTAGACATGAAGAAAGAATGGTTGCAGTAGTAAGGCTTGTCTTAGAAGATCTACATACTTGACCAGTAGGGCATACTTTTAACAAAGGTAGAGTAAGAAACCAGATTTTTTTTTTTATAGCAGTTGTCTATAGTACAAGGACTGGAGTATGACAGACTTAGATTTAAATTTTGACTTTACCAGTTATACAACATTACCCAAATTACTTTTCCACTTTGTTCAACTTCAGCTCCTTCAGCTTTAAAATGAAGATAGTATTGCTCTGACGTTTAAATAAGAAAATGGACCTGCAGATAGATGAAGCAGAATTGCTTTTTCTCCCACTCTAATCTTAATAAAGGAAGTATAAAACAAAATCTTTGAAGTAGAAAACAAATAGTAGAAAAAAAGGAATTCAAAGATAGAAAATTAGGAAAAGAAATCAAATCTGTATAGAGATAGGACATTCTTATTGACTGAAAAGTTGATACAAAACTACTGATGATGAAAATATTCTGGTTAAATTAATAATCTTCAAGGTAAAGGAGTGAATTCTCCAAGAAATCACTAGTAAAGAACAGGTTACTCTTGGCAGAAAAATAAGTAGGGAGTAAAGTAGACTGGCTCTAGTTTTTTCCACAGACATGTTCAGTGCAGGAAGATAAGGGAGAAATCTTTACAGATGTTAGAAGGAAAACGAAAAGGGACCTAACAATATTATATCTAGCCAAGCTGTCATTCAATTCTAAAGACAGCATGTAATCTCAAGTACTACTGAAGACACAGTATAAAAACTGGGGGACATTTTTTAAAAGAAAGAAAATGAAGGAGGATCTCATGGCAAAGTCCAGATAACCAAAACATCAATTAAAATAAAGCTTTCAGAACCAGAGGTACTAAGGCAGAAGAGAGAGTGCTGAACAATGAATCTTTTAAATATAAAACGAAGCCTATAACTGTGAAAATTCTGTAAATAAATACTGTGAACATTGACCATGTAAAAACAATAATATAACAAATCCAAATTGGACAACGGAGAAAAGGGAAAAGTGGAAAAAAATGATAAGTGTACTAATTTCCTCAACCTTTGGGCAGGAGATTAACCAATTCAGTCTAAAATTGAATTATGTAATTTTAGAGATAATTCCAATCTTTTATTATTATTATTATTATTATTATTATTATTATTTGTAATATGGCTGAATATCTTAGGAAATCTCTTAGGACACAAAATTGAGAAATTTCCTTAGTCTTTGTATTTTTGTATTAAATTCAAGTAATATAAAATATAATACCTCTTTAATAAAATTATCTATTTAAAATTGCCTTTTCTTTGAGTATATGCATGAAGAGATACCTGTAATAAGGATCATTTATTGTAAATAATAATTATTTCTTCATATTTTAAGGTGTGTGCCTTGTTTTCTTTTTTAAAATCTTTTTGATAGACAGCCTAATATTTTGAATAGGCATTATTTTTAGAAAAATTAAACTCATTAAGAAAAACAGTCACCTACATAAGTCATAGTATATAACATTGTGGTTCAATATGTAGTACATGCTAAGTAATTATTGACATAAGCTATGTGTGAAATAGTATGAGACTATCAATCCTGGAAACCATCCAGAGGGAATTTTGGACAGTACCAAAAAGGTGAAATTCTGTGAGAAAAACAACATTTCAAATATAGCACATAAATAAATATAGGTTACCATGAAAGATGAATCAAAAAATAATGTATACTTAAAACAGATGAGATTATTTTTGTGAAAGCAATACTTAGTGACAAAGAAATATTATGCAAATTGTTACAGACGTCAGAATTTCCACATTGTTCTCATCTTGCTAAGTTGGTTTTATTGACATGAAAAATTTTACCATTATGGGAAAGAATGAAGAAATATAGTTCATGATATGAAATAAAAAGGAAAAAATGCAAGGTGGAAGTTTTCCTGGCCCTCAAATAGATTTTCATCAGTATACCTGAGTGTTACTCAAATTGATTTCTAGAGGATCAGAAGACTTTAGAGAGTGATTCACAAATGCAGTTGCACGCAGGTGAGCCTCTTAAGTCCTTGAAATTTTTCACATTTTAAGTTTAGGAATTGTTGGTCATGCCTTTCTTGTCCGCTGTAAGTAGAGACACTGATGTCCCTTGTTCATCTGCAAATCCACACCCCATGATTTTGAACCATTTATTATGAGGACAAAAAAATATGAGCTTCTCTTCTACTTAACACTAAGGTCTAAAATGAATCATTCTCTTTAGATCTATAATCAAGTATGCCTAAGTATAGTCTTTCTGATAATAACTACAAGATGATGAATGATGATGATAGTTATTATTAAACCTAGTTTTCTATTTCTAATTTTAGATCTTCTCAGTGGGTATGTAGGAGTTGCCATTTCCCCTGGTAAGAACTTCAGTAATTTTTTCAAAACAATAGTATCATTTGATGAAGGGTGCTTTTACTTATTTAGTTAAAAACAAAATGGTCCTTAATAACCCATCAACATGGCAGGTTCAGAATCTTGGGTACATTTGTCTGCCCAAATCAAGTTGACCACTTCCTTCTGACTTTGGGACTCCATGGTTTGACTGTCTTTAAGCCATCCTCCAAACTATTAAATAGTCATAGATTTTTTTTTTTTCAAATTTTATCTCATTGTTTCCTTGCTACAGCATCCTTAATTTTCAGACACTTAAGAACTCAATTACCCTATTAGAAGTTTCTTCATGTTCTTATTCTGTTTTATGTTCCAGGTCTGTGTCTGGTGCCTCATCTCTTATATCCATTCCAATCATCTAACATCCTGTTAATTCTCAAAATATCATAATAGTTTACATCTACTACTCAAGGTCTACACCACTCTTCCTTTTAATTTTCTTCCTCCTTATAACTCATATTTATCCTGGTCTCAGCATAGTCATTTTCTTATCAAAGATTTCTGAACTCCTGATATTGGTACCTAAACTCTCTATATTTAGCCTCAAAGAAGACATACTAATTATATTTTAACTGTTACTTTTTTGTAATCTCCATTAGTTCAATAAAACTGAGTGCTTTCACTTCTGCAATCCAATAACTAGCACAGACTCTAATATATATGCAGTGTTTTGAAGTTCAATATATATATATATATGTATGTGTGTGTGTGTGTATATATATATATGTGTATATGTATATATATATATGTCAAATTGCTGGTAGTGTTAATTTTTTTGTTTGTTTTTTGATTGCCTAGTGCTGCAACTTTTCATCATTATGGTAGGCAAAGTACATTGGCTGTACTAAAATACACTTCATTTCTTTTAAGCAATGGCAAAATGTATTAATACTAAATGTGTGCAACCTTCGACTCAACAATTCTAGGTATTTGTGCTGGTTGTTCACAACATTGTTCGTAACAGGAAAAAGTCCATTTAATAATTAAGGATTATAAAATTTAGATTACATAATAAGACAGTTATTTGATTTATATGAAATCATGTGTTAGTATGTGAGCATAACACAAAGAAAAACCAGAAACATTTAAAAAGTTAACTAAAATGAGATAGATTAGTGCTGTAGAGTGAGATATGTGACTTAATGACTTTTAAAAACTACTAAGTGAATATAAAGAAAACCTTAAATACATTTAGAAAAGAAAAGTCACTTTTTTAAAGAGAGAATGCTTCAAATTATTTTCTCTGAATACCCTTGGTAGGTATTATGATTCATTGCTCAAAGTCTTTCTTTAAAATTAAAAAATACAGTTATAAAAGAATTCAATTTAAGTAACAATAAATACTTATGTAAAGAACATTAAACATATCATTTTTACCAATTTATGAACTAAGTTGTTAAAACATTTTAATGTCCACAATGGTCTTAGACTATTTTAATAGAGTATATTAAGAAGAGAAGACAGAGAGTGACTTATTTGAATGTTAACTTTTTTCTGTTTGCAACAGGTATGAATTTTACCATAGGGTGTACTCTAATTTGTGCTAAATATAACATCTATTACCACAAAGATAGTACTGAGACTTCAGGAAAGTTTTCGTAGACTGCCATTGCATTTTTCTTACCCATTAACTGTGGATAAACATGCTGTATGAATTTGAGGAAACTACAATCTATCTGGGTTCAAATTTGATCTTGTCTCTTAAAATTAAACATCTAGGAAGCAGACTGACTACTATGCCACTAAAAGTGTTTGGGAGAATGAATACAAACTTACATCTTTAAAAAACTTCTTTACTATCCTAGGAGCCAAGTGTGCAAGAAATAGAGAGTAGCAAGAAGAAAGTGAGGGAAGAAGAGGGTAGTTTTTATAGATTTTTCACCAATAAAGTTTCAAATTTAGAGGGAAAAGTTTTCTTTTTCTCTAGTTAGATAACACACACAATATAATAGCAATCAATTTCTGCTTATTGATTTTTATAACAATATATATACAATGGAATATTACTCAGCAATTAAAAAGATAAACTTATGCCATTTGCGGCAACATGGCTGGAACTGGAAAAGATTATGCTTAGTGAAATAAGCCAAAAAGAAGAAGGAAAATAAAGATGGTTTTACTCCTATCAGGAGTGTAAGGGATCAGGGGGATATATATATATATAATATACACACACACTGTAATAAAGTAAAAAAGAACTTCAACTAACAACTATAAACCAGACACATTCTAAGAGGAAGGAGAGGGGAATAAGATCAAAACTGAGGTGGGAAGAGCACATGGGACTATGGTGATAGCATATGGGTGAAGTGATAGTAGATAGTCCATGGGGATTACAATTGAGATGAAAAATGTACAAAATGAAGAATAATGTCAAAAATATATTTATAAAATAAGAAAAGCTTCAATTTCTTAAAAAAAAAAAGACACCTGTGTTAAGGCTCAAAGATTTGCAAATTATCTGGTCCCTCCCTGGTGGCACAGTGGGTTAAAGCACTACACTAAGAAGATAAAGCCATTTCAGCATGAGTTCAGTCTCTGCCCCAGAGGTGCCCACCATGGCTCCGCAGACCTCTCCTGACTCTCCCACTGTTCCCCTCGGCAGTGTACTTCGTCAGTCGGCCTATTCTGCTCCCCACTCTGTCTCTGGTGAATCCTCTCATGGCCCCTGCACCTCTGGCCTGCGCCCCAATTCTGTATGCATAAATAAATAAATTTTTAAAAATAAAAAGATTTATAATTTATCTAGTCTATAATGCTGGCTGGCAAGTATCTGGAAATAAGTGGCACCCTCAGAGGCACTAGTGACTGTATGCAAGAACTGACTCATTCCTAGGCTATTGATGCAGAAAATGCCAACTTTTTTTTTCATAAGTCTGCAAAGATTTAATCTCTCTGTGGGTTTCTTACACTGTTACCACCTGGCAGACAAACAGGATCAAAAACTTGTTTGAACTATGCTAGAGCAACCCTTCAAGAAAATAAGGACAAGATGTGAGCCAGGAAAAGCACTTGGGAAACTACTTGCACCTAATAAAAACATATTTTTAATTTAGCTAATGTGAAATCCAAAACAGTTCAGTCCAAATGGAAAAGATGCTTTACTTTTATTTAGGTGAGTTCTTAATTTAGGCTTGATTCATGCTTCAAGAATAAAAACTACCACTTTACAGAACAAGGTGCACATTTGGCCTTCACATGCCCCACTGCTCTTTGTTAAACCTGTATGAGCTACATGACAAGATTTGATATTTGTCCTTAATTTTGTGATAATCTAAAATTTTTTATGGAGTAAATTCATTTAAAAATTAAAATCAATAAACTGGTATGATTGGCATTTCACATGGCTACTCTAACCTGTTTACAACTATATACAACTCATTGAGTCCTCATACCAGACTTTAAAGGGGTATTAGCTTTTAGAGTGGACACTGAACAGAGAAGAGATGGTACTCAAAATTAGAGGGAATGATATTTGCCATAATAGCCAGACAAAGCAATGGCAAGACAATATTTTAGCTTAGATAGAGGGCAGTGTAAATAACTACCACTAGAAAGTATAAATCAAGAAGAATAAAGTTACTATATTTCATTTACTATACCCTCAACACTGAAGAGTTTGATTAGACTTGTGAGCTTGAAGACTTAAGAAAATGACGGCAGGTGGAAAACTTTCAATGGAATATAGTTTAAACAGTAGTCTAAAGCTTTAACACATAACAGCATCACCTAAGGACTTGTTAAAACACAGATTGCTGGTCTTTATTCCCAGAGTTTCTATTTTGTAGGTTTGAAGTAGCACCTGAGATTTCCATTCCCTGGGTAAATTCCCTGGGGAAGCGGATGCTGCTGACCTGGGCCCACATTTTGAAATGCAATGGTTCAAAAAAATGTGATTTATATATATATTATTAACATTTTCTTAACTTTGAAAAAAAAACTAGGCTAGCAGCAGAACAGAATTAGTTATTTTACATTTGTTCAAACTTCTATCTCATAGTTGGAAATACTGAAAACAGTGAGGCAAATGGGAGATAGTGTAAGTAAATGAAGTATTGCTGTCAGCCAAGGTGACTTCAGGTACTTCCTAGAGAATAGAGGAACAGAGGTAGCCTCCTACAAACTTAACGCTCCTTCATTATTGCAGTTAACATAAGAGTTTTCAGAATAATTTCTAAACATGTTTTAGAGAAGGGTGATATGATCTGGTGAGGAAAGTAGTATTCTAGCATACTGGTAATTTTTTGATGAATTTTCAACACATTGCCATAAGCTCTGTGGACATTATCGCATTCTGGTTTTATGAGGTGCATTCAGAACTGGCACCATAATTCTACAACTGGTTCAAAAGGACACAAATCTGGTTTGTGACATACCAGCAAATGCACAAAACTAATGTGAAAAGCAGAGCAAAGAGCAACAATACATGGATTCTGGAGATACCGCCTGAAGTACTTTCTTCTTCTTCCTCTGAGGAGCTTCCCTAGCACTGGGGCAGAAGAAGGTAGAGATATTACATATTATATATTACATATTATATATTAAAAGTAACCTCCAACTCACTAAGCTATCGGAATCCTGAAGTTGGGTCTACTATGCCATTCATAGGAGTATGTGTCAGACTTCACACGTAAAGTCAAGTCTACTTAAAAAGTACTAGGATATTATGGGTGAAATTACTTTCTCATGCTCCACTGATTTACAAAGTAATTCCTTATAATTCAGACTGGAGGTTTGTCCTATGCCTAATAAGGCTTTCTAAGCCAGGGCCTCTTAACTTAGAAACTTAGGCTCAATGCATTCTTACCATATGGTTCAAATTCTTATTAGCTCTGCTCTCCAGCTGTTAGAAATAAATTAATGATAAAATACTGACTGCTTTATTAGGAGATTTCGTCTCTCAAAACCACATAAAAAATCTAACAATAAAACATTTTTTTTGTTTAAGTGCAAATTCATACTAAATATCTTCTGTCATGAGACTTTATAGAACATATCTATTTTCAGTAACAGTAACAATAATACCAAAGTAAGTATCACATGTTTTCTGATTGGTAAGGACTGTATGGAAAGCTCATTATCTTTGTGATTAGAAAAGGATATGAGTTCAAATCCTGCCTGAAAAATTCACTAGCCAAGTAATATTAGGAAAGTTATATAAAACTTCCTGAGTCTGTCTCCTCATATGTGAAAGGAAATAATACCCATGGCATTGCTAGGAACTGTCAACATTCTTTCTTCAATTCTTAAAAGGCTAGTCCAAACTCTTTTCTATTTGGTAGGAGCTGTGAAATTCTAATTGTCTATATTCATCAGTCTGTGAAAAGCTTATGATGTACTTCAGTAGAAAAGCAAAAGCAAAAGTGTTATAGATTTTCCAACATTTCTCCTTGTACCTTGTAAGAATGACCAATAGCATTGGTTCCAAACTATACAGTACTCTATCCCACAAAAGCAGAATACATTCTTCTCATGTGCATATAAAACAATCTCAGGATAGACGATATGCTAGGCCATAGATAAGCCACACATAGCTGAGTTAAAAGGGTTGAAATCATACACAATATGTTCTCCCACTGCATGGAATGAAATTAGAAATCACTAACAGATAGATGCTGGGGAACTTCACAAATATGTGAAGTTAAACAACATACTCCTAAGCAACAAATGTAGAAAAGTCATCATGGAAAATCAAGTTCTTTAAGACTAAAAGAAATAAAAAATACAATATCCCCAAACTTATGGAATTCTTACAGGAAAATTTACAGCTGTGTTTAAAATAATATTTTCAAATAAATAAAGGAGAAACTGCAAAAAAGAAAAAGCAAACACAATTGATTCTTGAATAGCACATATTAGAACTACTTGACTTTTCTAAATCTTGATATCCTCCTCTACAAATAAGGATAACAACAGTATCTACATTCTAAGGATGTTACGATGAATAAATTAGACACAATAAGACAAAAAAAATGTGCACTAGCACATTGTAAAGCTTTTGTTTTCTTGAATAAACTATTGAGCTGTAAAAAAGGTACTTAAGCAACAGTTGGGAAAATTCTAATGTGAACTGGATTTTAGAAGATTATTAGGATATTATTAATTATATTAGCAATGAGAATGGAGTTTTTATAGAGGCCTTTTAAAAGATATTCATGTTGAAATGTTTAGTGGTAAAACATCATGACTCTATAAACATCATTTCTTTGTTTTTGTGCTAAAGTGTTGAAAAGCAAATATGGCAAACTATGAAAAATTATTAAATCTTGGGAACAGATACATAGTCTTTGTGTGTATATTATCATCTCTCATTTTCTGGGTGTATATATATATATAAGTTCTGTATAGATTCTTTGAGCTGGGCATGGTGGCATGGTGGTCTGGGGTCCAGTAACATCGTGGCGCTATGCCTGCACTGTGGTAGCAGACACATCATATTCATCACACTGAATTAAAGCAATGGTCTCCTGGAGAAACCTAGGCTGTGCCTTGTATCCTGCCTCAGTCTGGCTCCCCAGTCTTCCCATCAGTCCTGTAAGCTTGCTTATACCTTTCTGATACATTCATTTACGGCTTAGATTAAACAAAAGGGTTTCTGTCATCTGCCACCAAGGACTTAAATAAATGAAACCTACTTAATGTCTAACACTCTATGCAGTGCACATAAAAAGATTCCTTACAATGGACTTTTAAAACTTCACATAAAGATGGATAGCCTGTTACAGGATAGTACATAACACTAGAAGACACTACAATAAAATATTATCATATATTCTGTCTTCAAATACTGTAACTTTGAACCATTCTTCTAGAATGTGATGAGAATGATACCTTAATAACCTAAATTCTTTTAGAGATGCTAATGTTATATGGAGATGTAACAGAAGGGCAGTGAAATGGGAGTTGGGATCCAGTATTATCTTTACTAAATCTAGTTTTATCTTTGCTATTTGCTAAATAAGACAAATAGAAGGATCTTAACTCAAGGATATTCATTTAAAATAGGTTACTCTTATACAGACATATAAAAAGTCTATTAGTATATATTAAAGAGTAACATGGTAAAATAATTCACTGAAAAAACAGAAAAAGTATATGTCCAAAATATTCTTAATTTTTTAAATCATTATGCACTTGATACCTGATATGAACTCAGAAGTATGGGTACCTATTCATTTTTTAATGATTTATTTTAATAAGCAGAAATTTGAAATTTTGTGGTAGTCGTTGCTATTCCTTTAAAGTGCAGTTGATATTGAAATGATTTAAATTGCAATTACATTCTAATAATAATTTAACAAATTCAGAAGAACAAAGTGAGGTCCAAGATGAGTTTTTAATAGGAGACATAGATCAGCCTCAGATTTCTGAGCTAAGATTTCCACCACCACCTGATGCATCTGACCTGACTAAATATGGCTTTTTATTTTTAAGACTCATTTCTTTGAAGGTATTTTGAATAATTTTCTGACTTCTTGCATTTTAGCAATGCTACTTTACTTACACACACATATATATATTATCTTACTCTTATTTTCAAAATCAACAAAATAAGTTGTATGTGGAACAGGCATCAATATATCCTTCAGGTTGTCAAAAGTTGCTAACAGGCCCTTTGTGGTATGATTTTTACATTATCTAACTGTAAGCCCCTGTCAGGGTTCTATTTTATAGGCTTTGTATTGCTGGATTTCTTAAACCTGGTAGCTATCAGGTGAAATTCTGACAGAGCACATCCTGCCCACACATAGGCATCTGTCTTTGTCTTTTCTTGAACAGTGGTAGAACCAGTTTAAATGTGGTGAAAAAAGGAAGTGCGGTCTTTATTAGGCAGTGATGAATGAACTGAATACTGAAATTTAAACTGGTAACAAATGCTGCTGCCTAGACTTTATTCTTTAAAACAATATATTGCCCAGCTGTTAACTTACTCAAACCTTAAATCAAATAAGAGCTTACAATGTCTCTATCTGGTAGAAAGAATGGACTGGAAAACACATTGTCAAATGACACTTTTCTCTTCACTACTAAAATATTACTATTCTTTATAGGTTTTTACACATTTATAGATTTTTGTCAACACACTCATATTTTCAGTCTGGGCTAGTTACATTAGCTAGCAACATCTGGTCCATCACAAGCTGTTATTGTATGACAGTCATGTACAGAAATAATAAAATTCAAAAAAGATTTTTCAGAATTACAAAAAAGGGATTTATTATTTAGAAGTGCTATGGAAAATGCTATGAAAAAACAACTAAGAATAAGTCAATTTCTACTGCCTCCAAATATTCCTTCAAATGCTTATCTTTAAGTTAAATAATTCTTACCCCTTAAAAACTATCACTGGCTAAGTGGATTCGAATAGAAAACCCAGATATAAACCCA
>NW_004567108.1:42884364-42977032 GCF_000260355.1 Condylura cristata
GATTTGGTGATGGGAAACCCGTGGGGATTACAATTGAGATGAAAAAAAAATGTGAAAAATGATGTAAAAATAAACTTTTTAAATAAAAAAAAAACTATCACTGGCTAAATATAATCTTTTTTTAAATTAATTTTTAATTGAGTAATACTGGATACCCTCCATCATGTACTACCACCAAAGTGCACCCACCACCTGCTCACCCATATTCTTCGGTCACTGATAACTGTACTTCCTTCCCTCTTTATTCTTAGCTCTACCTCCCGACCACCCTCTAGCCACTGGTGCTTCAAGGTGCTACCATGCTACCTGTAATCAGGTATCAAAGTTTAGATTTTTAAGCTTGTTTAATTTATTTACTGTATATTCTAGCTATTAGTGACAGTTATTTATCCATCTCCTTCAAACTCGCTTCACTTGACATTATCCCTTCAAGTTCCATCCACGTTGCCACAAGTGACATGAATTTAACTTGTTTGATCAATGAATAGTATTCCATTATATATATATACTACAGCTTCTTGAAGCACTCACTTTTGTAGGGTAGTGAGGTTGTTTCTATAATTTAGTTATAGTAAATAGTGCTGCAAAAAACATGCAATTATATTCTTCTTATAGACATGATACCCCTGAATGATCCAAGTCCCTAAATTCTTCCTGACTAAAAAGGGAATTAAATGGTGGTATAAATAATCCTCCCTAAACCAAGTTTCTTCCTTGCAATTGAATTTATGTTTTATCTATGTATTGTGGATTCCCTACAAATAGCCATTTTCTTTCTTTATCACTTGGAGCCCTAAAACAAACCAGCATAAAATCAGGGAAGAATTTCTTGTACAAAGGCAAGTGAGGGAAAATGTCTGAACTTAAGAGTTTATTTTCATGTATCCCATCTAGTAGTTATTTGCCCTTTCAAATAAAAGAGAGAATGTTAAAAAGCTTTCTGAAGAATCTTTCTGTATTTAACAAAATACTACTTGTGAAATGATCATGATGGGACATTTAAGTAGGTATACTGTTTACCCCTGACAGCTCACCGTGTAGGCACACTCAGTCGTTCAATAAACTTTATCTCTGTAATGTTAAAAGACGTTCCAGTTATTTGAGCTTCCTAGCACTTGGTTATGATTCATAAGTAAAGTACAACCATACTTTTCACATTTCTTATAATTCTCTAATTGAAATCTCATTTTAAACACAAAACTAACTCTGCTCTACATCAACACTCACTGAATAAGGGGAAACATAAAGACCCTGGCTGTTTGTTTACACCAACATGATAAAAGACATGTATTTTCTAGCTACAAAGACAAAAAATCTTTCAATTTGAAAAAAACCCCAGACCCTTAAGAACTGACCATAGATCTGAGGGGGGTTGGGGGGTGGGAAGGAGGAGAGGAAATGGCATGAGGGAAGTGCACCATGAACTATGATGGGGATCTATGAGTGCTTTGGTGGTGGGAAAACTCTTGGGACCATACCTGAGAGGAGAAATCCTATACAAACAAACAAGTATCTAATATAATGATATACTATTAAGAATAAATTTTTAAAAGATGATATTTTTAAATTAAAAAAAACACAAAAGTTTCTCAGAATGTTGACTTCATGCATTACTAACAAAATATCCTTGAAAATATCCTTCTGCAACATTTGCTAGAGGTGAAAAATGTATTCTTTTACATTCTTATTTATTCTCAAATCATTTTTTAAAATATGTAACACTAAGTCTTTTTCAAAAGACCAATTATTGCTAATTGTTAGATCACTAATACTGAGTTTAGCAAACATTTATTCAAGATAGCAAAAGTTTAAACAACCACATTTACTATAAACTTGGCTCCGAATACCAGTGATCTCATATCATCCTATAGACAATACAGAGGAAAGACAATGAAGAAAATTAAACACCATAACTTTAATTTAGTAAACTAGATTTTTTTTTCCTTGACAAGATTCTTTTTTTAAAAACTCACAAAACTTCAGTTTTAGGTATACTGAACAGTTTTCTTGTAGAGGAATCAACATGTTTATTTTTCACAAGTTTTATTTTAAAAATTGCTGGAATCAAAGCGAGAAGCAGACTACCAAAGCCCTGTATAATTTATGACCTTAAGCTAGGACAAGGAAGAGTATTTATGAGAATCATATAAAAGTCAACATCAGTACTGAAAATTAGAATATTAATAGACTAACAACTGTAAGAAGGGCTGTTGCCGAAATGTGTGTTCTTTCTTCTACAGCACAAAACATTGATCTAGAAATAATCTCTATCCCAGATCAACTTGTAAAAACAAATACTTTGTGAACATATAATATAAAGTTTTAGTACATATCAACCATGTGCTTTTTAAAAAATTTTGTATTTTATATATTTTTTACGTTATTCTTCATTTTGTACATTTCACCGTTTCAGTTGTAACCCCTGTGAACTTCCCACCACCATTTCACCCACGTGCCATCACCATAGTCCCATGAGTTTTTATAAAGGAGCGGTATGTGTACAGTATTGCATAAGGCTCTGAAGTAAAAATCCTGTCAGTTCTCTTCACACCCATTAGGATATGTACTTTCTGTTTTACAGGATTAAAAGTTCTCAAGGTTTGTTGAATAACATGAATATACTCAACATTTCTAAATTATGCATTTGAAATTGTTACACGGTCTTACTCTACCACAATTTTTAAAATTTAAGTGGGTTAAAGGGATGAAAATTATGTTGATATTTTGCATCTGATAGGGTTCAACTCAGTTTGAGTTTAAAAAGAGCCATAAAAGTTAATTTCTTATCCTTAAGTAAAAACTCCACTCTCCCCCTTCCTTCCAGGCACCTCTGGCTAACAACCAGAGGAACTTCTGTATGATATGGCAGCTCCATCCCACTCTGGGTCCCGTCTACCTGTTAAGAGTTTTCCTTATTGTTGACCCCAATTCTGCTTCCTTCTAACTTTCATTCACAAAACCTGTTTCTATTCTTAGGAGTGATAAAGAAGGCAGAAATAACCTAGTTCTATCATATGAGTACCTTTCAATATAAAGGGGACAATGCCATAAAATCAGTCTCTTATTTCTTTGCCAGCAAGTCCATTAGATACTTGCCCTGAGAATGAGCAATGGGAACTATATAATTCTAAGTCATTTTCATGTAAAATACAGTTCATAATATTCTGATTAGAAGCTTCCAAAGAAATGTTAATTAATCTGAAAATGCAAGCTTTTAATAACTGAAAGGTCTTTACTTCTTGAATCACCTGCAGCCAGACTCTGAAACATTTGGCTTTTTGGTCCTTCTCCCAAATAGCTCTCAGACATCTAATCAATGCTGTCAGAAAAGTGCTCTGAGCCAAAGGTTATGACAGGAGTTTAATATTTATTAGTAGCCATTTATTTTACTTTCATTTGCTTGGGTTATTTTAATTCTTCAATTTTTATACAATCCAAAGAAGTTAAAACAGTTTCTGAGACTGTGATTAAGACACCCTGTGAACTTTGGGGTCACTTGTGCATATATAAACATGAAATAATACTAGGTGCTATTAGCTGTTAGCAGCAGGTATAAAATTACTGAAGCATTCTAATTACTTATGTATTCATCTACAAGAAAATCCCTTATATATCAGTAATAGGAAAAGTTTATTTCAAAAATAAGGAAAGTAACTTAGGTAACAATATTATGTTTTCTAAATTCTAGCCATATGAGCTATGAAGTCCTCTCTACAAGGACTTCTATGATTCCTGTTTACCCAACTTTTTGTAATGTTTCTGTAAGACTAAATACTCTACAAGCTTCAATTAAAACAGGATTCAGCTTGAAAACATATGCATAATCACACAAACACACACTAATAGACTCTAAGTTGTTCTCTAAATTGTTATGCACCAAGATAATTGCTTAAAAACTTTTTATAAGTCTGGTTTCAAGAACTTAATTGACATTTTTATTACCTTCCCTAAAACTTGGAATTTGCCTGAAAAGGGAGAGAAAATGATAAATAAAAAATTAAGGTAAAATAAGTGTGGTTAGATTTTTAATGAAGCACTGTATAAATGAGGATTTAACCACATTGTTCTTAGTGTTTAGTGTATTGTGATTTGAAATGAAATTGTTAGTATACTTTTTGCAGCATTTAACTCCTACAACTATGTGAGATTTATCAAAAATTTTGTAATACATTTTATTTTTAAAAAGAATAATCTATGTAGAAGTACTTCAATAATTACAATCACATTTCCATTTTGGCTTTTCAATGCCATAAAAATTCTGTCAATGTTCAGAAAGAGACAACCCAGTAATTTCCTTTTCAAGGCATCAGTGATTATTCCCAAATCAAAATCAATCAGTTCCTTTCATTTTCAAACTAGAATACAATGTACTTCATGTCTTTCTACTATATGAAGACATATCAAAACATTTTGAAAAGAGGACTGATAATTGGATGTTACCAATCCCCCCTAGGGATTATGTCTTTAATGGAATCTGTTTGAGAGTAAATCTTCAAGTGAAATATCTTAACACTTAATGTTTAATTAGAATCACAATATCAAAATGAATACTCCCATGTATATGTAGCAAAACCTTGATTCTGTTCTCCATTGTGGTGAATTTGTAAAGCCATGAAAGGTTTACCAAATTGCCTGACATTATTAGTGTCTTTAATCAGAAAGCTAACAAACAAAAACAGTGGATGTGTTAAAAATTCAAAATTTCAAAGTTCTTATAGAATAGGTAAAGCTAGTGTCTGGCAATAATACTTACTGTCTACTGTCTTCCTTTTTTTTTTTTTTTAATGATATATACAACTGACAACCAATGGAACTTAAAAAAAAAATAGACTCATTGAAGAATTCCTATGTAAGACTTTGAAAGGATAATCTTTATTATGTTAACTTTAATGGAGCTCTGACTATTCTTATATAGACAATCCCTTTGAAATAAGCTGCTATAAAAGATGGAGGTTAAAAGCTAGGGTTTTTTTTGATAGAGGCATTTTGAGGAAGAATCGGAATTTGAAAAACTAGACTAGACCAGAACTCATTATTTGTCTTGCTAAGGAGTTGTAGTTTAATAATTTTGACTGCTGGGAATCATTAAAGAAACCTGAACAAGGGAGTTGAAAGGACTAGAACAGTATTTTCAGAAAATCACTCTAACAACACAGTAAATACAGGCCTGATTAAAGATTGGAGGCAGGGGGATCAGTTATACTACATTGTAAACCAGAGGCGAGCCACATTTCTACAGAGGACAGAGAGTAAGTATTTTAGGCTCTGTAGAACACATCATTAGAATCACAAATAATTCTGCAAATATGGCATAAAATAGTGTTACCCTATTCTATGTCAAATAAAAAGGACTTGGCAAATATAGTGGCAATGAAAATGTAAAGAAATCAATCTTGAAGATTTAAACAGAAGACCCAGCAGGTTTTGGTGACTGACGAGACATTACAAAAATTAGTCTAGGTTCATTTCCAACTTGGGAAGTAAGGACATAGTTAATGAAAAAGACAATTTAAGACGGGGAATAAATTTGTTAAGAATGGTGCAGATTCTGGTTTTGGTCATGTTGAATTTGAAGTTTCCATGGGACATCTAATTGAGACAGTTTTAAAGTAAGGAGCTGTAATAAGGCAAAAATGGTAAAGGACAGCAGACTTTTTAACCTCCATATCCTGCCAATTCTTCTTTATAAACCCCTCAAATTCTTTTACTACTATTCTTTCCCCTCTGTGACCTGGTTTCCAGGTGCCATGCCTTGGGTCTCTAGAATACAATATCTACATTACAGCCAACTGTATATCTGATTTTAAAACTCTAGGGCTTAAAACTTTGTAAGCATTAGCCTATTATGCATAAATCTTTTTCGATCTTACTCCTACCTATTCCTTTTGCCAAATAGTAACAAGAAATCATAGCAGTTCTCTTTTACTTCATCAGTACCCTTTGTAAAATTCTTACAATAAACTAATAAACAAAAAAGCAGTCCCCTATATTTTGTCAGTCTTTCTGGCAAACTGTCAAACCTAAGAAGGGGTCTGTGGGATGCCCAGATTTGTACTTAAATCAGAAGTGTAGGTAATTTGTGAATCTGTTGCTGGTATGTGACATGAGGTGGGGACAGTCTTTTGGGACTGAGCCCAACATCTGTAGAGTTCTTGTTAACTTGGGGGGGGGGGGAATATCTGCACTGAATGAAACTGATGTCCATAGAGAAATGATTCGTGTACAAAATCTATGTATTTTGTATCAAAAGTACTGTGAATGGAGAAATGTTTCTAGTCTATTATAGTGCAACCATTGTTTTGAAATTCTATCCTATCAAATAGACCAGACAGATTTTTTAAGATCCTTCAGTCACATTTTCATAAGTCATTATTTTTTCATATACCACAAACAAATAGGACCAGGTTTTTTCAAACCTGAATATAAAAATGATTCTAATTCCAAATGTAAATGATTCTATAAATTTGGTCAATGTTTATTAGTTTAATTTTGTTTCTTTTCTTTGATTAAAAAAATCAAAGAACTTACTAGTCGTTCTACAATTCAGTTATAAATTTCAGCTTTAATACTTACAGGGAAATGGGCTTTCCAGAACACTGGTAAGTTAAGAGGCAGAGGACACCTGGGTATTAACTTTGCTTTTTCCCTCTGGATGAGAAAGTGTCTTTACTGATGTTGAGTCTGGTAATTATAAACATTCCCTTAAAAGGCAGCCCTTGTTAGTTCAAGTTCTTCTGGAATAGTGATGAAAATGGAATGGCCCACAGATTGTTAGGTTTTTTTTTTTGAAGAGTTAATATAAAAGAATATTGACATGGCTAGAAATTAACTTCCCTGTTTGTGGGATCCTGCTTTCATACATATTGTTATTAGCAACTACTGATTCCTATTAGGGGCCATGACAGCAAATAGAAGCTATGTTAAGCCGTGTTGCATCTTCTCTGTCCTGACTTTACTTCTGATAAACATTAGAACTTGGCTTAAACTGGGAACTTAAACTAAAAGCACACATGTGGATATATGTATGTATATATGTTCTCTTTATGGTCATCTACAACCCACCCTAAACACTATAACTAATTATAGAAAAACCAAAATAGGAAAGGCAATTTAATTGTTTTAACTGAATAAGTACTGCAAATAACTCAAGAATAAATCCCTTACATGATCAATACTAAGCCGAATGTTCATCTGATTAACTGAACAGACTTGTTCTGAAGTAAAGAAAATTACCAGGAAGCAAAGTGCTTCCTCTAAGAATCTGTAGGAAAAATGTAGAGTTAGTGAAGGTACTTTTAAGAGCTACTTCAACTTTTTAGAAATGATAGCTCAAAAGACAGAAAAAAATTAAAATGCCTTCCAAAAGAAATGCTATAGAAAGTTATCAACTATAAAAGTGCTTTGAAAAGAATGGGTTTCTGCACCCAGCAAGAATATTTCAAATTTCATATTGTAGAACAAGCTCAGCAAAATCACACACTAAGGTAAGGTGCAAAACTCTAAATAAGGAAGTTTTCAGTGAGCTGTTTTGTTTTATTTGTTTGTCTGTTTTTAAAATCCAAGATGGAAAAAAGTGGTAAAATGGATTTCATTAAGTCTGATCTTCTTTCTTGTTGACTTAAGGACAAGCCACTTTGCTACATAAATAAGAGATGTGACTAGTCCTAAATATTAAACACCACTTAATTGGAATCTTTTCTGGTTTCCTCATGAAAAGGAGACTGACTAAAATCTTCTCATAGTTTCTGAAACCAAACTTGGCACTTAAGTAGCCAAAGTAAGCAGTGGAGTGACATCAAAAACTTATCAGTATAAAGAGTTATTTTCAAATGTTAACTAAAATTAGTAAGGTATTAAAGATTTTAATTGGTTCCAATCCCATTCCCAACAACCAAAAATGTAGCTACATATGATAGAGATTATAATAGTGCCATTTCACATCAACAGGGTTAAAATTCCTTTCTGAAATGAAGTGAATCTCCGATAAATCTACTTTTATGCAAAAAATAAATTTGTAGACCTTAAAGGCTAAATCTCAGGACAAAAATGGGGAGGAGGCCTAAATTTTCTGAGTTTCTCATTTGTACCTGGAAAAGTCTTGAGCCTGAATGACTTGTGAACCGCAATTACGCACACCCACAAATGGCCTACTTCAGACAGGAGTATTTGTTTCTAACATTTAGTGGGCATGAAGTGGCAAGCACAAAAGCCATCCTTTTGAAATGTTCCCTGGTATATGGAAAATCTTAGTTTCTCATTTATGTAAACCAGCTCTGTAACTCAGATAAATACAACTTTTTTAGAATAGGAACATTACAGCAGCCTTGCTTTTCCTCAGCTAAACTTAGAGCATTCAATGATGGGCATATTTCTGGGCTCCACCTTCTGCAAACAAATTTAAAAGTATTGAAAAGCAACCAAGGCTTTACATCACAGAATAACAGATTTAGGAATGAAGACTGGAGAAATGTTATAAACAGTACTGTTACCCTGTTGGGTGAGTTAAACAGTAAGATTTATTGTCTCTCTCTAGTCTAAATTTTAAACCATGGATTTTGTCAAAGGTTAGTGCTAACTCACATCAAATTAGGCTTGATGTGAATGGGCCAACTGACTCCTAACCACATACTAAAAGTAGGAAAATGATTTTCCTTTTTTTTTTTTTAAAGGTTACATGCCTGGGACCTCAGTAAACAGTAGTGTTATTAAAGGGAAAACTCCATGAGGTTCCAGGAATGGCAAAAACATCTTCATAGAGGAAACTCTTGATTAGGAACTGAGTGAAATAGTCAAGTGAAATCTAAAAATAGAACATATAACATAATGCTCTGCTAAACAACAGCAAACAAGCTGTACTATTTGTGCCTGGCCATGTTGAGAGTCACTACTTTTCTCTTTACTATCTTTTGCCCTCAAAATATTTTACCTCAAAAGTATAGCAGCTGTAAATACTTTGGGAAAAAAATGGTGTCTCAGTAAATTCAAACTTAATTGTAAACCATTTGCTGAAGATTCATTAAATACTGTTATTATTTATAAATGTGATAAGAACATACTCTCAGTTGAGTACTTTAAGTGTGAAAACTACTTATTTGAATATAGTATTCATTCAAATAGTTGTTAAGCTAAATTTATAACCTGGTTCACTGTTTCATTAAATATTTTTTTCTGGAGTTAAGCAATTCAATGTTTATTTTATAACCAAAACTAAACTAGCATGTTTTAAATCTTTGTTAGGGTTTGACTGCTCAATTTCAAAAGTCCAGAGAATTAAGAATGTTCACCAGGAATGAAGTTACTTCATTACAAGACCATCTTTTTTCTTAGGCAAAACCATAGTGATTGCTGTCATTTATATAAAGAGGTCTACAGATAAAGATATAGATGTGCTATAAAACAAAAGTCATTAGGGAAGCCTGATAAAATTTCCTAGAGGATATAATTCCATAGAAGTTTAGAAGAAAAAAAGGGGAACTAGTTCATCCATATAATGAAACATATTTATATGAAATTTATTTTACAGCAAAAATTTGACCATTGATTTGTGGCAAACCATTTCTTCTAGAAGAAATGAATCCACATTACCTATATTTAGCAAGATAACATCATAGAGAAATATACAGCTATTTCCACTGCTAATTTACATAATGGAAAGTGGAAAGGTTTGCTGTTTCCATATCCCAAGCCAAAGTGTATAATTATCTTTGCCAAATGTTTAGCAATCTACAGAATTTGAATGCATAAGATATCCATAGCCAGAATTACATCTGTTTTATGGACATGCATACAATGGGTAGGAGGAATACAGTTTTATCCCATCATCTTTTAAAAATGTAGTTTAGATTTTTGCTTTACATAGAAAACAGTCATTCACTTTTTAAGTTTTGAAAGTAGTTTTCTGATTATAATGGAAGATATTATATCTAAAGGCACTATGTTAACTCAGGACTGAAGAAGTTGAGTGGAAATACCCTATTAAAGAAATTTCATCAGTCTACTATTATGTGCCCGAAGGGTAGCTTTTCATTTTTCAAAATGATCCTTCTAAATCTAAAAACCATAAAATACACATTTATTATAATGTTTTCCATTTCTGTTTTGTCAATTCAGATTTTAAAAGATGTGTCTCTGTATTATTAAGATGGGGACCTATGCAGGATCCAGAAACCTTCAGTTGTTTGGTGGAAGGAGCCAAGGAAACTCCCAGAATTGCAAACTCTTTTCCTGTTCTACAACTGAATCCAAGGACAATCTTTAGAAACAATTCTTGCTTCACCAAATATGAAGCTTGCATTTGGAGATGGCTCAGGGGAAAGGATTAAGAGCTTAGGTGTACGCAAGTCTGAAGAAACAGCATAGTATAAGCATATGAATGGGAAATTTTTGGACCCTAACTATAGAATACATATGTGTCCTTGAGTTTACAAAGAAACACTTCAGTTACAATCAAAACAAACAGCAGAAAATGCAAGAAAGGGCATACATCAGTAAAAGTAAAATTAAGATAAGTGCTTGTAAATTTCTCCACTTTCCTTTTGAATATGTCACTGAGTGAGCATTACCATTTGGCCAGGTTGAAAAGAATGATTATCATCTAGTCTAACTTAGAGTGAAAGGCGTTTCATAGACCTCCAAAAACCAAATTATAAACATGAGGCTAAAACAAAATATGAAGCTATTCCAGAGTTCTTATAGGGTCCTAGCAAATTACATCAAAGTTCTCTGGGTTTAAGAAAAGACAGAAAAGTTCCTTTTGTGCTTATGATATATAAAAAATACTGTGATGGTGTGAGGAGACATAATATCAGAGGTTCATAGAAGAGTTCATTTAAAGTTCAAATTAGAGAGGGACAGGATTTTGTTTCTGGCTACAAAGATAACAGAAAAAAATACTACTTTTTTGTACAGACATATAATTCAATAAGTATTGAAAGCATACAAAGAATCAATTTGGTTTTAATTTCTTTCGAATTAACAAAATAAATAAAAGTAATACAATGCTATTTCTTTACAAATAGGGATAAATTTTGAGGTTGCTTCCATTAAAAAAAATAATTTGTTGATTTCCACTCAATCTCATGTTTAGTGGTATTCCACAAATTTAGGAAATTATTTACCTGTTGGCCCCAAAAGTATGTGTGAAGGTAGTACTTTTATGTTTAGTCAGAATGCTAGCAAATATAGTAAAACAAGATAGGAGGAACCAATACATTCTATCTTCATAAAAGATGCAGTGAAATTAAGAAAAGAATAACTTTAGTATGTTCTCTAGATACTCAACATTATCCTTCTAAGTTTTTGGCAGAGATGATTACGACTAGCTTCCTAACATAAAGGTCTGGGTAAAAATATAGGAAAGAGAATCAAAAAGAATTTCAGTGTGTCACTGAGCTAATAACTTTCAAATACACCCAGGTTGTAAAGAATATATGATATGAACTGAAAGTAAAAGCCTACAGAATACAATACAATTGGTTGTTTTATGTTTTAGACTAATTGAACTGTTCTATCATTTAAAACTAAAGAACAAAACAATGACTCCCATATATCTCACTGAAAATGTCTTTCAAAGCTGTTTAAACTGCAGAAAAATCACCTCAAAAACACATATTGATCAACAGAGAATCTAATTATAGAATAAAAATGGAAACATTTACTTCTCCATCACTACTACCAAAGCAATTCACAGTATACTCTGTAACCTCAAATAGTATAAACCAGATCTACAAAGAATGATTTCTGAGGATCATCAGAACTAAAATATATATATTATTTATTTGGCCTGATTTAATTATTTTATTTGACCTGATTTGAAAGCGGTGAGAGGAACTGAAATGGTGTATTTAAATATCCAGAATTAGTGGGCACATACAAAAATATGTATGACTGACACAAAATAATTTGCAAATACATAGATTTGCCCTATGTCAGATGATGTTCTAAGAGTTTTACATATATTATATTCCCACACAAGTCCCATGATATAGTAATATTATAATTAGCTCACTTTACAAATAAAGCTTAGTTTACTGTTCCATATCTTACAGTTCATCTTATCTTAACATGAAGCAGAGTCAGAATTGCCTGGTTCTAGATTCTGTGCACTATGCTTTTAAATTATACTACTAGTTCTCAACGCATGCTTTAACAACCCTGGAAAACTCTGAAATCATTTTAAGAGTGTCCACAAAGTCAAACTACTTTAATAAGAGTACAAAGACATGACTTGCCGTTTTGACATTTGCACTGATAAAGCACAGCATGGATCAAGATACTGGCGGCACACTGTGATAGATGTTTGTATTTGTCACTGTCAGATACTCACAGTAAAAAGAAAACTATAAAGTCAGTTTTCATTTAAAAATGTCCTTGATGAAATAATAAAAAGATTAGTTTTAGGAAATTTCAACCCCTGAGCACAATATTCTATATCACAAAACAGAAGTACTCATAAAGCACTTTTACTGGCATTTCACTTGTATTTTATACATACATGTATGTGTATGTAAATATAGTTTGCATATTTACTTCTTAATACCTTTACTTTTCCTATGGAGTTCCCAAGTTAAACACCCCAAATTGGAAAAAGTCAATCTACTTCTATAGGAAAATGTTCTGAAATTTTAATTAACACACAAATAAATTGCAAATATAAGCCATTTATAAATTGAATCAGTAAGTACCCTGATGTTGAACCAATAATTCTGAAGTTGAAGATTGGGTAAATTTCTTAGGCCTAACAAATTACCTAAGAAGAAAAAGAATACAAATATGAGCCATAAAGTATATATATGAAGCTTGCATTTAGAAAACCCAAATAAAGAAAACTAAATTCATAAATGGTGACATAAAGAGCCTTATTATTTTACTGTAATTGAATTTGTTTTAAGCAAATATATAAGTACTAAAAATCACTTTATTTTTATTTTATTTTTTTTAAAGATTTATTTATTTATGCATACAGAACTGGGGTACAGGCCAGAGGTGCAGGGGTGGCGAGAGGCTCCACCACAGACAGAGCGGGGAGCAGAACAGGCAGATCGTTCAAGTGCACTGCTGAGAGGAGCAGTGGGCGGGCCAGGAGAGGTCTGCCATGCCATGTGGTCACCTCCTGGGCAGGCGGGGATCGAACTCATGCTGTAGTAGCTTTAGTTTCTTAGTGCTGTACTCCAACCCGCAGCACCACCATGGAGGGCCAAAATCACTTTATTTTTGCACAAACTGGCAAGACCATCTGCATGATCATGGGTTCAACATTCACTCATTCCTTTACCAGTGGTGAAATATCAAAACCAGGCCCTCCCAGGTAGCACAGCGGGTTTAAAGCACTGCACTAAGAAGCTAAAGCCACTTCAGCATGAGTTCAATCTCTGCCCTGGAGGTGACCCACATGGCATGGCAGACCTCTCCTGACCCGCCCGCTGCTCCCCTCAGCAGTGTACTTCGTGGATCTGCCTGTTCTGCTCCCCACTCTGTCTCTGGTGAAGCCTCTCACTGCCTCTGCATCTCTGGCCTGTACGCCAGCTCTATATACATAAATAAATAAATCTTTAAAAAAATATATCAAAACTATTTAAGTTTTGGTACAGTATCATATATGAAAACCTTCAATGTAGTATCATATTCTATTTGGTTCCATATAATAGAAGACTGTGTGTAGAAACTGACCAACTGCTCTATGTGGCTTCATAGCCTTTTGCTTGCATAGATCCTTCTTACTAACTATACAGTTAGGAAAGAAAAATAATGTGAATTTAATAGCTGACTCTATAGTTCACTGTGCTGTTGTAGAGTGGTTCAGAAGCTTTCAAAAGTGAGTGCAAGAAAAGTATGCTAGATTCACCTTTAGATTAGTTGGAACTACTTACAATTGATTCTGATTAATTCACTTATCCTCTAAAAGTGTTAACTGTAAAATGAGAAAATTGAAAGACAGTTGAATTTTAAATTTCCATAATTCTATTTAGTGCTATAAGCTTTTGGAAGAGGAATATTTAGTGGGTAGGAGATTAAATTGTACTTAACGAGAAAACAGAAGTAATATAAATGACATCCTAGCTATTTAAAAAGTATATTGTATATTAACTTTTATTTCTTAAATTGAAAACCTCAAATAGCAGAATGTCTTAAACAGCAAACAGTATTCTTAAATAATCACTTGAAAAATTCTGAAAATATATTGCAAAATATCATTTTAAGTACATAGTATCTTGGAAACAAAAAGAAAAAAATTAGGACTCATGTAATTTTAATAATTATAATTGTTTGAATGCTTAGAATTCATCTTGTAGCAATCTAGGAAAGAATTTTTATTCATATTTTAAAATTAAGAAACCTAAATTCAAAGTGACTAAATAATTCATCCAGAAACACTAAATTTCAAAATGACACAGCTAGTATTCCAACCTGGGTTTGTTTTATTCAAGCAATTCACTTTCCATTACAACCTAATATATTTGTGATTCCAACAAATGAATCTTTTTATAGTTAAGTTGTAGTTATTAATGATGATGGGGAAAAGGAACAAAATGAGAAAAGAAATCTCTGCAAAGAGGGTATGACATCTGCAGTACAGAATAAATTCCAGTAAAAGGAGTTGTGGGGCTTAGTTCTCCCAGTCTCAAATTGATGCAATATTCTCAATTCATTGATGCTTAAGGTGGTTATCTAATCCATCTTCTCTCTCATTATAAAATTTATAATTTATGTTACATGAATATGAATTAATCATATATAGTAAGCAAATATGCATTTAAAAGAATAATATGGAGAATTTTTTAAAAGGTTTGCTTTTATTTTACCCTTTTCCTTAGTCAGTTGGTTTATAAGAAAAACAAATTGAAAAGCTAAAAGGCTATTTAACCATGGCGAATAATCCTTTCATAAACGGGAGAAACTTGCTCCAGAAAAGAATATGCTGATTTGATTTTTCATTTTCATGTACTTTTTCTGTTCATAGACAGAAACAACAAAATCCCTGTACAAGAGCAAGTTCACACTGGCACACATACATTTTTATACCATTGTTAATTTTTGTATAGTATTTGATTTCTCCTCTCAGGTGTTATTCCTATAAAATTACCACCAAGATACTTGTGACCTATCACCATAGACTTCTGCGGTCTTCCCTCCCATTTTGCTCTCTCTCCTTCCCCCTCCCTTGCTGAATGATTCTGATTTAGAGTTTGTCTGTTTTGTCTTTTTTTTTCCTTCTAATCCCTTGTATGATTTTCCTATGTTACTCCTATAAGTGAAACCATCGATATTTTTCTTTCGCCTTCTGATTTATTTCACTGAGCATAAGCCCTTCCAGCTTCATCCATATTGCTGCAAAAGGCAAAAGTAGGAATTTTTTGATTGCAGAGCAGTATTTCACCGTGTGTGTGTGTGTGTGTGTGTGTGTGTGTATACCACATCTTCTTGATCTAGGCACCTGTTTTGGGACATTTAGGTTGTTTCCATATTTTAGCTATTGTAAATAGTGCTTCAGTAAACATAAGGTGCAGGTATCATTTTGAGTTAATGTTTTTGTGTCCTTTGGGTAGATGTAGCAGTGGAATTGTTGGATCATATGACAGGTCCATTTTTAGTAATTTGAGGGTCCTCAAATTTCCATAGTGGTAGGACCAATTTGTATTCCCACCAGCAATGTACAAGGGTTCCTATTTCTCCACATCCTAGCAAACATTTGGTGGTTTTTTGTTTTTGTTTTTTTGTTTTATTTCTTTCTCTACATCTTAGCCAATAGTTGGTATGGTTTTTTAGTGTGGGCAATTCTTACTGGTGTGTGGTGATATCTCACTGTGGTTTTGATTTTCATTTCCCTGATTATAATGGATGTTGAGCTGCAATCCAAGAGATTTGGACCAACCATTTGAGCAAGCAGGCCATCAGGAATTATAAATCCTAATCATATCCACAGAATATCTTTATAGAAACACCTATATTTGTGTTTGATTAAACAACTAGAGTCTATAGCTTAGCCAAGGCAATACATAAAATAATCTATCATAATAGCATATCAAATTTGATGGGATGCAGAAAAAGCTATGCTTATAGTGAAATTTAGGGCTTTAAATGTTTATACAAAAAAAAGTTCAAAATCAATTATATAAGCTTTCAGCATAGAAGCTGCAACAAACAGGAAACAAAGAAGTTGGAGGACTATTTGATTTTAAAACTTACTACTACAGAAACAATAATATCTCAAGGCATTCTGATGGCATATAACACATAAAATATGTCAATTTGGAAATTTCCTAGCTCCAGTTTCTCTCTTATATGCTCAGATCTAAACTTCCACAGAAGTTGAGAACTGGATGTAACCTTGAAGGAAGAAGGTAGTTCAATTCCTTTGTTTTCCAGGAAAAAAAAATAAAAACACATCCAAGGTGAAATAGCTGAGGAAAACTGTGAAGCTAGAAACCTGTTTCCCAAAATTCCTTCCCAGAACTGAAGCTGCTGTATATGTCATTGAAATTCTGCCATACCTAGGTATGGTGTAGTGGTGACCACTACGAAAACAACCACAATAACCTAGTGGCTCATTTTCTTTAACTTCACAGATTTCTCCACAGGCCAGCCCATGAAGCACCTTTATATTCCCCCTCTGGGGAGCTGCTTAGGAAGTATGAGTAAGTACCCTCTTGGCTGAAAGATTAGAGAAGGCCTCTGTCCATCAGAGGCTTAGTGAGTGAAGCCCTAGCTGGATCGCAGTCATGCTCACATGCAGTGACTGACCCCTGTCACTACCTGCACAACTGTCTCAGCAGCCCTGATCACTGACCACATGCCATCTTGTCAAGTGCAGAAACATGGGTAATACTGTTCCATAAAAACTCCATTCATAAGTGAGTCACACATGAAAAAAAAAAACTTTCAAAAGCATACCTTAAAATCTTAAATTGTTTCTAAAAACTCTTGGCATACCCAACTGCTAGAATTGTAAATATTCAACAGAATCCCAATGTAAAGGATACATAGGAAAACTTCATTACCAATACTTCATTTTAAAGAGAAGCATGTTACGTTTGCTTTGTTTCGTAAGATTTTAAGTGTTATATTAAAAAAGGCATGGAAGGAAAAAGTTAAAGAAACACGTTTCGTAGGCAATAAATGTCATCAAACTTTCTGTAAGGGCATTTATTTTTCTAAAATAAAACAGCTGCATATACTAGCTAAAGTTAGAATTTTATCTTTTGAATTTGCTTCCTTAATTGAACATGTCCATAATCATATTTGTAGCCATATGCTATTTTTGTTTTATGGGGTTGTGATAAAATTTTTATTATAAACAGAATGTTCTCAAAAATAATACTTTCATTTTCTATAAACATTCAACATGAAGCAAATGAAATAAAAAGAGTAATTAACAATTTAAGTAAAATGCAATGAATTAGCAAACTTGTCATCTTAGAAGAGACTGTTCCTTTAACCAGCAAACTTATCCCTACGATCCATTTAACCCAGTTTAGGCTCTACTGTTGGCATTATAAACCTCCCTCAAGATACAGCTTCAGGAAACTAATTAACCTCTTTTAACTTAACATTTTACTTGGAATTTCCTATGTATTTAGAACATTTAGTCTGTCTATGCATTTGGAATTTTTAATGTATTAATTTCTTATGCAATTTCATGTGCTTGTGTTTGACACAGTATGATTTAGTATGACTTAGGCAAGAATTGCATCTGATGCAGCATGTACTTTTGTACCCAAGAGAGTGATGTAGGAGGTAGGAGAAGCAGGACACTTAGGAAGGGTAGCAGGGACTAATTTTCTTTCAGGGCGGACATACCATGTCTCCCCAAATTTCATTTATGGAATGGGTTCATCTCTTCTACAGTACTGGTATTTTACTCCTTAAAAACACATCTCTTTAAATACTACCAGTGATGTGCTTATGCTTAATAACCATTATCAGTTACCTGATTGATCAACCACTTTATCCTGAAACATGCCATTCTTGGAAGGAGGCTCCAGAAAATGGGCTGTTGAATATTAAAGGGGGGAGTTGGATTGTGAGGCATCAAGGACTCTTTAAACTCTATAATTACAGACCATAAATGCCATATTTAAAAAATCATGTTTGAAAATTAGTCTCATATTATTGCATTTTATTTTACCACAACTCTATTGAGATAGGCAGAGGTATTATTAATCACATTTTTAAGATGAAGAGACAGGTTCAGAAACACTGGGATCAGAATCTACATCTTCAAGATCATAGTTGTTACTAAATTTGAATGCCTTACATTATACTAACAGAATTATCCTCATAGTGCTAGAAATAAAATCTGTTTTTACCTGGACATTGTGAAGATTCATTCCTCACCCCAACTACATTGTTTATATAGTGATTTGATACTCACGTTCAAATTATAAAATGTAAAATAAACACATCCACTGAATACATAATGTCACCAGGTTCTCCTGCTCAGATATCTTACTCCTCTTTAAAATTATAGAATTCCAATATTCCCACACCATGAATCTTTCGAATTGATTTACTCTAGTTGAAAAAAAAAAAACAAAGTTGTGCTATGTTTATCTGTATATTTGAATTCACATATAAATCAAGCAAAATAAGTTCTATCCACACTTTACTATCCTGGAAGGTACTACATGGTTTAGTTCCAATCTGTCTTTCCAGCATTATTCCCAACTATATTCTCTAGCCACAACAGATTGTTCTTCAAATACATTGTACTTTTCCCAGTTTCCTCTGCTGGAAATTTCTATCTCCATCCATTTCCTCTTATATAAACCCTACCCATTCTTCAAGGTCTAGTATTAATTGAATCTACTTTGTATACATGCCGACTTCCTGATCCCTAAAGTCAAAATTAGTCTCCCCTCCACCATAAAGATACTGTGTTTTCTCTGAAGATCTACTTCATACGGAGCTTACAGTACACAGCTGGGTATCAGCTGAGAGACTTTTGTGGGCAAGAGTAATATTTGTTTTTCTATCTACAATAGGCCTATTGGCATATTGTAAATATTTGGGGTGGGGGAAAGTATGCTGAATATAAATTACAGTGCTAAAACTATCAAAGAAGTTCCTGGTCAGTCTCTTCAACCTTTCATCTTGTCTCCCTCTAGTTTGTTTGCCGATTAATGCTACAATGCTTCGTCTAAGGCAAAAACCTAATCTCATCATTTTCCCATTTAAAATTTGTATATTGTTCTCTGCCATCTAAAGGACAAAGTCCAGGTTCTAGATAAATCACACACGGCTAGATCTTGATCCTGCCCCGGTCTACTTCTTCACATCTGCCATAATTCCTGCAGATTTGCGTCCATGTGTACACAGGTTCCTGCAGGTATCAGGTTATTCCACTCTCACCTCTCCTGCTGCAAGTACTTGCTACATCCTTGGTCTACCATTTATTATCTCATTCTTTATCTCTCTCTCTTTTTTAAAGATTTAGAGAACTGGGGTACAAGCCAGAGGTACAGGGGTTGTAAGAAGACTGACTAGAGATAAAGCCAGGAGCAGAACAGGCAGACTGATGAAGTACACTGCTAAGGGGAGCAGCCAGAGGGTCAGGGGATATCTGCCACGTCATGTGGGCCACCTCTGGGGCCAGGGATCAAACTCGTGCTGAAGTGGTTGCGTCTAGCTTGTAGTTCTGTGCTTTAAACCGTTGAACCACCAGGGAGGGCCCTCATTCTTCACATTTCATATCAAGACAACTAAAATATGGTAGCATTTCTGTGTTTCAATCCTGACTAAGTTATACCTTGTTTTGCTTTCTTTTCCTTTTTTTTTTTTTGAATTTGCTACTTTATTTTTTCTTGCAGTAACACTGGCTTATAAAATATGACAGAGGGAAGGTTGGAAGCTCTGGTTTCATTCCTCCCTATTGTATGTGTAACATTACTCTGCTCTTGTGCTTAGATGGGCAATTTTAGCATTTTGTGTAAAATACAAAATTAAGAGCCAGCATTAGAATCTAAGTTCTAGGTTTCCTGTGGTAGAATTAAGTTCCAGATTGAAAAACAAGTAAGCTTTGATTTCTTCTAACTCCTTATTCACCATGTACAAAATTATTAAGTAACAGAACATAGGTGTTTTTAAATTCTTTTTTGTTTGCTTTTAGTAATGTTTTATATCAGTAAACGATGTAAACATACTGTAAGCGATGTTCACATACTGTTTGCCTCATCTATTGTGATATATATCTTTAAATCTTGTGTTCATTTCTTAAATTTGGTTCATTTGTTTTGTTATAATTGAGTTTTTATAGTTCTTTATTTATCCTGGAACCAAGTCCTTTATCAAATATGTGATTTGCAAATATTGTTTCCTAATCTTTTCATCTCCTTACAAGCATTTTTTTGCAAAATCACAAGATTTTTAGTTTTGATGATGACCAATTTATCAGTGGAGTTCATGCTTTTTGTATCTAAAAACCTTACTATCAAATCCAAGTTCACACAGATTTTCTTTAATGTTTTAGAAGTTTAATAGTTTTAGGTTTGTGATCCACTTGGAGTTCACACTTGTATAAAACGTAAGTTTTGTGTCAAGATTCTCTTTTTTTGTACAGTTTTCATTTGTTGTAGCACAACTTACTGAACAAACTAACATTTCTTAATGAAATTGTCTTGGCACTTTTGTCAAAGATTGGTTGACCATATTTGTGCTAGTCTATATTTTTGGACTCTATTCCACTAATCTATATCTCTATCCTTTTGTCAATCTATTGTTCTTTTTCCTTTTTAGGATTTAATAGGCATGTAACACTATAGAGTTTTCTAACCAGCATATATTTAAGTGGCCCAAAATATAGCTCTTAAAATGTTCAAGATGTCACACCTAATATAGTTCAAGATATTATCACTCATAATGATTTGCCTCTGTTCTAAGCGTCAGAAATGGAAAGGTAACAATAGAAACAAATAATTGTGTTCAAAAAACAAAATTTTAAGTATTTCAAAATTGTTGTTTTTATTCTAATAATATACAAAGGCTAGGCAATTGTCCTTCTTAGAAACTGGAAGTTTTCCAAACTTCAGTAACCCAACTGAAAAGAAGGTCTTCTATTTTCATATCAGATTTACAGAGTCTTC
Source organism: Condylura cristata (assembly GCF_000260355.1). NCBI lineage: Eukaryota > Metazoa > Chordata > Mammalia > Eulipotyphla > Talpidae > Condylura > Condylura cristata. The sequence continues at coordinate 42,905,442 of NW_004567108.1, forward strand.
GGTGGATGGATATTTATTTGTTCTTTATTTAAGCCAGGCTTAAGTGCCAAGTCTTCATCTATACTAAACTGCAATTATAGTGTTTTTCCAAAAGAACAATTTTAAACATTGCAAATACACATAGAGGATGAAATTACAAACATTCTTAAAATGTTTTTACAATTTTTAAAAAAGAACAAATAGTGTTCTCATATGCAACTCTATCTTATACTTTTTAGTTGAAATAAATAGTATTTTATCAGTGTTTTATGAAAAGTTTTTGAAGTAGTAGGAGTTTTTATACATCACCAAAGGCTCTCTGCAACCTTAAACCACATAGACATTCTCCCACGCTATGGCCATAGCACCAAAGAACCAAAGCAGCGATACTGCAGTTCAACCAGCCTTAGGTTGTAAAGGCCCTTTGGAGCTAGGGCCCTAGGTGCTCCATTTCTGTAGCTTAAATATGTGCTTAATTTATACAATAGGTGTCCTGTCCTTTCCATTACTGAGAACTGTGTGCTACATAAAGGAGCCGATTTGAAATGCAGCTAGTCTGGCTAGGAGAAGGGGCCTTCTTGTTTTGTCTCCCTAGGGTGACCATTATCTTTGCAAACATCTAGCAGAACCTAACATTGAAAAAGATCATCTAGATCCAAATTTGCCTTTTTAAAAACCTATTGACCTATAGGAAATAGCATGTATATTTTCATCAGTAAATAATTGGTTAAAAAACTATAAGCAGGCCCTCCCTGGTGGCACAGCGGGTTAAAGCACTGCACAAAGAAGCTTAAGCCACTTCCGCATGAGTTCGATTCCCGCCTGCCCCTGGAGGAGACCACATGGCATGGCAGACCTCTCCTGACCCGCCTGCTGCTCCCCTCAGCAGTGTACTTCGTCGATCTGCCTGTTCTGCACCCCACTCTGTCTCTGGTGAATCCTCTCACCCTCTGCATCTCTGGCCTGTACCCCAGTTCTGTATGAATAAATAAATAAATCTTTAAAAAAAAACAAAAAAAAAAAACTATAAGCAAAGGCCTCTCCATATCTAAAAAATGTAAACACATTTTGTTCCAAACTCTTTTTACATGATATACAAGTCATAGATAAAAACAGTAAAAGGAATGAAACATATTTATAATTTCACTGGAGTACTGATAAATTCTACCTGAAAACATAATAATGAGGATAAAGTAAAACAAGTAAGGTTACTGAGTGATTTTGCAATGTTACCCTGGCTTCAGTCTCTAGGTTAATCTCCAGCAGCATCAGGGTTAGACACTCACTTTCTATCAGACTAAATGTACTTTCACAGGTTTACTATATATTGTTTTTGTATGTAATGAGTGAAGTACATATAAACTGTGCTTAAAATTGAGTTTTACCAACTAGCAGCAGGGTATGAAAATACACGAACTCTAATACTCAGTCTTTGTGTGAGGTCTATACACTATCTTTCTAAATTTTTGAAGCTATTCCCTTAAGCAAAGCCTGCTTTAAGATGTTTCAGGTTACTGCCAATATTTCAACCAAATAAGCATATCTAGAAATTTTCTAATAATTTGTAATAATTAATAAAACTAAAAAAGTGCTTATCTAAAAGGAAGGAGAAAATGGCAGGAAGTCATTATATAACTTTTGAAGCTAAGGAAACATTCTTTTTCATAGAATAAAGAAAATCAAATACACAGCAAAAAACAAACCTAACTTCCTATCTGTTGACATGTGTGTAAATACACACATATACGTATATATGTATATATATATATATGTGCATATACATATATATGTACACACATACACATACCTTTGGTCTAATGAATTCGTAGAACAAATTGAAAATACAAGTCTACAAGAAATAATTCCATACTTAATATCCACTTTTGACTATAAGAAAATACTTTTGTCAGGTAAAAAAAAACCTATCTGTTATCATACAATAAATTTGAGATTGTTTAAAAAGATAATTTTCTAAAGAAGCAGTTAAATGAAAAGCATAAATATTAAGATGGAAAGCAGACTAAGTTGACATTGCAAAATTAGAAAATTAGCAGCACCAGGATTATGTATTAAGGCTCTTTTTTAAAGTAAAAAAATTTGAGAATAAAATAAATATAAAATTACATTAAAATATCTAGTAAGATAGTGACAAAAGTCAAAGTAGTAATGGAAATCCTGTTGAAAGCTTAATACTCACATAGGTATTATTTAAACAGCAAACACAGTTCAATCAACATAAATTACACATATATTAAATAAACTGGTAGACTTGATATATGAATATCTAATAAACAGTAGGAGAGAGAAAAGATCAAATATTATTAATGTCAAAATCAGGAAAAAGGTATAAAAGAACTGTAATTAATTCTTTGAGATTTCAAAGTAGGGAACTACTAATTATGTTGTATTCATTCTTAATATGAGTAACAAAATAGGATGAAATTCACTTAATTAAAAGATTAATGCTAATTAAACCCTATGGTTGGTTTAATTGGATATTTAATTAATGCTAATTAATGATGGTTCTTAAAAAGTTGTAGGACCTACAAAAAATTGATTTTGGGCTAGGAGAATGGACCATCTCACTTTTCAGTCTCTGCTGCTTTATTCAAATATCTAAGCCTAGATTGAAAAAGACTAGATCCAAACTTACTTTGGATTTACCATTTAATTCATTTACTTTTATTCAACTATGCTCCCAACTTCTAGGAAAAAGTTAAGTAACATATATTTGATCATTAATTAATTGGCTACAAAAACGGAAAACGTATTATGATAGACTTACTCAATGAGATTTTGTTTCTAAGGCTACGGATATGACATTTTATAAAAGTCAATCAAATTTTAAAAATTTGTCCCCAGGTCATTTGGATATGTCCCCCTAATAGGAATGGAAACAGTATTTTAAACAGTATGGTCTGAAAAGGTGTCTCTAATAAGATGGTATCTGAGCATGGAATTGAATGAAAGGAAGGAATGGTAACTAAGAATATCACACAGAAAAAAAAGTGCAAAGGATTTAAAGAATAAGCTTGTTGTTATGTAACATAACCCAACGCCTGGTGCGAAGCAAGCAACAAGAATAAGGTGGATTATAGCTTGGCAAGTGTGTAAGACAGTGGAAGGGTGTGAGGACCAGGAAGGTGCTTCTACTGCTACAAGAACAAGGGTTCAGATGCCGACAGGTAGATCTGGTGGTGGGAAAATAAGGCAGTTCTCACATGAATTATGTTTTTGTAATGAAGAAAGCAAGGTGATCAGCCAAAAGTAAAAAGAAGGGTGGAAATGTTGGGGGTTGTTAACTGATGCAATTCTCTTTTAAGAACAACAAGAAAATCCAACTAAGAAAGTAGAAATAATGAAGCAATATTTTTTTAAAGATTTATTTATTTGTGCATACAGAACTGGGGTACAGGCCAGAGGCTCAGGAGCGGTGAGAGGCTTCACCAGAGATAGAGCGGGGAACAGAACAGGCAGATCAACGAAGTACACTGCTGAGGGGAGCAGCGGGTGGGTCAGGAGAGGTCTGCCACGCCATGTGTTCACCTCTGGGGCAGGCCAGGATCGAACTCATGCGGAAGCGGCTTTAGATTCTCAGTGCTGTGCTTTAACCCGCTGCGCCACCAGGGAGGGCCTGAAGCAATTTTTTATTTCTCCTACCTAGATTTCCACCTTAGAGAACTTACCCTATGCATAGCTCTGAAGACCTAGCTTTACCTGTCAATTTAGTTTAGGTTCTGCTACACTTAACAGAAACCCTAAATGATATGGTTTAAATAATATGAAGGTTATATTAACTCACCTAGAAAAAAGTTCAGAAAAAAGAAAGCCAAGTTAGAATAGTAGAAGAATAAAATCTTCAAGAACCTGAGCTTTTTTAAACTTTCCATTCTGCATCCATAATGCCAGCCCGTATGGCAGGCTAGAAGCAAGAGGAAGAGATAAGAGAACTAGTCGCTGCTTTGTTTCCTTTTAAAAAAAGGCTGCCTGGAAGTCTGAATACCTCTGTTTCAGCTCTTTAGGTAGAATTTGGTCACAAGATAGTACTTACCTACCAAGGAGACTGCTGAATGTTCTTTAGATAAGCAACTATGGATTCAGGTAAAAGTGGGGTTGTGGCTCCTAAAGTAAGGATGCATGCTGGAGGAACTAGCCATCTCTATCACTCCTCCAAGCTCACAGTTTGCTAACTCCTCCTCTATTGTTATTTTCCTCCATGATAACATAAACTGAATGGATACCTGAGCTAAGCCAAATCAATATGATTCTCTTTCCCAAGAATCTGACAGAAAATCAAGTCAATTTACTTTTACAGAGCTGAACTACAAGAGGGAGCAGACCACAGTGCACAGAGAAAACACAGTATTGTAAAAGATAGTGAAACAAATATAGAAAAAGGCAGTCTGAGATTATAGACAAAGAGAGAAACTAAAAGTTTCTGACTACTTCCTTTCCTGTGAGGCCTGTATGCCTTTCTTTTATATGGATTCCATGTAACTCTCCTGTTTTTTATATAGAAATTCCTTTATTTGAGTTAATTTGCATGGGCTTCTATTTCCTACAACCAAGGTATCCTCAAAATATCTATTAAGAAAGTTATGATTTGATGTTACATGAATATAAAGTGTTACTGCATCTTCTATGAAACTTGTAAAAGATATTTATTGTGTTCTTCATCTCTTATGTAAGACTAAAAAGAATTTCCTTTAGTATCTTTGCTTTTTAAAAGCCTGAAATAAGTAGGAATCGGCATCCTTTTCAAAATTCTGATAACGATGTTTATGTAGTCTTCATTCTATCATTTTTCTGTCCTGTCAGTCAGAAAGATATTATTTAAATTTAGTGCACATGCACAAGTATTGACAGCTATTCCTGATTAGAGCACAGACTGTAGTAGGCTGTTACTGTTTCTCAACACCCACTGCTCTTCCCGTGCAAGATGTAACATACTTTCCCATATGAGCAACAGCTTTGTCCATATCACTTGCTCTGGCCTACAAAATGGTGAAGTCACATATGCACTTCTCAGCTGACACTATTGACTAGTATATGATTCTGCATCACTCTTTTTTCTACTATGTCTCTCAGAAAAAGGTGCTTCCTTTACCTTGGACCCTTAAATGAAGATGATAGGAAGCAGATTCACATATCCCACTCAGATATGGCCAAAGCAAGAAAGTATGTTGGTTGCTTTAAATCACCGTATTGTTTGCTATCATATCAATCTCAGTTGACCAGTAAAGGAGGTAACTGAACAAAAAGCAATTCAGGGTGTACATTTATGTGTAGGGGCAATGAAGTATATCAGAAATACCTTCTAACAGAACAAAAATGTCTGATGGGAGCACTACAAATATCCTGGATTGCTATCTTAAAGCTTATCATCCACCATCTCTTAGTCATCTAAGCCATAATTCTAAGAGTCACCTAGAATATATCCTTTCCTTTCAGCTCCCTTATAACAGATATGCTACCTTCTACTGTCTCTCCAATCCGTTCCCAAAGATACTACCTCCATAGTCAAGTCCTTAATACCTCCCCCTTTTACTAAAGTAATATCTACTAATTTGTCTTTCTGCTTTAGTTTCCTTCCTCTAACCCACCCCTATACATATACAGAGCAATATTTCTAAAATGATACTACATCTTGCTGGAAACTTCCATGGGAGAGTCACATGATAGCCGGGCATGAAATGCTTGACCCTAGCCAACCTCTGTAAGGCAGCAGAGGTATCAGATCATCCAGGTCTAACTAATGGCTTTGCCACTCTTGAGTCACTTAACCCTCTTTAAGTCAAGATTTTTCAATTATAAAAGGAATATACTAATTTAAAGTGTGTGTTGTAGTTTTGCTGTGGGGATTATGTTAGAAAAACAAAGTACCTGGTCACACTAAACAAAACAAAGACAATAAACACTAGTGGAATAACAGAGTAAGCCTTTGGCTAGAGCACCTGTAAACACTCAGTTGCTCACACAACTGTCTCCTTTTACAAGATACAAAACTTGGGAAGAGACTAAGACTTACTCATCTTAGAGCACTGGGACCTAACACAATTCCTGACAGGAAGGAGAAATTCAGTAATTAAAAAAAAAGATATGTGATATCTGAAATGTAGTAAAATTGCTGAACAATTAGAGGAAGAAGGGTATAGAAAATAAGGCTAGAGACAAAAAAAAAAAAATCCTAATTATAATTTTCCTGCAGGCCCTTGTAGTAAAAAAACTTTGCATCTTAGGTGGCCATTTTCTTCTTTATTTTACTCAAACTATACTCACCAACTTAATTTACAAGTGAATCATTAGGAAGACTAGGAAAGTAGAAAGCAGTGACTATGTCAAAACTTTCAACATGACTGTATTCATTCCAGGTTAGAGAACATGTCATCAAATACTGAATAATTTAAAGAATGTTTTCCTGAACCTAATTTCAAAACTATATTTCAAATGCACTATCGCATTCCTTATAAACAACTAATATTGCTAGATCAAGAGACTGTAACTCTCAAGGGTAACACAAATCAGTATATTCGAAAAAGATACAAATGCCTTGTCTCCACTTTGACAGGAGAATCTCCCCCACATGTATATTTCACTGCTTTCTGTGTGCCATACAACATCTAATTGTAAAAACAGTAGGGTTTTCATGTTTCTGAAGTATATAACTGAAATTAAAGAAGTCATATTTTGAAGTGATTCTTTGGGTATAGATTAAGGTTCTCAATGAACTAAGTGTTCTGTTCTTTTTAAAATGATATTTTATTTCAAATACATCAAGAAACAGGTTTTTTTCCCTAAAATATCCAAAAAATTTTGTTATAAAGATTCAAAATACACAAAAAATAGGGAAGTTGGCCAGAAATGCCAAATAATGGTATAGTTTGTAATCACTACTATATCCCCCAATTTTTTTTTAAAGATTATTTATTTATGCATACAGAGCTGGGGTACAGGCCAGAGGTACAGGGCAATGAGAGGATTCACCAGAGACAGAGCGGGGAGCAGTACAGGCCAACTGTACTGCTGTGGGCCAGCGGGTGGGCCAGGAGAGGTCTGCCATGCCATGTGGATCACATCCCGGGGTGGGGATTGAACTCATGCTGAAGTGGCTTTAGCTTCTTAGTGCTGTGCTTTAACCCACAACGCCACCAGGGAGGGCACTATATCCCAAATTTTAAAGTAACATGTACAAGCAATAAAATGAACTGGCTAGTCTACATGGGGAGATTCTGCAATATTAACGTATTAGACAACACTACAATGTTATTTCTTTTAAATAATGGCTCCAAAAAATGATAATGAAGTTGCTGTTATTTGATTACAAAAAGGAAACTTTCATCTCAACTTCTTTTTAACCTACTATTTTGACCTTTTCCTGAAATATAAGTTGTCTACTAAACACCCATAAAACTTTGCATGCCTTTCATAGAATACTTCCCACACTGAATTGCATTTAACTATTTCTAATTCTTACTCTTATATTACATTGTGAACATTTGCAAACAGTAATCATTTCTCCTTTATTTTCCTGGAAAACCAGTGCTATCTGGCATTTAGCATTTCTTGCATGGTAACAGGCAACACAATAACATATTTGAGAATACAATAATTGAGTAGAAAAAATATATAAAAATCAAATTCTAGTAAACATAAATTTCCCTAAAGTTGGGTTTGTTCCAAAGTTTATTATCTGCTGTTAAACCCAAATATTTCCTGAAAATACAATTTTTGGAACTCTATTATTCCACACCCAAAGAAATAATTGCAAATTTTCTTTATCAAAGATCAATTATGCAGTGATTTTTCTTGCTCTTTTACTGATTGCTTTCATGTCGAGGCAAAAAAGATGAAAGGAAGCAGAAATGTTCTCACTGGTCCATATTACCCCTTGCTTATAAATGTTCTGATGAGAAACACTTCTTAGAGATGATTATTCTAATGGTTGAAACAGGGTGTCAAAATGTCTATTTCAATCTTTCTTATTTTACTCTCTTTTAAAGTTTGTACCATCATTTTAAAAACATACATTTCAATTTTTGAAACTTAAATACTATATTTTCATTTTGAATTTTCTAAAGCAAACTAAGTTTTATACTAAAGACAACTCTGTACTTCCTAAGGCTGGTCACACCCAGACTCAGAAATTCTCTAACAGTGAAAGCTTAAAAGTGTTTTTGAGATGGCTAAAAATACAGAAGAGATATTATTAAAAATTCTATAAGAAATGCTAGTAACATTTCAAATCCAACATAGGAAGACAGGAGAAATAAAAAGTCAACAGATTGTATGGGTGTTCACCATGGTCTCTAGAGGAATTCTCAGGAAATATTTATGACCATATCATAATTATAACTGTTTCATAATTCAAGTTCAATTTAACTCTTTACATCTTCAGCTTCATTATTCAGTCTAAATTCCTGGTGCCATCATTATAGTAAGAAAGTACACATTCAGTCAACTGAACACAGCTTATGAGAAAAAAACAAATTCTACTTAACTTTACCAAATAAGAGCAGCTTTATTTAAAGGGAATAGTGCCACAATCAAACAATATGATAGATAAGCAGAACAAAGCTGGGCATCCTAAAAGCTGTTCAAATACACAACTAATGTTATTCTAGTTATCCTTGGGTGATTACTATCAAACCACTGATAAGTATGACTTCAGGGTATGTGTCAAGATTTCTTCTATATTTTAATTGATGAAAATAATTTCAGAGTATTCACAATAAAATTACAGATTAATTCCATAATAATTGAATCATATTTTTCATAATAATTGTAACCATCGTAACAAGTCATTTATTTTTGACTATTTGGTCTTTTTGCTCTATCTGATTTTACTATTTAGCTAAAAAAAAGTAGCACACACATTCAATTTGGCTTAATTTGCAGCAGCTGAGCTCCACCTACAGGTTACAAAGATGATTTTTTTCAGTAAGTTTTAAAATAAGACTTTCCAAAAGATAAGTTCAACTATATCCCAACTTCAGTGGAGTTACAAGAGAAAATCTAAATGATGTATATGTTTAAATAAATGGAAAATAAAGAAGTAGGGAAAGGAAGAAAATGTCGTGGTTTTGTTTGTATTTTAGTCTGGAATGCCAGGAGAGGTTGATATTGTCTAAAGAGAGAAAACTGAAGACAAAGGAAAGAGGATGGAATAATTTTGAATGGGTGGAGATTTCCCTCCTCTAAAAGCAGAGGAAAAGAGAAAAAAAAACAAGAAATCACCTGACAGGGTCAAGGGAAAAAGAAAAAAGAGAGTTGAAGGAAGCACTTTATTTCATAGAAGAGAGGCAAGTGATCTGGTAAGAGGGGTGTTGTAAGTAAGCCCTAGGGGGGGGTGGGGAGTGGAGAATCATACAGGCACAGCTGAGGCTAGGTACATGCATTACTCTAGTTCTGCTCCTCAAAATCTCATAGGCTAACTATGGCTTAGAGAAAATGGGCTGCATAAGAGAGTGAGTCAGATATATTAAGAAAAAAGAGGAACCAAAGAACTAGAAATCCCAAAGAGTCAGAGTAAGTAAAATGAGAGAAAAGATAAGACAAAGGTAGGAAGAACTTTGGGTTTTCCCTCTTGAATCCATAAGTACTTTACAACAGAATCAGAGACATTGCTGAGAATACATTGGGAGAAAGATTCCACTGTATGTAAATTTGTTGAAAATTGTATCATTTAATACCATTCCCCAAATATTAAATTTGGTATTATGTACTTAACAAACCTGCTTAGGCCTAACATTCAAGTGATAAACAGATTTACCAGATTCCAAATGTTTCTTTACCAACAAAAGCAATATCACAAATTTTGAGTAAAAGTATGATTTGAAAACTTTTTGCAAAGGTAAGTGATAGTCCCTCGTTTTTGATTCTGCTGCTCAACTCAGAAAATGATCTAAGGATAATAGAATATTTCAAGCACATCTACATAAAAAGCCTGCACATATCAAAAACACTGACTTTTAAATAATGATTTCACAGTGACATCCTGTCTGATTAGCTACTATGGACCCATTACAATTCAAGCTTGAGCAGTGATTTCTCTTTCAAAAATAATTATCCTTTTTATTGTATAATAGCTTAAGTCTCCTAGAGGTTTTTCTGACTTTTTAATCTAAACATAAAATTAACTTGAGATTTAAAAGCAAAGTTGGTAAAACAGACCAAAACCATAAATTAATCATTTAGGGTATATTTCTGCACTCAAAATAAATAATCATGAGCAGAGCATGGAAATTCTAAACAAGGGAGAAAACTATATTTTCCCTTTGGAATTCTATACTTTCTCATCTATTCTGATCTCCTTATCTCTATCGTAGATAAGAGAGAGAGGAGGAAAGAGAGAGAAGGAAGATAAAATTAGGAAGGGGAAGAATTGTTAGCTGTTTTGCCAAATATTCTTTATTTAATTCTTATAGAAAATTCAGCTTTGCAAAATTTTAAGTTATATTAACTGAAAGCTATATAAATATTTGGAATTATATCAAGGTCAACAAGTCAAAGTAGAGGACCTTAAAACCACTTTAAAAAATAAGTATTTGGTTCATGTATTAAAAACTTAAAGTGTATTTTTGTCATATTAGAACCTTAACTTTAAAGAAATTCATAGTTATTAAAAATCAGAAAGGGAGCAAAAAAATATCCTTGATTACATTCATGCTAGGATGGAGAGTTTATAGGCAGTCACCAGTTCCCTGTATGTATAAGCTGTACCATCACTAAAATCTTCAGTTAGTAGTGGCCCCAAGTTAATCTATTACATTAAATTATTCAATGGCTATTACTTGAGCATTAAGTGAAAGCTGCTGGGGGAAAAAAGATATTTAAGGTAACTTTTTTTTAAAAGGTTTATTTATTTATGCATACAGAACTGTGGCACAGGCCAGAGGTGCAGGGACGGTGAGAGGATTCACCAGGGTCAGAGCAAGAAGCAGAACAGGCAGATTGACTACGGTACACTGCTGAGGGGAGCAGCAAGAGAGACAGGAGAGGTCTGCTGCGCCATGTGGAGCACATGGGGGGGGGGCGGGGATCGAGCTCGCACTGAAGCGGCTATGCCAGCTTCGCAGTGCTGTGTTCCAACCCGTTGTGCCACCAGGCAGGGCCTAAGTTAACTTCTAAGTACCATATTTGAAAGCAAAAGGTTACACTGTTAGTGGAAATTTTTGATAATTACATTTCTGACCATGTATGGGAAGTAATAGAGAAGTAAGCAATGGCAACATGGAGATACTTTTCTCTTTTCCTTATAGGAGCTTAGAAACACTACAGAAAAGAAAGATTTTCAGATGTAAAAACTCTCAACCATAGACCATCCAAAGAAAATATTATATTACTATCTTTTTAAGCAGTACCATTCAAAATGTTAAACACGTATCTTAAAGTTGTAACAACAGAATCACAAAGTAGAGTGTTATGCTTAATTATGCTTAAATAATTATTTCAGGAAAGTAACACATTAAGTCATAAAACAAAAAATTTTTATCATCAGACATTTGCTGAAACTTCTTTTATGATACCAATGAGATTACTAGGGGTATAAAATATTTGTAAATCAAGCTTGAAAGATATTTAAGATTTTCTTTCAGACCCACAATTTTTCTTAACAATGACAAAATTTATTCACCAATTTGCAATCTCTTTTTTGTTCAATATCATTACTGATTTCATTGGTATTAAACACAACCTCCCATATTTTGATACTACAGTGCTTAGGGAATATATAAAAAATTATGGGTGTTTTACAGTGGGGGGAGGGAAGTGCACTGGACTATAGTGATGGCACATGGGTGATATGGTGATGGGAAGCCCACGGGGATTACAACTGAGATGGAAAAAGGCACAAAATAATGTAAAAATAAACTATTATATTATTTAAAAAAAAAGGGAAAGGAAACTCAAAAAAAAATTATAGGTGTTTTAAAAGGAGAAATCAGAGACAAAAGAGGTAGAATTTGATTCATAGTTTACTTTAAACTGGTGTACTTCCTTGTGGGCCTCCATCAACACAACAGGTATATAGATATCAGATATAATTATCAAAACAGTATTTTAAGAAATGTACTGACTTAAAAATATAAATTTTAAATGAAACCCAAATCTTAAATTGAGGTTGTAAATAACAAAAATGCTAACAATGAAAAGTATAAAGCTCACTTACCTGCGGCTAACTGATTTCTTCCCCACTTCTCCCTCTGCAGCTGATTTAACATTTGTGGTTGTGTCCTTTTTTAACTTCTTTGCAATTCTTTCTCTCATCAGATTCTTCTCATCACTGTCAATACATTCACCATGCTCTGCGTCTTCATTTTCTCCATACTGTAGAAATTGAATGGAAGGTTTACCAGGCTTTCCAGTTCCTCTTTCACTTCAAACTCCCTTCACTGCACTCTAGGATAGCTTTGGTTTTGTTTGCTTGTTTGGTTTTGAATTGGGAAAAAGACAGGGAGAATCTGCTCCAGCAGGGAATACCCCCATGCCTGCTCTAGGCCAACTATCTAAAACTCAGGGTACCTACAAAGCGCTGTTTGCTCAGATCACACCCAGCGCCTCTGTGCAGCACACACTGCACTCCCTCTGTCACCAGGAATACTGTCCACTTATATCCCTACTCTTTCCAGTGGGAATGTGGCTGCAGGAGGTTGCTGGCCAGCATACTGACCTCAAGCAGGGGCTAATTAGGTAGAAGAGATGGAGAAACAGATTTCTTCTTAGGGTGTACATCATAGCAATTACTCCTCTTCTCACAAAACTCTAGTGGAGCCCCAAATCACTCATGTTGTAGTAACAGAACCACAGAGGAGAGTATTTTAACTGAGGCCCTGTGTGATCTGCACCTCCCTGACGTAGTCACCTACACCTCTGGGCTAGCAACACGAGTTAGCTTAAGAGCTGTTGTTCTCTGCAGCCTGAAATACTCATTCCAAGACCTTCAGGACATATACCTTTTCTACACATTAAAACTAAATTAATGACATCTGAATTTTGGATATTCCAGTAATATTATATGAAAAAGTGGGCAACAAGTTCATATATAAGATTCTAATTTTGTAGGAAAGTTCACATAAATATGTACTTGGATTTTATTTTTTAAATCTTTGAATTTTTAAAAAATTTTACATATTTTAGCATAAAACTACATTTTACCTTTTAAGGGACTAGAAATATTTTGTAAAAATTTTGGATTTCTAATAAATTTTTCAAATGTTATTTATACTAAAATTATACTCACATCATCCGAATTTCCTGCTGTTTCACCTTTTTCACTATAAAAAGTAAGTAAAAGCAAGTAAATTTTTGTTTCAAAATGAAAAGTAAAAAATTTTCAATAACTCAAAATTTTAGAATGGCTTTACAATTTTTCTCAACATAAGGATTGCAGAATGCAAACTGAAACATTCTAAAAGGAAGTTCTTTTAATAAATGAACAAGCAGTACACTCCATTAGCATTCATATGAATTCATTAGAATTTTTTTTATAGAACAACCAAGCAAGCATGGTATTTTTAAGAATAAAGGGCTAAAGAAAACAATTTTTTCTATTGGCTTATAGTATCTGGCTGAAGTAACAATAGTTCAAAAGATACTAGGAACCCTTCAAAGGATATAAACAAAAAAGCTATTTTGAAACAGAATTTCTAAAATGAGCTAAAGTAAGTACAAAAGTACTACCTCTTTGAGACACTGGTCCAAGGTATCATGTACACTTCCATTTAACAGAAGTTATCATCCCTTCTCAAAGAGAAGTAGTAAAGACAGTGATATAGTAAGGAGAATAAGATAATTTCTTGAGGTCTGTGATAAATAATACTCAGTAGATTGGCCCCAAATGGGGTAGTTTTATGACAAAAACCCTTTAACTCTGATGTACTTACCCTTGATACTAACTGAAACAAAATACTTCAAGAAAAATGTTAGTCAAGCACCTCGTTGCATTATACTTACAAATAGATGCCTAGTATTCAAACTCTCTATACCATCATTTAATGGGTTTAACAATTAAATTTAAATATAATTGAAACAGGAGATGGCAGGAAGAGTGAACATGACTCGAGTGCTTTTCCCCATTATACTATAAGTTCTACTAACTCTACTACCAAAATGCTTTAGTTTTTTGGTTGGGTTAAAAAAAAATGGACTTATGAGAACTGACTGCTTACTCACAAAGCAAGCAAGAAAATTACCTAAGCCAGAAAATAAGAACTTAGGATCACGCCAGCATCATACTAACCTTTCAACAACTGGAACAGAACTGAGATGTGGGTCATCCTTAAGCAAGTCATGACTACTTTTGCTTTTCCCCTTCATGCTCTAGAAAGGAATGTAAAATATAATCATGAACTGAAGGGAGGCAGGGGAACAGTCTTCCAAAAGGACATATTAACAGATTTGCATAAAATCTAATACTGATATAATGTGTTTAGCAAAAGATAAGTGTGCCTGAAAATTTCAGTAGGCTTCCTTATAGATAAGAATCTTAATCACTCATTGACTGAAACTATTCTTTCAGAAACACTTTTTCTTTCAAAAGTAATATAAGCTTAAAAATAAATCCATTTATTATGATTGACAAGCACTAAATCCTCATGATTTACATCCAACTAAGCTAATTTTTGATCTACATTGTTAAAACTTAGACAGTAGGTCAGAAGAGCAATTTGAAATAAATAGTTATTCTTCAAATATACAGTCTAACTGCACAGAATCACTTTAAAAATGTATCCAAGCACCTAGATGAGAACACTTATGAGGTATCCATTAACCAATGGAAACCATACACAGAAGCCCCTAAAATCATGAGTAAATTCCTAAAATTAAACCAATCTCTATTATATCTATCTATATGAAAGGATGATTGAGAAAGTTCATGTTTTATATATATATCAAGAAAAATTACATGCACACACATATATATACATACTTACATATGTATGTATATATATATGTCAAGAAAGATCATGCTTTCCTTCAGTAAAACTTCTCTCTCTGATACCTCTAACTATCAATTGGATAGTTCATCTAATTCACTGAAACATCCTAACAGACTCTATGACTTTTACAGTTTAAAAATCAAAAATTGTAGAGTTTAAGAATCAAAACTCCCCACCCAGTGTAGGAATCTTCTTGACATTACTTCTATCTCAACTCTTAAAGAGAATTTATAATCACATACACACATATGAGTCATTTCTTTTGAAATGGCTTTCATTATTGGGAAAAAAGAAAATTTTCTCCAATTGGAGAATATGATTGTAATTTCCAACATATAAACCAATCCTATTTCTGTCCTTTAGAACTACAAATGAACTACATATAATATGAAGTATGAAAATAAATCTTAGTTTACAAACAAATGAATAGATACAATAATAGCCTTCTAAGACTGTCTACACTGTAGTCCTCAAAACCTTTGCATGCTACCTTATGTGAAAAGAGACTTTGTGGATAAATTAAAGATGTTGAGATATGAAATTATCCTGGATTATCAGGGTGGGTCCAAGAGCATTATATACTCTCTAATTACATGAGGTAGGCAGGAGAGTCCTTTCAGAATGATGGAATATGAAATAGACTTGGTCAGCTATTACCAGCTTTTTTTTTTTTTAAAGATTTTTTATTTATTCATATAGAACTGGGGTACAGGCCAGAGATGCATAGGTTGAGAGGATTCACCAGAGACAGAGCAGGGAGCAGAACAGGCAGATCGATGAAGTACACTGCTGAGGGGAGCAGCAGGTGGGTCAGGAGAGGTCTGCCATGCACTGTGGTCACCTCTGGGGCAGGCGGGGATCGAACTCATGCGGAAATGGCTTAAGCTTCTTAGTGCTGCACTTTAACCCAGTGCGCCACCAGGGAGGGCCCTATTACCAGCTTTTAAAGTACAAGAAGGGATCACACACAAAGGCATATTGTCTCTAGAAGTTAAAAAATGTAAGAGAATAGATTCTCCCCAGAACCTTAAGAAAAATGGCTGTCATATACCTTGATATCTATCTCCACAAAACAAATTTTGGACTTCCAATCTGTAAAACTGTAATATGCTGTTTTTTTTGTTGTTGTTGCTCAAGTCACTAAATATATGATAATTTGATAAAGCTGCAATGTAAAACTAATACAGATATAATAACATTTTATCAGTTAAATACATACAATTAGAAAGATAAGTAAATTGAACTGTAATAGAATTTAATGGGCAAAAACACTTTATAAATCACTGTTCTACCCCTCTCACGACCTCTGTGCAAATGTCCTAGCAGCACTCTCTATATTGTGCCCAACATTTTGGAAACTTTCATTCCATGGGATAAGCAAGAAGAGGGTACAGCATTATTACTTTAGTCTCAAAATCGGTATATTTTTCAATATAGGCTAATATAAGTTCTTTTGGATGAGAAATACAGTGCTTGTATAACTTCATACTTTAGGTAAAAATCTTAATATATCTTGTAGAAAGAAAAATACGTGTATTAATATGAATGTGTTACAGTTTAACACTATTAAAAACTCATTATTGAATAGTTTTATAATGGACCTTCCATTTAACCTGCCTCATAAAAACTACTTTTTTGGTTGTAAGCTTTCACTTGAAAAATATTTTCTGATATCTGCATTTAAATTATACACAGTAATTCATGAGTAAATTTAAATCAATACAGACATGTAAGTAAATGAAACTATTATTCACAACTGGAACTAGTATTTAAGAAAGCAGTGTAAACGAAGGTAACTTTCAGATAAAAACTTCAAACATTTGAAGCACAGGAGCACATTTTCACTTCTCCAAAATATTTGCAGTTCCTCAAGCATTCCCCACATGAGATGGGTTTTGGTATCTTCCTTAACTACCTCATGATCTACCCTTCCTCTGGATTCATCTAGTTTGTCCCTAACTTTTATAAATGAATCAGAACTGAACAAAATACTATAAATGTAATATCAAAAAAAAAAAAGGATGTTAAGTCCCTTATTCCAGAAACCTTACTTTTAACAATTCACCTACAGTTTTTTCTTATATCTAGTTTACTTTGTTAAACTAAAGTACAGAATTTGTATGTACTCCTATTACATTTCAATTCAGTAGTTCAAATTATCAGCACAGGGTGACAACAAAGCAATCCGGGCAGAAGTATCCAGCTAGCTACAAGCCCATCTGACCAGACTGTCTCCCAGATCATATTTCCTCATGCTGTCCACAAGAACATCATGAGAGACGCTGACAATGTGCTTTCCTGAGCTCCAGATATGTTGTTATGCCATCCCTATCATGCAATCCTATCAGAAAAGGAAATGAAGTCAGTCTGGCAAGTCACTTAACAGAGTCTCAGTTTCCTCATCTATAAAGAAAGGAAATTGAACTAGATCCCTTTAAGCTATAAAATTCTATTATTCTAAGAGAGATTTTATCAGGTAGTCAAAAGATACTAAAATAAATAAAAAGGAAAGCTAACCCATGTGGGAGAGCTCTTTGTCATGAATAAAAAGTGGGGGGGGGGGAGCAATGTCTGTAATCCCACACTGATAATCCATAAACCAGAGGCGACTCTCTCTTATTTCTCTTTTCACGTAAAGCTTCTATTCAAACTTAACCAATTTTTGACTTGTGACCAGTTAAACAGTTCTGGAATAAAGTTTAACATTGTAGAGTCACTGAAAAAAGAAATTTGATAAGGAGGTGAATAATGAAACAATTATTTTCTAGCCTTTTAGAAATATTAAATTCATTCAACCACTGATACTGAAAAGTAATTGCTCTTGGTCCTTGTAAGGACTGACTATGGTTTTAGTTATATGCATTTAAAATTCATACACATAAATTATAACAATATATATTCTTTGGTTATACTTTACCAATATTTCAGATTAACTTTTCCTTTTCTTACTAGTTTCATTTCACACAAAAGGCAAAATGTATTTGAGGGTGTTCAAAGTCTAAAGAATAGTACAACAACAAAATAAACAAAATACACTTCCATTCTGATTCTTTCTAGAACTTATCTCATGCATTCTGGAGAAACTTCTTTTCTTCTAAGTTAATAATTTTCAATGATTTTTGTGGATATATTTTCTCAAGCTGAACTTGTCCCTCTCAGATAAATAAGCACAACTAAATTCTGTAGGCCAAACATTCTGCAAGATACATTCACACATGTATAATGTGTTGGTGGTGGGTTGTGGTGAGTTATGATGCAAAAGGGTACCCCAAGCGCTTTAAGGTCACTCAGGCTACTAATCAGGATCCTAGCAGGTGCTTGGGAGGAGCACTTAGGCCAACTGTACTGAGTTTATAGCTTGTTACCCCAGAAAGATATACTGTTGGTAAGTTTTCTTTAGCCAGACTTGCAGACTGCTAGAGCCTGAGGACAGCAGGTAATATAAAATAGCCATGATCTTTAATATAGACATTGTTTGATGTCCTTTAGTTGTATGAGAAAAAAATTAACTTACAGTATATTTCATAAATGTGTTTTTAAGTCAATGCTATTAGTGCTGGTAAAAATCAGGTGATGAAGTAAGGACACACTAGCTCACAAAGCTTTAATTACTACGATAAAGACTTTAAACCTTACCCTGTAGGTCTCCATTTTCACTAATTTTCCAGAAAGGAAGGCATATCAAAATCTTTGGAAGTAAAAAATCCTTGAAGGCTATTTTCTTGGAGAGTACTTATCAGCAATAACTGCTCCCTACTTTTGTAAACTGTTACCTCAATATAAAATAATATAATAAATATATTTAAGTAAATAATATCTAAGAAGAAAATAACTTCTGTATAATGGGAGGGCATTGTTTCAGGAAACAAATTAAACAAATAGTGAAAATATGAATCACCAATTTAGATAATTATTGTTTAACTCACTGATGTTCTCATTGATTTAAAACATTGCCAGGTTTAAAAAACTACTGACCACAGTTAATTTTTAGGGAAATATAATAAGGTGATGTTTAATGAAGCTACTTGAGATTGTAATGAGGCATGTGACAAATGTTTTGAGAACAGGAACATAACCAACTGAAAAGATTAAGTACTACCACCTACCTGATCAACAGAACTTTTAAATTCTGTGTATCTACCTATTTATCAATGCATTACATAGCACATACCAGCACAAAAATATCCAAGTAAATGGTAAAGTCTATGGAGGCAAGAGAAAGGCAAAGATTCCAAGAACACATATCTTAGGTTGAGTTAACAGTGAGTAGACTAAAGGAGAGATTGGATTCTTCCCATCCCTAAGTGTTGTGTGGGGAGATTGATGAAATCAGAAGAGGATGATAAAATGTCAGAGGGAAAAAGGATACTTCTAGTTTATAGAAGATTTACTTTCAAATGCATCCTTGGATTAGTCTCACAATGGACATTCCTCTAGCTCCCATTTTCTGACTACCATGCATTAATAAATACCTTGGTATTTTAAAAACAAAAAAGTCATTTTATGAAATCAGCCCAATGAATACTTAGTGAATGTGTACCATGTCAAATGTGTTTTACCAGGTATAGCAAGAGATACAAAAATGAGTATGATATAGACCCTTGCGTTTTTATAATTTTTTTAAAAAAGGGGAATTAGTTTTACCTGACTAACTCGATTTACTTCCTCCTCTTCTTCCTCAGCTTCCTCTCCAAATGAAAGCAAACTAAAATTTCTAATCAAAAACATTAAGGGAAAAAGAATATAAGAAAAAAATCAAACAAAACATAAATATCCTACCTTCAATGCCATAAAACAGAATTTACAAAAAAAGACATTCTGACTGTTTAACAATAGACTATATTACTTTGTATTCAGCAGAAACATTTTAAGGATCTCTGGTTTCAGCATGGTTAAGTTTTGACCTGAGACCATGGATGTTTCCTATATTGAATAAGCCACTGATCAAAAATCCATCCTCAACACTAACATTAAATGTGAGAAGTCAAGCATGACAGAAATAATTAGCTTTTTATATTTATAAAAACTGGTTAGCCAAATGGAAATTTCTGAGAAATGAATAAATATGTAGTCCAGCACTACAAACAGGAAACAATCTAGTGTCTGCCAAAATATGTCTTAATATTTTCAAAGGATTGTTACCCAACATTGTCAGATAAAAAAAAAAAATTGTCCGCAATATGTGTAACTAAAAAATAGCCCTTAGGGAAAAGGAACTATGTTTGTCTTCTTTTATCCTTCAGACTAAAGACATCTCTCCTAAAAAGAATAAATAAGTTATTAAAGCACCCTCACAAATATTGTGCCAAAGATTTAGCATAAAAGAATAATTTTTTTTGAAAGTCATAGATGGCATTGATGGCTACTGCTTCATCCCTCATTCATCCCTCATATATTGCTATGAATTAAAAACAAAACAAATGCTTGCAACTTTTGGACTCACTGTTAAGACAAACTGTTGTGATGAAATACTGTCTCTGAATATAGTTAAAGTGACATCTCGCCCAGAGATAAACTGGTCAAAATAAATCAATCAAAGAATAAAAAGAAATTAAATAGCCACATAAGACACCAACTGCTTATTAAAGTGTCTGGCTCATATCTGACAGTTTATAAAAACAATGCACTTACTTACACTGCAGAATATCAAGGGAAGAAGTAAATATATAGACACATTACACTATTGGTTGTTTTTGCATATCCCTTCTTACTTAACCTTCATAACAACAAGTTGTTGTACCTACTATAACCTCCATTTTATAAGTTGGGGAAACTGAAGCTCAAAAAAGTGGATAACCTTTGCTTCTTATTAGGTTAGGCAGGTTTATACAATGAAATACCCAAAATGAATGCTATAATACAGTAAAAGAGCAAGTTGAAACCAACTCTTTGCTATCGATTTTAACAAAACAGGTAACACTTAAAGAATACAGTTCACAAAATACTGAAACATTTTAAAAAGAAATTAAACCCATATTTAGCTGTCCTTTATATTAGGAAAACTACCTTTTTAAAAAAATTTTTATTAATGATGTATAAATATTTTAATAGCCCCAAAGCACCCCTACGTGTGCACCTTCATTCACTGAGTTCTTCTCTTCTTAAGAAAATTATCTTCAGGAAAAATACAGAATACAGAAACAGCTTTTTGCTTAAAAACACTGGCAAGAATAGTTTTAACAGCACCCAAAAAAGAAGTGAAAAGTTAAATAAATTATGGAATCAGTGGTCATTACATTCTTCATATTTACTTAATAAGTTCTTTATATTAAGCACATATTAATTGAAAAACAAAAAATAGTAATTGCTAGAATGATAAAATATGTATCAACACATATCATGCTAGCTTAAGTTACACATTGTATTTGAATATTTAAAAAAATACTGAGATATTCTTCCTGGTTCAAAATGGCCCTTCCCTAACTAGTAAACAAGCATTTTAATAGGAAATAAAGTGAAATAAATGAATCAACATTGCTATTCAAGCTGAGAAAAGTCTTTCTACTATAATTACTTTGTGCCTTTGGGTTTCAATTTCTTTACTTCCTCCTCCGGTTTCTCTTTTTTTGGCTTTTTTATTTCTCTTGGGATGATGTCATCAAAAGGATTAAACAAAACCTAAGAGAAAAATAGTTTGAGTACATTATCCCTTTTTTTTTAATGTCACAAAAAAATTAAAACCCATATTTATCTGTAGTTACATTAATCTATTTTTTCCCTACAAAAGCTCAGTAAGTACAGCAGGAAATATACTACATAAAATGCTACCACTTACGTGACCTCAGATTCTCCCAGTAATCCTACATGCTATTGCATAAACAGCATTTTATCCCTATTTTACACAAGGGCAAACTCTTCAAGAAAACTTGATATAATAAGAGTTAGACAAATCAGGTGTTCTGACTCCAAATCAAATGCTTTAAAGATCTTGCTTTCTCAATGACAGCCCACTCTAAAAGTATTTGGGAACTTACTTCAATGAATGAAATAAACCTACTTCCTTTAACTTACACTTCTGGGATGAGTTTTTCATCATTACTACCCAGCAAAATTTCAAAATCTTTCAATTCAAAATCTCTGATTAAAAAGAATTCTTTTTTTTTTTTAAAGATTTTATTTATTTATTCATATAGAACTGGGGTACAGGCCAGAGATCCGGAGGGTGAGAGGATTCAGCAGAGACAGAGTGGGGAGCAGAACAGGCAGATCGACAAAGTACACTGCTGAGGGGAGCAGCGGGCAGGTCAGGAATCGAACTCATGCGGAAGTGGCTTAAGCTTTGTAGTGCAGTGCTTTAACCCACTGCACCACCAGGGAGGGCCTAAAAAGAATTTTAATGAAAAATTATCCCTCCATAAATTAGAGATAAAACTTGAGCTGTGGTAATTTAGGACAGTCTTCATCCAACCATTTAATAATATCAATAATCAGTTTCTCTGATTTAAGAATTTAAGAACTGTATCCCATGATAAACATGTTCCTTACCTCACAACTTTTTATTCTGTGTGGATTTCGTGGTCTTTCTTCATCATCAATGTCTACTTCTGTCAGTCGCAGCATGTTATATATTGTATCTCCTGTAACCTATCAAATAAAAAAGAAACTTTATTTGTCAATTCCAGTATTTGCTCTTTAAATAAGAGGGGGCTTTTGGGAATATTTTTAAAATAAAGAAAATGTCCTACTTTACCTGAGAGCATATACATGAAATAACTTAAAGAGAAATTTCATTTTAAGAGAAAAAATGCACAGAGACTTTAATCCCTCAATTAGTTTTTTTTAATTTGCAAAATATACTAGTAAGAGATTTTATTGAAATATAATATAAAAAAACTGCCTACTAAAAGCCAACTTTTCATGCAACTATCATAAATGAATACAGATGTTAGAATAGGATAACATAAGCAAGTAAGAATAACCATGTGGTGAATGTTTTGCATACACTCAATCTAAAAGCTACTACCACTATCTTCTTCCAGATAAGAGAAGATATTCAAAGAGGTTACAGAGTCAGTAACTTCTAACACTAAGTTATACTCTAGTCTGTAAAATATAATTTATATAATCTCAGTTGCTAACAGTGGTACAGAATGGCAACCTAAAACTCATTGGGTTACTATACTTTTATTTACTTATTTATGTATTTTTGTACTTATTTATTTATTTTTTAAAGATTTACTTATTCATACAGAACTGAGGTACAGGCCAGAGATGCAGAGGGTGAAAGGATTCACCAGGGACAGAGTGGGGAGCAGAACAGGCAGATCGAGGAATTACACTGCTGAGGGGAGCAGTGAGCGGGTCAGGAGAGGTCTGCTACGCCATGTGGATTTCCTGGGACAGGCGGGGATCGAACTCATGTGGAAGTGGCTTAAGCTTCTTAGTGCAGTGCTTTAACCTGCTGCGCCACAAGGGAGGGCCCATTATTTTTTAAAAGATAGAGAATTCTATAAATGAGACAACAACCTGTGTTGGTTGAGTGGCTCAAATGTCCCAACACATTTCTTAACTAGGTTGTTAGATATTAAGCAACAATTTTTTTTGCATATTTTAGCATGACTCCATTCATTCAACACTTCTCAAGGGATTTAAAATAATGTCAGCTTTCCAGCTGTGCTGTTTGATTTTTCCCTTTTATCATTTTGCCTAGGCAAAATCATTTTGCCTAGGATGCGACAACCCTACTGAACCAGCAGAGGGAGCTGAATATCTGTGATGTTAAGTCAAAACTTAATCACATATTTCTGAGAAGCACTGTAAGGGAAAACCTTCATAAATTCCTATTTAAAGAAAATTTTATATGAATTGCATTACCTGTTATGACACTTAATGGATTACATGTACTAAAAATGTACTATTCCAACCAACATTTCCATTAAAGTTCTAATGCTACCACAATTTCCACCTTAAACTTAAGGGGAACTCATTAATATTTAAACTACTAAATTTTATTACCTAAATATCTCTCTAAATCTGTAGAAACAATATCTCTGTGACATAGTAGTTAATAACATTAGTATGATTTCAGAAAAAAAGAAATAAAGTCATAATCAGCGACTTGAAAAACTCAAAAAAGAGCACAAGGGTGTTCCCTTATAGTTCACGATATAGAACCATATTCCACATTTTTTTAAATATTAGAAAAAATATTCTAAGGAATATTTTTGTAAAGTCAACTCTTAGACAAGTTAATCATATCATCATAGAAGCCAAAGATAACTGTACTCAAACCTTTCCAAAGATGGTGTGCTTATTGTTAAGTTCATCAGCTCGACCCAGGGTAAAGAAAAACTGACTGCCGTTATCATGAGGACCAGCATTTGCCATGGCAACCAGTCCTCTCCTATTAAAACGCAACCGTGAGTGGAATTCATCCTGAAACATAATAAAGAAAGGATTTAGTGATGACCTCAGTCATAGGGCCCTTATTATTCAGCTAACCAGCACGGTCCCATATAACTTCTACTAAAAAAAAAATGCAGCTTTAATTATCTGGTTTTCAAGTACAAATCTAATCCAATATTTATTATTCTTTCAATGCTACTGAACTTGACTTCACTGGCATATACGTAAATCCTAACTATACCCAGATACCAATTTAGCCTATTTTGTGGAGTACTGTGTACTTACACATAAAGGAAGGATACTCAAAAGAAAATCAATTTTTAAGTCTTTCCCCTATTTTTTCCATTCTTTAAAATCATCATGAAACCTTCTATTATTTCCTCAAGAAAAAATGCCTTGAGGACAAAGATAATAATAGAAAAAGAAAGAAAAATTTAAAAAGGGAAAGAAAAAAATCAGTAAAATTGTCTTTTGATTCATTACAGTTTCAACCATTGCCCCTTTCTAGCCCACTTTAAATATTATGAAATAACTGGTTTGTTCTTGTTTTTTAATTCAAGGAATCTATTATAATTGTGTTACATGCTTTACCTGTTATGCAAAAATTTTCAGTTTTCATTAAGAACAGGAGCAAGTTTTTCTGGGCTCATTTGTAATATGTTAAATTTGTAATATGTTAAATAATCAATACTTTTCAGAGAGGAAGTTATTTTTCTTCAATAAATAAATACAAAAATTTGAACTCAGTAAAACTCTGTGTAATATACTAAAAATGATTTAATTTAAAATAAGGTAATTATATTACCTGAACATAGTAAAGCAAAATTCTCAAGTTAGAAGGGAATCATCTCTATTAGACTAAATAATAAAATAAACAAATACTTCCTACTGGATGGGTATTTCAAAAATCATGAGGTCTCAACTTGGTAAAACTGAAATAGTCTAACAGTGACATCTGAAACTTTTTCATAACCATTCCATATTTTCTTATCAGGAAATTAAAGCAAACAGAATATTTTTCTCAAAACCCAGTAAATGACTAAATTAAACTTCAGATACTCTATCCCACTAGCACAAACATGAGGTACTCTAAAACTGTATTTTTAAGCTCTATTGATATTACCCAAACAGAATGGTATTGATACATAGATACAATTTTTAAAGGTCTAACCCCAATGTATTTAAAGTGGGAACTGTAAGCAGATGAGGATTAAATAAAGTCATAAGGGAGGAGCCCTAATTACATAAGGCAGATCCTTTACAAGAGAAGAAGAGATGCCCGAGCTCTCTCATTCAACCATGTGAAGATACATCAAGAAGGTAGCCATTCACAAGTCAGGATAAGAACCTTTACCAGGAATTGAATGACAATACCTTGCTCTTGAACTTCCTAGTTTCAAGAACTATGTTTGTTTTTGTGATGGTAATTTTGTTTTGAGGGCCCAAGGAAAAAAAACACAAATTCCAAGAAATTTTAATAAGATATTTAAAAAATAGAATAGCATATGCAAAGTTGTAAAAATGGTTTACATTTACAGAGTTGCAGGGATCAGATATAGTCAGACATCAGGAAATATGCTGGGTAGTCTTTTTTTTTTTTTCAACAATTTCCTTTCTGCCATCTTTAGCTCCACATGAATTCAAGCGAGTATCAAAGTTTGCAGTAATACAATTGAGAAAGAATGTTTGAAAATTGCTGCTGTTATACTTGTACAATCCTCAATGTGCAATTTTAATGCATTAATGTGAAATGCATTGTATGAGGGGCAGGCACAATAATTTTTGATTAAATAATCCATGCTGACTTGTAAATAATAAAAATCATTCTCACCTTGAATGGGGCTCCGTAGACAGACTCTCCACCAGTCCCTGTGCCAGTAGGGTCTCCCCCTTGGACTATAAAGCCAGGTACAACTCTATGGAAAATGGTGTTGTCATAATATGCTGGAAAAAAATTAAAAGTAATTTTCCAAGGTCTAAGATGAAGTGTATAAGTTTCAAAATTAATGGAACTAAAATCACAAGACTTTTCCCCAGAATTTTTAGACTACTAAACCAAAACCTTTACTTTCCTTTTATTATAAAATATGTACTCAAGACAATAACTTCTGTAGAAACTATAATTGTTATATTGTATGTGTTTCCAGGATTCTCTCAAACACTGGATTATGTTGTCTAAATAAAAATTAGAGAATTTTGATATTGGTCAAGGGTTTTCAAAAGGGAGAGGGGAGCAGCAACTTTGTTCCTTGGCAACATTTATAGTTGTCTGGATGTATTTGGTGGTCATATGTAGGAGATGCTATTGGCATATGGTGGATTGAAGCCAGAGAGGACAAACCCATAAAAAGAAATACTAGCCCAAAATGTCAACACTGCTGAGGCTGAGAAACCCTTATAGATATAAATGTCTATTTCCTAATTCCTCCTCTTCTCCCAATATACAATAATTTTATATAATATATAAGCCCACAATAGATCAATGTATTCACTGATTACAGATCTACCTCCATAAATGTCCCCCAAAAATGTTTCAATTAATAAAACAAATAATCAGCATAATATATAACTGAATCCAATTAGACTCTTAGTAAGTCTGCTAAGTTGAAAGAAATTAACAGTATTCATATAAAATATATCATTGGAAAGGTATAAACATATAGGAGGAACCATACATGTATGAACTCCTAATAGTATTCATTACCTGGAACCTATAATCAGTAGAGAGACTTCACAGAAGAGAAAGGAAATAGGCCAGGTAATAGCATGGCCTCTCCATGAGGCAAGGATGAGCAAAAAATTTGGTGGGGGTGGAAAGATAAGGACCAGAGTTTACATTAGTAACAATGGTCAATGTTCACATGAAAATATTCTCAACATTACTAGTCATTTCAGAAATGCATTTGCAAAGTGTAATTGGATATAAAATTCTTGTTTCAAAAAAAATCTGTAATCTGTAATCTAAGAACTGTATCCAGTACATAAGATTGATTGCAAGAAGTAAGAAGATCATCGGATTTTTTCCAAGTGAGGAGCTATTGGGCTATATTCATAAGTTTCCTAGCACAGATAAGTTCTCCTTTGTTACAGACAGAAACTGTACAAAGCAAGAGTTCTACAAATATCTATTCTATATTTTTAAATAACCATTTATTTAGACCAACACTGTATGTAGCAGTCAGGAATTCTAATTCTTGCCTCTTATTAGCTGCTTAAACTCAATAATCTGAAATTAAATAGGATATGTGAAGGTAACTAAAAATTATTAAATTCAACAAATTCAAAATGTGAGCTCAAACATTGCTATCTTTACTGAAATTCTACACATTCATTCACATTTTAATATAAAACCTACCCCAATATATAACATAAAATGAAAATAATCCTTTAGGCCCATAATATGCAGTGAGTCACATTATTTGAGTCCAGGATGCGAGAAAAAGAGGTGAGTGAAAGTGAAAAAGCTAGACAGATAAAGAGACTTATTTTAAGAGCTAAAATATGACTACGACTTTTCTTGAGACACAGATTCAAGAATTCTCTGGGAAGTAGGATTAAAGAGTCAGAGATCTAGGAATGATGGAAAGGGGAGGCTAAGAACTTTAAGTGTGTACACCATTTAGTTGAGACCCATGTCAGAGTCTGCTCCCACTCCTTCAGTTTTATTCACTTGCTTTTTAATTTTTATTCATTTGCTTTTAAATTCTGGAAACCATGACTTTCTCTTTAAAATACCATTATGAAACTAAGAAAGATCTAGAAATTACAAGACTTGCTTAAATCTTAGACTCAAAGAATTAAATGGGTTTCTCTGAATTATATTTTTTAATTCTTGACATTATTCACAGTATAACTTATTAAAATGATCCTTATTTAAATTATTCTTCCTTGGCTTCTTTTCACCTTTGTAATAATTATATCTATCTTACTGTTCAAGTAAGAGATTTGCTCTAGTTACTTCCTATAGTTCTTTATTTTTCTTCCTCCTTGTGTTCTTATAATTATGGGGGAAATTGTTGTAGTAATTAAGATCATCATTCTCTAACTTAAGAACCTTCTTTCTTCTTTGTTGTCATATTATATCCAGATGTTTTCTGTTTCTTTCATTCACCTGGTCATGGATTATAATTTGCCATTCATTCTTTCTAATGTTTTTATACTTTCACTCTTTTCCTATAAAACTGAAGTCTTTGATTCTTCAAAAAACTTCTTTCCAGAAACAACTCTGACTATTGTCTAATGTGTTTCTCAGTTCTGTTGACAGTTATTTGAGGCTTCTCTAACTGAACTACCTATCTGACTCACTTTCCTTCCTGCCTGCAATAGCAATTATTAATAATGGTCTTTGCAGATGTCTTTTCTCTTTTTTCTTTTCTGGAAGGCCTTTCTTCAATTTTTCAATGGTAAGTATGTATTTGTCTGATTATCTATTAGAAGAGTTCTTCCTGTACGCTACTACTATTTATTTTAGATTCTCTTTTATACCTTGCTTTTGACCAAAACTTGTTTTCTGCTACTAATTAAACTTGTCTGTCAAGTTTACAAGCTCAGATATATTGCAGAAGGACAAAAATTTACCTGCAAGGGAGACATTTAAAAACATACACAAGTGTAGTCTAAAAGCCAACAAGTTATAAAAATGTTTGGAATGTTTCGTTCCTAAAGGAATATAGTCAAGGAAAATACACAAGTGGATGTAATTCTATGAAACTGGGTAAAAAGAAAAATAGTTCTTTATGATTCAAATTTTAAAAAAATACTAGAGATATTGATATTAACCATCATTGAATGCTAGATGGAAGATTTCATGAAGAAAGTGGAATTTTGAACAGACATTTAAAAACAGGTAGGCTTGAACAGTAAAGAAGAAAAGAGAAAGTACTTCCCCAAAGATAGGATATGTGTGAAAATGAAAATGGGAAAGAACTGCTCAGAAAATAAAAGTAATGCTGCTGAAACCATGTGGTTATTTAGGGGAATAAAAAATAAGTTTGGAAAGCTAGAAAGTCAAGATGCCTAAGGATTCAAATACCATAAAGTAAATAAAAAGGTAAAGGCAAAGGTAAATTACAATGATGTGGAAGAAAGTTGAGAGAGTCTAGGAAATAAACTGGTAAATTGGCTTTATACTGGTTTCATCATTGTTGATGGTAGATGATTTGAGTAGAAAGCCCACTAGGCAATTAGATATTGGGTTTAAGAATAGAAGAAATGGCTAAAAGTGTAAGTTATAAATGCTCCCATCAGTGGGATAGGAGTAACAATTGAAAAGTAAAGACAATAGAGAATTAGAGACTGTCTTAGAAGATACCATGGTTAGAGGGTGAAATAAAGTGGGAAATAGCAAGGGGAACAAAGCAAAAATGATAAAATATTTGATAATAAATTTCTCCATTAAAATTATATAGATTCATTTCAGGGAAATGAATTTATCTCCTCTCCATTTCTTCATACCTAGCTTAATACCTTAAACTCATATCAACTTCTTTCACTCATTACCACAATTTAGCACCAGTCTTCAATTAAAATAGTACATTGCTATTTATATTTAAATTAACAAAATGTATCCTATAGAATAAAACTAAAATAGTACACTGCTATTTATATTTAAATTAACAAAATGTATCCTATAGAATAAAACTTAGGAATGATTACCTTCTAAACAAAGTTGAATAAAATTTCTGCAAGCTTTAGGTGTTTCTTTTGACCACAATTCTATGTCAATGTCTCCAGCTGTTGTTTTCAATAAAACCTATAGAAAAATATTACATGATTATTGTCATTCTGCTAGATATTAAGAAGTGCTTGAAGCATCTACTAATGAGTTTTCAATTTTAAAGTAAAAACTAGAAACTCTGCCTTGCTTTTGTTACATATTAGAAATTTTTCAAATATTTACCACACTTGTATATTTATATTTTTCAAATAACATTTTTCAAAAACTAATTTAGAACTTAAGAAAAATAGCATATGCCTTTTTCATAAAAAGAAACTCAATAATTTAACTTATTTTAATTAAGAAAGCTTCCTACTACATTACATTCAATAAAATTGTAACAAATTAAAAATTAAAAAACAATAAGCCCATGAAATTTTGAAGCTGTAAGACAATTTTACAATTTTGCCTTTTTATATACTTTCTCCTTCAAAAACCATGATCTTTCTAATTTATAAAAGCAACATTCTTAAGTCTGTGTTGTCTCCTTACTAAAGCGGTATATACCGCTTGTGATTCTCTTTCTACCAGCTTATGAAGATGGTTACTCCTTGGTAGAACCAACCATCTTAAAACAACCAGAACCCTAATGGGTCCAGAAGAAAAAAAAATCTGTTTAATTGTCTTATTAAAACCCACAAGTAACCAAAAGAGAATTTTAGACTCTAAATTTGAGCACTGAAGCACAGCTACAGTCTAGCTTCTCCAGTATCATTTTTCTCATTCAGTGAGCCAAAATGGGTCGGTGTCAATAACTGATCAATGGTCAATGACTACAGTGTAAAATGTTCACACAAATAAACACTATGCAGTGTGATTATATAGATATAAAAAGACTTATTCTTACTGGAAGTGTGTATCTAACTCACACATATATTTCCTTTAATTCTTCTCCCCTGGCTACTACATTTACCAAAATTCTGTTATCAATTTACATACATTTTTTGAAAGTGGAATGAAGTTTAAAAATCATTCAGTTGAGCCCCCATCTTATAGAGAGGCCTGATGAAAGTAAATCTACCCACTTTAGAGAGCTATTAAGTAGCAAAGCAGGGACAGCAGTAATTCTCTACTCCCTCCACACTTTTGTTACAACCGCCTTTGAATTTGTTTCACTCAAATTATTGCCAATTTTTAATTGGCTACTTAGTTTTCTTTTTCAATGACCATGAAGGCAGGAGGTAAAAAGATCTTTACTGTGGTAAGCTTGAAAATGGTTTCTTCCTATTCAAAAAAATAAGAATACATCTCATAAAATTGTTTCCTTAACCATTTAAATTATGCAAACATGCATAATTTTCTATATTCATTACACTTCCTTTACACAGTGAAGGAAATGTGTTCAGTTTCTTCCACAGTGTCTGTTTCTGTGACATTTTATACATGCTATTTCAGTTAATCCACTTGTATAAGTAGTTTTCATTACTCCCATTCAATTGTAAAAAGACTCAAGCAGTAACTTTATCTAAGGTGACACAATGAACAATTTAGGCTAATGGCTGACTGGCTGCAAAGTCACTGCTTTGTCTATACACCCTACTGCTTACACAAGGTGCTCCACAAACTCCACACTATTCTAGAAAAATAGTCCATCAGCTTGAAGGCCCTGCCACAGGTTTTAAAAGAAATCTCCAGGTAACCACAGTCATAAATGATTTGAAAGAAAACAGTGCGTAAGTCAAAGCAATCACATGTTGGCTACACTTGAAAAAGGTCTTCCAACTTGTCTTGGGTTGAAACAAAACCCATGTTGGATGGTGATAAATTGGATTCTCACTCTCCTGAGAAGCAAACACTTGGGATGCAAGTAACTCCTTCCACCACTAATAGTATCTAGAACAACACTCTGCAACATCTTCTGAGTTGCCATGAGGGGAGATATACAATTTAATTCCAATAATACAATGTAGCTAAAAAGACAGTTAACCTGCCTACTTCATTCCCCCACCCCACCACCACCACCACACACACATATGAAATAAAGCAGTTATTAAATGAAACCTAGATATGTCTTTTTTTTTTTTTTTAAAGATTTATTTATTTGTGCATGCAGAGCTGGGGTACAGGCCAGAGGCTCAGGGGAAGCGAGAGGCTTCACCAGAGACAGAGAGGGGAGCAAAATAGGCAGATACACGAAGTACACTGCTGAGGGGAGCAGCAGGTGGGTCAGGAGAGGTCTGCCATGCCCTGTGGTCACCTCCGGGGCAGGCGGGAATCAAACCCATGCGGAAGTGGCTTAAGATTCTTAGTGCTGTGCTTTAACTCGCTGTGCCACCAGGAAGGGCCGAAACCTAGATATGTCTTTAAAACTCTAAGGCAATTATCTCTAAACAGTTTTAAGTCTATCCCTATAAGCAAATGAGAAAAAAGGGATAGGAAGGAAGCTAAGGACTTAGAGAACACAAACCCAAAATTTGTATATTTAAGTACAAGTACTTAACTACTTTCATATTTTGTAAGACACACACAAAACCAAAACTTTAGATAATAACATAAAATTTTAATGCAATTTTTAAATTTACTTTTAATGGTACAATGACCTTTTTAAATAAAAGTGTTATAGAGATATCATTCACATAGCATGATAATTCACGCTTTTAAATTATACAATTCAGTGAATTTTAGTAGAACCCACAGTTATGTTACCACTATGGCTACCAGAACATCTCATCATCCCAAAAAGAAGCCTTACCTCTTAGTTGTCACTCTCCATTTCTCCCAACTCTTCTCTCCTGGCTACCACTAATCTACTTTCTGTCTCTGTACATGTGCCTATTGAACACTTTATTGAAATGGAATCAGACAATATGCCTTTTGTGTTTGACTTCTTTCACTTAGCATAACACTGCTTTGCAATTATAGAAGTACTTCTTCCTGTTCCATACACTTAATTTTTTTTTTTTAAGATTTATTTATTTGTGCATACAGAACTAGGGTACAGGCCAGAAGCACAGGGATGGTGAGAGGCTTCACCAGAGACAGTGGGGAGCAGAACAGGCAGATCAACGAAGTACACTGCTGAGGGGAGCAGCGGGGGGTCAGGAGAGGTCTGCAGCCCCAGTCCCATGTGGCCACCTTTGGAGTAGCGGGGGTCGAACTCATACAGAAGTGTTAGTGCTGTGCTTTAACTCACTGCACCAGGAGGGAGGGCCCATACACTTAATTTTTAAATGTATTGAAAATTACAAATTACGGGCCCTCCCTCGTGGCGCAGCGGGTTAAAGCACAGCACTAAAAAGCTTAAGCCACTTCTGCATGAGTTCAATCCCCGCCTGCCCCGGAGGTGACCACATGGCGTGGCAGACCTCTCCTGACCAGCCCGCTGCTCCCCTCAGCAGTGTACTCCATCGATCTGCCTGTTCTGCTCCCCACTCTGTCCCTGGTGAATCCTCTCACCCTCCGCATCTCTGGCCTGTATCCCAGTTCTGTATGAATAAATAAATAAATCTTTAAAAAAAAAAAAAGAAAATTACAAATTATAATTATATTCTTTCCAATAAATCTGCTAAGGCACAATATACTATAAGACAAAGTTTACCACAAACAGTGAAATTTCATTTTTCAAATGTTTTTCATAATAATTTCCAACTTTTAAGACTTCTCATACTGAGGAATTAGCTCTAACCTTTTCTTATGGCTTGCTTATGCTTACATTATTAGTATTATCTTTAATATGAAATTAGTGAGGTTTAATTAATTTAGATACCATGGAATATAAGTATCTGTTCAGAAAATTAAATGATATATAAAGAGCAACTGAATAGATAACTGAAATTTTATGTTCCCTTTTATATATTAAATATCACATTTAAATAGGCATAGGTAGATTTTCTGTTTGAGTTCCACGGCTTTGCACCCCTTCCCCACTGAAGTGTACTCACTGATTTAGAAGTCAGTGCTCTAAAAAACAAACTAACGCATATCATCCCACTTACTACAGGCTGATATAATCAGATATTTTCCTCCCTTCGAGGATACTTTCCTTAGCTTCATGACCTTGGGTATGATATCTTAACATTTCCATGACTCAATTTCCCTATCCAAAAACTGAGCTAACACCCTCATAAGTTTGTTGTGAGAACCATGCCCAACAAATAGTAATTGCTCAAAAAATGGTAGTTATTACTGTTATAATTTTCTTTTATAAGCAACAAAGAATGCATATATGGTTGAGCCAGGGTTCCTTAAAATCTTTTCACTAATAAACTACTGAATTAAAAAGAAGCATATGGCTCCTTCCTCTTTTACCTGTACGTGCCCATAGGCCATCACTAACTTGTCAGACACTGGTGGTTCCTTTTCTTAAAGCTCCCAAATAATTTAGTGTTTTGAAAATAAAATAACTCAAGAATAAATATATGTGTTAATGTCATTTAGATCAAATGATTACAATATGTGGAAATTCCATCTTCAGTGAAAAAAGGGTATTTCTATCAAGGGGTACGTTTCTGTGCCTCATCTCTAGAAGTTAGAGTGACAGCATAACACAGCAAAATTCAGTACACAGCCAGACAATGGCCAGGGATCAACTATTAGTATAATGTGTCAATTATCTCCCAAATTTATACTATGCTCTTTGAACAGAGGAATTATATTACATTTATTCTAAAGATCTCTGTATCCTTTCAATATTTAAGGCATTCAATACTGCCAGTATAAGATTAAAAAAACATTCATCTACCAATCTGGTTTTTACACTTGCATTAAATTCTTTGCAGGCCAAAATTTTTTGCCAGGCCCTCTTCAGCACCTAACTTTAAAACTTCAATGTTTATAATCCATCTTATTTGCAGAAAAGTTAAAATTATTTTTGAAGAAAAAATGTGTTCATATGAAAGAGAGTATTCATCATGATTTGCATACTTAGCTATATTATTATTTGATCATTGTATTTCACTCAAATGACTTCATAATAGGGACGATGCTGACTTTTCTTTCCATTATATACTTAAAACCTAGCAGAGAGCCTGGAATATGCTACCTGCTCTATAAGTATTTGTTAGAAAGAGACTTCCTATTCAGTCATGTGTCTTTCTTACAGTTTTAATATTTATATTTTCAAACGGCCCTCATTATATTACCAGTATCAATAAGGGACTGCACAATTTGTGAGTCATGCAACAGAATTGTATCTGATGTAAACAGTTAATTCTAATTCAACAGTTCACTTTTAGTCCCACGATTTTCTCCATTATGCTGCTTCATCATGTTTTTTGTGTGATGGAAACTAGGTCTCAGTTCAAGAATACAGCCCATATCTCCTCCACTACTGATTCCTCTACTTCTCCCTGCATATAAACACTTTGGGCACTCTGGGCAGGGACTGGCATACCCACCTATCAATCCGGTAGTCATTCTTTCATTCTAATGTGGCAACATTTCCATTCCCTGCTTTGACAATCATCTCATGTTTTAAGATCAGCTAAAAGCTAATTCCTTCGTGAAGCTTCTCTCTACTTTTCCCCAGTTACTAACTTCTCAGTACAACCACAGTAATACATGTCTCTCTCAAAAGGTCACCTACCAGACCTGACGTTGTTCTTCACCTGCCTTTCTCCTAAACTAAACCATAAACTCTTCTAGAGACGTTACGAGATCTTATCCATGAATCTTTGTATCCCTAACGCCTAGTACTATCGTCCATTGCCTAGTAGGCATTCAGTAAATGATTGTAGAAGAACGGAGAAAGAGAGATCTCCAAATAAAGAAAATATGTTAATTTTTTAAATGTACTTGAGTTTGTTTGTTTCTAACCTAAGAACTAGAGAACACCTACGTATGTTAGATTGTGTCAGGAAACATAACTAGAAGGCTAACAGATGGAAATATCTTCACTTGAAGACTTTTTCAAGTACATGCTGAAAAGTGTCAAGAGTTTCGATTCCATCCAGTTCAGAGGCAGGGGTAGGGATAGGACTTGGGGTCTCTTCCAACTCTAAGATCAGTGAATTCATGGAGGTCTCAGTTTGGAGAGCCCACATAGCCTAATTAAGGTTCTCACCTTCCCGTTGGTGGGAGGTTCCTGGATGTAGATGTTGCTCATGCTGGTCGGTGCTCAGAACTCTTGCTCCTAACTGGGAGTGAGAACAGACGGCCGACCACTAACGCTGGCCTCCTATCCGTATACGTCTCCTTATGTCCGGTCGACGAACGCTCCACTCAGTCGGTAACTCTCCAGACAGCGACACCAGTTCCTACTTTTCCCAAAGCAAGCCCTTCACGAACGCTTCCATGTTGGTCCGGACCCGAGCACCGCTAAATCCGAATAGGGGGAATCAATGCCTCCCACCAGGGGAAAAGAAAGACTATTAAACGACTGTAAATTAATTTAATGTGCATTTAAATCGTCAAAAGAGTATTCAGTAGGTACTGGTGTTGTTTATTTCACTACACAAATGTGCAGGTCTCCCTCGTCCCCCGAAGCTTTCCAGTAATGGTTCAAACCATGTGTCACTGCAATAAGCCTCCTCCGGAAACTGCATCGGTGGCTACTTGGTTCTGCTATTACGAGACTTATGGGCCCTTCTACTGTCACGCAGGTCCCGCGGCGCAGGTGGGAGCAAGAGGCCGCTCTCGCAGTGCGTTGTCCTCGCGGCGGGAGGGAAGCAAGTGAGCTCTTAAAAGTGTAGGGCTCCTGCGACCCCTCTTACCAGCGCCATGGCAGTCCCAGGTGAAGATTAACGGCTGGGTGCCCATGTCTGGGAGGATAAGGGAGAGGCGGCTCGGGGAGGTCCGGGTGCGCTGGGATGGGAAGTAACGTCTATGGGGATTTAGGCGGCGGCGTTACAATTAATACTCTGGGTTGGTTTACATGAAAAGTTTAAGCTTGAAAACTAAACTCTGAAAGAAAGGAAAAAATTACCTCCCCCGCCCTGGCCAAGCCTCAGCGGATCTCGTCGTATTACGGGGCAAGTGTATCTTATCTCGGGTGGTGAAAGAAGAGAGCGACATTAACTGCAGGCCTAAGGGCGGGTGCCCAGAAAAATTGAGATCAACTTTCATAAGGCTTAAAAATGGTATTTGGAGGGGGAAACACTTGACTGGCCCAAGGAGCCATAGGCATTGTTCCTAGTGGAAGTCGCGGGTACGAAATGGGCGCTTGAGATTCTATTTCTTGCTCTTGCTGTTGCATGTAGTTGCTGTGCAGTCTTGGACCCGCCGCTCTGCCCTTCTGGGCCCCAATTTGCGCATCTGTAAAAGATTGAGTTTTGCTGATTAAGTCGATGGTGCCTGCCAGTTCGCATATTCTGTGCCCGAAGGGTACCGACCGAAAAAGCAGTCACCTCGCGAAATTAAGTGCTTCATAGATTTCTCCTCTACAATTACCAGTTGTTTTTTTTTTTGAAGTTTGGGAAAAAAAAAAAAAAAAAGGACATCTTCTTCTTAAAACCAGCCTTGCCACAAAGGGTTCTGCGGAACACTTTTAAGGGAGATAGTTTGAGAAATACACGCACGTGCGCGCATACACATGCCCACCACTCGGGAGATTTTACAGCGCACTTAGGTGTAGAAAAGACTGAGATGTGCCATGGTGCAGAAGCCCTTACTTTGCTTTAACCTGTCCTTCCAGTATTACTTGACCACATTTGTTCTGTGGCAGCCGTTTCTGAACTTCTGAACCTTATTTTGAAGGTAACTGTTACCGGAGGGTTATGCTTTTCTACCCACTGCAGTTTGAGAAGAAACACAAATGAAATTGTGAGAAAGAGAAGGTACACTCATTTCCTCATATAACAGTCTTTACTAGGTATCCACTGTGTGCCTGTTGGAAATACAGTGTGAGCAAGACAGTAGCTCATTAGACAGAACTTACAGTTCAGCAGTGAAGAGACAGTATCAGAAAGTTAAGCAAGTACTGAATAGGGAAAACAAAGTTTCAGGAGTACATATTAAGAATACCTAACAGGAAACAGGAAAGTCTCCCAGACGGTGTCTCATTTAGGATGAAACCTGAAGGACTGCAGAAGTGATAGGGTGCTAGAAGGGTGAGTTGCGGTATAGGGATTGAATAAATTAGGAAGAGAAAGTGAAAGATGTGTGCTTGGATAAAACTCAGTACCAATGGAAGAAAAGAACAAAATTAACAAGAGAGCTAATAGTAGCTAATCTTTTACTAAGCATTTATTATGTTTCAGCCACCATATCAAACATTGTGCTTTATCTCATGTACCACCTGCACTGAAGTAGGTATTAATAATTCCATCTTGCAGGAGAGGATACTGAAGGACAGAAATCAAGTGATTTGCTCATTATGTGACAGCTAGTAAGTGGCTATTTAACTCCTTTAGACCTGTGTGCTTATATATTTTATCATGTTATGGTATAATTTACAAGGTACCGCTTAAGGCACCTCATAAATCACAACAAAAAGTTTGGATATTTTCCTAAGATAATAGGAAGCCATTTAAGGGTTTTTGAACACTTTTGCATTTTGGAAAGATTGTTCTGTCTACATGGTAGGTTGGAGGGGAGTTGATGTGGAGGCAGAGTCATCAGTTAGGAGAAATTCTGGTGAGTTCTGAAGATGTCCCATGTATGGACTCAGTGGGAAAGAAAACAAGTAGATAGATTGAAGATGAATTTTTGATGGTAAAATCATTTGGAATCTGATTGATTCAGTTTGCAAGAGTAATAGAGAAATGAGGTATACCTGGGATTCACTGTTATATATCATCTGAGAAGGAGCATTTTCTAGGGGGATGATGACTACAGTTTGGGGCATGTGTTGAGGTTTAGTCAGATACAAAATTATAAAAATATCCAGTAGACAAAGAAAATTTGTAGCTTAGAAAAGAAGACAAAGTCAAAGACAAGAATTTGCATGTCATCCAAATGTGTAAGTATTATAGGAATTGAGGTCATGGGAGCGGACGAGTTTGTTTAGGTGAAGTATGTAAAATGTGAAGGTCTGTAGTTGAAGCCTGGATTAATACCCACATGTAAGTGGGAGGCAGACTGGTCAGTCTTCACAAGGATTACTGAAGCATCCTAGCAGTGGAAGCCTGCCCTGGTGATCTTTGAATCACATAGTTGCATCCAAAGCTGACCTATTATCACTGTTCATTTTCTTACCTGAACAAGCATTGATATGTTACAGACTCTCTGAGGCACATTGTGTAACAGTGTAAACCTTTGTAAACCCTAAGCCTGGTAATGAGCATGCGCTGCTTAAGAAAGAGAATAAAAGTGATTTTTAAACCCCTAGTGAAATTCCCTTAAACCTTGGGTGAGGTTATTGATAATTAACCCTCTTCCAATTCAAAATAATGCTTGAAAGTGTAGTGAACTTAAATTGTACCATTAAACTAGATGGCAGGATGTAAACTTTAAACCCAACCAAAATGATAGCATCCCTTTTAGATAATCAATGACAAGTATTGTGTTATGCTCTTATCTTTTTAGGTATAGTGCTTGTATGGATTCAGCATGGTTTTTCTTGGATGGTCCCTCTAGATATTATTGCAGGGTATAATTATGAATGAGGGAGGCTGCTTTCTATCGGTGAAGATCAGCCCAGTCTATTTAAGTCACCTACTTCAACTATTTTTTTACACATTGTGTGAAGCTACATCATTACATAATGCAATGAAATGGATGCTCTTAGGAAAACCATAGACTCTTAGTTGTTATTAAAGAAATAGCATTTCAATTAAAATTTTAGTGAAGTTTGCTTTCTTTTAAAAACTGCTTTTCCCATTCACATTTGTTGCAAGTTGTGGTTGGTACAAAAATTTATCTTTTCCTCTAGTACAGTGAGATTTATATAGAAG
Organism: Condylura cristata; assembly: GCF_000260355.1. NCBI lineage: Eukaryota > Metazoa > Chordata > Mammalia > Eulipotyphla > Talpidae > Condylura > Condylura cristata. The sequence goes on from NW_004567108.1 coordinate 42,945,188, forward strand.
CAAAGTAGAGAATTTTCCTAGCCAAATTAGCATTACATCTGACATATCAAAGTCAATCAAATTCTCAAACCACATTACTGTAACATTTTTGTAATAGAATAATTCTAAATTATCCTACATCCACTTTCTTTTCACTTCTAACTTCTCCTAGATATAATTTCTCTGGTCTATTGCATTCATCAAAGGACCTTACAATATGGTCTTTCATCTATTCCATTTGACTTGAAATTCTAGTACCATTATTTCAACAAGTTCATATTCCCAACAACAGATAAGTTAACTTGAGCAGAAAAGTAAGGATACTAGGGAACTTACAGAATTTAAACAAAGACTATTAAAGCCCAGGAAATAGACAAGATCAAGGGAGTCCATAGCCAAAGTCTCCTCAAGGCCAACCTGGTCGGGCTCTGCTGCCAGTGGGCCATTGCAGTGGACACTGGACCCTGATGACAGAATTAACTGTTCCCACTTCAGTGTGTCACTTGTTTCTGATCTGTTGTATCGACTGTATCATTTATACTGTCAAGTAAAAAAGCTTTCATGAAAATAATAAACAAATGAAGCTGAACTTTTTTTTTTTTTTTTTTGAAGCTGAACTTTTAATTCAACCTGTCTGGTAAGGAAGTAGTTGATATGAGTTTATTTTATTTAAACTTCTTGTTATATTTCCCTTTCATGTAAAAATTAAACTTCGCTCAAGAAAATGGCGTATTTTTGGAAAAGCTTCATATTTTATTTATTCTGGAAATATGGAGTACTTAAAAATGAGTTTTATTAGTGTGTTTGGTCATAAAGTTATATTTTTAATACATGCTAAGATGGGTTATTTCAAATCTATTCATTAAAAGTGGTTATAGGAACAACAATAATGCATTCAACACAGTTTTATTTAATATTATTCATTGCTTATCTCTATGGAAACAGATATAATATAAACCCATATGCTCTGAGTTTTTTCTTCAACATGTAGTTATTTCATTATGAAAGAGTCTGCAATCTTATTACTAATACAGTTTCATTTTAAAGTTCTGCTACCGTACATCATTTGAGGCCCTATGCTATACCACAAGGTTATTGAAAAGAAGGAGATTGGGACACAACACTTGAAAACTTATTTAGTGACAAAAAGATACATACTTGATTAAAGCAGTAGCACAGCTTTAAACATGTTGATTAGAACACACATAAATGCTACAATGTGCAGGGCACTCTGTCATTAAAAGACCTTAGGTTTGCTGTCAAAGTAGACTTTTTTTTTTGTTTTTAAAGATTTATTTATTCATACAGAGCTGGGGTACAGGCCAGAGATGCAGAGGGTGAAAGGATTCACCAGGGACAGAGTGGGGAGCAGAACAGGCAGATCAATGAAGTACACTGCTGAGGGAAGCAGTGGGCGGGCCAGGAGAGGTCTGCCACGCCACGTGGATCTCCTCCGGGGCAGGTGGGGATCAAACTCATGAGGAAGTGGCTTTAGCTTCTTAGTGCAGTGCTTTAACCCGCTGCGCCACCAGGGAGGGCCCAAAGTAGACTTTTAAAGAATCCTAGCTTGTAAGCTGTTATGACGTAACAGTAGGAGGGTGAAGGTGGGAAGTTTTAACACCAGATGTCATGGGTGCTGCTCACAACACATACCACTCATAGGGTGAACTTAGGTCACTGGAAATGCTTGAAATTTGGGGTGGGGGTGGATGGTGGAGAATTGGGAGTGGTGAAGTGGGTGTTTTCCTGAGGTTGAGTACAACTGGACGTAGTTTTCTGACTTCTAACATTTTTCTTGGACAAAAGTCATGTTATGTTCAAATTATTCTCTCCTCTCTTACATTAATTGCTCTGAGAAGTAAATGTTCCTTAGTTAAGTCACCTCTGCAGCCTTGGGTTGGCATGTGTTAACTCAACACCATCTCATCTCATGGGCTTCACTTACCACTTTTTGGCACCTTGCTTGGGGCCACCCCAGGTACGGTTTTGGCAGGTCCCTGTGCTGCTAGGACCATTGTGACTGCCTCTTCAGAGAGCACAGCTGACAGATGGGTAGTGTCCATGCTGCACCATTTGTGCCAGCGTAGCACGGGCAGGAGCCCAAAGGCGTGGCTCCTCCTGGGTTTCAAAGAATGGGGCCACAGGGATCTGCTACCTGGAAGAGCAGTATTATTCTTCCTGCAGAGCCAGGCATGGCTTTCCCACCCCACTGGGCCTAAAAGGCAAAGCATTCAACTGAGAGATATCCTTAGAAATGTCATGCTGTTTGCTACATTCTATTCTCTACTGTCACTTTCTTCTTTCCTATTCCCCTCTTTTGGAATGGGACTGCGTAAGGCTCTAACTGACATAATAAAACAACAGAAATACTGAGAAAAAATGCATTTTTATTAATATTCAAAAGTTGAAACTTAAAGTAAAGTAACAAATTGGAAAAGATTATTTCACAATTGCATAGTTTGCTAATGGAATGAGTAGAAGGAAAAAAAAAAATCCTGGTACCAGTTCACTAACTTTTACACCATCCTACCTTTCAATAATTTTACATCATTGTATGTTATAATTTGTTTCAATTTAATTGAAAATTTCTTTCTAACAGCGTCTTTAGGATATCATGGTTATAGTTTAGCATAGTACTTCTGTGCAATTTGGCAACCACTTGTATGATAGGATACACAAAAACTAAAACACTGAGCACTTACATTTTACTTTAAAAAAACCTGTGGACCCATTTGACAGAAGATCAAACATCAAAATTGATAACTATTCCTTGATTGGCTTATATGCTAACAGTTTTTCAAGTGCCCCACCCGAATGGTCTAGTTGGCAGCAATTTTAATGTGAACATTCATTTGTAATGTAGTTTATATTTTAACAGAAAGGACTCATTGTAAAGTTATTTAATCATATCATGGACTGGTTGTAAAGAGTCATTATACTTGACTTGCTTGGCTTCCCAGGGTCATAGCTAGAGAGAATTTGCCTTTGTAGTTTCTACCTTAATTGTCACCCATAGCCTGCTTAGATAGGATTTAAATGTGATTTTGGAATTATACTTACAAGTTGACACAGAAACAATTTAAGACTTTGGGGACTATTGTATTAGAATGAATATATTTTGCATGTGAAAAGTATTTGAATTTTTGGCGGTAGGGGCAGGAGAGAAATGCTCTAGAATTTGGTTTCCCAAAATTAGTGTTGAACTCTAACCCAAATATGATGGCATTAGGAGGTAATGAGATTTAAGGGTGGAGCCACTTGGGATTATGACATATATAAGAGCTCTCAACACTCTCCTTTGATCCTTTCTGCTGAGACCACTGGAGAAGATGACCATCTATGAACCCAGAAGTAAGTTCTTAGCAGACACCAAGTCAGCTGGTTCCTTGAATTTTAACTTCCAGCATCAAGAACTTTAAAATTTAAATTATTTTTTAAAAAAGTTTACCAACAATTTTTTTTAGCTTTTTCATGTGACAATTTTTTTGTTTTTACTGTTTTATATGTCTCCTAAAATTATGCCCAATTATATTTCAGGTTGCAACAAGGACAGTGTTCGAGCAGGCTGTAAAAAATGTGGCTACCGTAAGTGTACTTAAAAAGTAACATTTCATTCAGTGGATACTTATGTCTTTGGATATTCCAAAGATGTCACAATGTGTATGTAATGTATAGTACTGTACCAGTTAAGAATTTGGAGAAAGTGTATTCCAAAAACCAAAAGTGTGTGTGTGTGTGTGTGTATACACTTCAGCATTGGTTTTCTTGAATACCAAGGATAGTAAACTTGTAATTTTTGTATCAGTTTTTGTATTAGAGTGTATTTGCCTGTGAATGTGTATCTGAGAACATCGGCTGTGTAATTTCTTACCATTGGTGGGCCATAATCAAAAAATTTGAAAGCTGCTGCTCTAGAGAAATACTGATAAATGTCTGCAAAGAGGCATTTACAGCTATTAATTTCAGCACTATTTGTAACAGCAAGTATTAGAAACAACCTAAGATTCTATCAGTGGTAGAAAGGATAAATATTATTTTTATACAATGAAACTTTTTAAATCAGAGAACACAAGATCATTACATCTCCTTATACTTATGTTGGCATCTTTATAAATGCCAATCATAAATATAAACATATAAATCAACAAGCATAATATTGAGTGAGGAGAAATAAATTATATATGATTAGTGAGTATAGTTGAGTTTATGTTTTTGTGTTAAAAAATAGCAACAGTATAATATGTTTGTGAAAATATGTACCAACTTCAATCTAGTTACTGCTGAAGGCCCTGGATGGTTTGTGGCGGAATCCCAAGGCTAGTAAAGCTATCCAGCATTCTGTGTGTGTGTGTAGGCACATGTGAGCATTTTCTCTTAGAAACTTTTTTTTTTCTTTTTTTTTTCTCTTAGAAACTTTTAATTGAATATGGGCATAATGTCAATACAGGGATATAGGTACATGGTATTGATTCTGTTATTTCCTATACTTTTCTGGGTTTTGTAATAATTGATTTTTGTAATTGCATCATGCTCTAACGAAGTAACTTGTAGTTTTTGATATGGAGAATCAATAGGGGATGAATGATAACAAGAATTAAAATTTTAGGTGTTCTTTGGAAGAACACATGAAGCTATTTAATGTGGCACCTTTAACTAGATGAAAATGATACAAATTCATGAGTAACATAGTCACATTGCAAAGGAAAGGGTTTAGGAAAGGAATAAAATATAAAATCCTAAGTATAAGGAAATGTTCTTTATACACACACAGGAAAAATATACTATGTGTTGAAATCCATTAGACACAGTCAAAAATGCTCATTAAATTAGAAGTTCTAATGAAGAAAGGCAAAAATTCTCTCTGAATGTTGCATTAGAGAATACAAACTACCACCCACAGAATCTAAATTACTGCTAAGCATTTTATTATCAAACTTGTAATTTATTGCTCACCATGTGTTAATAAAACAAAAAATGTATAATGTGTGTATAATTTTGCTCCCCACGTTTTTGTTTGCTTACTTAGCTGGTCACCTGACTTTTGAATGCCGTAATTTCCTCCGTGTGGATCCCAAAAGGGACATAGTTTTGGATGTCAGCAGCACAAGCAGCGAAGAAAGTGATGAAGAGAATGAAGAGCTGAATAAATTGCAGGCATTACAAGAAAAAAGTAAGCAATACATTTCTCTCCATCCTTTAAAAATTTCTAAAGACACTATATTATGTTTATTTCTTGTTCTATTATGTAGTAGCATTAAGATCGCTTCTGTATTATATACAAGAAGTGCTTCATAGGTAAGGAAACAGGCTTTAAGCACAGTAATATATCCAGAGTCAAATGACAGGTCAGAGATAGAACCTTGGAATAAGTCTATTTCTGCTTTCAGAACCCAGGTTTGGTTTTCTTTTACTTTATTTCCCCAGCATGTGTCACATAGTACAAAAAATCTGACTTTAGACATGGTCACTATTTGACCATTTTTTTAGCATGTGACTTTCAGCAAATTATTGAACCACGCTGAATTCAGTTTCTTTGTCAGCTAGCACAAAGGATTTGATTGTCAAATCACCCTCATTTAAATCAAATCTTACCCAGTATCATGTTTTACTAAGTAATCAAATGAGCATAAGAAGTTTCTACATTTTATTATTGTAAAAAGACTTTCAAAAGAAAGTGATTTCAGTTTTGAAAGGAAACATCTTAGTGTTATGTTTCATTAGTTGTATTTTCCAGGGAGTCATGTTGTCAAAGCCTTAGGATTATCTACCATAAACAATCTTACACAAACCAGGTATATCCTGCTCTGCATATTCTTTCCCTACTTGGTTTGGTCTCAGGCAAGCCATGGAGTGCCCACCTCATTGCAGCCTGCAGAGCAGAGAAGCCTGTATTCCCCCCTCAGTCCTGCTGTGAATGTTGCCTTAGTTTTTTCTGGGTGGTTAATTACAATAGGGCATTTAAAAGTTTCCTATCACTAGGCTGACTCTTTCTTAATCCTTTGGTGAGAGAGGATGTTGGTGCAATTTTCTCAGCATCTACTGACAACACTGGTTTGTCAGTTTCTTCCACTGCAAAATGTGAGCTGTATGAAACTAAAAGAAGTTTCAAGGAACTATAGTGAGTCTTTTGTTCTATTTTTTTTTATGTTTGTTTTTAGAAGATCTGGGGATTTTATTTATACTTAATGAAAATAATAGGAAATGTACATCTATTCCATCTTCCCAGAAGCAAAAGTCCAGCTGATTTTTGACAAGGTGGAAATGCAATTGTGTGTTGAAAGGGTAGTCTTTTCAACAAATACTGTTAAAATGATTGAATGCCCAAAAAAGTATTAAAAAAATGTTATAAAATGTTAACTACCACAGTTCCATTTTCAAAAGATGAAAACATTGGGACTTATGTGTAAATATATTGTGTAAGTGAATGTATCTGTATATCTGTATACATATAAAGAAAGTCTAGACTATATGTAGTGAAAAAAAATTGCTACTTAAAAAACAAGTTAGAGAATAGTGTATATCTTCTTCATGACACAGTGACATTGTATTTAATCTGTTGTGTGGTCTGTCCCATGATCCTAAATTTGTTTGACAAAGACCATTTAGAAGCTATACATGATTGTATTGTTTTGTTTGTTGAGGCCTAGAATGCTAACCATGAAACCACTTTGAGTTGCTAAGAATTAGAAGTAGAATACTTGACTTTTTAATTTAATGTGCCTAGTGGTATATAGTATTTTTATAAGATTTTAATGAATAAAAAATCACATGAAAAGTGATCAATATCGTAAGCAATGAAATTCACCAACCAAAATAAAAACAAATATGCATGTATATTAGTAAGTGGGTCATAGTAATCAAATACTTTCCTCTCAACATATAGGAATAAATGAAGAAGAAGAAAAGAAAAAAGCAAAAAGCAAAGAAAAGATCAAGTTGAAAAAAAAAAGAAAAAGGTATTTTTGACATCATTTTTATAAAAGCAGAAATGTGAATCCAGGATGGATTATAATATTTGATTGTTCATGTTCAGTTTATTTAATATTAATGTTTTCTTAATGGAAGTTAGCCATTTAGTTATTTCAGTAAAATAACAAAAGTTCGATAAGTCAGAGTCAAAATTAAACACTAAGCTGCCTTAAATTTTCCTTCTAGAATAATTAAAGATATAAATAAGTAACAATCCTCCACCTTCTTTTTTGTTTTCTTTTTGTATTCTAGAATTTTAAGTTTCAGCTCTAAGTTTGCAGAGATTTAATTTTTCCTCATATATATGACTTTGGAGCTATAGATATTTGTATCCTTATTGTAGCACTACCATGCTAAGAAACTAACTTGTATTCAGAATTTATTTACTCATTTGCCATGTTAAAAATTCCTTTAGGTCTTTCAAAATTCTTATCAGTCACCTATGATCCTGTACATTGCAACTAGTATTTTGTTGTCTTATTTCCACTATCACAACATGGTGAATTACTTACAGGAAAAATGAAATTATGTATTTTCTTCCAAATTATTTATTCCAGCCTCTCTACCTTGGGCCTCACAGACCTCATACAGAGCACAAAATTTTATAGGCACAGCTAGCAGAAATGTCACCCAATAGAATTGCTCTGTGATGTTAAGATATATGTATACAATAAAAAATAAGGTGTTATGTACAGAAAAAGAAAGAAAATCCTGGGGGACCTCCCTGGTGGCATAGGGGTTAAATCTCAATGCTGTTACCACTGCAACCTGAGTTTAATCCCTCACCAGGGAACTGACCCACGTGTGGCACAGTAGACCTCTCTTGTGTCACCCACTGCTCCCTTCTGCAGTACATTTTCGGTAAATCTGCTGGTTCTCCCCTCTGTCTCGGTGAATCTGCTCACTCCCCTCACCTCTGGCCTGTGCTCCAGTTCTTCAGTCAATCAATAATAAAATTCTGAACCAAAAATAAAGCCAAAATGAACAAAAAGAGCAGGTAGAGAAAAAGCTTTAATCAGAATATGAGAATGCTGGAAATCAGGTAAGAGTTGAGAAAAACAAAATTTAATAGGAAACAAGAGAATAAATGAAAAATAATTCAGCAAATACCAGAAGTCTTAAGTGGACAAGCAAAAGGAAGGAATCTAACATTACAGAAATGGAAGAAAACTCAGAGTCCCTAATTGAAGAATACGGTTGAAGAATTCACACAATCAAGACACAGACAAAAACAGTATAGATACTGAATTTCCTTTCTTTAGTTTGGGTATTCATGTCTAATAGTTAGATCACTGAACTGTCTCTTGAGATGCTTCAATGAATTCCATTCCTGCCTTGTCATGCATATGGAGATTGAATATATGTAGAAGGTCTCACACCTTTGTATAAGACCTAAGGAGATAATCTTTTTCAGTTTTTTGTTATTTTTAATATTTGAGGAATGAATTCTACAGCTATCTTCCAGTTTAGTATTATAATAATAATAATAGAAAAATAAAGTATCATGACAAATCATCCTAATTCATTTAGCATATACATTTAAAAACACCCACTCTTTCACTAGTGAAAATTATTTCAGAATGCAAGCATTTGTCTATATCAATCTTCATCCAGAAGAAACAAATGCTTTAATTTTAAAAATTAAAATAATTTACAAAAGTGCTTTTATTTTGCTAATTTTCAGCTTTTATCCTTTATAGCAAAAGTACAGATGTATTCCTTTTTCTGTAATTCCTTCCTTTTGTGGCTCTTTTAAAGAATTTGTAGTTTCCTATATATACAAGTGAACTGTGTTTGTAGTAAGGTTTGGCAAGCACAAATATTTTACCTTTTAAGGTTGTGGATAGAATGAAAAACTGGACATCAAAAAAGATTTTACCTTACTGATCTGAAAATTCATAATTGAAGTTGAACAGAAGTATTTGTTTTGTCAGCATCTATGATCACATAACAAAAATTCTGAACTTAGCATTTTAAGAGAATACAAATATATAAAGCCCATTTTATTCAAGTCTCTTTATTTATATTCTTAACTTTCTCAAAGAGTAGAATTAAGGTTATTCAAATCCATTTTAACATCACCTATCAAACATAATTAGTATATATTATTACTTACAGGTCTTATTCATCCAGTTCCACTGAAGAAGACACTTCAAAACAAAAGAAACAAAAATATCAGAAGAAAGAAAAGAAAAAAGAAAAAAAAAGATCAAAAAAGGGAAAACATCACAAAAAAGATAAAAAGAAGAGAAAAAAGGAAAAGCATTCTTCTACCCCTGACAATTCTGAGATCTCCAAAAAGTAACTGGGACTTTGGCCTATGCCATTAAATTTGAAATTTTGGTTTTGAAAATTATTTGACCTTCCTTGGAATTTACTATATAATTATGCTTTGCAATAAATCACAACCTTTTCCATTTAGACATTTTTTCCAAATATGGGACCATTATCCTCTGGAAATATATTTTTAATGTGCTATGATTGTAAGTGTTGAATAAGTCTTATAACTTATCATCCCTGCCCCAGGTATGGATAAGTGTATATACAAAGCACATTATTTTCTGAATTCATATCTATGTGTGTCTGGCTAGTGTTTCTACTTTGTAAGTTGATTGTAAATAACAAGACTACAGTCAACATAGGTAATCTTCCTAATAGTTAATGAGCACTGCTAAATCAAGTATCTGCCATCCAGTGATAAAGCCAGGAAGGGAATAATACTTTGCTTTTGACACTGAAAATGTAATAGCTTTCTAGCCTATGATAATATATAAAAATAGTGAAATTCCTCACTATTGCTTTTAACTCCCTAAGCTTTTTTGGATATCATAGGAGTTTAAGCTGCTTTATTGGTCTTGATTAGGGGTTTTAAGTTGACAGTGTTGGCAGGAAGATGCACATGAAAATATAGCAAAGTTTCACTGTTTTACAAAGTGCAGTTTCTAGTACCTGCCTCATTTGTTTTTGTAATGGAAATATTTCTTCCTTGTTTAAAAAGATAAGTGTGACTTAGCCTATTAGTAAGTCTGTTTAGGCAGGATTTTTACAATAGGCTCCTGGGTTGTTTTTCAAATGTGCCATATTGGCATGTCTTACTTAAAGTGATACCTCAAACAGAACTTTTTATTTAAAAGGATGAAAGATAAATCTTCACTAGAATTGATTTTTATTGTTATTCAGTATGTAAATTTTATGAAACTTGTTTCTATGAGTAATGTGGAAATTTTTTACAAATGTGAACATATGTATTTATTTGCCTGAAATAATTTGTAGTTTTGAAGCAGGTTTCACACCAAATTTGTGGTTTCATAAGTCACCAGTTTAGGGTGTTTCTTTTTTTCACTTAAGTCATAAACCTCAGGAGCAGTGACAAAAATTTAGGATTAAGAATTTTATTCTGTACTTTTAACAATTTCAGAGCCAGGGAATTGCATCATGAAAGCCTTTGTATATTAATGGAAATTTTATATAAGTAAGCATTTTCAGGCACATGTTAGTATTGGATATAAGTGTTTCTAACATTTTTAATTTCACAATGATCATTGTTTTTTAATATGCATAATATTCCCAATGAGTTAAATACTTACTACTGTAGCATCATTAAAAATCAACTAATAATCATGACACAGCACCAAAGATTGCAAGTACCTCACTGTGGTGCAGTTATAAATTTTCAGAATGATAACCTACATAGCCACAGGTATGCTGATTATGTGAAATCAGGTAAGTACACATAACTTCACAACCTAGAAGAATGTACTGAATCTTCCTTCACCCAGCACCATTACTTGGTGTGCCCTCATTGAACAGGGACTCCTCATACCTCCTTGTAACATTTGCTTACCATGTTCAGATTATAGGGAGTCGACCCACTTCCTCATCTAGCATTAATACCGTGGAAACTCTTATACTTCTATCTTTTCTCTAGCCTATTTTAGTTATATGGCCTTCTCAAAAATAAATTATCTTGTTTAAATAGTTAGTTGTTTGGAAACAGAACTACTAGGTTAAGGGTTTGTTTTCCCTTTGCTATATTTTGTATTTTTTTTATGGAAAATACAGTTTTTTGGCTATCAAGATAGAAGATAAGTTTTTTAAAATTCAAATACTTGGACAATACTACATGCAAAAGGATAGCTTCATCCTATTAAATGTATAACATGGTTTAAAATGATAATTGTAATGAAACAGAATTAATCCATTTTTTTATTCTGTTAATTGTAGAGATTATAAATTGGTATATTAAGTTTATTTTAGGAATAGTGATACAATAAATAATGCTTTGAAAGAATTATATAAAATCCAGCCATCATTATCTATTATACTGTGCAAATTAAATGATGTTAATGGTCAGTAGTTTTTTTTTTTCTCCCCAGAAACAATCTTGAACATTATTCTTAAGAAATAGTATGAGAATAGCTATGAAATAGCTCATCTAAATAAAGCTCATTTGTTTTTACTAAAATAATTTTCTTCTAAAGTGATCTTGATATTATAATTGGGATTAATGCACAACTCACTAATCTATTTTAGGAGAAAATTAATGAAATTTCCTCTCAGAGAGTTGTAACAGAACGGATACTGTATTAAATAGAAAAATTCCAAAGTCCAACCCATTTTTTTAAAACAAATATTGGAGTTAACGTTTTGCTTTTTGATGTGTACATATATGTTCCAAACCACCCACACCTCTTTGCCTCCCTCCCTCATCCATCCCACTCTTGCCTCTCTTCCTTCTACTAACCATTAATTTTTTTCACTAAGTTCAAGATTTCTTCCTGCTGTACTTTTTCTGTCTGGTTTTTTTTGTTGTTGCTTATTTACATTCCATGAATGAGTTAACCACCCAGTATCAATCTACTTAGTATAAACACCTCAAGGTTTTCCCGTTTTGTCCCCAAAGTCACTGTCATCCTTTCTTCATATATAGTATTCCACTGAATATGTATTCCACCATTTCTTTATTCATTCATTTGTTGAAGGGCACATAGGTTGGTTCCAGGACATAACATGGCAATTGTGAAAAAATCTTCACCTTTCTAGCTTCCTCTGTGACCTTCAACAAAGTCATTTATCTCTTCTGGGCCTTGGTGTCTTTCATTTATAAACTACTATATCAACTTATCCCTGAGATTCCCTCCTAGTCCTTAATATGTATTGTTATCAATATTTAAGAAAAATGCAAGTAATATTTACATTATAAACTATTACAGGTAAGTAGATAACATTCTGTGTTGATAAAGACTGAATTCATTAAATGTAACTTAATCTTATTTATACAAATAATTGATAATTTGGTTACATCCTTACCACTGAAAATATATCATTTTCATGAGATGAAATTTAGATTTATATCTGTAACCAGATTATTTGAGTAACTTGAGGTTATTACATTTGGGCTGATGGACCTACTCGCCATGTAGTTTATTTATATCATCTGTTTACTAGAATCTTTCAGTAAAATATAGCTATTTGTATCTTTAGTTTTCCAAAGTACAAAATATCAATAAATAAGTAAAATAACAATAAGTTTAGATTTACTGCTCACTCTATATTGAATTATAAAACCCTTGGTCACCTTTGATTTAAATGGGTTGAGAAGTTATTAGTGGTGTTTATTAAAATGCCATGAGTCATTTCTTCAACAAATATGAATGCCTAGCATAGCAACTACTGTGCAAAATATTGAGGAAAAAGAGATTAACAGAACACATTTGTTTCCCTGTAGGAGTTTCACAGTTTAGTTGGTAGGAGAAACACAAGAACATATCATTTGATAATTACAGTAGTTGACCTGAAAATGGGTTTGTAAAACAGAGGGTTACCTAACCTATTCTGGAGAAATTAGAGGAGGCTCTCTGGAGAAAGTAATGCCTGAATTGCATTTTAGTTGACAATGAGAGGGTAGGGTTTTTTTGTTTTCTGACAGAGCACATACTATGAGCTTTTAAGCCACAATAGAGGCCCTCCCTGGTGGTGCAAGGGGTTAAAGTGCAGCTGAAGCACAGCATTATGAAGCTATCCACAGCCACTGCAGCATGAGCTCGATCCCCAGCCAAGGAAGTGACACATATGGCATGGCAGACCTCTTCTGATCCGCCCACTGCTCCCTTAGCAGTGTATTTCTGTCAGTCCACCTGTTCTGCCCCCAACTCTGTCTCTGGTGAATCCTCTCACCCCAAACCCCACACCTCCAGCCTGTTCCCTAGTTCTTGTATGCATAAGTAAATAAATCTTTAAACACCACAATAGAAAAAACATAGGGGATGGAGGGAACAAGGAAGAATTTAGAGTATCCTAGATCCTCAGAAAACAAGAGAACAGGTCTTAGACTCCAGACCATCAGCAATGAGCCATCTTCAGAGAGTTTTACAGAAAGACATGACTTTTATTGGAGTTTTATTGATTTCAAAATTCCACAGTTTTTAAAAGATAAAATTGCTTTCATTAAGAGGCCACGTGGGGAAAAAAAAAAAAGCGGCCACATGGAAAATAATTTGAATTGTTTATGTTCCATTATTACTATTCTAGACCCAGCTTTCTAGGATCTGATTATTACTATACCAAAAGTTACAATGACTTAAACCTTCTAAAAACATACCAAGCTACTGTATTTTTACAGAACCATCCCCAGAATTACATGTACAAATTATGTACATACGTTGAAATGTGTTTTGCTTTTAATTTTAGATTGTTTGAAAAGTCTGTTGGTGTGTTTAAAATTTGTAAGATCCAAATATTTGAATTCTTGTTTGCAATGCAAAGACTGTACTAAGATTTGATAAGACTTCTTGCTTATAGAATCAGTCTCAACCTGTGAAGCACACTGTTTTAAAGTTAGAGTCAATACCAGTTTGTCTAGTGGCTAAACCCTGTGGCTCTCCATTAGATAACCTAATTTAGCAGAAGAGCTTTGAAGACTAGAGCTAACAGTAGTGCTTCCCTTTTCCCTGTGTAGCTGGTAAGTTTTCTTATTGCAGGGTTTAATAATCCTTCTTGCAAAGTCCACAGTCTTCTGACCTCATTTATCTACTCCCAGCTCTCCTAAAAATACACGAAGAGTTGCAGAGAATTGGATGACCAGGTACATCCAGCCATGCCCAGCCCCACACAAATCTGGAGGAACCATCTACTGACTGTGAGTCTCTAAATGTTCTACTTCTTGTGTTATTTGTAGAATCTGCCTGTAGTCTTGAGAAACAAAGTAGAACTTTACTAGTGCCTTAACTAAACTTGCTTCACCTGGATCTAGTAAATAATTACTAACATCGGTGTATTGCGATAGCCTGTTTCCTAGGACTTTTTTTAAATCAAAGTTGGATAAAAGATCAAGAAGCACACACAGATTTTTTATGTGTTTTCACAAAAATACGTGAAAATGCTTTGCTTCTGTGACCATACAAAATGTACTTTTATAGCAAACATGTTTTAACTTTAAAACTTCACCCATATTCTAAGCAATTTTAATATTGAAACATGGGCAAAATTGTCCATGGTTTTTTTAATGTGAAATCTGTTACACAGTAGCAGGACATTGCAGTGACATCTGGAACAACACCTGTCAATATAGCTATATGAGACTGTAAGTTTAAGTTAATTAAATATATCTTCAGTTGCATTAGCCACATTTCAAGTTCCTAGTAACCATGTGTGGCTAGCAGCTACCATACCAGACAATGCAGATAGAGCGAGAACATATCTATCATCATAGAAATATCTAGTGCACATGCTATTCAAGAAAATGTATGCAGTTCTTGTTAGAAATTTTGACAATCTAATGATAAAAAGTTTCTAAACCTCACCTTTCTAGTGTAAGAGCAAAAGAGCATCCCCCCTTTTTTTCATATACAAGAAAATCTGTATTTCAGCACATTTTAAAATACTAGGCTTCCAACTACTGAAATTTTACATAATACATGTATTCAGTTTAAGATAAACACATTTTTCCTACTGTATTACATTATAAAAAGCCTGTGTCCTTATAATAGAAATCATACTTGTTATATGTTTTATTACTGCCATAGCCTTAGGTAGGACCAGAAAACATGTTTTGTAACTCTCATTATGGAAATTTCTTAGGAACTCTATAAGTGAAAGAACTTTATTACAATTGTCCCAGTATAAGCAAAAAATATTTACTAGACAGATTATACATTGCGATATATTTTGCTATTTAATGTTAGCTTCTAAAGTCAATGTTTAGTTTCCATACTTAGTCTTCTTTAGAAGGCATGGTAATTTCTAAGACTTAACACTATACCACTTCTATACCCCAAAATTTGCCTGCCCTATACCATCTGTTATAAACGTAACTGCCTCTATCAAAAATTGTGAAATGCTGGTATGTTACATGAACTTCACATTGTTTCTCACTTGGATAAGTTTGCTTATCTCTTACAAATTCTTTAATGTCTCCTGAAATATTACCATAATTTCATGTAAAATAAAATATTTACCAAATAAAAGTTAACTGATGTACATGAAAATTTACCATAAACCTTAGTGGGTATTTAATAAATTAGTTGAAGGATCAAAAATGTGGCTGTCTTGCTTTATAAATGGCAAATTTTTGGAAAGTGTCTACATGCTCTATTTGAAATTCAGTGTTTGTACTGTTCCATCTCTCTAGTGAACTTTCACAAAATGGGATTTTTAGTTAATAAGCAATGTTGACTTGTGCTGTGTCCATTGTTTTTCTTGAATTATATCATCAGCTTCATAGGATGTTTCATTTGTTGAATTTGATGCTACATTTGAATTTGAAGCTTTGATTTTTCTATTTGAGTTGCCTGCAAATACACAAAACAAAAAGAAATAATTAGAAATGTGAGAAGGAATTATAAATTCACGAGATAGCATTCTAGTTTTCAAGTCTCAATTACACACAGATGATAAGTACTCTTTCTTTAGCATATGGCATGATGGTAGTGTAAATTGGTAGGTTTTTCTGGTGTCCTACTTTGAAATGTAATTTTACTTTTTATTTATTTATTTTTAAGATTTTATTTATTCATACAGAACTGGGGTACAGGCCAGAGATGTGGAGGGTGAGAGGATTCCCCAGAGACAGAGCAGGGAGCAGAGCAGGCAGATCTACGAAGTACACTGCTGAGGGGAGCAGCAGGTGGGTCAGGAGAGGTCTGCCGCACCTTGTGGATCACCTCTGGGGCAGGCGGGGATCGAACTCATGTGGAAGTGGCTTAAGCTTCCTAGTGCTGCGCTTTAACCCACTGCGCCACCAGGGAGGGCCCTGTAATGCAATTTTAACAGAATTTTTTATTTTTTGCAAGTGCTCAGGATACAATGTTAAGTGAAAGGATGCCAGTAATACAATAATATTTATTTAGTACATCTCATAACACTTAATACCAGCTTCTCTTTGCTTAAAGTCCTTGAGGATAAAATCTGAACTTCTTGGTTAGCAGGACTGATCCTGCTCCCCTTCCCTGACTCAGCTGCCCCACTTCCTTGCATTTGGCTTGAGAGGTACAGAAACACTGACAGTTTCTCCTGCCCCTTCTTCTCCCCTTTCTTTTTCTATACATTCTACCTGTGCTCTTTGTCCGGCCTCCTTTGTGGGAATAACTTTTCATTCATGCTTAGAAAATCACTGCAAGGAAGACAAACTCATTGGCCAAGGTCCTCCACTACTAGAAATACTGCTTTCTCTGTACACCATCAAAAGTCTTCTTGATTGAGGGCCCTGAGGGCCCTCAGGGCCCTCCCTGGTGGCGCAGCGGGTTAAAGCGCAGCACTGAGAATCTGAAGCCACTTCCGCATGAGTTCGATTCCCGCCTGCCGCCTGCCCCGGAGGAGTCCACATGGCGAGCCAGACCTCTCCTGGCCCGCCCGCTGCTTCCCTCAGCAGTGTACTTCGTCATTCTGCCTGTTCTGCTCCCCACTCTGTCCCTGGTGAAGCCTCTCACCGCCCCTGAGCCTCTGGCCTGTACCCCAGTTCTGTATGAATAAATAAATAAATCTTTAATAAAAAAAAAAAGTCTTCTTGATTGGACTTTTCAATTTCTTTTTTCTTTAGATAAGTCAAGGCCTCATCTTGACTTATGTTAGTCCTGTCTGGTTTTCCCCATTTATAAATAATTTTATGGACAACTTTCTAGGGCTAAAAGTTATGGGTTGATTTCTTATCAACCTTCAAAGGACAGTTTTATCTAAAAGTTTTGACAGATTATGTCTCACTGTAGCTCCCAGCTCTACCCATAGAAGTGAAATAAGCATGGTATTGTTCTCTGGGTGGATATAAAAATATCATAAATTTAAAAGTGTAAGGCCTATAGTATTATATTAGATGGATTTATCTCATTAATTTTCTTATAAACTTTTAATGGTAAAATAAATTGTTTAATGTTGACCTTCTAAATATCTATTAACAGTCTTTCAACTATACAACTTGGTTTTTTAAAATTAAAGTGTTGGCATAATATTTTTTAGCCTAGCAAGAAAGCTGTTTAAAATAAATATATAATAGGCAAAAGAATGAAGCTAGACTACAATCTCACACCATACACAAAAGCCAACTCAATGTCATTAAGAGGATTGGACATTAGTACTGAATACCATAAAATATATAGAAAAAAATATAGGCAGAGCACTGCATGACATATATCTCAGTAACATCTTTAAAGACACATCCCCCAAAGCAAAGAAAGTGCGGAAAAGATGAACAGTTGGGATTACATCAAACTAAAATCATCTGTACAGCAAAAGAGACATTAACCAAAGCAAATAAAGACCCTCCTGATTGGGAGAAATTTTTTGCATTCCATGCAAGGGATAAGGGACTGATCACAAAGACCCACAAAGAACTCACACAACTCAACAAAATCAAAGCAAACAATCCAGTCAGAAAATGGGCAGAAGAGCTAAAGGACTCTTCTTCAAAGAAGAAATGCAAATGGCCAACATATGAAAAAATATTCAATCACTTAAAATCAGGGAAATGCAAATCAAAACCACAGTAAAGAAGCACCGTATGCCATGAATGAATGGCCCATATTAAAACAAAAAAACAGGACACAAAAATGTTGGCGAGGATGTGGAGAATTCTCCCGCAATGTAACTGGTGCTGCACTGCAACTGGTCCTGCAAACTGGTCCAACCACTATGGAACGGCATGTGGAGAGTCCTCAAAATATTAGCGATGGAGCTACCACATGACATAACAAGTCCACTCCTATGAATCTACTCAAAGAACACAAAAAGATTGATTTAAAAAGAAACCTGCAGCCTTATGTTTACTGCAGCACTATTTACAATAGGTAAGACTTGGAAACAGCCCAAGTGCCCAAAAACAAATGACTGTATGAAGAAGATGTGGTACATACACAATGGAATACCATTCAGCAATCCCAAAAAGATAAACTCATGCCATTCACAACAATATGTATGGAGCTAGAAAAGTTTATGCTCAGTGAAATAGCCAGAAGGAAAAAGAAGAATACTGGATGGTTTCACTTATAGAAGGAATATAGAGTAACAGATTAAAGCATGGCACTGTAAACTAGCCATAGCTCCTTCAGTGGGAGTTCCGTCCACAGCCCCGGATGTGACCCACATGGCGTGGCAGACCTCTCCGACCTGCCCGCTGCTCCCCTCATAGTGTACTTTGTTGAGCTGACTGTTCTGCTCCCCACTTTGTCTCTGGTGAATCCTCTCACCACCCCTATACCTCTGGCCTGTTCCCCAGTTCTGTATGCATAAATAAATAAATTTAAAAGAAAAAAAGAAGGAATATAGGGAACCAAATAAGAGATCAGGAAAATACATATATGACATTTATAGCAATTTTTTTTTTAAAATAGCAGGCAACCATAAATCAGAGACATTCTGCAAGGCAGGCAGGGGTAAGAAGAGGAACCAAAATGGGAGAGAAGAGCACAAGGGATTATGGTGATGGCTCACAGGTGAATTGGTGGTGGAAATTTTACAGGGAATACACCTGAAGGAAGAAAGCAAAATTTCAAAAATAAAATAAGTGTAATAGGGATAGCTGGCATGAAAATTTGATGAACTGTTAAGTTCTTGACCGTTACTTACAAAGTAGACTTGTTTAAAAGATTCATTTTTTTAAAATAGTGGAATATTTGCTTTGTAAAGGGCTTTGATACTGTTTCTCCTCATACAACATTTGAAAACCAAATTATAATGAAGGTTTATTTTGAATTTGTGTAGCATTGTCTATACTCTTCAGTATAGGTAAAGGTCAGTGATAAGGATATAATTTGTAATTTGTTTTCATAATATGGATAACATTTGTGTCATAAAAGCATTATTTAACTACCTAAAATTTTAGTATTTTATTGGAATTGTTGAAAGTCATAACACTTTTTAACAGTAAGTTTGGTTAATAAAAGTCCTTCATATTTTCTAAGTTTTTGCTTACTTAAATTTGTATCAAACTTTCAAGATTTTTCTTTAGGACTTGTCACATACAGTTTATGTTTATGACTTTTTTATGTGAAATAAACTCCATAAGGTATTTTCTAACCTAGTAATTTTGGGATTCTCTCTAAGTCATCTCCTTCCTGACTGCTCTAATTTCTGTTATATATTACTCTGAAAACAACTGAATTTCTCTAACCTGCTGCCCCCTGAGATTCAAAGGCTTACAACACTAGTTTCTAGTGTGACATTATTTTCCTTCTCCTATGACATGTAAAGAACTCTCCAGCCCTTACTCGCTAATTAGTTGGATACTGGATCCTTTTAACCAGTGAAAATACAAAGATTATTTCTTAGATTGGCTTCTTAAGGCAGGGCAAATTCTTGCCAAAACCATTTTGCTACACAAACAAGATTTGTTACAAACACCACTAACATCACTTGAAGCAGGAGCTTTGATTTGCAAATTAACATGCCTAGTGTTTATTTTCTTCCTGCAGCATATAAAAATTGAAAAATGCTTTCAGTGTTTATCTCTGATAGGTCTGAGTACTTGGACATAGGGAAAAACAATAGCAATGAGTAGGGCTGTAGTGAAAACAGTGTCATCAACGGCATCTTTGGAATGATTTTTTTTTTTTTTGTCTTTTAAGCTCATCTTAATGATTGACTTAACAGAAATGATTTTAAAAGTGAATGATGGAAAAGTCTCCCTTTTTCTTGTTTTCCTTTAATAAATAGAAACAAATTTCTTAACCATAAAAGTAGGAGTAAAACAACTGCTTCATTTTTGTGACAATGTTACATGATGGTTTCAGCTTTAAGATGTTTGTAATACTATTGAGCTTCCAAGGGATTTCTTTCACAAATAGTTTTTCTTATTTAAGTCCTCCTTTTCTTTACCTGAGTACAGATTGCCAAGATTCAATGTCACTTTTTTTCCTGAGTTGACATGAGTTACTCTTTTTTACTGCTTGCTTTCCCTTTTCATTCTGTTTTGTGATGTAGTCATCATATGTAAGTCTTCCTTTAATTCTCTACCTCAGACTGGCATTTAAGGTTTGGGCCTTATTATCAAAAAAAATTTTTTTTAGTCAAATTGATCATTTAAATCAAACTGATCAAAGAAAACCTTTCCATCTCACAAAATAGGCCAATATATTTTTTTCTGTTATCTTAAATTTTACTTTCACTTTCAGAACCTTCCCTCGGATTCATTTATTAATAGCTCTTCAATACATTCTGCTCTTCCATGCTATTTTAAAATGTCAAAAGAATATTGGTGAGATGGTTCACTTTATTATTTCATAGAAGATCTGTATGTCCCACTCATATAGAAGTTCCTTTTGATGGAAGCATGCAACTTGAGATGTCCACCCTAATGATGTTCTTTGTAAGAGTATTTTCCCTTCTAGTTTGGTGTGATGCACAGGACTGGACCTCATGTAAGGGCAAAACTTGCCTAATGACCTACCGATCTATTGATCTCTCCTTTCTTCAATGCCCACTGTCCCCTCAAGAGTACAGAAATATTTTAGTAAATAGAGTTAAAAGTTCGCTGTGGAATTAGAATCTCAGACTTGTCGTTTTCCTTTGTTCATCCACCAATAACAAAAGTTCTATTCAGAAATGTTTTTCTTACCCTATTTTTTCCACAAGCACCCCCTTGTCTACATAGTTAACTTCTTACAATTATTGACCACTAACATAGCTCACAAAGGAAAAGGTTTTATGGTGCTTATACAGCACAAACTATAGTTGCCTAACCTTGTACACCCAGGAGAACTCACAGTCACTAAAAGTAGCAGTAGCTTTACTGAGCAATTTGATTTCTACATTCCAAAAATAAAAACAGTTCAAGAAAATTCCAGGCTCATTAAGTAGAAAGGCCTCTGTAGGAGACATAAGTGGCTTTTTCTTCCATTGAGTTCAATTGCTCCATCTTAAACTAATATCTCAATAGTTCTTAAAGTTTTTCTGAAAAACTGTTAGTATGGTAGTAAAAAACAACTTGACAGCCTAAATATCTAAAAACAGATCCCCTTATACATAAGAATTTAGTTTATGGCAAACGTGGCATTTTAAATTGGCAAGGAAAGATGAACTATTGGATATATATTTGGGCAATTAAATCATTATTGAGAAAATAAAAACAAAGGCAGATACCTACCTCACCTTTTATTCCAAAATTAAAGCTCCAAGGCTATTAAAGATTTCAGTGCCAAAAAAATTAATAAATGTATCAAGAGAAAACAGATAAATGTGTTTACATCTTATAGCAAGGCAAAAACTTTTTTTTTATTTTAAATGTTTTTTTTTTAAGATTTATTTATTTGTACATACAGAACTGGAGTACAGGCCAGAGACTCAGGGGCAGTGAGAGACCAGAGACAGAGTGGGGAGCAGAACAGGCAGATCAACGAAGTACACTGCTGAGGGGAGCAGCGGGCGGGTCAGGAGAGGTCTGCCACGCCATGTGGTCTCCTCTGGGGCAGGCGGGATTCGAACTCATGCGGAAGTAGCTTTAGCTTCTCAGTGCAGTGCTTTAACCCGCTGCGCCACCAGGGAGGGCCCAAGGCAAAAACTTTTGAAGAGTAAAGGGAGAAACTTCTACAGTGAAAAATCACTCCAAACAAAATTAAAAGATAATAATTATGGAAAACATTTTGTAATATATGCAAAAAGAGTTTAGTTATTACATGGCCGTTATTATAAAGCAATGAAAACACCAATAGAAAAATGTATGTAAGATAAAAATAAGCAATTTACCACAAAATAAATCATGACAAGTATGAAAATGCTTACTGTCACTCCAAATAAGATGAATTAAAATAAATCTTATTTTTTCTCAGTGAAATCAGCAAAATACATATCTTTTGAAATAATAATACCCATGAAGTTGACAAAGACTTTGTCAAAGACTTTGATACATGCTTATGCCTTGATAACAAATTCCACTTAGGATTTACACTAGGAAAATACTTAAACAAATATTCAATACATGAGTAAGAGAAAAAAATGGGAGCTACTTCATAAACAATAATAAAACTTTGCATGCCTATAATTTGGCTTTTAAACACCATTCCCAGCTGAAAAGAGCCAGCTTCTGGCAAAATGGCAGATTCTAGGGCTGGAACAGAGGAAGTATAAGACACCCTGGAACAGCTTGTGACAGAAAGCAGGAAAGTGCTTTAAAAAATGATGTACATGTTTCTAAAGGATACAAGATAGAACTTAAATCAACAGGTCAGATCTGTTAAAGCTAACAGGTAGTACAATAGACCCCTGCTTTATGATTTGTCTACTATATGATCAAATCATTTTACTTTTGCATCTTTCACATTAACATGTAAATCACTTTGTGATTTAATATTTACATTATGATTATTGCCAATGATGCCATGTGTGGGGAACATTTTTGGGTGAGGAATCTGAATAATATCATATGAGCCAATTAGTGGTACTTAATCATTTAATTACCTTTGCCTAGGTTCTTTGTTTAATATAGAAATTCTTTGTTATTTTAGTTTTTGTTTATCCTTTCAGACAAAATGATTGTTGCTGAGTTGCATAAAAATACTGTACAAGCTGTAACCATGGGTCTTAGCATATTAAAAGGAATTTTCAATTAAATTGGGGCAAGAAATTATTTTTTAAAAGCACAATCATGGTGTCAAAATTAATGATTAGATATTAGAGTGTAGTTTTTCCCACCCACCCCATTAGCAAGCTCTGGTTTTAAAATGACCTTTTCCAATTTGAATTGTTTTTAATTTCATCTTTTTAATGACAATAAATGAAATTCCCTCAGTGTTTTGTGGTTGATTTTGTTGTATAAATTACAGCCTTATATAAGCTTAGTTATATGCCATGATATTCAGATTTGCTCAGAACAGATTACCCAATACAAATGTATTATTGAATTCATATTATGATATTCACAATAAGATCTCATCCACAGAGTGAACTAATATTATAGCTAGGGCTCTAGTGTAGTAGAATGTTTTAAAATAAGGACTCTGAGTCCATATAAATATTAATTTGTGAAACCTAATACCTACATAAATATGGAAGAAGGGAACATGCTTCCTCATAATAGATAACAACTCATAAGTATTAGGAATGATGAGGATAGGAAATCAACATTTTACAAGTATAAAAATAATAATTCTGATTTTTTTTGAAATTTTGAGTGGAAAAAATGCCAGGAACCATCATTGGAATGGGTGGAGGTTTGAGGAGGAACAGGATATTTTTTAGTGTTATGACTCTACAATGATGAATACAGTAAAAACAACCTTAACTGAAGAGTCGAAGATAACTTCATCAATAATAGAATGAATCAATATTATATACCCCCTGGTATTATGCCCTGAGAATATAACTATTTCTGTCAAAATATATAATCAGAAAAACTTCAATAAACTCCATTATACAAAATAACTAGCTTTTACTTTTCAAAACTGTAAAGCCCATAGAAAAGGAAGGCTGAGAATTAAAGAAGACCGAAGAAACAGAACCTATTGTAGGTTGTAGTTCTGGACTAGATCCTAGATAAAATAGCTACTAAAGATACTGGTGAGATGGAAATACACTGGACTTTGGTGATGGCACAAGGGTGATTTGGTGATGGGAAGCCCAAGGGGATTACAACTGAGATGGAAAAATGCCCAAAATAATGGAAAAATAAACTATTGAAAAGAGAGAAAAAAAAGATACTGGCAAAATTTAACTATGAACTGCTGATTAGATAAAATTACTATATTTTGTGACAATGACAAATGTACTATACTTATGTAAGGAAAAAATCCTGTCCTAGGAAATATATACTACAATATTATGGTAAAAGGCATAATATCCATAAATTATTTTCAAATAATAGGTGTATTATTGTATATAAATGGAAAGAAAATGAGGCAAAATATTAGCAAATTAGGAAATGTGGAAAAATATATACTATCTTCTATATACTTCTCTTGCAACTTTCTAGAAGTGTGAAATGATAAAAAATAAAATAAAAAAGGCATTACAGGTCACTAAGACAAAAAGTTGGACCATTAAAAGTGATGGCATGGCCCTCCCTGGTGGCACAGCGGGTTAAAGTACAGCACTAAGAAGCTAAAGCTACTTCCTCAAGAGTTCCATCCCCACCTGCCCCGAGAAGCTAAAGCCACTTCCTCAAGAGTTCGATCCCCACCTGCCCCGGAGGTGACCACATGGTGAGGCAGACCTCTCCTGACCCACCTGCTGCTCCCCTCAGCAATGTACTTCATTGATCTGCCTGTTCTGCTCCCCACTCTGTCTCTGGTGAAGACTCTCGCTGCCCCTGAGCTTCTGGCCTGTACCCAGAACAGGGTAGATTTATTTATGCACAAATAAATAAATCTTTAACAACAACAGCAACAAAAGTGATGGCAAATGTATTTGGCAAAGAAAGATGCTAATATTGTTCAGTGAAAAAAGTATTAAGACTCACCCTCTCCCCATCTTTTTACAGATAGGTGACAGATTAGGTGATAGATAGGTGATAGATAGATAGCAAAATAGATAGATGATAGATAGATAATAGAAATAAATCCGTGAAAGATATCATATTAATAAATTATCCCTTTGAGGTATGAAAATGGGTGACATTATTTGTTTGTTTCTCTTTATTTTCTAACTTCCCTAACATGGAAGTGAATTGAAAGAAAGGTTTTCTTCTAGTGAGTGAAGTGCAGTGGGTCCCTAAGAAGAAATACAGCAAACCATTCTGAGCCAGTGGAAGTCCTATTTTGTTCAAAGACAGAAAAAGGCAATTTATGATCTTCAGATTTGCTTCCTTTCTCAGTATTCTACACATAGTTTATGTTGTTCTCCTAGGCAAATATGCTTTACTGCTGTTCTGCTCACCCCTTTTCATTCATACATACCGTCCTTAAAAAAGAAGAGACCACCAAACAGACTCAATGTTGTCTATACAACTCTATTTTCTTATTTTTTGCAAGCAGCTCTGCCAACAGCTCCCCAGCTGATTTTCATAAAAAATTCTGCTGGTAAGAACTCCTCTCCTGGACCTCAAAGCCCAGAGTGTCAATGGCTATTTTGTCATCTTCCTGGAGCACCAGTTGTACTCAGATATAGGAAGAAGGTGATAAAAGTATAATAAATTGTTACATTATATAGCCAAATTCCCATATATTTTAAAAGTAAAGTGAAAAATAATTTAAAACTTACAAAGCTTAAAGCAAACCTTTCCACTCTAACACTTAGATTTCAGGAACGTGTTCCTTTCTTACTTGTCTTTAAGGATTTTCTAATGGAAAAGTTTGAGAAGCAGGGCTCTAAGACAGTCACCCATGTTGTTGTTCCTCTGGTAGCCTTTCATTCTTTCACATCTTACTAACTGAGTCCTCACCTCAGAGAGATATCTCTCACAACACCATCTGCTTAGAAGGGTAGGTAAATACTGTACAATTTACAAGCGATGGTGTTCTTTTAAGCACTGGCATTTGAAACATTCATTACTTAAAACACACAAGCTAAAAAGGAGAAAAATGATTATAGACACAATGTAAGGCCAATCAATTGCTTAGTAATAGGACCTCAGTACAAAGTGAGCCCTGGAGGTAGCCCAATTAAACTCTCCTGGCACTACTAGAGACCTGCATTTTCAGGATCAATTTAAAATGTCTAAAGCCTGCCATTGTATACACTTAAGAAGAAGAGCACAATAGAATAAGATACATAAAAGAAAAAATCCTGGCAAAAATGGTTTAAAATTAGGCTATTTGAAACATAGACTATTGTCATTTATAGTGGAAAAAGAGGTACAGTGTCCTGAGTTAGTTTTAGTAACTAGCTCCCTTAGACTATACAAATGAACAAGTTTCAACAATAAAAAGTAATCTAAACTAATGGGAGAGTGACTCGTAAGGCAAATAGTTTTGAAAGAAAGGAGTAGTAACTAGGAAAACCAATCTTCTGCCTTAATGTTACCTTGTTCAATTATTATGCAAATATTTTACTATGTCCTTAATCTTTAAGATAGTCTTTCAACAGAATAGGGTCCTGTTTTCTCAGTGCTGAAGACTGGAATCTGTTTCTAAGTGACAGAATTATTGCAATGTAGCGAACATATTTACTAGCAATGAGTAAAGCAATATTTTTTAAATTATCAGTTCAATGTGTCACTTTAACAATGAACCATGTTCTCTTCCTGATCTAGTACCATTTGTTTTACGCATTTTTTCCCCCTAGGCTCTCTACTTTATCTGACTTGATTAAAATCAACTCAAGGGACCAAAATCACCTCGTTTGAAAGCAATCAAAGGCAATGATCATATAAAATCCTGCCTTGATAGTAAGCACTCAGGAAAAGTGTATTGGATTAATTTGCTGACCTGATAACTATCATTCCTTGAAAGGCAAAATATGGACATTTCGTTACAAGAAAGTAACCTTATCTAACTACATAGGAAGTATAATTAAATGGATCTCCTTAACCAACAACAATAAAACTACAATTAAATGAATTCTGTTTGCTGGGTTCTCAGAACCAACATGAAATAAGACTTTGGGGCAGTCTCTGAGAGAGTCAGGAAAAACAACCAATTTTTATTTAGTTCCATGCATTGTATAGCAAAAGCACAAAATAAAGTGTTTGATGACTGTAACAGAGACAATGAACATGCACCTACAATAGAGATGTAGACTCTATTCAATTCACTCCACAAACATCCCTAAGTGGTCTGGGAATATAGTAGTGAACAAAGCAGGCAAAAATTCCTGTTTCCTGGAACTTCCCAGTTGCAGTGTAGAAATATTAGATAAGTAAAAATACATAGTATATTAATGGCAAATACTTAAGAGAAAAATAAAATAGGAAAAAGTATGAAATGTTGAGGATGAGTTGAAAATGCAGATGGAGTGACTGGGAAAGAACTCCCTTGGTAAGGTGATCTTTAAAGAAAGTGTTAAGCTGTGGTGCTATCAAAAGGAAAAGCATTCTACACACTGTTGACTGTATGTGTAAAAGCCCCGAAGCAGGAGTCTGAATGCACAGCAAAGTGGTCAATGTGGCTGGCCAGAGTGATCTAACTTAGGTTTCACAGCTGGCTGCGATTTGGAAAGAGGCAGCTGAGAAGCAAGGACTGAAGGAACTATTTCTTTAAAAATATAGATTCTGAAATTTTCATTTTTAACAAGTTCCCCAGGTGATTCTTATGCACAGTAAAATAAAAAAAATGGCTACTTTGAATTATCTAGGCAATTGAGACAGAATTTGATTTTTCAATATGATTATCTGATAATAACTAATCCACTGCTCCATTTTGCCTGTGGAGAAACTGGGTCTGAACCATTGGGTTAAATTCAACTAAAGTCTATCAAATTGACTGTGCAATATCCAAGCAGTGCTTCAGAGAGCGAGAGCTCCAAAGGGATCTTCCTTTTGCATGGTGACCCAGATTACCCTCTAAGAGAGCACTTCTGAAGGAAGGAAACTAGAGCTAATGCAATCATGAGGTGGTGGTGGTATGTTTGATAAACTGACAGAGTATGTAATACATAAATACAAGCTTTAGGATTTAGCTAAAATAGATCATATTGAAAGGGAATTTTTAAAAAACAGGCTTCACTTTCTTTTTAAACAGAAGTTATCCACATGAGTCATATCAGAACATTTACATATACCTATGACATTTATACTATTTTCCATATATTCAAAATTTTTATTAAAGAATATATTCTAAATGTTTATCTAAAAATGAATTCATAAATATTGGTTTTTAAATATACTAATAAAGATTAATAAACACAATAATTTAAACTAATCTTTCTGATTGAATTTCATAATGATAATCACTTGTAAAGAACTTTAAGTTGAAATAACAATAAAGCCCACAAACCATATAAAAATGTCTTTTACATACACAATGCATTGAAATACACAGAACTATCTTAACTAGTCTTAACTAATCTATAGTCTATTCAGTAACAAAGAATATGTCCTACTTATTTTGTATTTCTCATACACCTATGGGTTATTTTATATGCCTCTTCTGAATTCTGCACACCCAAAGGTTTACAAGTTAATGTTAACCTGACCATTGACTAATCTATAATAATGCAACACTAAAGTATAACTATCAGATATTTTGTTCCTCCTCTTATTTGAATTCCTTAACTCCTTCAAAAACATAATCTAAGAATTCCAAAAGGGTAAAAGCTTTATAACTTAAATATAAATATACACAAGTGAATTTACTAGATCAATTTATTATTTCATAAAACATTAGCATCCTGCTAGTACTTTTCCTTGGTTTTATCTAAGGCATTTCATACTTATGGCCTAATTTGAGATAAATTTTCTAAAAAGACATATAATGAACTGAATCTCTAGAGATTGTTAGCAGTATGATCAGTTATCTAGGTACAGGTTATGGTTTTGAATGGAATACAGGTAACTAGTTACAAATACTGAGTACTAATTACCTTGAGTGGAAGAAGTCTCAAGTTGTTGAAGTTTAAGGCCATTGTCTAATCTTTGAGGTTTTGTATATAGAAATAAATAGCAAAGGACACAGACGCTGATGACAAATGCAAGTAAAACAAGGGCAGCAATTCCCAGTCCAATCAGGGCACCAACGCTGAAAGCAGAAAAAGCATTGTGACAATCACATAAGCTACAGAGAAGGTGTCAATATCCCTTGTTTGCAGTCATTCATAACCAAGTTATATTTAATATAAACAGCTTATAAGTGAAATCTATACAGCTCAACAATTTCTACCATCAAATTCTTATGTTAGCTTCTTTATACATTTATGTTGATATGAATATAGAATATTATGTGAATTCATATTATAAGCAAAGATCACATTATTCTCTGAGGATGAATTCCAAAAATCTCAATGAAATAATCTTCTGTTAAAATATCTTTTAGAATAAAAGATCAATTTTGCTAAGATGAATAGAAAAATACTTTTGTAGGAGTAGTGACACAAATGTTCGCCAGAAATGTTAAACTTTTCTTTTGGAGATCTGTATGTGAGATGTCATTAACTAGTATACAAAATCACAACAACTGCAAAAGAGAACTTGAACTAAATAAAAAATTTAAGTAAAGTTCAACTTCAACTTGAGTTTTTCCTTTCTGAAAGACCACAGCACCAATGACTTCTAGCATTAAGGAAGAAACTCTAAAAATAAACAGAATGTCTGGTTTTATTTGCTCTGCACTAATTTGTTACAATTCTTTTCTGATACCGTTGCCTATGCGGATAATTATTTGAGAAATAATATAGTTGTCGTGGATCTGTGAACTGAATACTTGTAAATAGAAAGGAGAGTCTGGAAAAAGAGTTACTGTGAACCACTAATGTGAAAACATCTGGACTTTACCTTCTTGAGCCATATGCATGTTCAGATGTTGTAAACATACAATCAGAGTTCAGGCTACTCAAGAGCATATACTTCTACTGACTTTCATGCACACTTACTTAAAGTGTTTGATAGAATGCTTAGCTATACTGAAAGTTCCATAAATTGAAGTCAGTAACAACTGAGTAGTGACTGATCCATTTGTTATAACTGAAAAGTAATCACAGTAGATAACTAATGGTCATTGGCATGACTATTAAAAAGTAATGATATTTTTCATTACCTTCTTGATTTGTCTATACTTAGGCTTCTGTTGTTTTGCCCAAATCAGGACCCTGACCAATTCAAAGGGTACCAAAAGGGAGGAAGGGGAGAATTTGACCAGTGATGCTAGGTGCATTATCCTTTCATTGCTCTGGGAGATAGAAGAATTAAAAGTTGAGGGTCTAACCTCACCCCACTTGTCCTTGATTTGAGAGACAAATCATCCCTGAAATTTAAAGATTGCCTCCTGAACCACAGATGTGGCTCACAGTTCTACTTTACAAAATGTTGTTTATGCACATGCGCTTTATGTGTATTCTTATACCTGGTTTATTGATGTCACTCAGTGCCCCCTCCCTGCCTACAAGTGAAGATTCAGTTATCTGGTAAGAGCCAGTATGTAGCTATTTATTTAAACAGAGCTTGCCCATTCTAGCTGCACTCTCTTCTTGCTGACTGTGCCACCAAAACTGAATTTTGTAGACTGCACATGTCATAGAGGTTTAGGTCTACACTCAAATGCATGGGAACATAATTTGCTTAACATTATCTGGCATATAGAACAGAGAGAAGGACAGTTATCTGGAAAGATTCCTGAAATAAGAATACAATTATTTTTTAAATATTAGAAGTAAAATTATTATTTAGTTAACTAAAATAAATAAAATAAAATTTTCCTTTAATTAAATCCAACATTCATACTGTTGACTTTAAATGTGCACAATTAAATAACCAGGAAATTTGGTTTCCAGCATACAAATTCTGACTTATGTTGTAAAAGGAGGTTTTCATCATCTTGACAAATTGTTTCAATTTTACAGTTCTACTTTATAGAAATGTTGTTTTATATGGGCGCAACTTTACATACAAACTCCGAATAAAGATGGAGTTCCAGGAATCACCTAACATACTTCCCCATTTATATTTAGCCGTATGCGATAGACATTATTCTCCTAAATCCTGAGGAAGGTAACCCTAGGAGGCTAGGGATTCATATGAAGAGACACAATGGAAGTGTAGCAGACACAGAAAACAGAATTATCCTTTCTTCACAGCACCATATGGCAGTTAGCTTTCCAAACCCCAAGAGAGGGTCTTAAGCTGCCACCACATGACTGTGGCAGTTCCCCTACTACAGCTTCACTTACCTGGGAGCAGCTATAGCTATACCTAGCAGCAGCCGCAGCATCTCAGAACAAATGCTAGTGGCTTCTGATACCTTGTTTTGCAGTTGGACTATTTTAAATTAGGAGCAGATACCAAAGAATATGAGGGAAATGAAGCCCTAATTTGTTTTTTTTTAACCTCCCTCGTTGTATTCTCAGAGCTCTTTAAGTAACAGAATTCTAAGATGTAAGATGGTCAGATAAAAGCACCAGCTGAAATAATTTTTCTATTTCCTTAGAACTGAGTTGCACCTTGTCTGTGTTTCATGAGGACCCCACCAAGTTGTTTGCTACTCTGTGCCCTCATTAACCTTAGGGAGGCTTATATACTTACCACTTTGGAACTATCAGGGATCGGAGAATCCCAGACACATTTTCCAACTGAGTTTGTCTTAGAGTTGCTAGTCTGTGTTGGAGGTGTTACCACCATTATTAACACCTCCGGAGACTCAGAGCTAGGTTACTGTTATTTTCCAAATGGCCAGATGATAGGCCAGTGCAGTACTTCTCAAATGACAAGAATACAATTTCTGACATTTTGCCCCAGTCTGGTATGCTAGAAAAGGCACACCATTTTGTGACTTGAACTTGTTAATATGGGGGGGGGGGGAGCCTCTCTGTGAGAATGTCTTCTCTAGCGATCTTGTGAAAAAGTTTGGGGGAGGGGGGGCACTTTGGGGTGCCCACACATCCCCTGATGTGGGAAAG
>NW_004567108.1:42977132-42993654 GCF_000260355.1 Condylura cristata
GGGGGGGGGAGCCTCTCTTTTAGAGGTAATTTTGAAGCTTTAATACATAAAAATTATTTTATTGCTTCAAAAATAACATTTAAGGACATTTACTGTTGAAATGATGTGTGAATCAGATTTTGGACCATGCTAGGACATCGGGAAAAATAACACCCGTCCTCCTATTAGCGGATCTCTGTTTTCCAGTCATGAGCTAACTGGTTTATAAGGTAACGGTTTAAGGTGTGGTGGGTATTTGTTTCTGTAATCTGTACCACACTCATTCTCTAGTCCAAATGAAATAATCAAATCCAAAATTTGCAATCCTTTAAGTAGAATGGGAAAACGGCACTTCTTAATGAAAACATTGATATAAATACTAGTTGGAATAACCAAAACTCCGAAGAGGAAAGAAAGACTCCGCCTTAGAAAGTCTCTTCACTTTTCACTGAGTCAAATGGTTCAGCTGTGGGAAACGGGGTGAACTAGAAAGGTTCTATAGAGTGTGTAATCTTAACAGCTAACACGCTATCTCTCTGTGGGTCTCCAATTCGGTTCGAGGTTACTGCCAGGTCATACAAAAAAGCAAATTCTCAGTTCAATCTCTTGCACGCGCGCTCACGAGCGCGAGTCCGCGGACACACACAACTCTTTTTGATATTTTATAAAATACAGCCATCCTTTCGCACCCCTAAAGAGCCTCAAAACACTCTGATCGTTGGTCTAAGCCGTACAATCAGCCCCAAAGGAACTCTTTTCTCTTCAAATACAGCAAATAGTCAAACAAATCGGAAAGAGATTAAAACCCTCGGTTTAAATTATCTGCGTGTTTTCTCTCCCTGCCAGCAGAGCCACCTGCCCGAGACAGGTCCCTGGCGGAAGCACCGGGCAGTGCCCTCCAGGAGGCGGGTGGACTCGGAACGCGTCCTGTGGGACAGCGGCGGGTGCGCCCTGGGCGCAGAGTCCGCGCTTCTCCCGGCGCCTCGCCTGGGGTCCGAGGCGAAATTCGCAGCCCCGGCTGCCACAGCCCAACCGTCGCCCGAGGGGGGGCGCACCAGCCGGGTCTGTCCTGTGGGCAGCTCCGCGCCCCGCAAGGTGCCTCCGCTGAGCCAGCACCGCCCTTGGAGGCTGCGCGACCTCCCGGAGGCGCGCGCCCCGGGCGGGTCGCTAGAGCAGGGCGGCCTTTGTCCACCCGGGGAGGTGCTGCTCGGTGCCTCCCCAATCCGGGGCCCGCCAGCCCCTGCCCACCTGAGGCTCCACATGTAGCTGTGCTTGTAAGGGAAGTAGCTACCCGGCTCGCCGCAGCAGTACTTGAGGTCGGCGAAGCCGCAGCAGTAGAGAAGTGTGGCTCCCTCCCCGCGCCGGGGGCACTGGAAGGGTTCCACGAAGCTGTGGTTGAGGCTGTAGTAGCCCGAGCACACCCGGCTCGCCTCGCTCATCGCGGCCGCCGTGGGCAAGGGCGCGCCTTCCACCTGCACCCGCCCCGCAGTCAGCGTCCACGGACCCCTCCGCCCAATGTCGCTTCTTCGGATCTGGGGTCTGGCAGCTGGGGTGTTCAGCTTTAGCTTGCCCCCTCTGCTGTTTCTCCTCCCCCTGTCCACATGGTGTCTGGTCGCTTTACTCTCGCTTCTCTCTCTAGCTACTGAGCGCTCCTTCCGTCTGCGAGTCTCCGACCTTGACCTCTTCTCCTTTTCTGAGCCCCCCTGACTTCCCCACACGTCGCTAAACAGTTCCAGAGTTAGTTTTCCCCGCTCTATGACCAAAGGAGATTTCACCTGTAGGAAAAGTAGAGATGAGAACATGTTTGCAATCTGGACAGATTGCAGCTGGAGTAGGCGAATTCCAGGCAAATAGCGGGGCTGGGGGTATCCTTTACTGACCAGGAGCGATACTCCAGAGCTGGGGTAGTGGGCAGAATAGAAGGCACTCAACTATCAGCGGGGATGTGCACTGAGAAGGACCCCTTCTTTGAGAATTACTCCCAGCCAGTTAAATCTTTCGATTAAAAAACCGAAGACAAGAAACAAGATTTCCTCTCCAAACTAGCCATGCATTCTGTGCTCATCTAAACGTTCTGGAAAGGGAAGGAAAGGCAGATTAATAACTTGAGAACTTTCGGGAGAGGCAGGCAAGAAGAGGAGGCAAATAAAACAGAAAGGGATCTTCCATCAGCAGAAATTTTCCTGTGCCCTTTCATCTGATATTCTCATTCAGGTACTTCATTTGCTCACGTAGATGCTCTTTGTAATAAGTCAAGCAATACTTCTGCTGTATAGAGAAGAAAATAACTGCCTAAGATGTGAGAGCAGAGACTAGAACATGAATAAAATTTCTGAGATAGAGCATTATTCCTTCCTCTTGTCTGCTTCCTTCCTTGGCCAGAGGGTTGAAAAGATACAGAAATCATGAATTTTAACTTGTTGGGTGCTGGACTCTTTTTGTAATTTCCCTCTGGGGATGTTGTTCAGTGACTTGGAAACAGCTGGATCTTTCAAATCTACTTTTAAGCTATGTTAGGATGGAGGATTAAATTTTCCCCATGACTCAGGTGATACCCATCTTAGGCTGTTATTTTCTTCTTTACACACCAGAAGTATTGCTTGCTTTATTACAAAGAGCATCTATGTGAACAATGGAAGCACCAGAATGAGAATACCAGACAAAAGGGCACAGGGAAATTTCTGCTGATGGAAGATCCCTTTCTGTTTTATTTACCTCCTACTTATCAGGGCTTCCCTGAACTCCCAGCTCTGTCTTCTCAACCCAAGCAGACCCTTGGATTTCCTAGTCTACAACCTAGAAGCTCCCCTAGGCACCAAGCTGAGGCAAACATGATGTTCACCTAATCTGTTTTTCCTCCCTCAGTGATCACTATCCTGTGCCTGCTGGTATTTGGGTTCAAAACATATTATTTTTATATTTTGTTTGTGTAGTTTTTTCAGTAAGGAGGGTAAATCTGACCCCCTGTTAAGCCAATTTAGTTGCAGTTAGCCAAGGTGTTAGATTAGTCAAGTTGGACCAGTGTGAGTGTTTCCCTGAAATCGGGCTTGTTCCATGTGGACAGGAAGTTACAAGAAATTAGTGTAGAGGGAAGACAAAAATGAAGAAGAAATGAGCAGAAAAGTAAGAGGAAAGAATGTAGACAGCTTTATAACACTTGCTCACTTCCTTTTCTGAGACCCATGGCATTCTTACTGTTTTGAGACAAGACAAATATTTTAAAATGAAATCCCTTTCTCTGGCTAAAATATATTCAGGTTGGATTCTACTCCTTGCAACCAAAGGTTTTAACAGCATATCTTTAGATAAAGATTAGTGGAGACAGCAATTGAAAGGGAAAAACTGAACTCTTTCTAGCTGGAACCGCATAAGGTACAGAAGAAAAGAAAAAGAAGGTTTCTGATGTGCCAGAAACACTTAAAAGAAGGAATTTCTCTGAGCATTTATCAATAGGATCAGAGAAGTGAACCCAAAAGTACAAATGCTGTAGCAGCTTCTTCACCTTTGTTAAGCTCAGTATGGTTTCAGCTAATATGCTGAGAATAGCAGAAGCATATACTTCAGGGGGTGCCCACACCTGAAGTCAGAAATGAACTGACCTACAGGTATGATTATGGCAAAAATCTACAAGAAATGAATGACCCTAACACATAAAGTGCTGACTGCTCTGTTCTCGGCCAATGTGACATCACCTGCATAGAGATCTGATTCATAGTTAGAAAATGCTTCCAAGAACAAGAAACTTCCAATGGTCCTTCAAGCTACTTCCTCTATGAGGTGGAATGAAGCAAATCACCTGTTTTGTAGAAGGTGGAGATGCTGGCAGCAAGGAAGGTTAGATCAACAGCCTTATTATAAGAAGCCTATGATTGCTTTAGTAATCTGACCACTTATTAAACAGTAGCTGCTTTGAAGTTTTTTAAGAAGGAAGCTCTTTAATCAATAAAGAGCTTCCCTTGGAAGGGGGGGAAGGAACAGGCAGTATGAATAAAATTTGCTTCCTGTTGTGAAGAGAGAAAGAAATATTGAGATGAAAACTAGAAATTTTTTTGGATAACAATATTAGGTATCTCAAAGTATGCAAAAGTCTTGTACTGAGCATGAGTAGAAATTCTACTTCTACAAAGTAGAATTTAAGTGCTTGATGACAATGAAAAAATTGAGTCACACTGTGGATGATAGGTAGAATGAAACCAAAGGACTGGGTGCATCACTGACCGCCCAGCATGATTTGAAATCACAGTTTTCTGGTGGAAGCAAACTATTGGTTCAGGTGATTTCTCCAAAAATGAATGTACAATAGTCCTGGAACAGGGGCAGGGAAATCAGGGGTAGGGTTTGTCAAATTGATTCCCTTATTCTGGCCCCTCACTACCTACCCACCACAGCAGCAAAGCATCTTAGCCCTTTCTAACCCCAAGTACACAGAAAAACACACAGAGAAATCCATGATCACAGCTGCTAGATTCTTCCAAGCTAGGAGTACTTGAGGCTTCAAGTTTGCTTGAAGCCTTAATACAGGAGACTTAGGACAAGTACAATATCAAGACTGTACCTCCCTGGTGGCCTGGGGTTAAATTTCAGCACTACCATTGCAAAGGCCCACCACAATGGCCAGAGTTTAATCCCCCACCAGGGAGCTGACACATGCAGACCTCTCCTGCCTCACCCACTAACCCCGTCAGCAGTTTATTTCAGTAGATCCAAGTGTTCTGTTCCCCACTCTGTCTCTGGTGAATCCTCTTACCCCTCCTCCACTTCCACCGATGGCCTAAACCACAGTTCTAAGCAAAATAAATAAATAAATAGAATCTTAAAAAAGAAAAAGATGGCCCTCCCTAGTGATGCAGCAGGTTAAAGCTCAGCACTGCAAGCAAGCCGCAGCTGCTTCAGTGAGAATTCGATCCCTGCCCCAGAGGTGACCCACATGGTGTGGTATACCTCTCCTGACCCATCCGCTGTGCCCCCCAGCAGTGTACTTCCATCGATTTGCCTACTCTGCTCCCCACTCTGTCTCTGGTGAAGCCTCTCACTGTCCCTGCACCTCTGGCCTGTACCCCAGTTTTGTATGCATAAATAAAAATATTAAAAAATAAAGAAATAAAAAGAAAAAGACGACTGTGGTTTTCCAACAAAACCAGGTCAGAAAATGCATATTGCTTGCTTGGCTTTGTCTGTTGCCTAGTCCATGTGACCCGTCCCCAGCTCAATGCCTCTAGGGAAGATTCATCTTGGAGCAGAGACAAGGCTGGCTCAGTACCAAAAGACAGCTATAACTCATAGCCTTTATTTTCTTGTACCCCACTGTTTCTCAACAAGGAGAGTACCCATCTTTAGGGAATATCTTGGAAACAAGAGGGCATTTTTGGTTGTCATGATGGCCGAGTCACCTACTGGCAATGCAAGATATTTTTCTGCAACACACACAGAAAAATGAAGAACTTCCTATGACTTTCCAATGTTCCTCAGGAAATTCATGGAAACAAGAAACCTATTTATTATAATTATCTGTGCCTAGAACTGTCCCTATTTTACACATAAGAATAATGTATTTCTTGAATTTTCTAGGAAAATAACTACTATGTAAATTGAGGGATGATTGTTCTCTGTTTTGTTTGAGAGTTTACCAAGAGTTTTTCACTATTTCAGAAAATCATGCACCAAATGGTAATATTGCTTGAAATTTTGTATTTGAGTTGCCAATACTGTGTCTGCTGCATTTGCTCTGTCACTTCATGGTGATTATAGCTTTTCCATGCACAGTATTGGTGTAAACATTAGTTAAATGAATTAACATGTAGAAAGCCAAAAGAGTGAAATGACATGTTGGCAATCAGGAGGTTAAAAGCAGACAAAAAATTTACAAAGTGACCCTGGTGGGTAAAAATTTGATGAGTTCAAACAGCCAAAAGAGTTCCTAATCCATGTTCCTATGACTGTTCTATATTTGTCTGGCTCCAGTCTTCATGAAAAGTAGCTATTCCTGGGTATCTATGCATACCTTTGAGAGGGGCTGAATCTCCCTCCACATATGCCACTTTAAAGCTATCACTTGCCCTTTGGGAACAGATAAAGCAAAGGTCATGGATCCCTCCATCACTTCTAAGTCTAGAATGGGATTTGCTGCTGCCTCCCATCATCCTTCTTTCTCTTTCTAAGGTTATTCACATTCTTATTTTTCCACACAGCCCTGAGCCTCAGAAGTGGCTGATCCTACTGCAGCAGCAAGGAGAGCCCCTGACTGGTTCCCTGCAGGACGTCAAGAGTTAAGGTTAAGACCTCAGTATGCCAAACTCTTGCTTGAAATGCTGTGACTGAGGCTTCGTTTCTCCTCCTGGTTATGGAGGAAAGCACAGAACTGGATGAAGTTGGCAGACAGTCATGCCAACATTGCCATGGATGCAGAGGGTGCTGCCGATACAGAGCTGAGAAGCAGAAAGAAATTGAGTCCTTTCCAATGCCAAGCCACTGGATCAGCAACCCCACAAGATTTTGTTCCATGAGTTTTCTGTTACTTACAGACTGGAGTATTCTAACAAACCCTGTGCCTCTTCGACATATCTTCATAAAACTACCGAAAGAAGAGGAATATTACACAGTTGGCGTAGACTCTGGTATCTGGATAGGATGGTTTAGAGCACTGGAAAAGGAAGTACAGTGCTAAAACCAGTGCTGTCCCTGCCGGGAGACTTGATTTGAGAACTGCAAGTGGGGGTCTCATAGCTAAAGTTCCACCGAGGCTTCCACTGCAAATGACTCTAGTGTCAGTTGTGTCTTAAATAAACCATGCATGAGGTGGAAAGCCAGTTTTATAACTGGCACTCAGGAGTCAGACAGAAGCTGTGGAGCACCATACATATCCCAGGGGAATATGAAATGCCTGCAATCCCCAAGTACACTGGGGGAGTCTAGTAGCTTACTTTAGGAAATTATACAACACTCTTTGCCCTCATTCTCTTACGTGACTCCATCATTCCCAGTGATGAGCAGAGAGGTACTCCTGCCTCCCCACCGTGGAAGCCCAACCACATGCAGACAAAACTAATGCTAATGGTTTCCATTTATTGATCATTCTCCATGGGCAGGTGCCATCAGGAACACTTCTGATATATCACCTCATTTATTCTTTGTAATGCACTTGGAGGAAGAAACTAGAATTATTCAAAGATGAAAAAACAGACAGAGAGAAATTAATATGTGGTGGTTGGTAAAAGGCTGACAGGAATTTAGTTCCTGATCTAATGCTGGTTCCTTAATTATTATTATTATTATTTTTTTAAGATTTATTTATTTATGGATATACAGAACTGGGGTACAGGCCAGAGGAGTGGTGGGTGAGAAGATTCACCAGAGACAGAGTGGGGAGCAGGCAGATAGACAAAGTACACTGCTGAGAGGAGCAGCGGGCAAGTCAGGAGAGGTCTGCTATGCCATATGGGCCAGCTTCCTGGCAGGGGATTGAACTCGTGCTTCGGAGAGCTTCATAATGCGGTGCTTTAACCCGTTCCGCCACCAGGGAGAGCCCTGGTTCCTTAATTCTATACTACATGGGTATAACTTCTCTGCTGTCCTGCCTTTTCTGTTCCTGGACTCCTTCTGGAGCTGGGCTTGGTGAGCTCGGGCCATCTAGGTGAGGCCATCGTGGAAGGTCTTGTTCGAGTAGTCGACTATTTTGGAAAAGCTTTGTTAGGCCTGGCAAGGAGAAAGGGAGATCCAAAGGCAGGCATTTTGCCAAAAGTGTGGACCAGAGACAGGCGTCTTGTAAAAAGCGTGTCTCCATTTGTCGGTTTGGCTGCTACAGCAGTTGTCTAAGTATTGCTTGTTTGGTGCTTTGCTGGGGCATTTTGGCAGCTCAATGAGCATCTCTCCTATCTTTTGTTGTGTTTGTGAGTTGGATCCTGGCCTATAGGTTGGCTGCCACGTGTCCACGGTGACGGGAAGATGCCAGGAAGACACCATCTTAGGCAGTAGGCCGATTGTTTGGGAGAGGAGCAGCACATCCTCAGTGACCAGAAGACACCATCGTAAGGGTCTTTGTGCAGGACTGGCCAGAGCTAGACACGACTTTAGGTAAAGTAAATGGCCATTATTAGCCTCAGAAGCTTTTGTTTTTCCTGGTGGGTTAAATAAATCCCTTTGTTGTTATTTTTTAAGCTTGAACAGTCTTGCAATTGTGCACACAGGGGAAGAACCCAGCCAATAACTGGTAAAGTATTTGGGCAGAGGGGCTCTGGTTTAGTGTTCCCCTCTGGCTGGTATCACTTTGGAATGATCTTTACCATGTCAGGATGTTTGAACAGCACGTGCTCTCATATGAAGGAGGCAGTGGTGGTGGGAGGCATGGATAGTGATCTACAGACAAATAGCATTTCATTAGGAAGTGGCTATGTTGTCAACAAATGATACAGATGCTCAATCGAAGCATATCACATTGTGTAACACTTCTAATGAGCTGGGAGATTTCTTTCTCAGCTTTTGGGGACCTCAATCTGTCTTTGGTACCTAGGATAAGGGAGAAATGAGGCACGGTTACTATACTGTCACAAGGTCCCCACCTTCTCTGGATTTCTCAGGATGTGGGCAGGGGAAAAAGAGTCTCACCCTCATCTGACAAATAAGTTTGATTGGAGTTTCATTTGTCAACAAGTTATTTTGTATTTTTAAGGGTTTTCAAAATCTTAAAAGTTGTGATCTACACTTAATAATAATTGATCTACCTTCAGTAACCACTGTTTAAGTCACTCTTCTCTTCCACAAAGAAGCTTTGATTTATTTCACATATGAATCAGATATTGTCATAAAGAACAACCATCCTTTATCTTTCTCCCAAACTAAAACGAAACCTTCCAGTTGTGTTTTTGGTGTCAGATAAAAGATGGGACAGGCGCTATCCTGTTGGAAGCTGTTGAATGTGGTGAGAATAGATGGTTCAGAAGAAGAGGGGTCTCAGAAGTAGGGTAGCTTAATATATTTAGATCTTTAGCTTTGTATTATGGAACTCAGCAGTTTCCAAGGACAAAAGCAATAATAATCCACCAAGTTTTTATTTGCTATGAATGGCTGAAGAAGCTAGTCCAAATCAGCACTAAATCAAAAGTTCTGTCTCTCTCTCTTAATAGATTTTGTGGTTATGGGAATCAGGACAGGGAATGGACTCTGCTGGGTTGAAAGCCTGGGTACCTCCAGGGGCGACGTTCTTGTTTTTTTCATGCACTGGGATCTGAGACTCTCTTCACAATCTTAGATTTTTCATGTTTCTCAGGGAACACTTCTTCCCTTGTTCTCCTGGAATGATGGGTCCATGTCCTTTACTTGGGTTGTAATTTTAAGTGTGGCTACTAATCCCTCAAGTGTGAGGGATCTCACAACTCAAGCCCCAATTAGGTCACTATCTGGTACTGGCTGCAGTGACAGTAATGGTGGTGACAGCTTTGTGGAGGTGGCCTTGTGGCCAGAGAGTCATTATGACAGCGTAGGTGACCTTAGATTACTTCATGGCTCTTGGGAGCATGACAGATCTGAGTTCATGGAGGCTGAGAGAGTTTATTTGCAAAAATTAGTTGCCCCTCTGAATTTACCTATATATAAGCAGGTAATTAGGAAGATGGAAGGTGATTGGAAGTGCTGCAATGATTGTTAGATGTGGAGCAAAGAAATGCTGTTAATTACTATTTATACAACATAATTTTACTACTAGAATGATGCAACCTAGGAAAAACAGGCTAAGTAATTTTCAAACCTGAAACACTTTCGTGACTACTAAACTGGAGAAGGAAAATATAATTTTTTTAACCACACCTTTGGAGATTTTGTAGTCAGAGCATGATCTAGAAAAAAAAAATGTTATGAAATTTTGTTTGACTTACAATTTTTGAAAGCTTTATCTTTTCCTATATTTTGCCAATAGGGCCTACATAAGAATGTTTAGGCTTTTTTTTTTTTCATTTTTAATAAAGCAAATGTCTAAGCATATAATACATCATAATGTTAGCTATATTAGAGCAGTATTAATATTATTTTATATATAAATGATATAAATGTATTTAAAATAGAATAAGAGCTGATCCCAAATACAATCCAAATTGGCAGGACATTTAATCGCAGTTACATTTGGGGGAAGTCTACCCCTCTTCTCCTTGTAGTGGAAATGCCCTTGAGAGGCTGTACAATTCAAAACAGTTTATGGGTAACCAGAGTGGGCAGCAGTTGCCCCAGGTGCAAGCAACAGGGTTTTATAAGTAATTAAGAAAAATAATAAGGCTGATTAAAAGTTACTCTGCCTTTTATTATCATCATGTACTGGCACTTTTAAATAATGTCAGTACAAAAATACTCTATCCTGGGGGGAAAAAATCTTTTATGGTTATAAAATCTAAACAATTGCTGTGAAGACTGCTGAGTTAAATAACATGTATCAGATAAAAATTAGCACATTTAATCAACAGCTCATTCTACCTGAAGAATAGAAGGACCATTAGTTACCTGGTTCCATCTGCCTCTGCTCTGGTCACACATATTTGTTTAGTTATAAATTTCTTAAGATTAGGAATCATTTGAGTGAGTCCCTGAGGCTCTACCTATATCTATATTGAAACAGTTTCAAAAAGTAAAAAAAAGAAAAATGTTGATAATACAAGTGAAGAAATAGAACTAGAGGAATTCAACTTTCCTATTCTAGAGAACACTTGGAATTTTTATTTTTGTTTGAAATTTGAAAGAGTGACTAGGAGTGCAAACTGTGATACATAATACTTTTGCTTGGTTAATACATTTTAATTTATATTGTTGCTACTCAAACATTTACTGAGCACTTTTTAAATGTGCCAAGCATTGTCCTGGATAGAGCAAACAGGAAAAAGTCCCCTCAAGGAGCATCATAGTCTAGTGGTAAACTGACATACAGACTAGCAATGGCTAACCCAAAAAGGCATAAATAGCTAGGTATTTGGAAATATGGGAATAGAACTGGAGAGAAGGAAGAATAAAATTAACTCACCATAAGTAAACCTCTTCAATTGTAGTACAAGGCTGCATACAGAAACATTTTACAAATCTGCTCACAATAAGGCTAAAACAGTTTCCAATTTTCACCATAATTGAATTCATCTCTTGATATGAATGAAGCCATGACCTGATGTCATTTCTATGGACAGGAAAGCTAAATAGACATACAGACAGCCAACAGGCACACAGACAATGCTCATTTCCCTTATTATCATGTAAGTGCAAATAAAACCACAATGAGATACCACCTCACATCTGAGGAAATAGCCCATATCAAAAAGGCCAGAAACTATAATTGTTAGTGAAGTGTGGAGAAACAGGAACCCTCATACACAATTGGCAGGATTAAAGACTGGTCCTGCTCATGTGGAAAACAGTATGGAGGTTCCTCTAAATATTTAAAATAGATCTGCCATATGACGCCGCAATTTCACTCC
The DNA here is from genome assembly GCF_000260355.1 of Condylura cristata. Lineage (NCBI taxonomy): Eukaryota > Metazoa > Chordata > Mammalia > Eulipotyphla > Talpidae > Condylura > Condylura cristata. The sequence continues at coordinate 42,988,553 of NW_004567108.1, forward strand.
TCAATAACGATCTGAAGAATACAAAAAACACTAATTTGAATGGATACATGTATCCCTATGTTCTTCAGATGTCATAAAATAGCCAAGGTATGGAACCAACTGAAATGCGTAATGACAGATGAGTGTATAAAGAAGATGTAATATATACACAGTGGACTACTGTTCAGCTATTAAAAAGATGAAATCTTACCATTTGTGGCAACATGGTGGGAATGATGGTAAGTAAACTACGTTAGAAGGAGAAAGAAAATATTGAACGATCTAACTCATGAGGATTAGGGAAAAACAAAGGAAAGAAAGCAAACAAAACTAACATGAACCTTTCAAATATGAATGCAGAACTGAGGTTACTAAAGGTGGGGGAGGTTTGTAGGAGATAAGGGTGAAGGGGCCTCAGTGGACTGTGGTGGAGTATTATTGGTGCTTAGATGGTGCTCATGGTGTGATAACATACATTGGAAGAGACGTGACTCCACACCCCTAAAACATATAAAATGCTGTAAACCAATGTTACCTCAATAAAAATAAGTAAAATGAAAGAAAAAAAGCCTTGAGTCATCCGCTAGTCAATGCTTTTTAGTTTTTACATGAGTCTACTGAATCAGCATAAAAGCCTTTACACTTAAATTTTATCTTAACTAATATAACTAGGGGATGAATCAGGAGAATATCATGTGATTTAGTCTAAAAATAAGTTGTCTTATGGAGGTGAGGATGTTAAAAGAAAAATCACCTCTGTTGTCAAATGCTGTACCCTTGTCCTGCCAGTCAGGAGGTGCCATTGCTTTCAGGGGTGGAGTCTGCTTCAAGGTGGCAGGCCTGCCCAACTCAACAACTGGGCCAGTTTCTATGGCATGTGGGTGTTCATGTGCCTGTCAGGAAGACAGCCATGTAGGCAGCGTTGGAACAGCCTTTATTCCAGTACTGGTCCACTCCATCCTCCTTTCTCTTGAATGGGGTACTCTGCTCTTTCTGGGCAACTTTGCTATTTAACTAGGTTTTGGAAAACAAATTCTGATAATACATCTTTGGAGCATAGAAATATTCCTTTTTGTGTGTATGAATTGTTAGAAGGGAATGGATGAAGAGGAGGACAGGGAATTGGAGTACCACATCTCATTGTTTTGTCTTGAGTTAGTGGAAACATGAAACATTCAGATAATTTTTCTCTTGTGTTGTCTCACAATATTAGTCAAAAGTACTGTGGAATCTCATTTAACAGCAGTTGTATGAATTTAGAGAAATAAAAGTGATTGCATTTGTGATATTCTTAAATCACACACAATTAGAAATATTATATTCCACTTGAGTCACTGAGTTTGTTCATTACAATTTCACTTCATTTTTGTAGGACATGGCAGCGTTCACCACTGATTATATGATTGTTCTGTGGTTTTGTCAATAGAATGTGTTATTGTGTAGAACGCCTGTGGTGGTAATTCCTTGACCTTGACCAAAATAATAGGATTTTTGTAAGGCAGAAATCATCAATTAAACCATGAAGTACTAACTGAAGACTTGATTGTGCATAATGTTATACAAGGTACTTATCTTCACATAGAGTGATAGTGATTCAATCTCAGGATGCACTCTTCCCCACATTACTTGGTTCTGTTCAGTGTGGCTATTCAAACCAAATGGATAATTTCTCATATGTATGTATAGAAAACCAGCAATTACTAATTCTCAGAAATTATCTATGGAGGTTCTCTTAGGTCTTCTGCAAAAAAAACCAAAAAAACAAAAAAACAAAAACTCCCTTGTTCAGTGAGTATGGGAACCCTGGACAGATATCTAAACAGCTAACATATTTCTTTAGGCTCTGACTCCAACTTACAGCCATTTAATCATCACAACTAAACTATCCCCTTACTGAATATACTACCTACTGGTTTTCTATGCATATACTACCTACTGGTTTTCTATGCAGCCTCCATGTTTTCTCTTAATTAGTCTTAATTAGTCCCAAAGCTCTCCCCTTTCTTTTCTCTTTCCTCCCCTTTTCTCACTGAATGAATGAGTAAATAAATGAATTAATTCTTCTCTGCTTATAAACTAGTCTTTTTCATTCCAAGGCTGCTATTGGAAGAAGGGGTAACACATATTCCCTGAATTTTTGTATTTTTTCCTTCAGGTAGCCTGAGAACACATCCTTTTTGTTGATCTTAATATAAAATTCCTGCAAAGGTGAAAGATCCTTTATCTGATCTATTTAGTTCAAATCTCCTCAGCCCCCTCCCCGCTAGACTACAATGATATGGTGATGGGGAGTAGGGAACAATTTATCCAAAGAAGTTCTTGACAAAAATCCCCCAGGCTGTGACCATTCCTTCTTACAGCTCATTTCTAGTAATGTTAGTCCTGACCTGGGTTTATCCTGTTGTTCCCAATTTGATACAGCACATTCCCCTGTGGCCATCTTGGGTTGTATTATTTGCTGTCTCTTCTTTTCTAATGATATTAACTACTTTTCAGGCATGAGGCTTCTCAACAGACAAGGTCTTTTCTACCTTCCCTTCACCACGTGGGCTCCCCATTCCTCAGACTTTGTAGCAATGACTAATGAAGTCAACCCGCTTCTAACTCTCCATGTTTACGCCAGCTGCAGTTAATGCTTTATATTCCAACTGAGCCTTTTTTTTTTTTTTTATTCTACCTGGCCTTGTAAGAAACTATCAAAGATCTTTTTACAACTGCTGGAGCTCAGGATCCTGATGCTAGAATTTCTAGTTAATACCCAAATTCCATTGCTTCACAGAAATAGTTTTTGTCATCGTTGGAAATAACGCTTGAGTCTGGTACCTCTGGCGAATTTTGTCTCAAATAGGCTTTTTGTACACTAACATGAGAGCCCAGCTACAATTTATAATGTCAACTCTGAAATGTTTGTTCCTGTAGAGTCAATTATTGTCTTAGGAATAAACTTTTCTGGGGAACAGAACCATTTTAAATTAGAAGCCCTCTGATGCTTTGTACGTCGTCTGGACAGTGTGTTCTAGCTTACGTCTAAAGCACCAGTGTGGGCTTCCATGTTCAGGCCTAAGGTTCATATAAGGACATCAAAGCAAGTTACAAGTAGAGAGTAACACCACACCTTGAGCTTTATTAAGGAGGCGAGGCAGAGATGCTGGACTGGATTGTGTATGGAGGAGGAATCACAGTTGGAAGTAGGAATGAGGACCAGGTCAGACAGGGCAGAAAGGATGTAGAAAATGTTCACTGTCAGTCACATCTATGTCCTACATTCATAGGAAGCCCCACATAGTTGAGGGACTTAGTAGTGATGAAGCTAAGACAGGTAACAATAACAGCTGGAAAGGTACAGTTGTTATTTCTGAGACAGCTGTCTCAGGCTGAGGTTAAGCCTGGGAACTTGAAGAACATCTCAAGAATAAAAGAATCTTCAGCTGGCAACTATGAGGAGCTTTGTCACAGCAACTAAAATGTACCAGGAGGAAGAAGGAAAACATACTGGGAGAAGAGATGCTTGCTGAGGCACAAGATCCCCATATCAAGATGTGAGGCATGAGGGCAGAGTAGTGATGAGCTGCCAAGTAGGACCCAGAGAGAATTCCCAAATTCTCCTAGAGAGAATCCCAGATGCTAGTGCTGAGTCTGCATACTCTGGACTAATTGGCTCCTGCTCATTGCCCTGGTCCCCTGAGCACTAGGAATGATTGGCAGGACTTCTTTACTCCTAATATACTGTCAAGACCCAAGCACAAGACTTCCTGCTTTCTTCTTCGTTGCTTAGCAACAGCCATCTCTCTGATTACCAGAGTTGTCATAGTTTTTCTATAGCTATCTACTCTGAAATTGGGTACATTAGGCCTACAAGGAAGGAGGCAGAGACCTGCTTGTTGAACCAAATACAAGCTTACTTGTAAGCAAGCCCACTAGTGCCAGTTTGGAGTAGGGGAGCAACAAGATTGATTGACATTGAACTGAAATACAGAGCAGGAGATAGAGGAGGAAGAACGAACAAGATTCTGATGATGGTATAAATTCCAAAATTATCAGAAACAGAAAGTGAGAGAGAAATAAGGTGTCAAATAATGTCATTTTGAATGCTAGATTTCTAAATTGGAATTAAAATAAAATTTCTCCCTCTATCATTCTCTTTCTAGAATGAACATTATTTAATTCTGTCAAACACAAAGAATAGCATGTGGCTTGCCATGCACAAAGTCTAAAACTTCCCAGATTAAAATGTTTCTTGAGAGTTACAATAATTAAGTGCTAACATTTAAAACATTTGGGAAATTTGGTCCTCTGTAAGATAGAACAAAGACTGAGTCATCGTTCAGATGACACAATGCCGCAGCTTTGGAAAGCCAGGGGTAGAGATATGAAGGCTCTATTTCCACCTCAGAGAACTTCAGGTGATGAAATTCTCACCCAGAGGCACCATGCTCAGAAGAGCAGTGAGTGGAAAGTCTGCATGTCTGTTCATTTAAGCCCTTTAACTATGTTATTCACCAACTAATACCTAGTGAAAAATATGCCTGTGCATATTCAGATATGTCAAATCTTTTATTACTGGACTCACTGACATGCCCACTCAAATCAATAATTTCAGACAATTAATATATGTACATATATATATTTGGATGATTTTTTTGCTTTTCATTCTTTACCTAATTATCCCAAGAGGTATATAGAAAAGGGGAAGTCTCTCAGATGATATTATGGCTAGTGCTGGTGAAAATTACATGGGAGAGAGGGAACAGGAGAGGAGAAATGTAGATAGGGGCACATGGAGGTAGGAAAAGTGGAAGGAGATGAGGAGTTAGTGAGGGGGTCAAATACTCTGGCTTTCTTCATACCTGCAAAGTGATCAAGGTCTTAGGCATGTCAAAGTAAATGATTGACATTACCATCTCTCGATGTTCTTCTACCATAGAAATTATTGCCTGGTCTCTTTTGTATATTTCAATGTTTATTTTCTCAAGGAAGTACCAAGATTTTCCTCTCCTCCCAAAGGGGTCATCAAAGGATGAAACTGCAACCAGTTCACTTAAAAATATTCAGGGGTGGGCCCTCCGGGTGGCCCTGGTGGCGCAGCGGGTTAAAGCGCAGCGCTGAGAATCTAGGGCCACTTC
>NW_004567108.1:42993754-42997059 GCF_000260355.1 Condylura cristata
TCCCCACTCTGTCTCTGGTGAGGCCTCTCACCACCCCTGAGCCTCCAGCCTGTACCCCAGTTCTGTATGTACAAATAAATAAATCTTTAAAAAAAAAATATTCAAGGGTGGTCAACTTGCATGACTAACTCTCAGCACAAAAGTGCTGGCTCAAATAAAATGCTAATCAGGATTTTTCTTTAGATTGATTTTTATTCTTCATTAAGATGATATAGTTTAAAATGTAAATAGTCTGCGAAAGCTCATAAGGAAAAATAATGATCCTGTAACTACTAGTTTCCTTTCTAACTCCTCCCCACCCCATCCTAGTGGCAACTTATAATTCCATTGCCCAGAGGCTGTTACTTACACTGGTTTAGTTGAAAGACACCTCCTATAATGAGTTGAGTTGTTGGCATATATGCACACTGGAAATCCCTGATTTAATAAACTGTGACTTTAAAGTAACTAGAAAACACACTGTAATTAGAAATCATACATATAAAATTTTAATAAGATACAAAATCTTGGAAGAAGCATCATGAAAATTACAAGCGACAAAACACGGTCTGAAAAATTTTTTTCGCATAAATGTATGATTAAAATAATGTTTTGAAAAGTCTTCTCTCATCTAGCAAACAAACCACAAACTAATAATGGGGACTTTAAAAAAATACTCAAAAAACATTGATGTTGAGAATAGGTATCAAAAAATAATAACAAAATAATACTAAAATAATAAGAATATACATCTTAAAAGGACAAAACCACAGGGTTTCATATATGAAATGATAATTTTAATGCACATATTATACATCAAGGATTTGTTTACTACTGAAAACTAATTGCAGTTAATGACAGTAAAAAAGGCTAATAGTAGAATTTTAAGAACACGCAGATAGAAATCTCTGATTTTCTTATCTTTGCTCTTTAAAAGCAAAGCTCTTTCCCCTCCACAATACTTTAAACACATTATCTTGATTCAAGGCAGATTAGGATTCCAATCAGAAGGACTCATTGCTTTTAGTTTGGGGAAAATGGGGAAAAGCAGATTCAGTTTCTTTTGGTTACTGGAATAGATGCAGTGAGCATGCAGAATTTATTCTTTCCTATTAGGCCTGAAGTCCCACTTCAAGGTGTCAGCAGACCAAACAGTAGGACAAAAGGTAAAATTTCCAATGTTTTTATTACTTAAAAAAGTACAAGAATTTTAGGAGCTCTGTTCCAGGGACTGGGGGAAGAGAAAGAATATGTGTGTTTTATATTACTTCACATATGCTAAAATTAGTTTCAAGTCTGAAGATGGCCCACTGAACGAATCTCCTCTTCTGGAGATCTCAATCTTCAACTGATTGGATAAAGCTTATCCACATTGTAGAGGGAAAAGGGGTAATTTCATCTTCTTAAAAAAAAATTCCTCCTTGTAGTATGACAGACCAGGTGAGAAAATAAGAATAATAATGAACAGCTATATACCAGAGACATTTTATGGGTGTGGAGTGAGAAATGGGATCAAAAACAGTGGGGGGAGGGAAGTGCACTGGACTATGGTGATGGCACATGGGTGATCTGGTAATGGGAAACCCATGGGGATTACAACTGAGGTGAAATAATGCACAAAATGATGTTAAAACAAACTATTATATTATAAAAAGAATAAATAAAACAAGGTATGAATGGGGGAAAAATACCTCCTCAAAGCATTTAAAATAATATCTGGTCAAATATGCAGGTTGGATTCCAGAATAGGAGGCATGAGCCCTGATCACACTTGCGTTTAGGAGAGAGCCACTTTCTGTGTGGACCCTGGAGTCAAGGATGCCTGATCCCATTGAGAAGCACTCCATGATGCCAGACTCCCCTGTGGTTGACAACCCCATCTGGACCGACTCCTCCCAGATGGCACCTGCCCAGCAACTCAAGGCCCTCTGAGAACCAGTTGCTTTACCGCAAAACACTAACTTATGGCACCAGCCCTTTACCCACTGCTGTAAGTGGTGCCTCTCACTGCCCAGTGACTTTGGTCATGGGCTTTCCTCTTCTTTGACTTATCAACAAGTGCCCCAGGCAGCAGCTCAGTAAGCTGAAATGGTTCCTTACTAGCCTGCAGTAATTTGGCAAAAAACATTTCACCAGAGATAGAAGAAAGTCTGCATTCTGTACTCAGATTGGTGAACTCTACTTTCACAACTAAAGAATTTCATTTCAAATTGCAAGAAACAACTAACCTCCCATTATGACCTTTTGTCATCTCACTTTTGAAGTCCAGCCTGCCTCTGCTGCAGCCTCTACTCCTTCTTTGTGCAATCTGGCCATAAAGAATCCCGCCCAAATACCTTGCTCAGATTGAACAGTACATCTCAGTGCCAGCACCACTTCACCTGTTGACTCCTCACAGCTGCTTCATCATGCAAATGAAAACAGCAAGAGGCCCACTCCAGTCCTAATCAAAGAAAATGACTGACAGAGAGCCTTTGCACTCAGAACATCTAAGCAAGCAACTATGAACTGTTAGTTCAGACCAGCCACACAGTCAAAAAACTGGCCTATCCAACCAGCCGAATGGCTGACCTCACCCCATCCCACTTCTGCCTCAGCATTACATTTGGATGGCATGGCCATTGCCCATGACCATAAGGACGCCCCAGCCACGAGGACCTGAAGGACAGAAACAGATCTAAGGAGATGCAAGGCACACCTCAAGAAGAAATGCTAGACGACAGACTAACAGTCAAAGAAAGGGCAGAGCAACAGAAACATCTTGGCCATCTGCATAGTGGACAGGTAGAAAAAACGAGGCAAACTGTGACAGTGTGACACAAGTGACACTAAGAAGATACCCCGTAATTAAACTCAGAAAGAGAGCAGAGTCAGCAGGTAAATGGGAGGGTGGAGAGCGTGGCGTTCTAGGCAAAGGAAACTTTTCCCTGGCATGGAGTCTGACAGATATTGGTATGTGCTGGAAATGGAAAGTGACTCTGTGAATGAGAACTCACAAATTACACAATGTGGCACTTTTATTTTGCTTTTACCAAAGTTAGTTAGCGATAGCAATGCTACCTATTGATATGACTTAAGGGTCTATTGTTGCATATTTAACTTATAGATTTTGTATACTAGTTGCTGTGACTGGTTTCATCATTAGGAACTTTTAACTTTTTTTTTTTTGCTTTTTTTTTAAACTGTTTTTTTTAAAGATTTATTAATTTATGTATACAGAACTGGGGTACAGGCCAGAGGTGCAGGGGTGGGTGAGAGGACTCACCAGAGACAGAGTGGGGAGCAGAACAGGCAGATCGACGAAGGACAATGCTGAGGGGAGCAGC
>NW_004567108.1:42997474-43005850 GCF_000260355.1 Condylura cristata
AAAAAAAAAAAAAAAAAAAGGAAAGAAACTTTCTATATGAATGACTTTCCCCTGAGGTAATTCCAACAAGAAATTTCCTGTAGGTAAGAAAATGGGAGTAGGTGGGCCTGGGAGAAAGTTATCAGAGGAGGTTAATTCATAGTTTACACATGATCTTCAGAACAGAAAAGGAAGACAGGAAGACAGTAGGTGCATAGTGGAATGTTGTATTCTTCAGAAAAAGCTTTATATTCACAGTTCAATATTTTGCCTGCATGATTGAGGAAACTGTATATTTTTGAAAAGAAAAATGATTACTATCTAGAATACTGCATCAGCTTATACTGCTAGTCTCTGAACTTCAGCTCTTTTTTTCATTCCTTCATTTGACAAGTACTAACAATGTGCCAGTTACAATCTGTGAGAGGAGAGAAATAAAGGAATGGAAAAAAAGCAACATGAAGAGGAATTAGCATTGTCATCCTGCAAGCAGTTAAACATGAAGTAACACAGAGAGGCACAGAATACCTGGCCTTTGGCCCTATCTACCCTTTGTTTTCTTTGGATGGGTCTCTTACCTAGACCCCCACAACTTTCTAGGCTCAATGCCTGAACTATGTGGTTGTAGAAGATTCTAGTGTGAGTTCATAGGCTCCCTCAAACAGCCTGACCTTGTACAATTGGAACCATCTACCCTTGACAATACTTTCATCTGAGCCTTTGTGTGTGTGTTTTTCTTTTTAAATAAGTCACTATCCTGAAATGTTCTGCTGGGACAAGAAGAGTCAAGCTTTGTGCAATAGTCTACTAACATTGGATAATGGAACATTGATATTGTGTGGTTTTGGCCTTGAAACTATGTTTTCCAAGACAGAAGTACACTGTGACTTCTAAGAGCAAAGTGCCCTTAGTAATCTTTGATAAAGTCTTTGTTAGACAAGTGATATCTGCAATCCTAAAACTAATTCAACTCAATTGCAATAGATAGATTTGGAACTAAAAGGCGACTCCTAAGGATTGGAATCCTTCTGTATCCAGTTTCTGGAGAATGTAATGATATTTGCATAAATAGAAATGAAATGTAAGTGAAAGATCACATATGATGCACTGTAACTAAAACTGTAAGAATGTGGGCAATTTTCTTAATCTTTGTTCCTTTATGCTTTAAGGCATTACACTATTAGAAAACAAAATTTATTATAAGTCTGTCAAACTACTGGTAGATTAGTGCCATTCTTAGTAATTTATCTTATGTACATCAACTTAGATATCTGATTTTCTTTTTTCCTTAGATTCAAGTGTCATTTTTTAATAATAGTATTTATCTTAATAAGACAGAAAGTTAACAACAAGTTAGCAAATTTATATCTTCCAATGGTGTGTTGGTTATTAATTACCAATAACAAATTATTCCCAAAATGAGAGCTTGAGAAAATAAACATTTTTTATATCACAGATTTTGTGGGTCAGAACTGGGGTGTGATTAGCTGGAGCCTCTCAAAAAGGCTGCAGTCAAGGTCTTGGTTAGAGTCACAATCACCTCAAACCTCTCCTTGGCTTCCAAGCCCCTCATGCAACTATGGCAGAGCCCTCTGGCTTTTGGATGATCACATTCATGCTTTACCACATCAGTCTTGGAAAATGGCAGGGTGCTTTCCTAAGAATAAGGGGAGAAAAGAAGATAAGGGGAAGACAGGTTAGGAGGGGGGGAGAGAGAGAGAGTGAGCGAGAGAGACTTTCTAACCTAATCTCAGAAGTGACCTCCCATCAGTTGAAATATTTGGAAAAAAAAAAATACATTGGGTCTCCTTATCCTCAGCCCCTGACATAAAGCTCCTAAAACCTCCTTTAATTTCCTAAATGATGAGAATATTTAGGAACATCCTTTGTTCTAATATTTGGTCCTTGACATTGGTGACATATAAATATATATATTTTCATTCCTTAATTTCCAAGTACCATTTTACTAAATGTTAGGTTTTGCCTGAATGTGTTAGGATAAGATTCTGTTGCATTTTTTTCCTTATTGAGGAAACATTTGTTTACCACACCGAAATAATGTAAGGGAGCAGGTCCACACCTTCTCAGATGGGTGTCACCACACCTCCCCCTCCATCAAAGTACCTGGAGTCCTTTACTTTTGGTCATTGAACCCCTCCCCCTGCTTTGTTTACACTCCTAGCCTTCCTCCCGTCTAGTAGCCTCAATAATAGAGTATTATTTCAAGGGTTTGCTTTGGTCTAGTTTTGTCAAGGACTGTGTTCTTAGCCTGTGTGATCTGACCCTAACTCTAGAAGGATAGAGTCAGAATTGAATTATTAGGCATCTACCTGGTGAAAATTGCTTGATGCGTGTAAAACCCACATATCTGGCATTAGGAGCGCTGTGCGTAAGTAAAGGGAATCAGAGGCGTGTTTGTCCTAAGAGAGTCATCTTTAGTCCAGTCCAATTCAAGGGCAGGAGTTCCACAGGTGTAGACAACAGTGCAGTACAGTGTAGATACCAGATAGAGTGCACACTGGGCACATTTTAGTGGCTCCCTGCTACACTCAGTAAAGGAAGGGAGCTTTACTGTTCATGGTCTCAAAAGCTACAGTAATACTATGTAGAATCTGTCTCTGCCCAAAAGTTCAGGCAGATTTTTTTCCCAGTATGTCTAAAGTGGGGCTTTTCCAATACTTGTCAATTTGTCACATTGACCTAAGGTCAGTCAAGAATCTGTCAGCTTTGGGAGAAACTGTTGCCATCACTGAAAGAAAGCAAATTACCTAGGTTTAGGAACATCTCCAGAAGTAAACTCCTAAGGCAGGGCAAGTATTGTGAGGTAAGATTTGTCATATGAAATATAAAGCCTCCTCATCTCTTCTTGATACTTTAGCCCTTTACGGTGCGATATAAATCCCCAGTTTATCCCATTTACTTTAGGATTGATAGCCATGCAAATTTTCTATGCGTATGTTATTAAATTTGATCTTTCCCTCCTTCTACTATGTCTGATTTTGACTTTTTTTCCTCATCCAGCTGGAGAAGAATTCAGAAAGATGGGAGAATGTTCCTTTGATAGGAGTCAATAGCTGTATCATAGCATCGCTGTGTTAATGGTTTTTAAAATTGAGTTTTATGTTCCCATACACTGATAACCATTTGTGTCAGAACCTTGTTCCTAGGGAAAGAAGGAATTATTTTTTAGAGAAATAGAACAGTGGGCTCTACTTTTTCACAATTTGTCCTTTACTCCTTACCCTTGTCCTGGTTCAATATGGGAAAAATTCCACTTCACTAATTTTAGGCTAGGCTTTGTGACTTATTCTGACCAACAGGAAATGCAGGGTAAAGAAGGAACTGTGCCAGTTCTGAACAGAAGTTTTAAGAAACTTCATTGTGTTCCACTTGTCTTCTTGCCTTCTGAAGTGACAAATACAGATAGAGAAACACAGGATGAAGACTTCAAACAAAACCAGGCCTATTGTAACTGGGTCACAAACAGCAGGAGGATCTGAAAATGAGAAATCTATATGGGGTGTCGTAAGCCTCTGGGTCCTGGGTGTTCTATTGTGCATAAAATTTCACCTTTGCAATGTGGTCATGATAGGACCACCCTGTTACAGACAGAGGGGCATATTAAACATCCCAGACAGTGTCTGTTACATTAAAAAAAGAGATTTATTTATTTATGCTTACAGAACTGGGGTACAGGTTAGAGGTGCGGTGGGTGAGAGACAAAGTGGGGAGCAGAACAGGCAGATCCACTGAAATACACTGATGAGGGGAGCAGCAGGCACATCAGGAGAGGTCTGCTGCGCCATGTGGGCCATCTCCCTGGTGGGGGATTGAACCCATGCTGCAGTCACTTTGGAGAGATTCATAATGCAGTGCTTTAACCTGTTGAGCTTCCAGGGAGAGCCCCAGTGTCTGTTATGTCAAACATTCTGTTTTCAGGTCCCACTGAAACTAATTGAAGCCCAGTCCTTAAAGCAAGTAATTATCAATTATATTGGGAGATGCTGTTTCAAGAGCATTCGCCCCCCGAGACTTAATGTATGACTTTGGAAAAGTTCTCAGGGCCTTCACTAAACTTTGAGCATGAAAAGACACACACACTTTTTTTTTTTAACCAGTGATTTCAATCTATTGTATTTAAAAATTAGCAACTAAATATTAAGCTTTCTAAAATTTCAAATATATTCACCTCTGTTACTTTTTAAAATTTTATAATTAAGATAGTCTTCATTGTTTCATTGTTTTCAAATAGTGCAAGGAAGAAACTTCGGAAGTCAAGTGTGATGATTTTATTAATGTATTGGAGGCTGAAGCCAATGACAATTACAAGTGGCTCCCTCTGAAGGGACTGCTGGTGAGTATTGATAGTCCCAGGCCAAATGCAAGCAAAGTATTGGAGTCTGGATGTGGGGTCGTGTTGGTAGTGGAGACGGATAAGAAATTTAAGGGCCTGCAGAAGCAGCCCACAGGATTCAGCGTTCTCCATTCAGTGTTCTGATTTTAACATTTGGATTTCAGAGTATTTGGATCTTTAGAGATTCTGGGGTCAGCCATATGTTGCGCCCCCCCCCCCCCCCCATCTTCCAAAAGTCTATTGTGGGCCTCTGCAAGACTTGGCGAGGTTTCTACCAGCCAACCTCAGAGAAAAAATAATTAGTGGTGTTGCAGGTAGCTGAGCCACTGAAACTGTTCCCAGCTTTGCTGCTGTTACAGCCTGGAAGGAAAAGCTGAAGACGAGCAGCTGGGCTCCTCTGAGCAGCATGAGTGGGGCTGTTTGTTGGGTCATTCTGTTGCGCAGCTGCTGTTTTGAGCGTTGATTGTCTGGTGTGTGCTGGCAAATCCCGGCAGCTCCAGGGAGCACCTCTGGTTATGTGTTCTGCTACCTTTGTGATTTGGATCCTGACCTATAGTCTGGCTGCCACTTGATGCCTTCAGAGGCGGGATAACGCCATCTTGGGGGCGTGGCCCTTGCTGAGGAGAGGAGCTTGGCTTCCTCATTGCTGGGAGCCGCCATTGTGGAAGCCTCGGTGTTTAGGACTTGAAAACACTAGGTGCTGCTTCAGGTAAGGTAAAAAGCCATTTGTGGCCTCAGTGACTCCTTGTTTTCCCTGGTTTGGTAAATCCATTATTGTTCCCCGAACCTCAGTAGTCTTGCAACTGCGTGTGTGTTGAAGAACTGAGACAGTGACAGGTCATCTATTTGGGTACGGTCCTTGGCCAATGGCCAATTTTCATGCCTTTTGCTGTCTTGTATCAGTACTAGGATATCTGTTTAGATTTACATCTCTGAACATGGAGGAAGAAAAAGAAAAGAGATTAAGTAAACACATGCTGCCACCAAATATCTCCAAGAACACTGATATGTATCAAACAGTCATATTTATCTGAAAAAAGAAACTTTAAGCAATGTAGGGACACTTATTTTAGAAACTAAATTTAAAAAAAAAAACATTTATTTTTAACCCCACATTTGCATATTGAAAGAAAAGCCAAGAGCTGCAACATTATTTACTACTACTAGGATTAAAAATTGCTCTGAATTTGTGGTTATTACTCAGGTATACCTTGTATATCTAGAATGATTGCCAAGACTTCTAAAATTCATTTATTCATAGCCCAATGTTCTGTTTTGTGACTCAATAGTCTCATTGCTACGGAGTCCATAATTCAGACCAGAAAAAGGTGAAATATTCCAAAATACATTAGAAAAAAAATTATTTAAATGGTAAATTAAAACCTGTGGCTCGCTTGCCAGTGAATCAGTGTAACACAGATCAGTTTTCATTTACTTTTACATTTTGTGATGCTCTGTGAGTCATCCCTCTCCCATTGACTTTAATTGTTCCTCTGGAAGCTTTTAAAATTTTTTTAGTACAAAGAGAATAATTTGGATCAAATCATGAGGCAAGATTTATTAATTCAAGCTCCATCCCTCTCTCTGTTATTCCCTGTCCCTTCTATTCCCTTTGTGTACCACAGTTATCCCAGTTATAACCTGGTGCCTGGACTACTGCATAGCTATCTAGTTGTCCTGCCTATTCCAGGCTGAGAAGTTTCAGTCCAGGTGATGACATTATGTAGTGATACAGTTTTACAGTTTACAGTGGAACTCTGTGTTCATTCTGTTATCCTGTGGATTTTAATTATTTAATTATCATGAATTTTGGGGCTTTTAGCCCATCGTGCTAAAGGGAAATAGAGTAAGAAGAATATGTCACCTGTAGCATAGTGATTATTTTGAATTAAATTTATTTTAAAAGTTGCTGGTGCAAGGATTCTTTGACTTCCAGCCCCATGAATATAGAAAATAAATCTCTCTTATGAAAGGTACTGTCCCAGTAGCAGGAAGGTAGACAGCATCCTTATCAGTATAGAGGACTTACGCCCCAGAAGACTTATATAAGTCTTCTTCACTAATTTATTTTACAAAGCCCAAACCTCTTTGTCTTGTTAATTCTTCACACATTTATTGTTTTCTTGTCAAAAAGGTAGAAAAGCCACCTGCTTTGGCTGTTTCTTGAGCCTCAGATCCTTGGGGCTTCTGTAGGTACACGTTAAATTTGTTTTTCTTTTGTTAATCTGTCTTATGTCAATTTAATTATTAAATCAGCCAAAGAACCTAGAAGGGAAAAACTTTCCTCCACTACAACAGAAAGGCTGTCTTTGCCTGAGGCTTTGCAAGAAGATTTAGTAGGCAGGCTTTCCTGACAGACACATGACTTTCATCTACTCTTTTTGTCTATACCCTGCAGCTAAATTAAATCTTTCTAAAGTGCAGCTTGGTCTTGTTTGACTTCCTTGCTACCTTTGGTCCTGATTTACCTTTATTTTACAAGTGTTTCCACTAAGAAGTCAACCCTATGCACCAGGCAAACTGAATCTTATAAACTGCATTTTCCTGCCGCTTAGTTATAAGTTTGTTGATCCTTTTGTCTAGCACACTCTCTCCTCCACCCTTTTTTAGTTTATGCCATTTTGCCTGGTTAATTCAATTTATTTTTATTGAGTAATGCTGTCTTCCTCCTTTATCTCAGCCATAAATGAGCCCTTCCTTTTGGATATGGCTTGCTCTTCCTACTTGGCTAGTTAGTTCCCACTCATATTTTATCTAGGCTTGAACTTCTTTAATTTTCTTAAGGAGAATCCCAGTGCATATTCTCACAATACTCTTTACTTCTCTGTTCTAACAATCATCACATTGCAACAATTTGCTTAGTAAAAGTATCTGTTACCCTTGAAGCCTGTGCATTCATGGACATAAGGAGAAAACTACTTATTCACTGCAGAATGTCAAGTCTTTACCATAGTTCCTGGTCCACAGTAGATGCTGCGTATATATTTGCTAAATGAATTAACTTATAAGTCAACAAATTTAATTAAGTATATACAACATGCTAGGCAGTGCTCTATGTGCTTGCAATGTACTACTGAATAAAGATGATGCTTCCTGGTGGTGTAGGGACTAAATCTTAGTGCTATCACCTCAATAGCCTGAGATTGATTTCTACCACTTATGGCACAGCAGACCTCTCCTGACTCACCCACTGTTCTCCTTTTGCAGTGCATTGCTAAGATCTGCTTGTTCTGACCCCTGCTCTGTTGAATCCTCTCACCCTCCACCCTATATATCTGGCCTACACCCCCATTCTTCTATGCATGTATGCATAAATAAATAAGAAAATATTAAAAATAATAAAGGTGGCAAAAATGCCTTCCATCTTAGGAGACAGATTCTAGCTGGAAGAGAGAAAAATAACAAATATGTCACTATGTAGTGTGTTAGAAAGTGATAAGTGCTATGGGAAGATGAAAATATAAAGTGCATAAATATGCTGAATATGTTTATTGTGCTAGCCTTAGCTCTCCCCCCACCAAACACAAAGATGATACCAACTCACAGGTGTTACATATTTTTTTTAAAAAAGCATCACTGATATGGTGAATTATGGAATTAGACTTTTAGTGATGAACATATGTACTTGATTTTATTGTTGACATTGCTTTATAATGATGTATAGTGAAAACCTATATAATGCATTAAATAAATGTAACTTCAGTAAAAGCATTTTAAAGAAATATTTAATAGGCAGTTTGTTAAAAAATGTTTATTATATAGTCAACTGGATATATGAAGCTGAAGTTTAGAAAATAGATTGATTGAGACTGCAGATATAAGTTTGGGAGTCTTCAGCAAGAATGTGGTATTTAATCATAAGTCTGGATGAGATTATTTAAGGGGTGGGTAGCTAAAGAAGAAAGGACAGTCAAGTTTTGTTTTTTTTTTTAAAGATTTATTTATTTATTCATACAGAACTAGGGTACAGGCCAGAGATGCAGAGGATGAGAGGATTCACCAGTGACAGAGTGGGGAGCAGAACAGGCAGATCGATGAAGTAC
>NW_004567108.1:43006025-43027173 GCF_000260355.1 Condylura cristata
CTATGTGGTCACCTCCGGGGAAGGCGGGAATCAAACTCATGCAGAAGCGGCTTTAGATTCTCAGGTGCTGTGCTTTAACCCGCTGCGCCTCCAGGGAGGGCCAAGGACAGTCAAGTTTTAAGACACTTCATCATAAAGAAATCTAACAGAAGATGATGTGCTGATAAAAAATATGAAGGACCAGAGAAACAAATATACAAATATATTTTGAGTAATTGAATCCTCAGATAGATAGGCGCTGCCTGCTATCACAAGGTACAAAAAAAGAAACTGACTTAAGTTCAAGTTAAGAGAAAGGAATGAATACCAAGGAAATATGTTCTCCTGGCAGCCAAATGAAGAAAGACAGTGTTTCGAGGAGAATGATGATCTTTGACAAATTTTGCTAGTATGTCAGATGAGGACATAGCTGGCTCTTTGATTTAGCAGTTAGTCCTCGATGACAATATTGAAAGCAGTATTGGCAGAGTGCTGGGCTTGGGAACCTGTAGAATGTATTTGGGAGAAAATGAGAGGAGAGAATGAATGACTGCATTTTCTTTACTTTATTCTAACTTCTGTCATCATCATTATGTCTTCCTGTTTTGTCTTCAAAAGTATAATTGATACAGATAGAATCTATTGGAACAATTCCAGAGCTGCCATAGAACATGGTACATTGCTAGCACATAGCAGCTGCTCAATAAATGTTGACTGACTGGCTGAAAAATATTAAAGGTGTAATTGAGTTTTCGTTCTTTTTTTGATGTTTTCCCACTTCCTTTATAATTCTTCCTTCCACATGCCCGCAGATGCCCCTTGTCCTCCTGCTAATTGCAACTGCTCTAACGCTTCCCATCCACCATCCACATGTCACATGTTTTGACAATTTACCCTCAATGGGTCTATTTCCTCAGAAAAGCTAATCTAATGAAATACCTTCAATCTGGGAAGCTACCAGTTCATAGAGGCTTCTAATGAATAAAATTCACCCCCAAGTGTATTTTAATGGTGAGTGGTAAAGGACAGTAGGAGCCAGATCTCACAGTACAATAGAAAAAAAAAAAAAAAAGAAAAGAAAAGAAAAAAGAAAAAAAAAACACCTTAAAATTTGAAAGTGTGATTTTCCCCCTCCATTTGATCTGAACTACATGCATGCTACAGGAATCAACAAGAAAATAGCCAAAATAAATCCAAGCATGTCAGAGTTGTTCTTCATTGTCTTCGCACATTATTAACTTTTAAAATTGTAAATAGTTATTAAATTTCTTCCTGTGAGGCATGAGCCTATCTGCCTAATAATTTAATTTACTTAAAAAATAATCACTCAGGGATTGAATTTAAGGTACTATAGTCAGTTTTGGTAGATAGATTTTGAATTGCTGGGATTTCACCCATTTGTTTAAAGAATGTATATTTTATTCACGGTGGTATTGACAACAAATGATAACAATAAAAAATACAGAGGTCAGGTAATAGCATTTATAAAATTAACAGAGTCCTCATTAGGTGGATAGGCTAAAACTAACTAAAATTTTCTTTTCTAAATTCTCCCTCTCAATTACAAAATACTATTCACAGAGTGGGGAGCAGAACAGGCAGATCAATGAAGTACACTGCTGAGGGGAGGAGAGGGCTGGCCAGGAGAGGTCTGCTGGGCCATATGGGATCATCTCTGTGGCAGAATCCTCTCACCATCCCTGCACCCCAGTTCTGTATGCATAAATAAATAAATCTTAAAAAAAAAACAAAATACTATTCACCTGTGACCCTTGAACATTTATACAAATATATTTCAAATAATTGAATTTTCAAATAGATAGGAGCTGCCTGCTTTTGCAAATGAAAACATTAAGGTACAAAGAAGGAAAGTGACTAAGTTCAAGTTATTTAACAATCAATGCACAAAAGAGCATAAGCAACTGAATTACCCAGGCATGAAGTCTAAAAGCAGCTTGATAAATACCTTCTACCAGGTTGAAGGCAGTCACTGTATAAATTCAATAAGGCAAATAATTTCCATAGAGAGCACACAGAAAGGGTGCTGAGAACATTTCTGTCACCTGAGTATCTTTGTTTTCCAGACAATTAGAAAAGTGAGCACGTGATTTTCCTTTGGTTTACAAAGGCTGCTTAGCAACCAAAGGTGAGCTCCTGGGGTGAATAGAAGGGTCTCAGTGAGGTGATGGAGCTAAGTATAACTGCAAACAATATGATCATCAAAGAATACAATGTATATGTTATAAATTCATGAATACTTGAATCTACAGAAAACAGGAAAAAATGAATAAGCGAATCATAAAAATTGAGCTGATTCTGGAAGAGGGTTATCAGCTCAGTAAAGTGTAATAATCATGGTTCAGCTTATTCTGGAACTCCCTGTGGTCTAGGCTAGTTTAAGCAGCTGTAGCAATTCATGCTGCTTTTGTATTAGGCAATTTTGCAATAAGATAAAGAGTTAAAATCAGCTAGCCTTTTCCATTGCTCTTTACAGCCCTCCCCCCCAACAATCAAGCTATCAGAACAGTTTAAAAAAAAAATAAAGAACTAAAACAGTTTCTCACTAAGAACATTTTATGAGTTTCCTCTCTGTCATTATTCTCCTTTGGCTGAGCAATCTTTTTTTGACAACAGAGTATTTATCTTCTTTGCATTGACTGGATTCATGGTCTTATGCTGTCTACTATAGTCA
Organism: Condylura cristata; assembly: GCF_000260355.1. Lineage (NCBI taxonomy): Eukaryota > Metazoa > Chordata > Mammalia > Eulipotyphla > Talpidae > Condylura > Condylura cristata. The sequence goes on from NW_004567108.1 coordinate 43,008,697, forward strand.
TAATTTAGCTGTATAAAAGACATACAGAAAGTCCAGTTTTTCAAAGTCAATTTGTAATTTTTCCATTTTAAACTACTTTCCCTCATCCTATAAATCAACTTCAAATGGGTTAAGCATTTAACTAGCAAAATATTAGTTTTGAAATGAGCAAAAAATGCAGTTTTGCACTTTTGAACATTGTGAAGCTATTTTTATAATTATATGCATAGAATAAAAATAATAACTGCATATATTATTGAAAATAAGAAGAGGAAAATATTGACAGATTTGTGTACAAACAATAATTACACTGGCATATAAAAAAACCAGAAATGTATTAGAGTATTTCGTAAGAAACTTGGAGCAAAATACAATTTCTGTGGTATCTTAAGATTTTCTCTTACTGTTCTTATTGTTTTATAAAGATTTTTAAAAAGATTTATTTATTTATGCTTACAGAACTGGTATACAGGCCAGAGGTGCAGGGGTGGTGAGAGTTTTCACCAGAGACAGAATGGGGAGCAGAACAGGCAGATTGACAAAGTACATTGCTGAGGGGAGCAGCAGGCGGGTCAGAAGAGGTCTGCTAGCCATGTGGGTCAGCTCCCTAGTGGGGGATCATGCTGCAATGGCTGCAATGGCTTCTGAGAGTTTCATAATGCGGTGCTTTAACCTGTTGTGCCACCAGGGGGGAGCCCAAGATTTTTTAATAATATGAAATTTAAGTTCTTCATTGCCAATCAAAATAAAAACTCAACATAGACTGAATAAATGAGAAAAGATACTTTTTTAAATAGGTAAATGAGAAATGCTGAGACTAGTCAAATCTCACACACAAAAAAATAATACATGGACCAAAAACATTGGGGGAAAATGTCAACCTCAATCATTGACAAAGATGCAAATCACTTAGTCAGATAAATATTTTTCTATTTAATATAGTGATTACATACATTATTGGTGAGGATACAAAAAATGGAACTGTATGAACTACTTCAATATTTTTGAATCTTATGTTGGGTCCAACATAAGACTGTAGAATCAAAAGCTATAAAAATGCCTGTGTTTCTGCTTCCTGCCAAGTTGCAGACAAATTTGAGTTAGTCTCCTACCCTCAAAAGAAACTCTGGAGTAACTATGGAAGTGAAGATGGAGATGTTGACTATAGGCACCAGTACCAACAGTAACAATTAGTGAAAAATCCTTGGGAAGACAAAATCCTGTTCTAAGCAATAGGACGCGTTGCATCGTTCAGCCTGGGTAGCGAGCTTACATGAGGCAATGAGAAGGTAGGTTAGAACAAAGCTTTTAAAGTTCTACTCTTTCCTCTCTCTTAGGTTCCCTTTCTATAATCATCATCTGTGTTTAACCTCTGTCACTTGTACAGGGGGGACAAAATGAGAGAGGCAAGTGAAGCTGTGCTTGGAGGTATTAATGAAAACAGGTCAATTTCAGTGTTTCACATTACTCTTCCAAGTCTTTAGGGCTATGACTTCAACCAGTCTTTTCCCATAACTACCCCACCCCCTTTACATTTCAAGGTTAGAGTCTTGATGTAGCAGCAGGATAGCCATGACTGCGGTTCCTGAAGCTTTCCAATCTTAGTTCAACTTCTCTCTTGTCCTCTGAATGAGCCTGGAATGACAGCCTTAGGCCAGACTTTGGGTGTTCACTGGTGCACTTTGGTAGAGAGAGTAGCTGATATGCCAGAAAACATAAATTCAGAGGCCAAAGTGATTAACAGATGAAGAATTCAGCTACCTTAAAAGAAAAACCATACAGTGGATGATATATTTACCAACTGAATTAGCAATATTAGAACAGAACCCCTGAAAATTTAAAATGTGAATAGGGTAGAGATCGAGGTAGCTAAGGAACAGGATAGTAAAATGGAAAATTTGAAGAACATTTCCAGAAATCAGGCAAGAAGGGGAGTAATACAGGGATATGACAATATGCCTTTTTCTTTTTCTTATTAGAAATTTCCTTTTTAGGATTAAGTTATATGTAATAATAAATGTAAGAAACCAGCAATTACAAATAAACTTGGATATGGATGTTAAAGACAGCACTCAAAGAAAAATATATACATAGGTATGAGACAAAGAAAAATCACACAAATGCTAGTGCAAAGAACTTTTAATGGAAACAAAATGAAAAAAAATAAGAAAGGATAGGTAATGGAAGACATGAATTAGGATGATAGAAACAAGCCTTAATATTATTAAGTTATACTAGTGCAAATACTAAAACAACTACTCAAAAGACAGATTCACGTTAGAGTTCTTCTAAAGACATAACACTGTAGGAGCCACACTGAAGACCAAAGTCATTAAAATATTAAAGACAAGAAGACATGCATACCCAGTCAATATTAAACTACATAAGCTTAGGTAGCAACATTAATAACCTAGAAAACAGGATAGCAGACAAAATATATAACGGACACAAAAGGTATATCTTGGTTAAAAAAATACAACTGGCCCTCCCTGGTGGTGCAGCGGGTTAAAGCACAGCACTAAGAAGCTAAAGCCACTTCTGCATGAGTTCGATTCCCGCCTGCCCCGGAGGAGATCCACATGGAGCGGCAGACCTCTCCTGACCCACCCGCTGCTCCCCTCAGCAGTGTAATCTGTCGATCTGCCTGTTCTGCTCCCTGCTCTGTCTCTGGTGAATCCTCTCACCCTCCACATCTCTGACCTGTACCCCAGTTCTGTATGAATAAATAAATTTAAAAAAATACAACTACTAAAAATATTATGCATCTAAACAATACCCTTAATTATAGCAATAACTGTTATAACTATAGGAAAAACTAACAATTTTATACAAATTTTGACACAGATTCACAAAGATCAAGCAAAGATTAATCAATATAAAAGAATTTCACAACTATTCAATGTTTAAAAACTTTTACTTTACAGAGAACACACATCCTTTTGATCAACTCACAGAATACTTACAAAAATAGGTTGTAGATTAGGAGGCATGAATACAACGTATGCCAAGTATTCTAAATGTTTAATTATAACTACCAAAGATATTCTTAGAGTTCAAAGGCCAATAGCCTTTGAAGACTTTCAGTGATATTCCCACTTGTTCTTCTGTACAAATATGTTGTCTCTTTTCAGATGTATATTTAACACAGTTTACTGTGATTCCCATTATTTTAAAATTACATATTCAAAATTTTATTTACTTGTAGATACAATGTACAATGTTTTCTGGAATCATTCTAAGCAATTTCTGGACGGTATATATGGGAGAATTTTGCATTTTACTCCTATATAACAGAGACTCTTTAAAATTCATATGGTAAAATCTTAAGGGCAATCATGTCTGTTTCTACTAGTTGTCAGTCACCTTCACTTTTTTTGTATGCAGACCTTCATTAAATGGCAAGAGTAAGACTTTAAAATTTAAATGACTGGTTTGCCATCCTCTCCTGTTACCTCACTCCCACAACACAGGTTACCATGGAAAATTCAATCTTATCCAAAGAATTCATGTTATTCCTACCACATTATAACAAAAGACATAGTTTAAAGTGTTATAACATTGTGTAGATTTATCTTTGTAGTGAAAATTAAACAACTCAGTACTTAATAATGAAAACTTTACACTTTGCAGGAATACTTAAGAAGAAATTTTTAGTATTCATTAATTTATTTGAAAGCCAGAAAGGTAAAAAAAATAAAAGGGAAATAGATACAAAACAATTACAAACAAAAGGAAAACTAGATCAAAATGAAAACTTCATCAAAATGAAACTTTCTAGGCATCAGTGGGCATTATCAAGTAAAGGAAACCTAGAGAATGGGAAAAATATTTACAAATCACACATCTGATAAGCATCTAGTATTCAGAATATGTAGAGAACCCTTGCACCTCAACAACAAAAGAATAAGCAACCAAACTTTAAAGTGGCCAGATTATTTGAACAGTCATTTCTTCAAAGAAATACTGAAAATCAATAAACACATAGAGTATGCTCAATATCATTAGTTACCAGGGATTTTAAAATCAAGCTAGAATGAGATACCATTTCACACACACTATAATTTTTTTAAAAAAAGATTATTTATGCATACAGAACTGGGGTACAGGCCAGAGGTCCAGGGACAGTGAGAGGCTTCACCAGAAACAGAGTGGGGAGCAGAACAGGCAGATCAATGAAGCATACTGCTGAGGGGAGCAGCGGGCGGGTCAGGAGAGGTCTGCCGCGCCATGTGGGTCACCTCCGGAGCGGGGATTGAACTCATACTGAAGTGGCTTTAGCTTCTCAGTGCTGTGCCTTCACCCACTGTGTCACCACTGAGGGCCACACACACTTTGCATACAAGAGCTGGAGTATAGACTAGAGGTTTGGGAGGTTAAGAGGATTCACCAGAGACAGAGTGGAGAGCAGAACAGGCAGATGTACTGAAATACACTGCTGAGAGGAGCAGAGGGCAAGACAACAAAGGTCTCCTGTGCCATATGGGTTAGCTGCCTGCCTGGGGATTGAACTCTTTGCAGTGGCTGCCAATAGCTTGATAGTGTTGTGATTTTAACCCCTGTGCCACCGGGGAGGCACCCACACCCACTATAATTAAAAAAAAAAAAAGAAAAAAATAATAAGACTTGTAAAGGACGTGGAGAAATTGGATCCCTCCCTTGTATATTACTGGTGAGTATGTAAAATGGTACATACAACTTTGGTGCCCTAAAACCAAAATGACTACTTTATGAAAAAATAATGGTTCCCCATTCCCCTTGCCTTTTCTACCTCATCTGGCTCATTGACCAGACATAGTCTAAAGCTGACATTTCTTCTATAGTTCCATTCCATCTGCTGGTTTACAATATCCAACTTAATTAATTCTGTGGTAAATTAAGTAACAGGCTTATTTGTTAAAGGGCCGTGTTAATCTCCAACCCTCAGGTTATATCAGAATATACTACTCTCTGGCCTTAACAGGAAAACATGGAGTTTCCAGAGGTATGTGAGTGTGTGACTTATGTACATCCTATATATCATAAATGTCACTGTATTATCAATCATACCCAATTTAATTTTCTAGTATAAGCTTTGTGGCTCCAATTATCAATCATGCCCAATTTAATTTTCTAGTATAAGCTTTTATGCTAGGAGCCAGTCCTCTGAGCCTTTCCAGAGTTCACTGGTTAGAGATAAGTCACCTCACCTGATTAGACTCCCTTTCTGAAGAAGATGAACCAAGATACTAGAAGAAGGTGTCTGTCATTGGAGGTTTATGACCATTGGAGGTAGGCTAGTGGTCATGTTCAGGGTAAGGAAATAGAGATGTTAAAGAGACCATGATAACTGGGCTAGGCTGTAGAAAAAATCGTGGATAAAGGAGACAACACCATTGCTAAGAGATGGAGAGCTTCTGATATTCTTGCTCTATTTCATTGTCTATCATTGGATTCTGTGGTTTCTATATCCTTGTTACTATCTTTTCCCTTTAATAGCATTATTTCGATTGTTCTTGCAACCGACAATCTTAGCTCTGACACTACAAAATATAATTGTGCACATCCTTTTTTCCCACTCTTCTTTGTTATAGGGAACCATTGTGTTTAGGTTATTTTATCTGCAATTCTCAGATGAATAATACATTGACAAATAATTGCTTAGAAAAAAATCCTGCTATATGAAATATTCAATGAATACAACATCCACTTCCTTTTCAAGAGTAAAAAATTTTGTGAATATGCACTTCTCTGGCTAGGATTTGAATCATTCAGTGTATAAGCGGTCTACCCAGCCAGAAGCCAGCAATGCCATGATCCTCCATAAGCCTCACTCACGTGCTTTGTTATGTTGCTATCATAATTTGGTAGCTAAACTAGAGTAGAGGTTATGATACAACCAAATGATACTTAAAACTTGAGAGTAGTAAGTACTTTTGGTCAGTGAGTCAATAAAATTAAGAAACTGATAAAAGAAACATGAAGGGTTAGTCATGATTAATTGAGTTACAGAAGAAAATTATGCAAAAGAAAGTAATTGGCACAATGCAGTTTGGTGTGTTTGATCTTCTCTAGGTCTGGTCAGGTTGAGAACAGCCATAGTCAGCTCTAGAGCTAGGCATTAGTACAGGAAACTCATGCAGTACATAACTGTTGTTGCCTGCCCCACCCTTTTCTTCAGGCTAGTGCCCCCATCCTCTAGTCCCTTCACTTGCTAGTTGGTAATAGCTCACAGGTGTTCCCTTGTCCCAATAAATAGCATCTACAAGCAAAAGCCACCTCACTGGGCAATGCTTCAGAGGTAGCAACCGGTCTATGTGTGACTGATAAGCAAGTACAACTGACAGACCTCCTGTTCCCGTGAGAATAACTGTCTGGTTATTCTTCCTCTAGAGTTCCCTGTATGATCAGGCTAAAATAGATTTTGACTAAACAAGTCTTTGGTGGGCTTTTCCCTGGCCTTAACCTGCTTTCCTTAGTTATCTTCAAGCTCCCTCTTAAGGGCATCCTCTCAAACTAGCAAAGAAATCTACCACCCACTGGTGTTTCTAGGGGCTTCAACTTAAGATAGTCAATTAATGTTTAACCTGACTAAGCAAAGAGGGTCTTCTACTTTGCTGTTCTGTAAAGATTTGCTGGACTTCAGTGGAGAGATATTATCAGGGCTGATCTTTTCATATTCAATACAATTTTCTTCTGTGACGTTTCCTTTCCAGCTCATCGTATATGCCTGCCATTTAGCTCCTGGCACCAGAGTTGTTTTAATGCTTTTCTTTAGGATAGTGCCTTGATGATCTGTCTGAAGGTGGCAGGAGAGAACCAGAGGGCAGCTATGTAATGAGAGTAATGAAACAAAAAGGTTAATACATTGATATGCATAACAATAAGCAGAGACTTTAGTACTGAGGTAAAGCAAGAAGGACAGAGGTTTCAGAGAGGTAAAGGAGATATTTGATAATAAGATAGCAGAAAAAAGAAGTTTTCCAAAAGTGGAATACCCAAAGACATTGAAGATCACATGTGTTCTAATTATCAAGTATAAATTGTATTGTTTGACACAAACTTCCTATAACTCTTAAGTGATCAGTATAAATTTAATTTGCCAGAACAAACTTGTGGACTTGTGATGGGGGAAATACAAAGTAAGCAAAACATACCATTCACACAGGCACTTCTTTGCTGACACCTGCAATGGGAAGCAACATACTTTCATGGAGTTCAATAAGTCAGGTGTTCTGGCACCATCCAGCAGTAAAGTGAATGATGGTTCATGGAGACACAAACATCTACAGAAGCAGCCGCTGTGACATAAAACTGACTCAAGACAGGTATGAGATAAGTCTTGAAGCCCTTGTTCCCTGCCTCCCCCTGCCCCCCGCCCCCCAGTAAACTAAAAGAAAATGACAGAAACAAGGAGAGAAAAGCTGGCATCCTGGTTATACGACACACATATACACTGGTTGGTGCCTAACTACTACAAACTCGGGGCCTATAATGAAATTCTGGCAAAGTGGAACACAAAGCATTTAAATTTGTAACATGGTTACATAACCTTTATTTGGTTCTTGCTCCCTATTTTTTTTTTTTCCAGAATAGACAGCCCAGAGCCTATTAGTGTTGTCCTTGGGAAGATTAAGTGCTTTTAGAAAGTCTACCCTGGAATAAACAAAGACAAGTACAATCTAGTAACTAAAAATGGTTTTCTAAGAGGAAAGAGATGTACCTTTCCTTCCCTACTCCTTTAAATCCTATTGATTTTTTCATGTCTCTTCTCAAATACACACTCATAAAATGTCTCCTGACCTGTTCCTGATCAGCAACAATTTCTTCTTCCTTTTAATTCTCTGTGACTTACCATTTGAAGAGTTTTTAAATTAATCCTAATTTTTTCTATGTTTTAGTGTTATATCCAATCAGAGCTCATTCTGTGAAATGTAAATTGAAGACAATGAAGTTTAACTGGCAACATTTCAAGTGTTATAAACCACATGGATTTCTTCACATCAAGAAAGCCAATTGTGTTCCAAACCAAGTCTAGTTCATATAAAGTCTTCAGAATGTCTTTATATGCTCCAGAAACATTCAATAATTAAACTGTATAGCATGTACTATGCACATTCTTTGCTCATATACAATCATCTAATTTTCATTGTGATCCTGTGTAATAACTACTACTCTTTACTTAAATTTACAGATAACTGAAGCAGAGAGATACTAAATGACTTGTCTAGGAAGTCATTTAGTAACTTCAGTCTAAGTAACCTGTCATTAAGTGTTAAGCCATATTGCCTAGTGCATAATTTTTAAATCCTGGCCTACCAATTTCATTCTTCTATCAACAAAATAACATAACCCCTCACTTGACAAAGTTTGAGAAGTGTTGACAACTGGGAACTGAATCAGGAAAACTTTTCTTTCCTCTGTTCTGGGAAGTCTAGGGGTCTATAAATCCTTGAACTGTTGTTTTTAAATTTTATTTTTAATGTATTTTTTTCATAAATAAGAAAGGATCCAGATTTATATTATCTATTTTGTTGCCCTGTCCCTCAAAGGTCTTTCATATACATCAGATAGGGGTTAGAATGAGCCCAAGTCAAGAACATGTTTTGAAGTGGTTAATCTAGTGATGACAAAGGATAAAGAGAAGGAACACCCACTTGCTACTCTCCCTTATGGGGCTGGGACTGCTTTAGCAACAGATGGAGAAAACAAATTTGAATATTTCCTGACCTTTCTAACTTTACTAACAATTCTATTTAATAATTTATGTTTCTATCTGATGATAAAATTGATATGTAAGTTGAATACATCCTTACTTGAATATTTTCTCTCTCTCTCTCTCTCTCTCTCTCTCTCTCTCTTTTTAACTGGCTGAGCATCTAAAAGGAAAGACTAACTCTTTGTTGTCTTCAGCAAATGCCTTGCACCCTAAAGATTTATTGAATTGGATTAACTAAGTCCATTAGGAACTTGTCAAATCTGTCAAGGTTTGAGCAGGAAATAAGAGACAATTCAAAGGAAAAGTTGATACAATTTAAAGAAAGGATTATTTATAAAGCTATGGGTGAGGGACAGTTGTGAAAGATATGGGGGCTCAGTAGAGCAAGAAGCTGTTACTTCTTCTGGGGCAAGGAATGCTACAGCTATGAAACCTGGCAAGAACCCAAGATTTCAGAAAAAAGTTTTCCATCAAGGGTTGTGAATTTGGGGAGCCTGGGGGGGGGCAGGTGTGTGGAGGTGGACAAGGGAGGGCACAATCACTGCCAAACTATGACCTAGCAGAAGAAGACCAGGAGAGGGGGCTGATGAAGCAAATTCCAAGGACTATTCCTCCTGCCATCTTCAGATCTCTTAGAAGGGCCTCTCACTAGCTGAGTCAACCAGGAGTCCACAAAGTGGATAGCATTGGAAAGTCATCTGAAGGGCACATGACGAATGTTCAGGAGACATATATGTCAAGGTTTATTCATTCATTTAATAGCTATCAATTTCTTATGTGCAAAATAATGAGCTTGATAATATGAGAGAAATAATGGAAATGACTCCAGTCCTATGGGAAATGGACCTTTACATTTTGAAAATGGTTGATAATATATTGCAGCAAAAAATACTTTTTATTTTTTTAAGTGTTCCCAATAGAATGTGCACGTGGTTTAAACAAACTTGGGATGGAAAGTGACATTCTGCTGTTTGATCCTTGTTATCCCTACACTTCTAGGGTGGAGATTCTGGATTCTATATCATTTTGGTGAAGATTTCCCTATCTCTAAAAATGCACTTGTATTGAAATTTTGATTGATAATCATAGACACTATTAACTTACTTTAGCAAAACAGTCCCCGAGAAAAAGATTCTATTAAATAATAGTCAGAGATCACCCTGCCCCCCTCAGCCCCGTCTAGACCTACAGAGTCCCCACCAGCAAGTCAGCACTCTGCACTTTGGTTAAAATTTTATTTTTTTCCTAAGTAATGCATGAACAGTTATAAAAATCTATTTGTTTATAATAAAAATCATAGTCTGTTCTTTATTTTATTGAATATCTACTTTTGTCTCCATGTAGGTTCTATTTTCAAATCTCTTAGCTATTTTTCTAGATATTCATCTCCCTATTTCTAAATATATGATACTAACATTTTGACTGATGTATGCATTAAAAATATTCACCTCTCACTACACCCACCAGGAAGGCACTAACAGCCCTCCTCTAGAGTCCACTGTGCCTCCTCGTATGATCTTCCCACCCTGCCTCATCTTATTGCCTCAATTCCATGGTCAGATTTCTAGGGTTTGCTGCTCTTTTCTTTTTTTTGTCTGATCCTTTGTTTTGTTTCTCTATAGTCCACACATAAGTGATACCACCAGGTATCTGTCCTCATTCTGACTTAATATGCTTAGCATTATCCCTGCCATTTGCACCCATGTTGTCATAAAAGGCAAGAGTTCATCTTTTTTATAGCTTATTAATATTCCTGTGTGTGTGTGTGTGTGTGTGCGTATATACATTTTTCTAATCCACTTATCCATTTTAGGGCACTTTGGTTGTTTCTGTAATTTGGCTACTGTAAAACAGAGTTGCAATGAACATAGAAGTGACAAGTATTTAAAAGATATATTGACATATGAAAACCTACATTCACAAAATAATTTTAAATTCACTTAAGGAAAGTCAGAGAAACTTATTAAAGATAGATCTGTATATGAGCCCTTTGTTTAAAATTACATTGTTTTCAAATGAGATACCATGTCACAACTGTGAGAATGGCCCATATGAAAATGCCAAAGATATTGGTGCTGGTAAAGACGTGGAGAAAAGGGAAATATCCTGCACTGCTGGTGGGAATGCATACCAGTCCAGCCTTTATGGAAAGTCATATAGAAGTGTCTTAACACATTAAAAATGCACCTGCCATTCCAGCCAGTGATTCTACTCTAGGCATTTACCCACAATCAAACAACACTAATTCAAAAGAAAACATGAGCTCCTATGTTTATTGCAGTAATATTTACTACAGCTAAACTATGGAAACTACCAAAATGCCCCAGAACAGATGAATAGATAAAAAATGGGTGGTATATACACACAATGGAATACTACTCAGAGATCAAAAAGATAAATTCACACCATTTGCGGCAACATGGATGGAGCTTGAAAGACTAATGCTAAGTGAAGTAAGTGAGAAGGAGAAAGATAAATATTGCATGCTGTCACTAATATGTGGAATATAAAGTAGGTAAATTAATAGTCAGATAAAGACAAGTTGAAAACTTGATAGATGACTACAGAATTGAGACACTGAGTGGGGTGGGAAGGAAAATATCAGGAAAGGAGAGAGGTATATAGTCTGTGGTGATGGAATATGGGTGGTTACACTATGGTGGCAATACCTGATGGGGATACCCCAGTGTTACCTCAGCTAAATACTAATTAATTAATTAGAAAATATTATTTTGCTTTCAGATCCTTATATATTTCTATGTATACCTTCTACAGTCTACCCAAATATCATGTTCACTCTAAAAAATACCCTTATATTCAATTTATCACCTACTGTGATATGAAGATAACTTATCTGTTTTCTTGCCTTGCATTTTATAAGATTCTCCCCCTCCCCTTTAAGTGAATTACTTAGTCTCTGTCTCTGTTATCTCCTTTGGACCCTAAATTTATTTTACCCACATAAATATCTATGTACACTAGATTTGTATGCTTTGTTCATCAAATTTGTAAGAAGAATATTATGTTCCAAAGTTGTTTTTAAAAGACCCAGTTCAGTTCCATTTCTGAATACCATCTTTCTCCATTATTGCAAAATCTTTCTAAAAGCATTCTCTACTAAATGGTTTGGTGTGGTGTTTATTTTTGAGCATATGAGCAAGCACAATTATTCTAAATCAGAGCAAAGTATTTAAGGCACAGCTGAAAATTCTTTTTCAGTTTTGTAAGCTTTTATTAGAGTGTATGTGGATGTCCTCATCACAAAAACAAGGTGCTGAGATATCATGGGAGATCAGACACCACACCTCAATTTAAGATGTTTATGATGTTTGAAATGACACAGAATCCTTTCTTATATGAGATAAGGAAACTATAAGGTGTGTGGATTTTGAGAGCCAACATTACTGATAGAGGCAAGCAGTGCTTATAATTCTCTAAAAACTGAAGAGGTCATTTGAGGGTTGAGGAAATTGATGGAAGGTTTCAGGTAGTTAAGAGAGCCTTTTAAAAGTGCATTGAGTTGGGGTGGGAGGGGTCTAATAGTGGAGAACAAGAGCCTGTACTTTGGCAGAAGTGTTGTATCTGGGGATACATCACTGTGGCTCAACACAGGACTGTAGCTTCCACTTAGTTGAAGCAGACAAAGCCAGAATCCACTCTGTCAGTCAGGGAACACTTTCCTTGCACCTTGTGGGTTATCACATTGGAATGATTTGATTATAAGGAATCTTATTACCAGCCCTCCTGGGAGCACAGTCTCAACCTAAGCAAAGTAGAACTTAGAAAATAATGTTGCATGGAAAGTATTCAAGTTAGAGTTGCAACAAAGGTTTATCCACGAGAAAGTGTTACAGGCCACCCCAATGTGAACTGGGCTGCCTGTCTGTGGGTCCTCACCCACTCACTTAGAATTCAATTGCACTGCAGGCACACACAAAAAGGTCAATAGTGGGTTTATTTACAAAGGGGAAGAAAAAGGAACAATGGGGGCGGGGAGAGAGAGAGAGAGAGAGAGAGAGAGAGAGAGAGAGATACAAGTTAACTCCCCAAAAGTCCCAAAAGTCCCAAAATGACTGCTTAGTTCCACCCTTGGGTCCTTGCAGTTCTCCCTTTGGTATTGCTGGGAGTTGTTGTTTCAGTGACTGGAATAGGGGGTGGAGTCCACAAAATTTGTCTGCAGCATTCTTTCAGGACATCCTTTCCCCCTAACAAAAGGATTCCGTGTGGTGTGGAGCTACAAAGTGTTTTTAAGTAGGGAAGATTATCTGACTTAAATATAAGTCAGGCAAACTACAAGAGAGAAAGCTGGGTCCTGTTTCTGTGGCTTTTCATGACCATCAGTTGCTTCAGTGTTATTTGTATCATTCCATCTCCCTACTTCTTCCCTTACCCCATTCTTCTCATTTCCCTTTCCCTTTTTGCATTCTTTTCATGCCCAGGAGGGTTGTGGAAAGATCAGAATTGTATTTGGAAAGAAACTCACAATAGATCTGTGACTAGCCATGCATGGTTCATTAGAGTTCATGTTTTTGCCAGAACATATTTATGAAGTTTTGGGTGCTGATACAAAAGCAATATAAATAAATGTATCTTAAAGTATTTTCTAACAGTGCAAATTTTGAATTGTTCAGACAATGTACAGTCAAAATAAACATTGCAGAGCTGGCGCTTTGCTGTATTTTCTTACCAGCAGATTGAAACAGATCAATTCCCTAAATAGCAATTTATAATAATATCAGCTTGCTGAAAAACCAATGTGCTGAGAACCAGTTTGCCAAATAGTGATTTATGGACTTACCAATTAGATGATGGAGTAATTCATCAAGACCTATTTGCTAAATTATCAATAAATACATAAAACACTTCATTTATTAACTACTATAGCAGTTAATAAATATGCTATAACTACTATAGCATATTTACTTATTCTATATACAAAAATGTAAAAAAAAACCACAGTGGCTATTTTATTTTTCAGCAATTAAAGCAATCTTCCTAAGCCTTTCAGCAAATGTTTGCTCACTCACAGTTCTTCACTCTCCACCTTGTCCCTGACAAAGAGGACTTCTGAAGTCATAGCCTGTCTGTATGCTTTTTAAAAGATTTATTTATTTCTGCATATGAGAGCTGGGCACAGGCCAGAGGTGGGGAGGGGTCAGGTGGTAAGTAAGAGGATTCACCAAAGACAGAGTGGGAAGCAGAACAGGCAATCGAGGAAGTACAATGCTGAAGGGAGCAGCGGGGAGACAGGAGAGGTCTGCTGTGCCATGTGGGTCAGCTTCCTGGCCAGGGATTGAATGAACTTCAGCAGCTGCCAGTAGCTTCATAGTGCTGAGACTTAACCCCTTGTGCCACCAGGGAGGCCCTCCTTACTGTATTCTTTCAGTGATGCAGGGAGTGGGGGTAGGGGGAAACAGGAGGGGAGAAGGCTCTGATCAGTGAGTGTATCCTTGTGTTCCTTTCCCACCTTGCCCTTGCTGGTTTTCATTGACGAATTCTCTTAAACATTACTGGAGAACTTGTAGTCTTTTGAAGTAGTCTTACCTGTTGCCTCAGTTCCACTTCAGCTGTTAGTAATGCTGCACATCCACATGAGATTTGCCTGGCCCTCTCCCTGGATCATGGTTCTCAGAAATGATCTCAATGTAGGATCACTCAAGAATTACTATCACTAACTCCCTTATGTTGTGTCAGAGGCCATTCTACCAGGAACTAAGGAAATCTCTGCAGCCCCCTCAAGATCATGTGACCCTGGGCCCTCCCTGGTGGTGCAGTGGTTTTAGGACACAGCAGTTTAGGCTAGCCACAGCTGCTCCAGTGCAAATTCGATCCCCAGCCCGGGAGGTGATCCACATGGCGCAACAACAGATCTCTCCTGACCTTCCTGCTGCTCCCCTCAGCAGTGTGCTTTGTCAATCTGCCTACTTTGCTCCCACTCTGTCTCTGGTGAATCCTCTTACTACCCCTGCACCTCTGGCCTGTACCCCAGTTCTGTATGCAAAAAATAAATCTTAAAAAAAAAAAGATCATGTAACCCCATACCCCTTCCCATTTTACTCTAAAGCATTTGCCTCTAGGTGCTAAGAGGACTGTTCAGACAGTTGGGTCCCTGCATTATGTATTGCAAGGGTCTTCAAATATTTCAAGAAGTTGAAATATTTGTAATGAAGTTGTAATGCTCTCTTCTGGCTACATTTTCTGTTATCTCAGTTCAGAAATACAAATCCAATAGCAAACATACCAAGTCTTGCTTTCTCTGCTTCTGTCCTCTCCCCTTCATCATCTCCTGGAGGTTGACAGGGACCAAATTGCCACTCCTCCCTGGCTCATTAGAACTTCCCTTTCACCATTCCCATCATCCTCCGGGAACTTCCTCATTTGCCTTCTCCCTTTATTGGAACTATCACCACAGAATGGCTTCCTTGCGAAGAACTTAATTTACTGGGAGAAGAAAGACATCTTCAATTCTTCAAGACCTGAATTTGTTTTAGCAGTCCAAGGGACATATTAAATCTCCAGAAATCTACAGTTTAAAGGATATAAAAGACTGACTATGCATCACACATTCTACATTGACAAAGCACTTACACATCTGAAATCTGAAAGAACTTGGTTTTGCTTTATGATCAGTTAGCATAGAGGCAAGTAGAGAGATCTTTTGATTCATTTACAATCTCTTTCAACTCTTGTGCTTTGCTGCCCCCTCTCAAGAAGTCAGGTCTGACAGAAAATTAAAACTTTGAGGGAGTTTTGAACCATGCTTATACTAGATTAGGCCAGAGTAGACAAGGAGACCAAGGGGCTGAACTGACAAGTCTGGAATCAATGAGACTGACTCCCAACACTGACTTATTTAGGAAACAGCAGAAAAGATGCAAACAAAATATAATGCTGTATTACAAGTTCAGAAACATTTGTTGAACAGTATTAAGTGCAAAGTAATGTGCTGGACTTTCACCTAACTGAGACCAGCATCAGGTCCCCAATGGACCCAATGAGTCAGGCTACTCATTGCCAGACGCTCCAGTTTGCTCAAGACCAAAGGTGTGCAGAACTTGGGACTTTCAATACAAAAGCTGGTCAAGTCCCTAGCAAGCCAAGCTGAGTTGGTGGTCCTTATCAACTTGGTCCTCTCCCAAATTTTATGATTTTAACCTCACATATCTCCTGGTTCATAAACCTCCCCCTGATATTTAAAATAAATCACAGACCTGTATATATTTGCTTTTTGCTAAGCACAGTGTGCAAGAAAGATAACTCCATAATTTTACTAGCTGGATGAATTAAAACAGAACTATATTGCCTTAGAAAAGCAATTTACTTGCCCTTGGATTGGTCATAATTAATCTTTGAACCTGGTGATATAAAATGAAAATAAGTAGGCCCCCCCTGGTGGCACAGCAAGTTAAAGCACAGCACTAAGAAGTTAAAGCCACTTCAGCATGAGTTCAATCCCCAGCCCTGGAAGTGACCCACATGGCGCGACAGACCTCTCCTGACCTGCCCGCTGCTCCCCTCAGCAGTGTACTTCATCGATCTGCCTGTTTTGCTCTCCACTCTGTCTCTGGTGAATCCTCTTATGGCCCCTGTGCCTCTGGCCTGTGCCCCAGTTCTGTGTGCATAAATAAATAAATCTTTTAAAAAATGAAAGTAAGTATCATAAAGTTTTCTTGTGAGGATGAGATAAAATCATGTATGTGATAGTACTTTGCTGTTGTAAGGCATAGTGTAGATGTGTGATACTTTTATGTGCATACATGTTCCTGTACTAACAATAAAATCATAGAAAACAATTCTATTTTTCTAGTCTCATGATGATGTTTCCCACTCAACATGTTTTATAAATTAACAGTTAAAAATATTTGCAGATACAGGGGAATACAAAGTGCCCTACTGCCATCTTTGGGAGCTATTTTGAACTACACTCTTATTACAGTGCAAGTAAATTGCTTTTCTAAAGCAATATAGTTCTGTTTTAAATGTGTCACCAACTGTGAGTGTGGTCTGCACTGGTGCAGAGACTGAAGGCTTTTTTGCTATTAGCTAAATTGTAGGAAATTGAGTCAACAATGACTAACACCTGTCACAGAGCTATGACTATGGATGAGGATGATCTGGAATGAATAGCTGTAAAAGCTGGAAGGAACATTAAAACCAGCCCTTGCAGATGGCTTCCTGTCTCCTGCCCCTGAGTTCAATTAGGGAATTAGTAACAGGAAGAAGAATAGATTTCAGCTCTGGGAGTTACCCAGGAAGAGGGGATAAGCAATCTCTGGCAGTAAGGAGAGACAGCAGATTTCCAGGTTCTAGAGGTAGGTGCCATCTGAGTTTCTGTACGCAGATGAATGAATGAAAAAATGAAACCCTGGTGTTAGGGCTTCTTCCTTTATGATTTTGGACTATGTCTGGATTGAGACTGGGAACCAGGGAAGTAATTATTCTTCAAGCTTCTTGCCCTGGGACTGTGACAGCTGGCACAAACAAAACTTTGTGGGGTGATGAGATTAGTGTTATATTTCTTTTTAAAAATTTATGCATATAAGAAACTGGGGGTATGGCCAGAGGTGTAGGGGGTGAGAGAATATACCAGAGAAAGTGGGGAGCAGAACAGGCAGATTGACTGAAATACACTGCTGAGGGGAGAAGCAGGCAGGCCAGGAGAGGTCTGTTGTGCCATGTGGGTCACCTCCCTAGCCGGGGATCAAACTCATGCTGTAGTGGCTGTGGATAACTTCATAGTGCTCTGCTTTAACCCATATCTTTATCAGTGATCATGTTGGTGTATATAAATGTGTAAAATTATCAAGCATTTTACATGAGGTTTATATATTTTTACTTCTTGCAAATGATGGCTCAATATGATATTGTTAAAATTTATTCTCCCTTAGGTTTTCCACTAATTAAAATTCATTTGGGTTTACTAGTTCCTCTTTTACATCATTTTGGGTGGGTGATAAGGGGTTAGGTGAGCCCAGAGTTCCTTAGTTTTAGGAAGCAGGAGAGAAGTAGGAAATTATCAAAGACAGCTGCCTCCACTTGGTAACTTTAGTCAGGAGTCAGCAACAGCTTCGAAGGTCACAAAAGAACATGTCCACCTACTCTTGCCTGTGCCCGGATGGGTGTGACTGGAGAAGGATCACAGCTGTTTTAATGCAGTCTGTTTTACATTCATCACCACAAATCTCAAGTGGGACCACTGCAAATCCTGCAATTTTACTTCACAAGTAGCTGTGCTTTCCTACGTCATAAACTTTTTGCATACCTTAAATCTTACTTTATTCACACCAGCTACTTCTCAGCTTGACCTTGCTCCATTGAAAAATAGAATCAGTCAGAAAATTTATGCATCTCACCACAAATCAGTCAAGCAAAGCTTGTTTTCAATCTGTCTTTGCTTCAGTTTTAACATGTCAATGGTTTTCAGCACAGGCTTTATGTAGAATTTTTAAAATGCTGATTCCCAAAACCCACTCCCAGAGCTTCTAAATTAATCAATTTAGTGCGAGACATTAAAAAAAAAACTCTCAAAGGATTTTAACAGGTGGAATTTGGAACCAAAGATCTACAATGTTTGAGCTCCTGTAAGGGGCAATATCCCTGCTTATCTAGCGCATCTAACTCTCATCTCCTCCAAACCTAGTTTCTTCATTTATTGCCCCTCTTCCCTCATGATTAATCTTTTTCTCTCTAGATAAATCCCATCAGCATCCGAACATGTCCTAGTAGCTTCTGTCTTCATAACAGCCCCTCCTGATTCCACTGTTCCCACTAGCTGCTCCCTTACTCTTCCAAATGTTTGTCTA
>NW_004567108.1:43027399-43040883 GCF_000260355.1 Condylura cristata
TTTTTTTTTTTTTTTTTGCTTGCTCCTCTTCTTTTCCCCAGGTTTTTAACTCCAGTTGATCCTCCTGGCTTAGCCCCTGTCTCTGATCTTCTCCAGTCACACTGTTTCCCAGGGTAAACTCATCCAGTCTGATACGGGGGTGGCTCAGACATAGGTGTCTCATTCCCTGCCTAAGAGCCAGGCTTAAACACAATTGCCTCTTGAGCATCTCAATTTGGCTATCAAATAGGCACACAAATTCTAAATTCTCTGTACCTTCTCAACTTACAAAAATCCCAGTCTTCTACATTTCAGTAAATGGCATCTGAATACTAAGTACAAAAGCTTTAGTAGCATCCTCTATTCCTTCCTCCTTACTCAACATAGATAACGAAAAAGCAAGTTTAGAGACTTCCTGACAAGACTCCCCATCTTCTCTTCTGTGTCACCAACCTGATCCATGCCACCATAAACACTTATTTCAGCTACTTTCTCTTGTAACTTGTCTCACTACTTACTCTTCATGGCAGTCAATCAGTATTTAAAATATAAATCAAAATTGTTAGCTCTCCCAAAATCTCCCCTCAAAACACAGAAAAGGGTTTCCTATAACACTTAGAGTCCAATTCTCTCTCAACCTGCCCTACAAAGTTGCACATCGCTACCTTTCCTACCACTTCTCCTTTGCTTCGCTCTGCTGTATCATTGTGAATTTGTAGCTAGCCCTCACAGTATCCATGTTGTTATTGCCTTGAATGGTTATTCCTGCTTGTCCCTCTGCCTAAGTTCTTCCTAAAATTCTTTGCCTGACTGGCTTTTCCACATTATCCTGACTCCACGTCATCCCCTCAAGGAAGGTTTCCTGTCATCTGTCTGAGGTGTGAGGGAAGAGGATTTATTTATGTTGTTCACTTCTGTGTTCCCTCAGCCCTGAGGCTTTCAGTAGGTATTTCTTGAAGGAAATGACCATGTCCTGCTACCTTTTACATGAGATCCTGTTATGGTTGTATCAACTTTAAGATATAAGATGCAAGGTAATTATAGATCTGTAGGACACTAGTGGTTGATTTGAAGAGTGTGTAGTAAAATGACTTACGTAAGTAAGGGGGTTGGGAAACCTTAAGACATAGTGTGATAGTGGGATGGTATCATTGAGGGACAAAGATAGTGGGGTGCTGTTGCCACCCTAAGAGCCAAGCAGAGAGAGCTGCATGGACATAGTTATTATGAGGAATTAAGACACTCAGACAGAGGATGCAGCCCACCCACTGGCAACTGCTTACCTCTTTTTGGCCTTATTATTTTTGTTTTCTTCAGACTGTTATATGAATGGAATAATTCAGGACCAAGCCATTTGAGCCTTTTTTCCTTCACTACACATAAAGCCCTTGAGATTCATCTACATTGTTGCATGTCTGAGTCATTTTTCATTTGTGTTATAAGTATTCCAGTGTATGATTGCACCCCAATTAGCTTATCTGTTCACTAGTTGCTGGACATTTGAGCTATCTCTTGTTTTTCACTGTTAGAAAATAGACATACTATAACATTCACATACAACTATTTTAGTGGATATCTTTGCTTCTTTTGGAAAAATATTTCTGAATGGGATTGATGAGATATATGGTGTAACTTGAAAAGGAAATGCCACATTACTTTCCAAAGTGGTGCTGCCATTTTGCATTTCTGTTAGCACCAGCTGAGGTGTTCCATATCCTTGGAAAAACTGTACTGTCAGGATTTATTTTCCTATTCTAATAGATATGCAGTATTATTTCATTGTGGTTTTATGTGTTTTCCTAGTGACCAATGATGTTGGCCAGTTGCCAGTGGTAGATTTTCTTGCATGAAATATTTCTTCTGTTTTTTTTTTTTTTTTTTGCCTGGTTTTAATAAGGTAGGTTGTTTTTCTTACTGAATTATAAAAATTATTCTGGGCATCAGTGTTTTATCAGATGTGTATTGTGTTATGCGTTTTCTCCCAGCCTATCACTTGTTTAAAACATTCTTTAAAAAAAGATTTACTTATTTATGCATACAGAACTGGGGTATAGGCCAGAGGTGCAGGGTGAGAGGATTCATCAGAAACAAAGTGGGGAGCCAAACAGGCCGACTGATGAAGTACACTGCTGAGGGGAGCAGCAAGCAGGTCATAAGAGGTCTGCCACACCATGTGGGTCACCCCCCCCGGCCAAAGTTGAACTCATGTTGACGTACCTGCAGATAGCTTCATAGTGCTTTGCTTTAACCTACTGTGCCACCAGGGAGGCCCCCAAATTTTGTAATTTTCCATACACAGATCTATGTATAATTCTATAAGATTTGTATACAAGTATTATGGCACTGTTTCATATGATAATTTTTTAAAATTCAGCTTATAATTGTTTATTGTTGACAAATAGAAACAGAATTGATTTTTGAAATGTTAACTGACTTGTGACCTTGCCAAACTCACTTGTTAAATCCAGTATGTCTTTGCATATTTTGGGGACTTTCAACCTGTATAGGCAAGTCATTTGCAAATGGATTTTTATTTTTTCCTTTTCAATCTGTAGGTCTTTAATTTTCTTTCTTGCTTTGTTTCGGTGACTACAACCATCAGTACATTTAAAAATGTATAATAGCTTTTTATTGAGACATAGTACACACAACATATAATTCATCCGTTTAAAGCATAGATTTTCCTGTTTTTAGTGTATTCACAATATTGTGCAATTATCAACCCGGTCATTTACAGAACATTTTTATCACTCTCAAAAGAAACCCCATACCATTAGCAGTCACTCCTGCTTCCCCTCGAATGCTCGGCTCTGGGAAACCAGCAATTTTTTCTCTGCTTTTATAAATTTGTCTATTCTGGACATTTCACAACAATGGAATGATACTAACCTTTTGCCAGATGTGTGTTCTGCAAATATCATCTTCCAATCACTAGAATGTATTTTGTTTTGATGCAAGTTTCTTTAATTGGGCAAAAGATTTTTTATTCATTTAATATTTATTTAGAATTTAATTTATAATTCTAAAAGGGGAGAAATAAATTGGGAAAAAACAAAGCCACAACTCTTTTCCTTATTGAACTTTCTGAAAAATTCTGGTAACAAAACACACATACACAAATTCACCACAGGTATTCTTTGAAAATAAAAAATACCAAGTTCATTTTAAGTAAGTATTTAGAAGTGATAGGATAGGGCCAGGAGAAAATGTGAGGACATGTAAAAAGTAATTTTATCTTGTTTAATTTTGAGTTTGCCTACCACTTCTTTATTTGAACAATTATCTTCTGTTTGATACCCATCTGTACTCACAGTGAAACTTTTTGAATGTGGCTTCTACATAAAAAGATTTGCAGTTTTGATTAATTTTCAGATCTTCCCACAAACTCTCTGTGTGAAGAAATATCTTTGAAATAATTTGAGTGAATCCTTTACAAATCAAAACTATACTAACACATGCTTTTTACCATCATCTCCAATTTTAACAAATCTGAATAGCTTCTGTATCAGTTTTCTTGATTATAAAATATAAATAATACAGAGGTATTTTTAACACAGCAGAACATTTAGTTACAACTGTCCCTCCCCCCTTTTTAAAATAAGATAACACTGTATATGTTCTACCAATATAATAGTCATACCTCACAAATACATGTTTCCAACCACACCTACCCCCAAACACCAATAGTCTTCCATCACACCGTCCAGTGGAACTCTTCCACCTGGTACCCAAATCCCCACTTCCCTCTGAGAGTCTCAGTTCTGAGGTCATAATCCTAGATTTTACTTGGTTTAATGTTGTTTGTCCCTTTGCTTGATGTATATTCTGCATGTGAATGAAATAAACCGATAATTTATTTTTCTCCTTCTGGCTCTTAGTTAAGCATAATCCCTTCAAGTTCTAACCATGTAGCCACCATGGCAAGAGTTCTTTTTTTCCTCACAGCTCAGTAGAATCCCATTGTGTATCCACAATGCTGGGTCAGGTACCACAGTCAGGCTTCTCAACATATAGACCAAATGGATGCCCCCTATTCTGTCCCTCTAACTTGGAATGAAGTCTTGTCCCTTGTCCATATTGAAGGTGAAGTCCCATACTGATAAGAACATAATTGCAACACATTGAGTTGAAAGATGGAGTCTTAGTAGAAGAGTTAAGGGAATTTGGATTGGCATAAATTCACGAGAATATTTTCCTCCATTAAACTGTTATTTTTCTCTTCCTGCTCAGATACCTAACTCTGTAGATGGATTTGTGATGTTTTTCTGTAGGCACATCATTCCACCTGAAGATGAGGTGACTGAAATGTGGCGACTCAGGTGATCCTTCTAACAGCCATCATTTGATTCCCTGCTTTGGTTCCTTCACAAATACGATGGTCAAACAATCAGCTTGTCCAAGAAATCCCACTAGCAGCTGCTATGCTGAATCTATCTTTATTAGAACAGAGTAAAACAGCCTCAAGTGTGAGTGTCATGAGACATTAGAACAGTTCTAAAGATCGCTCCTAGTTGTGCCTTACTATACCAAAAAAGACATGAGACAATTGAAGAGTATTAGGTTTCTAGAGATAGTGTGTTTCCCTGATAAGAGTTGCTAATTTTATATTCCCTGTAACAATTAACTTTCCTTAAGTGTCCCCAACAGAGATTTTTTTGGGGGATAGGTGGAGAGAAGAGCTCTCAAATCCCACACTGAATTTTATCAACCAGCAAGTACATTTGCACTGCTGGTTATTATGTTATACCTCTATGGGCTATTATCTACCAAGAAAAATAGCACTCAGTCCTCTCTGTATATAGTTTTACTTAGCAGCTCTGTACCTAGGAAATAACCTAAATTTTTTTTTTAAATTTATTTATTTGTACAGAACTGGGTTACAGGCCAGAGATGCGGAGGGTGGGAGGATTCACCAGAGACAGAGTGGGGTGCAGAACAAGCAGATCGACTAAGTACACTGCTGAGAGGAGCAGGGGTCAGGAGAGGTCTGCCATGCCATGTGGATCTCCTCCGGGGCAGGCGGGGATCGAACTCATGCGGAAGTGGCTTAAGCTTCTTAGTGCAGTGCTTTACCCCTCTGTGTCACCTGGGAGGGCCATGAATAACCTAAATCTTTATCCTCAGTCTACCCTTATTTTTCTCAGATGACCATTTGAACAGATTTCTCTAACTCTGATAGGTCTCATTCATCTATAGTATTCTATGTTACCGTTGCATAATATTTATTTTAATTTTGAGTTTTGGGTTCCTGGGGTACAGCATAACTCTCTGTTGTCAGGTGACATTTTGGAGCCAGGTTTCTCTATTCCTAAAAGACCTCACCATACCGTATAATATGTAGTATGAACCTATTGGTCTGTGCAATTTTGGCAGGTAGCAAGCATCACATTTGTTCACACAGGGATGACACCAGACTACCTGGACTTGTTGACCATGAAATCATGAGTACTTTAAATGTTTTGGTAGGACACAAAAGTAAGGAACCAGTTATAATGCCTTTTATATCTTAATTATTTTTAAATGTTTATTATTAGTTTTTATTACACAAGTAATACATATTCATTGTAGAAAAATTAGAAAACACAGAAAAGAAAAAAAAAATAATCACCTATAATCCCACTACCCATAAATTACTATTAACGATTTAGTGTATGTCCTTCTAGCTTTCTTATGCATATATATACATACATAGATATATTTATATATAATTTTCTTTTTTACAAATATTTTGTCATACTATACATACAGTTTTATAACATGTATTTTTATTTAATATATATTGTTAACATTGTTTATTCCCTGAAAAAATTACACAGGTACTACATGCTCATTATGGAAGAATTGGAAATTACAGATATGCAAAAAGAAAATATGATTGCTCCCATTCTCAACTCCCAGAAATAAGTACTATTAACATTTTAGGAAATAGCATATCAGACTTAATGCACACATGTATATGTATATTTCTAAAATGGGATCATATTAAGATATCCTTCTATAACTTCCCTTTTTCATTTAATAATATAGTTCATTCCTTTCAATAAATGTACACATGGTGCTTGTTATAATTAGCACCCAGTATTTCATTGAAAAGCTATCCCATTTCTAACCAACCTATAATGTAGGCTCACTTACACTTTTCTGCTCCTCCAACTAATGTTGCCATAAACATTCTTCTTGCCTATTTTTCAAAATAATGAATGAACTCACTTTAGTTCTTCTTTTTCTGACCTGTCAGAGGAGAATTTCTCTACAGAGGAATTACTTGGCATGCATGAAAATATATTGCCAAAATATTTCCCAGAAAGGTCAAATCAATTTATACTCTTTGTTGATTCTAAAAGAAAATATTCATTCCATGCATCCTTACTGTCCTCAGGAACTTTTATTTTTAATATTCTCTCACTTTTTGATATGTAAATAGGAGTATATAATAACAATTTGCATTTTTATTAATAGAGTAGTTGATACTTTATATTAATTATTAGTGTATTATATGCATGGCAGTTCATGTTCTTAGCTCAGTTTTCTCAGTTTGATTTTTTTTGAGTCATAAAATATTTTGTTTATGCATTCATTATTCACTCAACTCACTAAACATGTTTTTAGGGTTTAACTTAGTATCTAAGTTAACTTAGTATCTAAGTTAGGTGTGGGGGGGGTACAGTAGTAAGCAAAATAGACATAGCTGCTTCCTTCTTGAACTTTTAATTTATTGGGGATAAACAGACAAAGAAGCAGTAATGAAAAAATTCAGTAAGCAAAGAATGAAGGGTAACATTTCCTAAAGATAGTGGAATTTAAACTCTTGATATTGACCTTTAATTAAGTTTGTTACTTTTTGCTGTATAGGTGTTTGCATTTTTAATGAATCAGAAACAGTCATCTTCTCCTTTGTGGTTTCTTTCACCGTTGTCGTGCATTGAAAGAAATTTTTCTCCCATACAATATTTGCTTACAGATTCATCAACATTGACTGATAGTCCTTTTGCATGTTTATTTGTGGGATTTAATATGTAAATATTTACATTGCCTGTAATTTATTTTGATAAGAGTTATGAAGTATAGAACTAACATTTCCCCAACTATATAATTATCCCAATATAACTTAATTACTAATCCAACCATGTAATGACATCTTTTATAATGTATTCAACTCTTCTATGTGCTTGGGTTTATTTCTGGACTTTATATTTCATTCCAGAGATCTGTGCTACTTGCATAGTTCCCAGAAAGTTGAGCATTTGGCATTGGTGACATTCTAGAGCACAAAGAAAGGACAGGCATTGTTTAGGTACATTGTATGAGGGTGGGAAGTTTAGGGTGGATGAGGTCCATAATCCTTTCAGCTTTGAGACTTTTGAGTCTGAAATTTTACATGGGCTCATTGTTAAAATGACCCATTTGTTTACAGTTTTAAATAAATTAGATAATCGTACATGATATGTTTTTTACTCTAACAGCAATACTGTAGATGGCAGTATTGCCAAACAGTGATAAGTATCCCAACTGATGTAGGAGCATCTAAGAAAAAAAAAATATCTGCAAGATTTTAGAATTTCCCCAAGAGCCATCATTCATTGGAGGAGTCATCAGGGCTCAACTTTTTATGAAGTCTTCTTGCTACCACTGAAAAATGGAACAACCAGAAATTGTCAGTAAATTTGCTACTAGCTATATGCAAAATATTATAGAGGGGAGGTTTGCTTTTTGACCTTCACCTTCTTGGGACTTTCTTTGTATTATTAATCCAAACATGCATTGCATGGATTGACTTAAAAACCTGGAAATACAGTTTTAAACAATGTGATTGTGGCAGAACTCAGGTGATCTTTATTTTCTTTATACCCTCTTGCTCTTTTTCAGATCTCCCACAAAGAACATGTATTACTTCTGTAGTCTGAAAAAAAAATCATAGGGCATTAAAATATGATAATAAAATAAAAATGTATATGTCAGGAAAAGTTTATGTCCTTTTCTGCTTCAAGCACATGGGTTCACACAGCAAAATGGGTTCCACAGTCTCTCCTTATCGCTCCTTATCAGTTCAATGCTACTGCCAATCTGAAAGCAAATCACTATCCGGAAGTTAAGACGGTAGAACTGCTTCTTATGGAACTGCACCTGAGAAAGTCCTTTTGGTAGGTGAGAGGAGTGGGGATCAGGTCCTCAAGAGATGTATTGGCATGTCTAATGGGAGATGATGGATTACCCATCCCATTACTATGAGCCTGAGTAATTAGGACTTTGAGCACTACATTTAATTTTAGGACCTACTAGTGATCGAAGCTCTATAACTCTTGGAGTGTGTCCATGGGAACTACAAAATTGATCAAAGATTGGGAAACAGGCACTACAAATACAATATAAGGTGAATGAATTATCTATCTATATGGAAAGCTTGGCTAGGGAATTAGTCATATTCCCATTTCCATAATAGTTACTACAGCCCTCCCAGACATGGAGGTGAGACCTGAATTTATTAACAGTCTTCAGTCATACAAAGGACTATTGCACAGAAGGTAATTGTTACTTTCACACTGAGACTAAGGTGAGAGTGAGCACAAATTAACCAAGCAGAAGTTATTTAGGTCAGGCATTTAGAAGAATGTGTTGAGCATCAAGATTGGGCTTATCACTCAATAACTTTGTGTGGATTAGTAGAAAGTATATTGAAGCTAGGGTTCAATATTGTAAAAGGGTGGGAGAGGCGGAGAGAAGAGGTGGGAGCATGCCAGACTGGGCTCGTTTGTAATTTCCATAACATTGGACTCAGGGCATGAAACTGAATTGCATTTAGGAGAGGATTTTAAGCTTTCATCAAACATGATTCAGGAAAACCAGGATTTGTAGACTATGCAAATCTAGGGAGTGGTTACTTGCTTGCAAGAGAGTATCCGCCAGAATCTCAAAATAACATGTTCCCACAAAAGTGTTTGATTTAGAAAACTGTGACTTTTCTTATTTAACTTTTAAGGGATTGTCTTTATATGAAAAGACTAACACCATCCATTTATTACCAATTCACTGAATATACCTCTGGACTCCAAGAGGAAGGCCAAAGACAGTTTTAGTATAACCTAAAGACCTGCATGTCTTTCAACCCTTTAATTCTTTCACTTTCAATCACAAGAACTAGAAAACAATTCCAGGGTTAATTTCCATAATAACAGCTATTAGATTAAACTGTATGAAATTGCCATTTTTGTAGGTCAAAACAGTCAAATATCAGCAACTTCATAAAATTCAACCCAATACAGTAATTATCTTAGTACTTCCTCTGTATCTATCTTGATTTTCATTGAGGCTACAAATTTGTTTTTTAAGGTCAAAATATTGGTGGACAAATACGTGCTTGGGCACGTAAGTACTGAGAAAGTATAGGGTTGGGATTAAAGAGCATCTTGGATAAACAGCTTGTAGGTATCTAGCTCATTCTTTTATTGTACCAGACACTGGTGCCTCTTATCTAACATTAGGATTTTTCAGACTGTGAAAAATAAGAAAAGTGCAAAGACCCGATCTCTCAACCCGTGGGAAATTCTGTCTGGGAAATGAGCCAAAGGAAGAATAGGGCAAAAAAAAAAAAAAAAAAAAAAAAGTACCATGTTATAAGTTCAGTGGAGGAAGATCACAACAAAACTATGAGCAGAAAAACAAAGCATGTGGTTTCCTCTTTTCTAGAATATAGTATTGCTTAGTGTGTCCTGCTTTCAAGATTCTAAGCATAAGACAAGACATCAAGTACACATTGGAAAAGTCATATCTGCATAGTCATCTAAAATGAGACAAGCTTAGCTTAACTAAAAAGATTTTATTAACAATGTAAAATGTTAAATATTTTTACAATCTGAGCTAATTTCAGCATGCCCTATAAGATTTAACACTATGCTGATGTGCAAACATCATGCTTCAGATTTCAATTAGAAGAAAATGTGATATTATTCAATTTTACATTTGAGGGTAACTGTATATATTTCTACACCATTTCCTAGTTGGATTAGTTCATTCTCCATGAAGCCAAGAAAGACACCATTGGATCAAAAGGAAATTAGTTGTCCATATGCATCATGTGAAGGTATTAGGATTATTGTGTATTTACAAAATTTAAATACTTTTAATATATGGTTTTTGTTGGTTAATTAAAATATTCTGATGTTGAAGCTCTTAGATTCTGACAGAATGGAAGACTGAACATAAAGGAATGCAGAGAAACCAATAGATGAGGTGGTAAATGTTGGACTATTAATATTATTTCTAGTGATTCTGACAGATTGGATTTTAAATAGTTTTGCAGCTTTAATATATGATAAATTGTTAACATGAGCTCAGCAAGAGCTACAGATAGACTACTATACATGAAATAATTTTCCTCTGTATAATACATTAAAAAAACCCTTTAACTAATTTAAAAATCATAAGTCTTACATCTGTCATGGTATGGTTTAGAGCAGACATGCACATGTCAGCTTTAAAAATCCTTTTTAAAAACAGCCTGCTTTTTGAATCTTTTTTTTTTTCTTGACGCAGCTGCTTTCAAATGTAACATCATTTAAAAGGGCAGGAAGAGGTGATAAAAGTAATAAGGAAGCATAGAAAACATAGTCAGAAGCCAATAATTGTGTTTCAGCTGTTGGGAGTCCTCAGGTCCTGTGATTTGGCCAGGTCTTCCCAGTGGCAGGTGGTCAGGAGGAACCTCTTAGCTTGAAACCAGACAACACAGCCCAAAGAACCTTCTCTTCCGTCTTCTAACCAGGGGTAGGGGGGTTAGATTTAGAAGGCTGCTGTCATCTGTGATGGGATACAATGTATATATAAATGAATTACCACACAACAATTTTCTTTTGATGAAATAACTTAAAAAAATCATCTTTTGAATCAAGGATTCTTCACTTCAGCACATTTTACACCTGATATTTCTCTGTTGCTGGGGATTAGCCGTCGTAGCCAGTAGTACCCCCCAGCTAGTTGTGACAACCCAAAATGTTCTAGATATTTCCTGGGGACATCTGAGAACCAACCATGACTTTGAACATGATAGTTAAATTTTCTCAGTTGTAAAATAGGTCTTAATAAATACTTACCTTAGATGGGGCTGATTGAAATAATCCATGAGCTAATTTCAGTTGAGTGGGACCTAGGTATCTAGTGTAGAGGAAGCACTCCATAGAACTGTTCTTTACCTGCTTTTCTTAACATGGGACCATGGTTTGCCTTCATTTACTGGCTTTATGATTTGAAGAAATTTTAACTATTCTGCAATGAGTCCTTGCACTTTTTGTAGATTTCTGTATACATAGACATTCAGAGAAGATTACTGACTGTTAAATTCCTAAGTTTTGGCTTGGAATTTTCTTTTAATTAGAGGAAAATATAAGACAGCAAATCAAATCTAGTTTAATGAACTGGGTTTTAAAGAAATAGTCCAGAGGAGAGGATAGAGAGAAGCAGCCTGAGGGGAAGCAGAGGACATCAGTGTGGGTATCAGGGGCTAGAGAAAGATCACGCGAAAGAAATCTAAAGACTGGGCCCTCCCTGGTGGTGCAGCAGGTTAAAGCACAGCACTTCAAGTGAGCCACCTTCAGTGCGAGTTCCATCCCTGTCCCGAAGGTACACATGGTGCAGCAGATCTCTCCTGACCCGCCCGCTGCTCCCCTCAGCAGTGTACCTTGTCCATCTGCCTGTTCTGCTCCCCACTCTGTCTCTAGTGACTCCTCTCACTACCCCTGCACCTCTGGCCTGTACACAAGTTCTGTGTGCATAAATAAATAAAACTTAAAAAAAAAAATCTAAAGACTGCCAACTGGGGCAATTCATTCTGGAAACCCGCCATGGTCAGCCTGAAGCTTGAAGCAGCCATGTGGCTGGTTGCACAGGCAACTGCGAGGGACCTAAGCTCCGGGCCTGGGCTTAGGCCTATGCTGCCCTCCCAGAGAGGAGCTCAGGCACTCCCAGCTCTCCACATCTTAACCCTGAGGAGACAGGAAACTGGGCAAAAGCCCAGCTCAGGAGACAGATGAAGAGATCAACAGTAAAGTGCAGACGCTGCCCCAGCTCAGCAGAACCGGTTTGTACATGAATGTTAGTTTATTATTATTATTATTATTATTATTATTATTGAGCCCACAGATATTTGGGGAATTAGCAAAAAACAACTGAATCCTAGCTTCCCAATCATCTTCTATAACTTGTGTCATCCAAATGCTTAGGCTCTTCTCCCCTTTCCCTAAGGATTTTCTTCCATGTGTCAAGCTCCTTTGTAAATTAGTATCACCCACCAGGTTGGCAGTATTCCTTGGAATGTGCGCAAGGTTATACATTTAGATGGAACGAGAGCAGCGAGGGCTAGGGAAGGAAAACAGACGCCCCATTTGGAAAGATCAAATTAACCCACACTCTCTGAGTCTCCCCAGGTTTAGATCCTCTTTAAAAACTCATTCTGCTCTTTAAAAACTCATGCTGCTGAAAAACTAGACTTTGTCTTTTCCATAGTGAAAATAATTCACTGTAATCTAGATGTCAACATTTTGAGAGCTAAAAGTAGGACATCTCTCCTTTAGAGTTAAACTTGTCCCAACTAGCTGAGATATTGAAATCAATATCAGACACTGTAAATAAGCCTGATTGCTCAGGAGAATGTCTCAGAGATGAATCATGATATGTTCGTAGCTGAAAGACATGATAAGCTACTTTTCACTTTATATCCTTTTTAGGACTCTTCCTCTTTTAACTATTGACTGGCCAGTGAACTTAACCTAACTGGGTATGAAACCATTAAGAACTCTGAAGGGTAAATAATTTTAACTTTCAGTGTCTCTTTGGATACTGACTACAGTTCCTGAAACCCAAGTTCAACTGAAATTCAGTGCTTCCTTGGAAGAGAATCACCAAACTATGAAGCTATTTATAGGTATGAAAAATTTCTCTAAGATCTCCTGAATTCCATATATCCTTTCCTTTCCCCCAATTTTAAGAGAACTGGGGAGTGTCCTAACATGCACTTATATATCACAAAATGCAATCATGTGTGTTGTTTCCACTATGTGAGTAATATTTACTACAATGTTGTATTTGCAAAAAATAAATAAAATAAGGAAAGAAAGAAAAGTGTGCTTGTGTATGTTGCAGTTGTATGTTTGTTTGTTCCCATTCTCTCTCCTATGTGTTAAAAGCACACAGGTTTTTTTTTAAGATTTATTTATTTATGCATATAGAGCAGGGTACAAGCCAGAGGTGTAGGGGCGGTGAGAGGCTTCACCCAAAACAGAGTGGGGAGCAGAACAGGAAGATCAATGAAGTATACTGCTGAGGGGAGCAGCGGGCAGGTCAGGAGAGGTCTGCTGTGCCATTTGGGTCACCTCCAGGGCAGGCAGGAATCGAACTCACGCGGAAGTGGCTTTAGCTTCTTAGTGCTGTGCTTTAACCAGCTGCGCCACCAGGGAGGGTGTGGTATTGTTATTTTTTCATGGATTTTTTATTTTTTATTTTTTTTATACCTCATTCTT
>NW_004567108.1:43040983-43128109 GCF_000260355.1 Condylura cristata
CATTTGGGTCACCTCCAGGGCAGGCAGGAATCGAACTCATGCGGAAGTGGCTTTAGCTTCTTAGTGCTGTGCTTTAACCAGCTGCGCCACCAGGGAGGGCGTGGTATTGTTATTTTTTCATGGATTTTTTATTTTTTATTTTTTTTATACCTCATTCTTAATTTTTTGCATTTTTCCAACTCAGTTGTAATTCCCATGGGCTTCCCACCACCAGTTCAACCGTGTGCCATCACCAAAGCCCAGTGCACTCTTCTCATCCCAGTTCTGATCCCATCCCCCACTGCACCCCCATAAAATGTCTCTGGCTTATAGTTGTTCATTGTTTTCATTTTTTACTGTATTACATTTGTTTGTCTCTTTCTCCTTCCTCCCCACCCCCAATCCCTTACCCTCCTGCTATAAGTGAAACCATCTGGTATTTTTCCTTTTCTTTCTGGCTTATTTCACTAAGCATGATCCCTTCTAGCTCCATGTTGCTGCAAAAGGCATGAGTTTATCTTTTTTGATTGCTGAGTAATACTCAACTGTGTATATGCACATCTTTTTAATCCAGTCATTTATTTTTGGGCATTTGGGTTGATTCTTCGTCTTCCCTATAGTAAGTACACAGGTATCATGTACAGATTTTATAAAAGTTATATTAAAACTGGCCCTTTTATATGTTCATTCATCATAGTGAATCAAAATTTTTTATGCTATAGAAATTCTCCTCACCCAGTTTTCTTGTCATACATGTAACCACTTGTAAATATTGTACACACAAACTCAAATAGAAGTGTTGGGTTTGGTGAGAAAGTGTTCACATGTTAAGCAAGGAACAGGCCACCCATGAAGAATGACTGCTGGTTTGAGGCATCTTTGTTGAGCATTTATGACACCTCTGTCTGGCCCAGAGCTTGTCAGATCAGTACCTAGGGCTGAAGTGACACAAAAGTGCAACAATTCTCAGTAAGCATTTGGAGCAAGCCATAGGAGTAAGCCATAGGAAGCTGACACTTTCAGTAAAAGCTAACATCACTGAGCAGTAAGTATGCCTGGAATGGCTTGAAGGGACTTCATCTCCAAGGAAAGAAGTCTTTCCACATTGATTGAAATACTGCCTCTGAAGTGACAGGTCAAAGAATGTGAGCAAAATGGAATATTTCCTTTTTTGTTCTGTGTCTTCTGGGCTAATTCCTCTGAACTTGTTGGGAAATCTTGATATTTTTCTTTTTACAAATGTTGGTTTATTAAGACTTTCATGGCATCTTTTCCCTAAAGGATGTGATCTCAGAGCCATAACCTAGGGTGTGAAAATAAAAACTGAGAAAGGGAAGGGAAGGAAGGAAAGCACAGGAGAAAAGGAAAGAAAAGGGAGAGTAGGAAATTCAGCCAACAGTAAGTTGCCTAGGCTTCCCATCTCTTTCTTTGTCTAACTAAAACATCCTAAGACATCTCTTATTTTCTAAAAGACAATTCTCATTATTCCCTCCTCCTTTTTACAACTCAAAGCTGACTTCATGAGAATCCAATATGCCCTGTAGCAACCTGAATGTAACTATTGACATTATGATATTTTTACATTTTAAACACTACTTTCTTTGTCTTTCAAATAGTGTGCATATGTGTCTCATATGATAGTTGTTTCCAGAATTTACAGGCCCAACCCATAAAAGCTCTACCACCGTCTATCAGGGGAGGCACATAGCACTTGTAAAAGCATCCCAGGTGATGCTCACTCAGTTCTGTTCTGCCAGATCTAGTGTCTAGGGGTGGATGTATTCTTAAGGCCTGACCAGAATGTGGCACAGCTTAGGTGACAACACCGAAGTGTAGGCAAGAGTGAACATACCCATACATCCCACACCCTTCGTGAAGTCAGGAATTTTGAAAAGGTAAAACTGTCTTTCAGGCTTCATTTATTTCTGCCAAGTTGTTTTCTTTGATTAACAGTACTATTCGGAAGATGCTTGTCCTTCACTTTCCAATCTCCTTTTAGCCTTTGTCTGTAACCTTGTGGGCTCGCCACAGGTGGTACCATTTGTAATCCATTTGACACAGCAAGACTATCATAATTAATGAAGCTCCCCACAGCACTGCCAGTGACCCAGAATGTAGGACAGGAGGCACTGAGTGGAAAGAACAGAGGGCTGTGAGCCAAGAGACCTGGACGCTGTCAGGAGGCCATGTGAGCTGCAAGAACAAGGGCGTACACTCTTCTTCCCGTTTGTCTCCAGTCTTAAACTGGAAGGCTAGGAAGGAAAAGGATCTGTCTAAAATGAAGGCATAATCACTAACCATTAAAATTCTTGTTCTTGGCCACTATCCTTTATTTGCTACTAAAAAATACATTTCAAACAAACTGTTGTTGCATCAAGTTTTGACTGTGTTGGTTAGAGGGGGAGTTATGATTAAATCTTTAAATGCAGAAATAAACACCAATCATTTTCTGGGTTGAGGTCCAGGCTGGAGCCTGGAGAGCAGGGGAATCTGCACTTCTCTGGTACAGGCTCTTCTAACACATGTCTGGCAGGATTTTCTATGGTAAGGGTTTGAAGAAGGGAAAAAAAGCAACTCAGAGCAGTAGCTTTCCCTTCTTTTCTTGCTCCTTCAGACATACATGTAGATGGAATAAAAGGAGAAAGAAAATAAGAAGCCAGAAGGAAAACAGATGGCTTCCTATAATGATTTTCATCCAGTTGGAACTATGTTTTGACATTCAGGTCCTACAGGAAAGAACTGGAATAGTTTTTTCTACATTTCACCCCACACCATTTTTGCCTATCTTAGCCTAGGTCTGTATAAACAAATCACCCCACTGAGGAATTAAAGTCAGGTCATGGAGAAGCCCCAGTATGCAGGCATTCAAATGCATCCTGCTGACTTTGTTCATTAAAATGACGCCATCTGCATCTGCTAAAAATGCCCCAGAGACACCCCACGGAACCTACTCTCAGGCCTTCCCAGATCCTCCAAGCCAGACTTAAACAACCCCCCTCCTCCTCCACAGGTCAGCTCAGAGTGACATTAAGCTGTGAGTGCCTATCCAGCAGGTAGAAAACACACACAAGTCTTTACGATGAGGGTTCTCCTTTCTCCCTCAAATGAAGGAACCTGAATCTCCCATAAGTCTTCACTTCAGTTTTACTAAAAATTATTTAAAAACCCTATGGCATATTGCCCTCATAAGGAGTTGGTGAATCTCTTGGCTCTTTCCTTTTTCTTTCCTCAAATGGATTCAGGGTTCAAGTCCTGGGGTGTCATGTATTTGAAGGACTGCTCTCTTTACATGCAAGTTTCACTCATAGTATCAATCTCAAGTTACATGTTAATATTTTAAAAATGTATTTAACATTTGCATTATGTTTTCTGTTTTATAAAAGTAATATAAAGTTACACAGCATGTTTATATTAGACTTTTTACGATTATAAAAATGCCCTAATAGAATGAAAAGTTCTAATTGTGAGTGTGTGTGTGTGTGTGTGTGTTTTGTTAGTGCATGATTCAAACGCTGCTGGATGATTTTTACTAAATGTAGAGGGACTATTTCTGGTGGTTTGATTTCAAATATAGGTGAAAGGTGTATATGAAATGCAGACTGAGAACCCAGAGCTGTCATCTGCTGGGTAGCTTGCATGTTATGTAAGTTACAGCAAGAGGCCCACATGCTGCTGATGGGAGTAAGCATATTTCTGGGACACAAAAGAAATCACCCCTTGCCCCCAGTTCTTGGACCGGAGGAGTAATCAAGACAGCATCAGATGAGTTAACAAAGGAAAAACAATCAATGAACTAACACACATTGGAAAATGTATATGGTTGTAAACCCTGGAGCAGACCAGAACTATTCATCTGCATTTTAGCACCGGGGTGTAAAGACAGGGCGGCGGGGGAGGCTGTACATGATTGACAAAAAGGGCCCGGTGACCTCATCCTTACCCCAGAGTACTAGTGATTTCTGGATTAAAAGAATGTGTTTACTGATAAGCCTAGAACTGTGTGAGACCCCCCCATCACCACATTCTTCCAGGTTAATAAAAAGGAGAACAGTGATTGTCTTATCAGTTAGGATGTATTTGTCTCTTCTTTAATCAGGGATGAGTGAAGCCGCATCAGCTCCTCCAAGCCTTCTGGGTCCTCACTGCTTTGAATACAAAGTAAAACAATCTACATTCATGAGTAATTGAAATGGACTCTTAGGGCCTTGACTGACCTGTCGCTCCAGACCAACGTGACATGAGGCCTACTGCAGGCCTACTGTCAAAAATTTACCTGCTCCCCTTTTGGGAGCACTGACCGCACAGTATTAAGAAGCTGAGGAGCACTTCAGACCAGCTTGTTGGTCTGGTTTTCTCACTTCCACCTCTTCACCTTCTGCCACACTGTATCTTGAGCCAAGAGGCTGGCTCTTCAGTTCTGCTGCCAGGTCCTCTTGCTCCTTGCTCAGAAGCAAGCTGCACCCTGTCCTCCCACCTAGGCTTTGCTCAATGGGAACAAGAGGAGTTTGTTACCTCTAAAAACACTTTCCCTGCAGTGACTACACATGAAGGGGAATTCCTAAATCGTCTAAACATGAACAAGGTCCATAAAAAGAAAAAATCAAATAAAAAGGAAATGTGAATAAATTCTAGAATGAAAAACCAAAGCTTTTCCCCTTCTCTGTGTAGCATTCTCTAAAGTTGATGGTCAAAGTTATCCTGGTGTGCATGCAAAATGAAGGTCGTTATTTGTCCTTTGCACAGGACATTCAGACCCTGGAGCTACATAGTTGGGTGCATATTTAACAAACATTTGTTTGTTTTGGACATTATCAGAGCTATGTTTCAGGCATTATACTAGTTATGGAAGATATAATAGCTAACAAAAGCATATAGAGGCCTTTCTCACACCCAATTTTCTTTCTGACTAAGAAAGATTAAGCCCTTTTCCTTTCTTCATGGGTCACACACTACCTTAGGATAGCACTGGAGGCAGACGGCCTGGGACACATCTCATTTTTTACTTATAGTCTTTGTGACCTTCGCCCAGTTAGTTCACCTCTCAGCACCTACCTTTCATGTAGATAACAGAATGTTAAATACTTATTAAATTACATTAATTTAATTTAATATAAAAAACATTTCCCTCAAGGATCTAGTAGAATTATTAAGTTAATATAGCTTATATATTTATACACACACACATATATTTATATATATGTATATATATATATATGTACATATATATATATATAACATTTAGAACAGTGGCTGTGGAGTTGTGACTTATAATAAGTATGTCTGTCTATCTGTTCCAGACTCAAAGCTACTAAAAACCCTTGAAATTTCCCATGTTCTGAGCAAGAAAAAGGTGTCCTTTGTTATGTTAATGAGGTGACTTCAGGAAAATACCTGAGGTTGGAGGCTGGTTGCCATGGGAACCAACAGAGTTAGAGGGTTGGAACTTTCAATCCCGCCCCCAACCTCCAGGGAGGAGGGGCTGAATATTGAGTTCCATCACCAATAGCCAGTGATTTCATCTGTCATGCAGTGACCCTCCAAGAAAACTCAAGGGCAAGGGTCAGGAGATCTGGGGAGACTGGCACACTTAGCAGGAGATGGAAGCCCCCCTTTCTCATCCATCTGATGTTACTGAGTTATATCCTTTTGTAACAAACTCATAGTCTAGCAATGAAATGTCTCTCTGAGTTTCTTTGAGCTGGTCTTGCAAATTAACCAACCCATGGGTGGTAGCCTTTGGAACTTCAGTCTACAGGTGGCTGGTCAGAAGTACAGGTGACAACCTGGAAAATTGGTTGGCATCTGATGAGTCTTGTATGACCGAGCCCTTAATTTGAGGCATCTGATGTTATCTCCAGGAATTGTCAGAATTCAGTTAAATTATAGAATTCAACATCTGCACCCCATGTTTATTGCCACTTTACTTACAATTGGAAAGACATGGAAAAACCCAAATGCCCAAAAGTAGATGACTGGATTAAAAAAATGTGGTACATATATGCAATGGAATATTACTCAGCAACCAAAAAAATAAACACATGCCTTTTGCAGCAACATGGATGGAGCTGGGAGGGATCATGCTTAGTGAAATAAGCCAGAAAGAAAAGGAAAAATACCGGATAGTTTCATTCACAGCAGGGGTATAAAGGACGAGGGGAGAAAATAATAATAATAATGAGCAACTATATACCAGAGATATTTTATGGGGGTGGAGTGAGGAATGGGATAAAAAATGGGGGTGGCGGGTAGTGCACTGACTATGATGATGGTACACAGGTGATTTGGTGATGGGAAGCCCACGGGGATTACAACTGAGATGGAAAAATGCACAAAATGATGTAAAAATAAACATATTATTTAAAAAAAAATTTAGGATTCAAGAATTGCTTGGTATTGGGGATTCTCCCCAACACACATCAGGGCTGGGTGGCATATGTAAGTTCTATGGATGTTACTATTCATTTAGATAGCACAGCTGGATGGCAGGGTTCTCCCTTTGTTAGTGTCTTTGAGTTCTTTTAACTAGACTGTAAAGTCTTTAAAGGTAAGGGCCAGTTTTCAGTTCTTGTGTCTGCCACACTTGGGATGGTGCTTTTCTCAAAGTGGGCAAAGAACAAATGCTCCTGACTGAGGACAGTGGAGGAGGCATCTTTTTTGAGGTCAGAGTGAATCTCTGGTCATTGAGTACTCCATTACTCAGCAAAACTATGGTCACTGAGTACTTCATTCTCATTACTATTCCTTCTGGAGGAAAGACAAATGCCCCACACCTTTGATTTTTTGATTTTTTTTTTATAATAAAGTGGCTTTACTTTCTCAAAAAACAAGTTTCAAGGTTACTGTGTTAAAGAACATCCTTTGCCTCAAAGAGAAGTAATAAGACTCACCTTGATTTTTCAGCGGTAAAGGCATAGTTTCCCTGAGTTTGCTTAAAAGGTTTTTCATTTCTCGCATATCTCTGTAAAATTGAAAAAAAGAAAAATAATCAGCTGTACTATTTTGAAATGCAATCTCAACAGTCTGTTCTATGAGACAACTGAAGGACGAGAATCTGTACCTAATTGTACCAGCTCTAGTTTCCAATAGGCAAACATTGAGTTTATTTTGCTTTTTTATAACAGAAAAATCTGAGATGGGCTGGCTCTGGAAGGAAGGAGAACTACCCTGGCAAGCATTCCCACAGGGTCTTCTGTTGCAGGTGCTCTTACCTCTTCCTCCAGTGGGACCTGGCTGAGATCAGAGGAGAGACGCTGGTAATGAGGACAGTATTTCAGATTCCCAAGGGGAGGTAAAGGGCACAGAACTCAAACAGTGAGTGTGCCCTGGGCATAGCTGGCTGATGTGCCCTTAAGGTTTTCAAGTCAGGTGGCTATTGTGGTTGTGTAAGTTCCCTCATGGTCATCTGCTTGGATTAAAGCCGGTCTTCAATGTGATTGCAAGTTGGTGCAACACATGTGAAAACTATTAACAAGAATTAAATCTGAATTGATTTAGAGTGGCTGGGGAGGGGAGAGTAGGTCAAATTTGAAAATCTTCAGAGAAGAGCTCCTCACAACGGATGACAGAGAGAGAACACGGCACCACTGGGGACAGTGAGCCTTCCTATGGACAGGGGGCTATAGATGTGCCACTTCATGCTTTCAACATCCCCCTCATCTCAAGGTATGTAGGATCATAAATCATAGAAGTACAGAGTAGGGAGTCATTTCGAGTATCTAGTCAGGGTAGAGGGTCAGAGTGCTAGTGGTTTCTCACGTGTTAGAGTGGTTGTCCATTGAGTCATCACGCCAGGACATTAAAAAGAGCAAAACTCAGATACACCCTCTATTTAACTCTAGAATACATGAACAACAGCAGGCCCTGGAATTTAAGGGTTTTTGAGAACATATTTCTAAAGTTGAGGAAACAACTTCTTTTTCTCCTACTACTGTAGGAAAGAGTTACCATTTAATCTTACCTATGAAACTCTACAGTCTATGTCATGAAAAACACAGCTGTTATGCTGTGTTTTTAGTTTGAAGACCCCTATCTTTGGGGAGGTGGAAACCGGATGGGATCTCCTTCTCAAGTATTGGGCAATATGTGACAAGAAACTACCTCAGGAATTGCTGATTGGAAAAGGAGGGGGAAGTAGTCTTGCCGAGCTCTAAAAATCACCTGTAAATTCAATCAGAATTCTTCGCCACAGGTGTCAGGAGCTATATGTGATATTCTCCTGCAAAGAGCATTTCTGGAGAGAGAAGGTGAGTGTGGGGGAGGGGAGAAAGGAGGACTGACGCCTTGAGCCAACCAAGGGAACATTCTGTTTTTATGTAGAATTTCCCAGAGCACACAGGGTGGGTAGGAGGGAGGCAGGCATAAGCTGGGAACAGGCTAAGAATGTGAGATGTGTTGGCCAGACAGGGCTTCCTGAGAAGCAACAATTCTCAGTCTTGGCTTTTGCACAGGAGTCCCAGGCCACTAAGTTCTACCCCAGGAGAGCCTGATTTTGTTTTATAGTGGGACCATGGTGATTTCTTTTTATTAATAATTATTTTCTTTTTCCTACATTGTGTAGTCTCCATAGTCCTCTCAGCACCCTATCGCCACATTCCCTTGTGCTTATACTATCCCTGTTTTGCCCCTCCCCCTCCTTTCTATATGCTTCAGTTTTGTGGGACCTGGTGATTTTCTTTAAAAAGATTTATTTATTTATGCATCCAGAATTGGTGTACAGGCCAGAGGTGCAGGGGTTGTGAGAGGATTCATCAGAGACAGAGTGGGGAGTAGAGCAGGCCGACTGATGAAATACACTGCTAAGGGGAGCAGCGGGCGGGTCAGGAGAGGTCTGCCGCGCCATGTGGGTCACCTCATGCTGAAGTGGCTTTAGCTTCTCAGTGCTTTGCGTTAACCCACTGTGCCACCAGGGAGGGCCCAGACCTGGTAATTATAGTGTGTCAAACAGGTTGATACCCAGCCTTGGGACAGAGAGACAGGGAGAGCTGGGGAAGCTGTCCACCCAGGCCAGGTGTGCCTGCTTCCTTCATGAGGCTATACTTCTCCTGACTGGAATCTGCTTTTGCAGGCAGAAACAAAACATTTATCAGCCTTGTGGGCTATGCTCTTGCATTCTTATTTCACCCATAGCTTACTTATCTATCAGTTTACAGAGCGTGGTTATAGCTGTTGTAGGAGGTTTCTCAAAAGGAAAATGGCTAGGCTGATGGATGATTCCCTGACCATTAGCACACTGGCAGATTATTTCTTCCTGGGAATAGAGCAGAGTATTTTCTACCTTATAAGTTAAGTAAATCAATCCCTCATCATTTGCCTATAGTTCTATCAAACTCTGCCAAACAGCTTTATTGTTTGAATTGTTGGATTATCAAGCTTATACAAAATCCAAGTTTTATTAATAGCACATAATTACCACATGCTTCAATTTTCTATAAACACAGAAATTCAGTAATTAGCTTTAGAATTATATTACAATCTGACAGTAGAACCACAATGGCTATAAATGCGATTGTGTGTTACATTTCTAAAAATAAAAACATAAAATGCTCATTATCTTGTCAATGACTCAACCCAGCACACACAGAGCACTCGATGGAAATGCCCAGTTTTCATTCAGCTGCTTCGTGCCAGGCTCAGGGGACATTAGTCACAAAAGACAGGATATCTGTCTAAAAGTTGACAAAAAAGGGCCTTGTCCTTCTGCCTCACAAAATGGCATTTTTAGCATCTAGAGAAGGCCTGGCACTTATTATTATATTATTATCATTCCCTTTTCCCAAATGAAATCAAATCCCCATAGAATATCTCTTTTTTCCCAAGACAGAAATTTCCTTTCTAGCAGTAAGCTACTGCTGGTTAAGATAAGTGCATTAACTCATCTTAACCACTACAGGGCCACCAGCTACATTCTGGAATAGGGAAGGGCTCCCTCCTACTACTGCCTTGAACAGACTGCTGGGCCCCTGACCCTCCTCTCCACAGAACTTTCCATACCCCTGAAATCCGGGACTCCAAGGAAGGCATCTTTCCAAGATTCTGAATTCATCTCCATAAACAAATGAATATTTTGGGATGTAGTCTATTGGGTGAACTGTGATGATACATAGATCCAACTCTCCCTTCCCAAGGAAGCACAGTCTCCATTTCCATGGTGACACAGCCTGACGGAGTCAGCTAAGCAGAGGCTGGAGCCTGTGTCTGCTAGAGGTTCGCCTACTGTTCACTGCAGTTTGCACTCCTTCCCTCCTCTCAGTTTTATGAGAGCAGTTTCTGAGTCTGAAGGAGAAAAATCTCCACTTTCTGTAGCCCCTAACAGTATTAACTGGAGGAGGACTGGCATTCTATTTAAGGGAGCTTCCCACTTACCTTTCAGTGTTCTCAATGTCTGTGGAAACCTGCCGGGCTTGTTGCTGAATATCTACAGGGGATGATGAGGAGTCCTCTAGAGCAGGCGTTTCAGCACTCTCCTCAATTTTGCAATCCAAACTCTTGGTTCCCCCGACAGGTTCCTTTCCTGAGGGAGTGACAGGGTGAGTAAGAGGGGATAAGAAATCATCAATGCAAATTCTGTATCCCAGACTGCAAAAGCTGAGGATGCTTTGAGTCAAATGCTCCATCACAAATGCTAACATTGTGTGTGTGTGAGGGGGCATGTTTTCACAAAAGGTTTTACCTTTTGTGAAAGGTGGCGTGAGGTCAGTGCAACCTGAAAAGTCAAGATAAAAGTAAGGTGCC
Organism: Condylura cristata; assembly: GCF_000260355.1. Taxonomy (NCBI): domain Eukaryota; kingdom Metazoa; phylum Chordata; class Mammalia; order Eulipotyphla; family Talpidae; genus Condylura; species Condylura cristata. Next base: position 43,051,694 of record NW_004567108.1, read on the forward strand.
CTCTTTTGCTGGCATATTGGTGCTTTGTAGCCAGTTCTTAGTGAGTGAGATCAGGTTAGCTCTGGGGTGTGAAACCATGATGCTTTTTGGTTCTCAGATGCAAGGACTGATTTCAAGTGAATAAGTTGATTCTCTCTGGAAACAAATCTCCAAATTGAGTTAGCCCTAAATTTGTATGAAATGAAATGGGAGTTATAGTCCAGTCCAGACAGCCACTGCTCATGTTTTTTATTCTGCTTGGAACATCTGTGTCTCTAAAGGGAGAATCCTGGGGGCATGGGAATTGCTTATGACCGAAGAACTGGGTTTTTAAACCTAGCTTTGTCGGTTAGCTATTCACTAAATCTATCCATTTGTTCACTTGGAAATATTTCTTGAGTTGTCAGTTAAGCTTGATGTTAGAGATATAGAAACGGAAGCATGACAGTCTGTCTCTTAAAGTACTGGAGATAGAAAATTAGCAATTATATAAATAATTACAAAACTGTTGTATAATAGTAATCTGAAAAAAGGGTAGCTCTAGTCTTTCTTTTACTTTTTCATCTCATTTGTATTATAATAACTAGACTAGTTAAGAAATTGTTATAGCCCATATTGATGAACACTTCTGGATTAGCAGCTATATCAGGATACTTCTTAGTTCAGATTCCGTAATTGTACTGTGACTATTTTTGCCATTAAAAACAGAAAAAAACAAACACACATGTGAAGAGTGAATGCTCATGAGAAAACCTAACAGGAAGACATCCCCCTTGGATTCCTGATCTGGACAGAACTAGCAAAAATCGTGTCTCTGTAATTCCAGAAACACAAGGAGAAAGAGAAAACAATTAATTCAAAGGTAATTAACTGTGCAGCTTTCATCAGCTTAGAGTAGAAAGGGACTTCTGAATATTCAGTCAAAACACAAATACAATTTTAATGATGAAAATTTTTGATCCTTTTGTGTGTACTTTATGTCCATGGATCCTGGGTGACAGAATTGCTTTTCCGATTTGATGGCAAACTATTTGGTGGAAATTTGTTAGACAGAAAATTTGGCTTATTATCATATCAGAGGGCATGGTCCTCTTGAAAGCATTGCATAGCATCCGCTGTAGAGTGAGACAGATGAACATTTGCCACCCACTCTGGGTAGAGTCAGCCCTGGGATTTGACTGAAAACAAAGGAGGGTGAGATCGGAGAGGGGCAAAAGTGGGGGCTCCCCACAGACACCCATAGGCTTTTCAAACATATGAGGGAAGGACTTTCTGAAAGCACACACGGTTCCTATTATACTCCTGTGGGACTGAAATGCCTTGGAGGACCAAGGATGCTTTGGGCAGCAAGGAGAATGGGAGAAGATTCACATGCAAATTGACTCTGCTATATGGGCTTTGCCTGGCTTTGGGGATACAGTGGCCTCTGTCCTGTGGTCAGGGTTGTAGAGCCAGACCTTTCATTCCAACAGATATAGGGGAGGACACAGTGGTGTGATTTTCCTCTTGGAGTCTTCTCTTCACCTCCCTCATATATGTATATGTGTGTGTGTGTGTGTACAGAGCGTATTTATATGGGTGTATATAGGTGTATACATCACACACACACACACATATATCTGTATGTACTCACACCTTTTACACAGAAAGGCATAACTGGAACAATATAACAATTCTGTATATTACTTAAATAAAACAGATATCGGGTAATGTTTTCAAAGTAAAGTAACTACTCATATATTCCTGAAATATTCCTATGGATATTTAATGTCACATCATACCCTCCCTTTCCTCATTTTTCAGTGTCCTCTAGATCTAATTCCACTAATGTGAATGAATAAGACTAAAATCTTGGATGTGGGACTTGCAGTTTCGTGTCTTCTGTCTTTCGTGTCTTCTTTCAAAATCTCTGTAAAATTTGCATGATATTTTATCTTCTCTGACTGAAATACCTTAAAAGACAGAAGAACTCAATATAAAGTGAAAGGGTTTTCTTGATAGTTCTGACTTTAGCATGGGCTCCTTCTTGCTACTATCATTATCTGTTCATTGTATTTATATAATGTACCACTACCAGAAATGATCTGCTTATCTATTTATAACTGGTTTACAGTTTACCCTCCCATCCTTTCCTCATCTACCATCTCCAAACTAGACATGTGAATTCTGGGTGACAAGGAACTTTATCTGCATCATTTAGCTCCCTATTAAGTCCAGTATCAAGGACCAAACATAACACATAGTAGGAATTCAGTAGATAAGTAATATTAGAAAATTAATTCCATATGCTACAGATGCTATATAAATTACTTTGCTGTAACTAGATAGTTTGAAATACTTCCAATACTTCCCATGTGAGTGCACATGCATGCTTTACAATGAGTGGGTAATATTCCATAGCAAGGAATTAAGACTGCAGTTGTTCTCTATTTCTACACTGTGTCAAGATTTATACAGGATAGATCCCTAGAACCCAAAGACCCAGAAAAATTGCATAGTATCACATTTTGTATTTTAATACTTGTTGCTGAATTGGCCTCTAAAAGGGCTATAGTAATTTATACTTCACTTCTAAAATAGGAATGAGGGAACTGTTTCTCCATACTGTTGCCAGGACTTCATATTATCAATATTTAATTTTTGGCAATCTGATAGTATAGAATCTCACATTGCATTTTCATTTTTCAATTCCTTTATTACTACTAGATAAATTGATTTTTATGTTAATTGGCCACCTATATTTCTTCTTTATATTTTCTATTTGAATCATTTACCTGTTTAAACAATAGGATTTTCTTATTCATTTGTAAGTATTCTTTCTATATAATAAATATAATATAGATCATGAGTCCATTATACACTGCTTATATCTCTTAATCTCTTATATTTCTTGTTTGTCTTTTCTTTATGTCTTTTGGCTTTGTCTTGTTTATATTTTCTTTTAATACTTACCTATTTTTAACATGTTCAGTTCTTTAACACATCTGTATTTTTATGTACAGTGTCATGAAGGATCTAGAGTATTATTAGCACAAATGAAGTGTCAACTGCCCTACCATTTAATGACTTTACTATTGACTTTACTGCTTTGTCTGATATATTAAATTCCAATAGATATGTGGCTCTATTTCTGGACATGCTAAACTATTTCATATTTATTTATTTATTTGCTTACCCCTATGCTAATTCCATAAGATTTTAATTACTACGGTTTTAGTATGGTAGTGAAAGTTCTCCTTCATTATTCTTTTTAAAAAATGTTTAAATGTTCGAATCCACTGCAAGTGGAACTATAAATTACTACCATCTGGGATTTGGAACTTTAATTAGGGATGAGTCACTGATTACTTTTCAGTATTGTCTAGGTTTAATGGTTTATTTGAAGTTTTTGCTCTTCTTGGGTTAATTTTGATAATTCACTTGTCCTAGAAAACCATCTACTAGATACATTTTTAATAGCATACATTCAAATGTGGCTTTTTTTTTTTGTAAATTTACGTATCCCTAATGCTGTATTTTTATGGCTTCTGATTTCTTTGCAAGCCTTTATATAACTGAAAATACTTCTCTCTCTCTCTCTCCCTCTCTGCTCACTCTTAGCTTCTAGTTAACTATGTGCAAACTAAGTTTCTCTCAGAAGTTGGGTAATATTTTCTTTTGTCTTCTTTCTATATCCAGGAAAGCTTTGTGGGTACTCTACTTGTAGTTTTTGGAAAAATTTTAAGGATATCTTAAATCCAAGTTATGAATTGGCTCCTAAATATGTCTAGGTTTTTTTTTTGGCATTTGACTGACATTGCCAATCTATTTTCCCAATTTATTAATTTGAAAATTTGCAAACTGAAAGCCAACTTGAAAGAATAATCAATGGATATACAAATATCCTACTTTCACCAAAAGGTAATATTTAATCATAGTTTCTTTTAATCTCTTAGTCTCTATGTGTGTGTATATCACACATATAGAAATACATATATAAGCATATATACATAAGTGCATATATTTCATATGTATTTATAGTTTTGATTAAATATCTAAAAATAAATTAGATACCCTAATGACAGTTTACACAGAATACTTAGAATGTTTACTTCCTAAAAAAAGATATTTCTTACATAGCCAGAAAACAATGATCACATAAAAAAATTAACATTAATAAATATGATTTTATATAATACAGTTTGATACAATACCCTTATTTAATGTAGTATCTATATTCAAATTTCTCCAACTCTTCTAATAATGAGCAGCATAGTTTTGTTTTTGTTTTTTTTAATCGAGGCATCAAATAAGGATTATGTACTGCATTATTTGCCAGTTTCTTTATTCTCCGTTCATCTAGGGCAGGATCTTGTCTTTTATTTTTTGTCTTTTTTGTCATTGTTTTAAATGAATAGTCCAGCGGTTGTTTTATAGAATGTTTTTGAAATATTTGTCTTATTGTTTCCACATATCTAGATTCAAAGTAAACATTTTTAAAAAAGATTTATTTATTTGTGCATACAGAACTGGGGTGCAGGCCAGAGGTGCAGGGGTCGTGAGAGGATTCACCAGAGACAGAGTGGGAAGCAAAACAGGTAGATGGAGGAAGTACAATGCTGAGGGAGCAGTGGGCAGGTCAGGAGAGGTCTGCCAGCCATGTGGGTCACCTCTGGGACCTGGGATCAAGCTCTTACTGAAGAGGCTGCGGTTGGCTTGCAGTACTGTCTCCTAACTCATCGCATCACCAGGGAGAGCCCTAAAGTAAGCATTTTTTGCAAGAATGTAACAGATGAGACAGAATATTCTTTTGAGTGTCTTGCATCAGAAAGCAAATGTTTCTGAGCCATTATTAACAACTTTAGTTAAATCTTACTGAATGCTTGCCTGAACTAGTTTCTGCCAGTTTGTGTCAGTATAGAAGCAACCTTTCTCTTTTGCAATTATTAAGTAAACTCTGTAATAATTCATTGAGATGCTACAGGCTTTTTAACTTATACATTTTTTCCCTTTCTTTAGGTTTGAGAATATTTTTCCGTTTTCTTGATTATTCTCTCTATTCTTTCAGAATTCCTATTTTAGATTCAATCTGTAGATTAGTCATCTGTGTTTCTTGAATATCTTGCATAATCCATATGGATTATGTTAGGGCCTTGATCTTTCAGTTCATTCTTATAGGGTCACAGTAATTCGATCAGTCTACTGCAAGTTAGCCTGCCACAGTTTCATAAATATTGGAAGGAGCCAAAAGATGCCTGGGTCAGAGACTAAGACAGTTTATTATCACAGGATAAAAGAATTGAGAGTATGAACATTTGTATTTTTTTCTTGAGTCCTAATTCCCTTAGCAAAAGGCCAGATCCTACCACCACATACAAGAAGCTGTGTGATGGGAGAGGAACCTTGAGCTTCTGGCTCCTGGGTCTCTTATAAGCATATGTGACTTTTGCTCCTAAAGGGACAGTTCTATTACACTGAATTTCAAGCAGGTCTTAACTATGAAAGAAAATACTATCTCTCATTACTGAGGCATTTGCTAAATGACCAAGATAGTGCCTCACTTTGCAAGATATACAAAAATACAAGAGATGCATAAAACATTGTCTCAACATTTATCAATCGATGTATTAATTGAATCTTTATTTGATTTACAATGTTTTTATTTCCAAAAATAGGTGGCTGCTTCCTTCTGTTGCAGACAATTACTATCTCATAGGTATGGCATATATCTGAGTGTACTGATTGCATAGATTGCAGATAATTTTTGCTTCAACTTTAAAAATAGAGTAGTTGCTTGTTTATTGGATCTGGTAATTCCCTTTCAGGGTGTTGATATTCTTCAAAATCTGGTCATTCCTTGATGTGTATTCACACTTGTCTTTGAGGATCTCTCTATATTGTTCTGATGACAGTGTCCTGATTCTGGGGATTGTGGGAAGGGGCAGGATGTGTGGCTGGACGTATATTTTAAGCTTGTCTTCTGTGTTTTCCATCTCCAGTGATAAGTTACCCAGACTCTGTGCCTACTTTTTGGACCTCATGCCTGCTCAGTTCTGAGCAGAACTATTTAGAACTATTATGCAATCACATCTACTGAGCAATTCAGGCTTGGAAAAAATACTTGAATCATGTGTTCACTTCCTTTTTCTTCAATGGCTGTCCTTCTGGAGGTTCAGTGTTTTTTATGCCCTCTCTTGCTTGCTGCCCAGTTATACTAAAGGTCTCTTATTGCTCGATTTGGGGTAATCCAACTTTTCCTGAAGTTTCAAATATCAATTTTTTTTGACAATAGTTCCAGAAATCTTTCATATAATTTGAATCCAAGCTTGAAGTATCTTTGGAATTGATTTCATTTCTTCAGTAATTTTCTCCTGCCTATTTCTTTTTGAGTTTTTCTAGGCTCTGGTTTTCTCTACTCATGTATCATCACCAGTACAATCTCAGTTGCTTTCTACCTTTGAGAAATTCCTGACATTTTATGGTTTGTTGGTCATCCATCCTTGTTTTTCAGAGACATGCGAAAGACTTTTCTGTGTTTGGCAACTACTTTTTCCCTCCTTCTTATAATTAAGAGGGAACATATGACAGGGTTATGGCTTCTGAGCAGATTCTGGGCATTGATGTATGCCCCTTTCAGCTTGGCTCCTACATATATGCCAAACAATCCCTCAAACTCTTCCTCCTCCTCACCCTTGGCTAGTTAAAGAGAATATAAAGGGCACCACTACCCATCCCATCCCAAGTCTGGCATTAAACTAGGACATGGGTAATAATGAAATCTTATTGTTTGACTCCTTTGAGATTCAGTGTTATTTCATGCAGCAGTATCTCCCTTGAAAAATATAAGAATTAATGTGAATTTATTCTTTTCACCATATCTTTTTTTGTTATTTCAGTGAATTTAAGTAGGAAGGAAAGGGTTTGCATGTGTTCAGTGCCACACTTATGGACAAGCTTTACCTTCAATTACATTTTCTATTAACAGATGCAGAATGAAAGCAATTCATTCATTTATTCAATATTATTAATTGAATCTACTCTGCTCTAGGAACTGTGATAAATGCTGGAGGTACAATAATAAACACATATAGTTGCTAACTCTAGGGAGGACAAAAGGAAAGAAACTGCACAAATCCCCATCAGTGTAATCCTTGCCTTAATCAGTGCTGTAGTAATGCACTGGGTATATTGGGTGGGCACCAGCCTAGCCTTGGAGTGCCCAGGAAAAGCTTCCTGCTATAAGGAGTTATGGTTGAAGAAGGCATAGGGGTAGACAGGGTGAAAGAGGAGGGGTACAGTGGAATAGGGTAGACCCTGTGTTCTAGGTTGAGAGAGAACTGGACATGCATGTTCAGATTCCTTGAAGTAGCTCAGGAAGGTGTCTTGAGTGTGGCAAGGTAGGATGTGGGGTAAACAAGTGGAGTGGGAGTTTTTGCTGAGAGATGAAATTGGACAGGTTACCAGGGTTGGTTTATAGATGCTCTTCTAAATTACACTAAGGAGTCAGCAGAGAAGTGCTTCATAGACCTGGCCAGTGGTCAATACGAGTACTTTACTCTACTTCTCTCTCTCCTTTGGCCAATTGTTCTTAGCATATGGAACACCCGTTCATGCCCTAACATCAGATGGGCTCCCTGGGAAAGGGGTCAACCTGCTTTCAAATGGTAATTTCAAGTCAGTGTTTTATTTCACCCAAGAGAATGGATATGCATTGAAAATCATTTCTCATTATGAAATGAAAAATGCAGTCCCTTGAAAAAATCAATTTCAGGCATCAGTGAACAAATATTTGCTCAAGGAGGGGCTGAGGTTGGGAAGGAAAGCTGTTAGAGCACCTTGAAATCACCTTAGGTTGGCTTCAACACTATTTAGAACTAGGACATCAAAAAGTTGGCTACTCTCCTCAGGCTGTTCAAATTTTTACCCTCAGCTCCTTAGGGATTTCTGTGTATTTTTAGGCTGTTTATAGATAATGTAATAGGCATGTTTGAGGAAAAGTTAAGGGAAACCACCCATGAAGCACATACCAGATTGGAAGGGGCTGGTTATTCTTATGTGCCTGAGAAATGGTCAGCTGTTTAGGAGGAACAAAAACACATCTGATTATGGGGCGACAACAAGAGTCCACAGAACACCCTCAGCTTCAGAAGTCCTGCCGCTGACCCAGAAGCTGGGCTTCCTGGATTTAGAGTGTGGGGTCTTTTATCACAGTCCACTCTAGAGATCTGTTTTCTTCTGATGGCTTTTTTTCTCACCCCCATTCTCTATTTGTATTTTCCTCTATTCCTCCTCCCTCCGCCACTCCTCATAGGTCCCCCACTCCGTCTCTCATTTTCCTTCTTGCTCTCCTGCCTGTTTCATTTCAGTGGAAATGTTGCTACACAAAGCATCTCTTTTGAGGTCATTACTTTGGCCTCTAGTATCCAGCAAAGCCAATTTTATCCATTTGTGTAAATTTCCCCAGGAATCAAAATAAAACAATCTTTTCAGAGCTAATAATGTATCACTGTACTATCATTTCCTTGATGTTGGGGTTAAATTTCTTACATCCTTTGTACTCCTGACACATTATCTGCTATAACACTATATATAAGGAAGGCTTTCGGGACAATTTTCATACTGACTGTGAACAACAAAATGAAACTGGTTTGCCTCAGGTGCACGGAGTCTTATCCAAATAGTTACTCTCACTCATGCATTTCATAACTGGTAGGTGCTCTTTAACTCTAAGCACTGTGAAAAGAACTGGGAAAATGTAGGCTGTTTGTTAAGTAATTTACTTTTGCTCTCTCATGTTTCTCAAAAGCATTTAATTTAAATAGAAATAGGTTCTATTAATTCAGTTAGTTGTTTACTTATATTAAAAAATAGTTTCAAAGGATTTTCTGCATTATGGCAAGAAGTTATTCACACTGCCATGAAACATAACGTGGAAAGTAATAATTATATCATTCACAGAGCTCCATTCTTGCCCATACACTGGGAAATCAGTGTTTTCTAATTCAGAAAAGATGCAGAGCTACTGTCTTGCCCAAACTGCCTATGTCCTCTGCTCCTCACGGCACTAGAGTCCCATCACTACCCCAGAAAAGCACCCCTGGAGGTTCCGTGCAGCTGTGTGAGGGAGCAGCAGCCGAGAGGGAAGACAGACAATGGGAGATACATTCTGAGGAGGCCCCTAGGAGGCTTCCACTGCTCCCCTTCCTGCCTCTAAAGTAGAACAATGTATAGAACTCTCTTATGTAATTCCACCTTTGCCCTTTGGGAGTCATGGCCAAACCATGCTCACTGTGGTGTACATGAATGCTGCATTTTATTTTATTTCACAAATCACAATCCTTTCTAGTCAGAATTAAACCTTGGCATATCACCTCTTTCAGCCTCACTATCATCATCTGTAAAATGGAAGAAATAATATTTGAGGGTAAAATGAGATAATTTGTATAAAGCACAAGTAGAAGATATACAGTAAGTAGGAACTATGATCATTGCTAATTTTCCTTTACCCAGCTGATATCTCCTTTGACAATACGTGATGATTATAGTGTCCTCCTCACAGTTTGTTACAGGAGTTAAGAGTAATAGATGGTTTTAGGTTACCACTGGATCCCAGATGTTGGTTATAGTTGTATCCTTCCAACAGTACAAGCTTGTAGTTTTGGGTTATTTGCATTAGATACCAGTGTTTACGGTGTTGTTTCCTTCTTGCAATTCAAGTCACAGATGAAATGTTACCTCCTCAGAGGGTTTTGCCCATCCTGTTTAAGGGAGCCTCCTAGCCACTTTCTATTAAAACACCCAATTCCAGTTTAATTTTAATGATTTGCATGACATTTATCAGTAGTGGGGAATTTTAGAATATTTGCCTCTCTCATTCATTGATCCTTTCTTTCCTTTTTCTACCCTCCCCACAACCATATTTCTTTGCTACATACTCCACAATTACAAGGTTCCTGTCGGCCTAATGGCTAAAGCTCCCAGCACCTAGAACAGTGCCTTAAGTATGATATATATTCAGTGAGTGTGTATTCAAGGAGTGAATGCATGTTCACCCTCAGAATTTGAATCATAGTGTATTTTAAATCTATTTTAAGTTTGATTCTGCTTTACTTCTTCTAATCAACTGTTCTGTTTTAGTATCAATTGCCTCATTATATTGGAAAATAGGTTTTCACTTGTAGCTGTAGTCTATTTCTGTCTTTATGTTGTTTGTCTTGTATTGGCTTGGGTCACTTCCTTTACATTTGTTAATATTGTGCTAAATATAGGGAATCTTCACTGAATATTCCATTCTGTGTCTTGGGTTTGTCCTGTATTTTGCTGGGTAATGACTCATTAATTTCTCGTTAGAGCATCTTGAACTCTCAGCTCCCAGTAGATTTTGGATAAAGATTTTTCACCTTTTAAGCTTTCTCTACTCATTCCTTTTTGTGATTACATTCCCTCTGCAAATCTTCATATCTGTATATATCATGGTGGTACATTTCAGGGAAAGAACTCATCTCAAAGGACCTGGGGACAGTTTTGCTGAAAGTTATGACAGGAAGACAGAGCAACATCAGGAAGGGCAAATAGTTGACAGGGCAAGGAGAGAGGAAAACAAAGATGGATAGAACAAACTTAGAGGTGCAGGGCCTATGTTGAAGGGCATTGCTTCTCTTTTCAGAATTGGGGTACTGCCTAAGCTGATAGAGCAGGGAGAGAATGTGAGACAGAGGAAAAGTCATGGTCAAACAGCAGGATCATCCAATTCCTTTAGAAACTGAGATCCAGTTTCTGCCAATGGAGTGAATGAAACCTGCAATCTCACTGCATCTGGTGGCAGGAAATGGGTGTTAATGGTCACTGTGATGCATTGACTTGGTAATGGGAAAAGTTTTCTGACCTAACTAACTGTGAAGAAATGAGAGTGACTATTTTTCATTATCTGCATAGAAATTAAACTTTGTTAAATAATGATCCAATCATCAACTTAAAGTGTTAGCATATGAAACAACAAAATAAATGAAATTACACCCATCTATCACCTACTTAAAATAAACACAATTTTTAAGAATTACTTCTATGGGGCATATAACCCAGTAGCCTTTATTAAATGTGAATTTTATTTCACATTGGCATAATTCACTTTCATTTTGTTGGCCATGAAAAAAATAATTTTAGTACTGTTTTTCTTCATTTCTTTGGCACTAGCATGTCCTTGTAAAATATAAATTGTTTCCACGTATATTATACCAATCAGACTTATGAGACAGCAAAATTTTAAAAGCACAAAGCATTGAAAGAGCATGAAGATCCACTAAAGATGTTGCTAAGGACTAAGGATACTCACAATTTGCTTAATTGGGAGAGGACAATCTTCATTACTAAATTTAAGCTCACTGTGGGAGCTTTAAAATTATTTAAGGCTTACTTTTTCCCAGAAAGAAACCATATTCTTCACCCCTGTGGTGACCTTCTGTGTCCTGAATAAATTCACAACTACTCAATACCGCAGAAAAACTAAATGTAATATACAATTCTTGCTGGACTTAATGGCTGCAGACAAAAAGGTGACTCAAAACAAACATAAATTAAAAGTACAGATAACTGTGACACAATTTGGCTTCAGTCTCTAATCTCAACAAACTTAATGACTTGCTTACAATTCCTTTCCTTTTCTTGACGAAAAAGAAATAGTAGAGAAGGGGGGGATAGCCAATCTGTGACACTCACACAGACAGAATGGAAATAAGTTAACCTATATATCATCAAAATACTAATTTTTATGTAACATTAAAAGAAACATACCAAAGAGAGCTACTAAGCAGAAAGAAACATCAAATGTTATAAAACTAGAATCGGAAGTTACTGTTCCTTTAAGACCAGGACTATCTGGTTTCATTTTTCCTTTTAAGATGGAAGAGTGGAGGGGGGTAAATCTGTTGTAATATAAGTTAGACCTTGCGTTGAGCAGACATGTGTAGGCACTAATAACAACACACAAACTGTGAATTGTTAGATTTGAAGTTCAGAGTAGTAGAACTCAAGGATAACTAATGCCATATAGGTTACTAATAAACATGTTTGGAATGAATGAATGAATTAAAAAAAAACAAAGATTTATGGCACTGATTACTTAAAAGAGGGGCCTTAGTTTTATCTAGAAAGTTAGGCCTCTTCCCTAGTCCAAAGCCACATCAGAGTTATCCCGTTTTGGATAGAAGGTATTATCTTGCAAAAATGTCTGATATCTTAAATCTTTATCAACAGACTTTTTTCCTCAGTTGATATGTGGTTATTTATGCTAAGACATGATGTAAAAAATAAAGATGCAGATACATACATATCTCTGTAGACCTATAGATCTCTACCTACTCCTCATAACCCCTCTACCACTCCCTCTTCCTAAGCCCTCTTTCTATCTCTATTTCCTGGGGAAAAGGGACTGATTTCTTGCCATATCCACAACTTTGCCTGAAATTTGTAGACACATATATTTCAATTTCTATTCCATTGTTTAGAGTCTATACATACTTTTCCTTAATCACACATTTTTACTAAGTCCCTTTGTAAGTCACATGAACAGTAAGTCACTCCCCTGCCCCCTTCTCAGTTCTTGAGATAAGGACGGAGACCTGAAGATGAGGTGTTTGCATTTTTTTTTCTCAACCCCTAGGGTAAGGTTTCTCAGCTGTATGATTCCTCTTTGTCTACTTTTGTGAGCAGACACTGTATGCTTCTTGGTCAAGACATGTTACATCAATGAACTTTCCCAACTCAAAGCTTAATACTCTCTTGACTGTGGCTGGTGAGCCGATTCCTTCCTTGACCCATTGCAATTGATGGCAGTTGATGGTTGCTAACATGCATTTTCATCCTTTTCAACTTAAGCCTCTCAGATCATAATCTTCAGCAGTTTTTGTCTATTTATGTGTATTATTTGGAGACTTCTATACATAGGTTATTCTACTATTTCCAGTAATACTGTTTCCAGTAAAACTGAGTGATATTTGTTGACATTTTCTATGTTATCCTGAGACTGGAAATATACATTCGCAAATGGTACAAAGAAAGCCAAGAATCCAAAACAATAATTAGAGTTAATCTCTTAGTTGGAATGAAAAAAAATATTGGAATGAATAAAGAACTAGGAAAGACATATAGTACAAGCACAGGACTAGAAAAATTAAAAAGTATTTCTTTAATGAAGCCAATCTTCTCCTAAGAGCTAGTGATTTTGGCATTCCAGAAATTTCCAGGAAGTTTGTCAAGGGTGTATTATCATGCATATGCTTTCTACTGTTTTATTTTCTTGGGTTTAATGACTTTCTTTTGGTGCCCACTGCTAATCACTTATTTCCATCTTCAAATTAGCTTTTAACTCTAAAAATTACCATTTTCTTTACTACTATTTTAGGAATTTCTCATCAGTGAGAGAGCCTCATTGCTTTAATTGTACTTTAACTCTATCTATATATAAGTAACAATACAAAAGTTGTTGTATATACAGTCTGGAAACACAATATACTTGCCAGGAGTGGATTTTATAAACATACACACACACACATACTCCCAAAAGAGTAGAAAAATATGGTTTGCTGATCACAGATGATCAGAAGTGTACAAGAATATTCAGTTGGAAAAATAGTCCTAATGAATTGTTTTGTAAAAGTTTTTTTCAGTAGCAAAAAAAAAATGGTAAATTTAGAGGAGTTTCTGGTTCAGTAGGTCTGGGGTTAGGGCCAAGAATTTACATTTTTAATAAGTGATGCTGATACTGCTAGTTCAAAGACTATACTTTCTGAGAACCACAGTCTAATTTCCGTGGTTGTGTCAAGGATTTGTGGCAAAGCCTGCCGTGTGAGCCATCACACAGCTCATGCTTATTAGAAGCACCTACAATGTCTGCATTTGCTTTTCATCAGTATGGGAATAAGGCTGAAAGTATACAACATAGTTGAATAGAGAATGGCAAGGCAAAGGTTTGGAATTTTTAATTTTTATTTAATTGGTAGGGTGACTTGTTTTTATTTCAAAAGGTAGAACAGTTCTCATTATTTGTTTTATTTCACCATAACCTGAAGGGCTTCCCACTTCAGAAGGTCATGGACAGAATCCTAGAGTAAGTATTTTAATCTAGAACCCTGAATAGTTTTGAAGCAGATTTTCTAGCGTATCACATAACTTTCATATTAGAAGAATAAGACTCAATGGAGACTTAATGTTACCTGGGGGTTTATCATTAAATATGCGTATGAAGTATATTCTTTCAAGTTGTTTATTCACATAAAGTTAGGTGCTAGAGCAGAAAGCAGGTTATTATTATTTTTAAAAAGTATTAGGAAGGAAACAGATCAGAGACCTGGCAATGAAAACAAAAGAAAGTGAAGATTAAATTATGAGATCAATAAAGAAATGTGTTTTTTCATTTGTGTGATCAAGACCAGATACAATAAGGAAGAACTCAGCAGGTGAGAATCTTTTATTTTTAAATAGGTTAAGAGAAGAGTTATCCCTTCACAAGTCAATCGTGAAAAGAAGACAAGTAGGACTGATGGCAGATGGTGGCTAGGTGGCAAGCTGGGGAGCTAGAGCAAGGGGGGAGTGGAGGTCACTGGGCATGTGGGTCATATCATCAACAGGGGGGATTTTAATGACAACATGGACATGAAATACTGCAGGTGTAGCCAATACAGTGCCAGGGTCTGCACAGACAATCTAGACATACCCATCATGATTGAGAAGAATGAAGATGCTTTTCTATATACCTGTTTATGTGTGACTATGTGCATGTGTGAGTGGAAGAGAGAGAAGAGACTGAGAGAGAGAGAGGTCAGGAAGGACAGAACCAATAACTACCTGTTGGGATGTCATCAGTTTGCATATCCAATTTTCTTTTTCTAATTTTTTTTTGAGATTTTCATTTATTTATGCATGCAAGTGCTGGGGAACAGACGGGCAGGAGGGTGAAAGGATTCACCAGAGACAGAGTGAGGAGCAGAACAGACAGATATGCTGAAATACACTGCTGAGGATAGCAGCAGGCAAGACAGGAGAAGTCTACATGTCATGTGGGTCAGCTCCCTGGCCAGGGGTTGAATTTGTGCTGCATGGGCTGTGGATAGCTTCATAGTGCTGCGCTTCAACCCCTGTACCAACAGAGAGGCCCCCCCCCATATCCTATTTTCTTATCAAACATTAAGAGTGTCATGGAACTAATATCTCTAAACACGTTCATTGTATTCATAACAGAGATAAAGATGGAAACATTTGAAAGGTCAGCCTTTATGAAAAGTAAGAAAGAATAAATCCATATATTGAGAAAATATTCGCTCTTTGAAACAAGGTAGCATAATCTGATTTTTGGTTCTACTGTATGCATACATATAGGTAGACATAAAATTTGATTGTTTAAAATAGCATTTTATTGATTTATACTGACGTATAATACTGTTCAAATTTGGGGAGTGCAGTGTCACACCTTTGTATATTTTTATGGCCCATCACCCTACCATGAAGTTTTCATGCCTCTATCAAATTGACCCCTTATGCCTTTTATTTCCACTCTCTTTCCCTTCTCCTCTAGTAACTTTCCAGTCTGAGAGTTACATTTGTTGTATTTTGTTACCTTGCTTTGGCTACTTCACTTAAGAAAGTGTTCAGTAATTTTCTATCATTTTCTTATGGTCAGTGTAATCACCTCAGATTGCATCTGTGTTGTAGCAAAAGGTAAGAGTTTGTCTTTTTAACAACTGCATAGTATTTCATTGAGTATATATTCCACAGTTTTATCCATTCATCTGCTGAGTTGTTTCCACATATTGGTTATATGGAAAATGCTGCTATGAAAATAGGGGTACACTTTTTTTTTCAAATTAATATTTACATATTCTTTGGATAAATGCCTAGAAATTGTATTGCTGGGACATGTGGTATTTATATTTTTAGTTTTTTGAGGAAAGATTTGATTTTTGTAAGTACTTTATCATGTCATTTAGTTCCTTTGAAATGCTTGCTCATTTCATTTCAAATTTGTACTTGAACTGGTTCATTTCCTCAATGGTCATTCTTTTACTTTCCTAACTGAGCCTAATCTTCAGCACCTAGCTCAAATTCCACTTTATACAAGATTTTCCCTAAGTATGAGAGTTTACCGACTTTTTCTAACTCTGAATTTAAGCCATATGCAGGGATTACTGTTCATGCACCACCCTCATCCTCCTGAACTCAAGAGCAAAATAATCACATTCATGTGGTTCCCCCCAAACTACTGTCAATGAACTAAAGAATATACAGCTTGAGCCCTCCAGTGAAAGAAACATCTGGCTTCCTCCCCAGCATCCATAATATTCCAACCTCCCTATTGTGAAAAAGCCACTGGCTAAAGGAGGCTGACTCCTCTCTGACCACTAGTAATGGGCCTTGACTGCCTTAGCCAGTCAGTATAATCCCACCCCTCCGTCACAGTGGCTGATTCATCCAGTGGTGTGATTTGACCTGGGGTAATCATTATGAAGATCAGGATGATCAGGATGTTTGATCGACTGTAATGTGAGAATTCTCTCTTTGCGAATCCTGTAGTGTGCAGATATGATGACTGGAATTGTTGGGATCAGTCTGCCCAAGCAGGGAGGGCAGTGTGACGGGCAAGCTAACACCCAGGGGAAGGTAGAGCCTCAGAATAGGAGCCAGAAATCTGATCAACCTGTGGCCAATGTCACAGTTCTTACATAAGTGTCTTTCTGACCTACAGCTCTTAATTTTTTGCCACCTCTGGAGGCTTCAGTCATTTGAGCCAATATATTTCCTTCAGAAATTAAACCAGGAAGAGGAGTCTTATTATTTGTTGAGTTTCTCCTATTTTTAAATCCTTAGGACACAGTATGTCATTTGTCTTCTTGCAACCTAATTCTTTTAGGAAAATAGCAGTCTTGTAAATTCATTATGTATTTTTGCTGCTTATGCCAATTCTAACCAGTCACAAGTGGCGTGATAATTAATTTAGAACTGTTTCTACCACAATTTCTGTTCAAGTTGATTAGTTTGCTATGCATTTAGAGGGTAGTGATAATTTATATCATGCACTACTTGAATGTATGCATCCATTCTAATTGTGTGTAAACAATATACTATATACAGTAACTTTACAAAAGATGAGCTTTAGTATAACATTCCTCAGTTATTATGGCAATATATAAATGCATATACCTTTTCGATGAAACTGAAGAGACCCCAGTAGACATATGGATTTTAGCATCTCTGTTGTGTACATTTCTAAGCAGCACTGCAGCTGGATATAAAGTCGACAGATTTCTGGATGGATCTCACCATCTTCTGGGCTGCAACAGAATGAAAGTGAAAAGCTATGAGCATTCTCCAGATTTCCCTCATCAGCCATTTGTCTCATTTCTGGGAAGGGAAAATGCTCAAGAAAGATTCCTTAAAACCTTGAGTCTGAAATGTAGGACTTTCTGCTTTTAAGCCAGTGACCAATGTTACAGTTCTTACATAAGTGTCTTTCTGACCTACAGCTCTTAGTTTTTTCAGCAGCAGATTTCTGCTGGAAGCCTCAAATCATAAATGTTTTAAGTATTTGAAAATAACAGACATTTTCAGTTTAATTGTTGGAACCAATTTCCTAAATTTATTTAAATTATAGGAATATCCTATCCTATCGGGGGATATTAAAAACTCTTATTTTTAGAGAAATTAATGAAGAGCTTTCAACTAGGAGTTATAAAGTCGTTTAGTGTTAAGACCATGGCATAATGTGATTAGAGAGCCAGGACACAAATTACTTTTACCAAAGTCTTTTGTGTCAGTGTAATCAATATTCCTTTATTATTTTATGTGTTTAGTTTATAAAATATCAAATGTTTTTAATGAGAAAACAAACTTTTAAAAAATAAGAAGAGTAATAAAATTCTAATAAATAGGTTTAACAGTTCAAAGTTAAATCTCATGCTCTAAAATGTGTTCTAAAGATTTTGAGCCTTTCTCCAATAATTATGACAAAGCATGTTTGTGTGAATATGATAAAAGCAGGAATGATCGCTTCAATTTTTTTGATTAAGAGAAGAAAAGCTAATTGCCGATAAAACTATTTTCTATGCAACTAAAATAGCATGTGTTGGATAAGGCAAACTAAATAAAAAGGAATGAAGTTTAGAGATAGGTTGGACATGGAAGGTGACTCACAGTGAACTGTCAAAGGTCCTGATATGTTATTCTTATTTCATCACCTTTCATTTAAAATGCAATGAAATCTGATTAAACAATGTGGCATTTGGATTTGATTCATTTGTAAAGTGGGTCAATGGTAAATGTCAAGAGTAATTAATAGATAAAGTGGTGGTTTCATTTTTATTTAAGTTCAGGAATCACAGTAAAAAGAATTTATATTCACATAGCCCTTTATCTCGATAACTATCATTATAATCATGATAACTCTTACTGATTATTTTCAACACTTATTTAGTAGATGAGCCCTTTTATTTAACTACATGGCTTATATAACACAGAAAAATGCAACATTCTTTGTCTTTGTACACTGATGGCTGCACAGTTTGTGTCTTTCCATTGTCAGAGCAAAACGCTTCAAAAAGTTTACATGCAAAATTTTGTTTTATCTGAAAAATAAAAACTACATTACGTTCTCATTTGAGTCACATGGTTCAGCCCTAGGACAACATTGGAAGCAAATGAATCTTGGCAAAAGTCCTAGCTTTTCTTCCAGAACTTCTCCCACACGTACCTTCTACCCTCAGGCTGTCTCTTGCTCCTTGGAATTCTCCCCACCCCACCCCCACCTCCTCTCTCTCCTAACACACACACACACACACACACACACACACACACACACAACTATACTACATCTCATCTTTGGCTTTTCCAAATGACAATCCCTCTTGGCATTTCTAGACTCTGAAGAAATAATGGACATTAATGGTTCATTTAATAAAAAATAGATCTGATCTAGTACCTGCTAATACATTGACTTTGATAGAAACATTTGAAGAATATGTCTTTTCCCAAAGGCAGCTAGAGGGAAAATATGTCAAGCAGGCAGGTCTTTTCTGTACTGCTTCATCATCCCAATCATCGCTGTCTGTTTTCACCTACGCATAGCATGGGCTCTGGTGGCTCATATGCAGATTTTTAAAACCTATAATAAACCTGTTGTATGTATTGTACACTTGATGAGTGGGACAATTAGCCAGTGCAGTGTCATTCCAAAGCATGGAGTATACTTATTTTCAGAAGTACAAAATATGTGCCTAGTGGCTTAGTTCCCAAAATATGCAAAATTCATATATAGATGACATTTTATGTAATTGAAACAAATGACTACCATATTAACATATCTTAAGAGCCAGAATATTTTATTACTTTACAGCTAGACAGAGAGAAGTAGTTATATATTAAATGATTCTGAAAAGAGGCAAGTCAGAACAGAGGTTAATTCCTAATTTTTTTTAAATAAAATTCCTAATTCTTAACATTTTCTTGTTGGCCATCTCCCAATGCCTCTGTAGCCACTGGAAATTCTAGAAGCTGTTGGGAGCATTATGTCCTTCATAAAGGTTATAGGAAGGGACTCAACCAGTTCTCTCAGAAATAAAATCTGCCTAACAAAAATTAACTTGTGTTAATATTGCCTTGTGAGTGTTCTAGTTAAAAAGTGACATATCTACTCAGATATTCTTTAATATCTTGGAAAATTGAAAGAAAGGAGCTAGTTATTGAGTAGTGAAAAAGGTAAGATGTCTTTTATGTTTGTGTTTCACAATGTCTTGATCAAGTTACCAAAAATGCATTTAAAGACAAATTTCCAAATGAATTATAATATGTCTAATGTTATAAGTAGTGGACTTAAGTACATTTTTGAGAAGCATTAAAAAATTAGGTTATTTTCATAACAAATGAATAAGAGTCAGCATGGAAAAGAGAAGAAAAGTCAAGAAAACAGCTATTTCAAATCTGAAACTTCCTAGGGATAAGTTATGGGCCTATGGAAGAAACATTTACATTAAAACAAAACTAGACCAATGGACTTTCTCCAGGGATTAGAAGCATCTTATCTTTGGAGGTCACTTTACCACATATGACATGCTTGGTCTAGAATGATTCACTCATATTAATCAAGTTTAGGTCTATGAAAGTCATCCCTGAGCTGATAATCATTCAATTCAGTCAAAGGAATTTTATGAGATAGTGATAAGGAGGTGAATATTTTTTTCTAGTGAGCATAAATCAAGAGCTAACCTGATTGTTTTGAGTCATTTGAAAACTTTAATATTACAGAAAAATATCCCCCAAATCAGCTTCAGTATTTCAGTAATTTGGAGCTTAAGTGCAAGCCAAAACATTAAAAATCACTGCCACGTTATGAATCTTTCAATCAACCTTTTAAAATATAAGAATTGTATAAGATCAGGATTTAATGCCTTAATCATATGGTTTAACAAACCTGAACCAGTATAATAATAGGGAAACATGAAACAGATAATGCCTTGGTTATTGCTTGACCATGGGGATGCTTTTCATTGTGGATTCTCTCTCTTTTTTAAAAGATTCATTTATTTTTGCATACAGAACTGGGGTATAGGCCAGAGGTGCAGGGGCAGTGAGAGTTTTCCCGAAAGCCAGAGTGGGGAGCAGAACAGGCAGATCAATGAAGTACACTGCTGAGGGGAGCAGCAGGCGGGTCAGGAGAGGTCTGCCATGCTATGTGGTCACCTCTGGGGCAGGCGGGAATCGAACTCATGAGGAAATGGCTTTAGCTTCTCAGTGCTGTGCATTTACCCGCTGCGCCACCAGGGAGGGCCGATACTCTTATTTTTAATTCAAAAAATGGTATTACAAGTACCCACCAGAGTGGCTACAATCAAAAAGACTGACAATACCAATTATGGATGTTGTAGAGCAACAGACTCTCATCCAGTGCTGGTGGGAGTTAAAATGGTGCAACTCTTATGAAACAATTTTTGGAAGTTTCTTATGAAACCAAACATGCACTTACCCTATGACCTGGCAATTCCATTTCTAGGTATTCATGTAAAAGAGATGAAAATAAAAATCACAAAAAGACCTCTGTAGGAATGTTTATAGTAGTTTTATTTAGAATAACCAAAAATTGGAACCAGTCCAACTGGACTGTCTATTAGAAGAAAAGTGAACAACAACAAAAAACTAGTAAATTCCTTCAATAGAATAATATTCAGCAATTACAAGGAGTAAACTCCTGCCCATAACATGAATTAATCTCAAAAAATAAAATATACAGATTCTGGGCCCTCCCTGGTCGTGCAGCGGGTTAAAGCACAGCACTAAGAAGCTAAAGCCACTTCAGCATGAGTTCGATCCCCAGCCCCAGAGGTGACCCACATGGCGTGGCAGACCTCTCGTGAACTGCCCACTGCTTCCCTTAGCAGTGTACCTCGTTAGTCAGCCTGTTCTGCTCTCCATTCTGTCTCTGATGAATCCTCTCACCACCCCTGCAACTCTGGCCTGTACCCCAGTTCTGTATGCACAAATAAAAAATCTTTAGAAAAAATACAGATACTATATGAAGCTATATACAGATACTATAATAAATACAGATACTATGTAAAATAAACTAGATACTATCTGACCCCATTTACAAGAAGTTCTGAGCAGATGAGATGAAACAACAGGGACAAATATTAGACCACTGGTGAAGAGAGATTTGCCTCAGTATGTGGGTAATGGCCCAAATCTAGGTAGAGGTTTGAATTACATAATGTAATATTTGTCATAATTTACTGAAAGGTACACAGAAAATTTGTGCACTTGGTTAAATGTGAACTTAAAAAAAATATTGAACTCCAGTTAATAATATGCACAAACTTAGGGGTAGTTACTGATATCTGAAACTTCAGAAAAATGCAGGTTGCATAGGAGATGGACAGACACCTAGGTATGTGATTAAGCAAGTAAATAAAATGTTTTGCTGTATTATTTCGAATCTTGACAATGGATATTTCACTCAATGTCCAGGGACTCACTTATCCTTAAATAATTACATAGCATAAATTGAACATATCAACTGGGAAGCTTCATGACAATAAGGTCAACTTCAAGTTTGAAACAGGTATTTTTAGTTATAAAATGACAGGGCCCCAAATCTGTCTGCTCTTTTGCCCAGTATGCCAGACTTTGTTGTTCTCTGCAGCTGCTAAAAGCTTTTTAAAAACCAGAGAAATGTTTGTTTTGAATGTCTGTCTCTAATGCAATGGTTTATATATTTAGTTGAAGGAAGTGAGATATAATAAAGGAAAATGGGTTCTGGAATCATAAAACTTAGCTCTAAATATAGATGTAGCTGCTTATAATTGTGATCTTAGGAAAATTTTATCTTGTGTGGGCCTCAGTCTCCTCAGCTGTGAAATAGGTGTAGTAACTATTCACAACTGAAATCTCTCAAGGTTGGTGCAGGAATCAGAAGAGATCATGTGTGGGAAAACAAGTAAAAACTGTGAAAGATTGTTAGAAGCTGGCTGCAATCCATCTTAACACATCAAAATTGTGTTGACTTAACTTTAAACTTTCATAGGATCTGTAGCTTTACAAATTATCTACTAATCTATAACATTCTTTGTTTACAGTTCTCAAATGTGAATCTTGGTTAGATAAACAGGCCATTAAGCCTAGAAAAAAGGTATCACCTCATTGACAACGACTCAGCATTGTAATCATCAAGTGATGACAGAAAAACACTTGGGGCTGTCAACTAGCAGAGATGTAAACCAGAAATCCTGCGCAGAAAATCTACTCAAGTTTCTTTCTTAAAAGTCAGTTCTATTGCTGGCTAGTAAGTCAAAAGGCAAAGAAGCGTAATGGGCTGGGAAGGTGGAGATAGGGAGTGAGTGTGTAAAAGGATGATATAAAGGATGATATTCTTTGCTTTATTTTTCAGAGCAAATAGCGAGAGAGCAAAGGGATTAAACAACTAATCTAA
This sequence comes from Condylura cristata, assembly GCF_000260355.1. NCBI lineage: Eukaryota > Metazoa > Chordata > Mammalia > Eulipotyphla > Talpidae > Condylura > Condylura cristata. The sequence goes on from NW_004567108.1 coordinate 43,074,615, forward strand.
GGGTAACACTCTCCAGGGTATCTCTTCAAATACCCCCATGGTTTCCTCTGATGGGTCCTACTTACAAGGAAACCCAAATTCTGTGCCAAATTCATGAGGCACAGAGCCCAGAAGCCAGTCTTCATGTGCTTTTTGTGAAGGAGACTTCTCAAGGTGGCCTGTGAGTTTATGTAATCAATGGATAGTCAGAGGACAGGGAGGGCCCGCACACGCGCCTGTGTGCAGTGACCCAGTTGTTATTTTTGGTTTTAAGTTCTTAAAGGTGATTATAGAATCTATCCAAGTTTATAAACAGAAAACAGTTTTATTAAAAGACTACACCATTTTTTTTTAAAATCAGGACATGTATAGCAATTAAAAGTGAATCAGAAGAGGATGAAAACATTTCAACATACATACATATATATATATATAATATATATATATATATACATATATATATAATAGTTGACTCTCCTTATTGACTCCATTTTTTTCATAATCTTCCTTTAGAGAGTTTTTATGAAACTTATTTCTTAGGTGGAAACCTCTTGCATTTTCTTCATAGAAAGTCATAGCAAATTCAGTTCCCCAGGAGCCTTTGAAGACATAATTGCAGTAATTCCCTGGCTTCACAGTTTGCCATTTCATGGGAACACAAGGCACGGTATAGTCCTTGCCACTGAACATGAGTTGGGATCAAACTTGGCCTTGGAGCTATTTTGGTTCAGTCAGAAATGAAATGACTTTTAACAACAAAGTGAAACCTGAAGTGCAACTGAATTATCTTTGGATGGTGACCTTGGGTACTTTTATGCAAAGGAACCCAGCCCAGAGAGGCCAGAGTGGGAAGCAGAACAGGCCCACTACAGAAATAGCTGCTGAGGGGAGCAGAGGGAGAGACAGGAGAGGTTTGCTGCACCATGTGGGTCACCTCCCTGGCTGGCTGGAGGGGACTGAACTCAGGCTGATGTGGTGAGTCACCACAGGTCACAGTGCTAGTCTGAGACTTAATCCCTCAGCCACCAGGGAGGCCCTATTTTCATATTTTAATATGTAAAATATTTTGGCATCTAAAATCAAGATTTTCAATTTGATACAGTTTTCACCTGAGTTACGTGTTACATTGGGAAGAATTCAAAGTTAACATTTACTTTTTCCTTATTACATATAACTAACAATGTAAAATTTTGATCAACACTGTAAGAGTTAGTTATGACATATCAGTTATATTAGTTATATAGTCTTACAATAATTGTTTGTCCCAAAGGCCTCTCTTTCACGTGAGACACTTTATTAGAGTATAATCTGGGGGGAGGAATAACAAAAGACCAAATATGGGTCCAAGATATGGGCTGGTCTGGAATTCTGTTCTTTATAATGATAAAAATATTAAACCAGAAAAGTTGTTTGGGTAGAGCTTATGGTGGAAAGATGACATCTATTTATCATTTTAATAAATATAGCAAATATATATAGTTTTCTAGGCTTCAGTACTGCCAAATTAGCTCTCTGGTCTATTCTTTTGATTTCAGAAAGGATTTAGAAAAGAGTTAGGACTTTTTATTTTTACAATATTTTGCAGCCTGCATTTTTAACTTAAAACTCCTGCCCAACATAGACATTCTTTAAATATTGTATCTAATAAGATTCCATGGTGTCATTCTGTCATTCTATTGGCATGCAATCATAATTTATATTTTTTGCATAACTCAGAAGCTGATACTTCATGCCACTGTGAAAATGTGAACTTGTAGACAGATGTCAGTGCTATTTTCTACAAAAAGGCAGAAAGCGCGATGCAAACAGAAGAGGCCAATACATAGAAAATACCCTGTTCAATGATTACTTTTCTCATTGGTTTGTCAATTTCTTGAGTTCAGGAAATTTATCTTATTTAACTCGATAACCTCCAATACTTAGCAGATCATCTGGTTTCAAACAATTCCCCAATTCCCCATGGGTCCAACGTGAATGGAAGAGATGGGACTGGTGCTCAGCCAGTGCTGCTGCTTCCACTCCTACCCCCTTTCAGCATTAGAAATTGGTTTCTTTTCTTTCAAACCTTTATATATATATATATATATATGTGTGTGTGTGTGTGTGTGTGTGTATATATGTGTGTGTGTATATATATATATATATACACACATATGTATATATAATAGTTCGTTCTTAGATCATTTTTGTGCCTTTTTCCATCTCAGTTGTAATCCCCGTGGGCTTCCCATCACCAAACCACCCATGTGCCATCACCATAGTCCAGAGCATCATCCCCCCCACACACACATTGTTTTTGATCCCATTCCCCACTCCACCCCATAAAATGTCTCTAGTATATAGTTGTTCACTATTATTATTACTTTCCCCCTCTGGTCCTTTATACTCCTGCTATGAATGAAACCATTCAGTATTTTTCTTTTTCTTTCTGGCTTATTAAGAATGATCCCTTCTAGCTCCATCCATGTTGCTGCAAAAGGCATGCATTTATCTTTTTTGATTGCTGAGTAATAGTCCATTGTGTCTTTGTACCACATCTTTTTAACCCAGTCATCTACTTTTGGGTATTAGGTCAATCCTCTTTTTTTCTTCAAACTATTTTCAAAAGAACACAGGCATGATAACAGACACTTAACGCAGATAAATAAAAAGAAGCATACTAATAGCACAGGTATTCATTATTAACATGTAGGGGTATATTTCCTCCAAGATTAATAACCTCAAAAACAGTGAGATTTTTCCCATGGAGTGTTTCCTTCCCACTTAATATAGTGCCAGGCTCCTTAAAGGATCATTAGTTAAAATTAATTAAAATGAACATTCCAAGTTTATGGATGGTGGTCAGCCTGAGCCTGGCACTGAACAGGATGGGCCATGTGGAACAGGTAATGCTATCAAAGGGAAAGATTAGTAAGTTCATGTTCAAGTCCAGGAGGAGGGCACATTTTGATGCAGTATTTCATTCACATTCCCTCGAAGGAAAACATATTAACAGCTTCCACATGAAGCATCGAAGATCTAGAGTCAGACGGTTCTGGGTTAATATTCCTATGTCATCACTAGTAACGTAAAGACTGGGAAAATGTGTTAGCCTCTCAGTAACACTTCAAATACTGAGTTAAGAGAGTACTACATATGTCATAACATTATTGGAAAGATTTAGGTAAAAGTGTGTGTGGAGACTATACAGTATGTAGTCAGAGCAGACATAACTAATGGAGATGAAGTCCAGGGAGGCAGTTTCTGTGCATTCTGTCTAGACTTTCTTAGACCTTTGTTATTAAACTTCCTTACTACTTAATGATTAATTTCAATAATATTATTTATTTCCTGCTGTTCAGAAAGGGTGAATTTCGGTGGTGGGGGAAAGGAAAAACATTACCTTTTCTGAAGTCTTATTTATTTTAGTTTAGTCTTTTAAAGATTTGTTTTATTATGCATACAAGAATGGAGGTGCAGGCCAGAAGTGTGAAGGGAGGGAAGGCTGAGAGGATTCACCAGCATGGGGAGCAGGACATGCAGATCTACTGAAATACACTGCCCAGGGGCTCCACAGGTGAGAGAGGTGAGGTCTGCTTGCCATGTGTGTCAGCACCCTGGCTGGGAAGTGAACTTAGGCTGCAGTGGCTGCCTCTATCATCATAGTGCTGAGACTTAATCCCTTGTGCCACTGGAGAGCCCTTAAATCATTTTATAAGAATTCATGGTGGACCTCCCTGATGGCACATTGGGTTAAAGCGCAGCACTACAAAGTAGCTGCAGCCACTTCAGTTGGGGTTGATCCCCAACCCCCGAGGTGACCCACATGGCACAGCAGACCTTCTGACTGGCTCGCTGCCTCCCTCATCATTGTACTTTGTCGATCTGCCTGTTTTGCTCCCTACTCTGACTCTGGTGAATCCTCTCACCGCCTCTTCACCTCTGGCCTGCACCCCAGTTCTGTATGCATAAATAAGTGAATCTTAAAAAAAAAAGTTCATGTGTTTTCCATGGAACTCATCAGTATTCTGTGGTGTTTTATGATAACATACTCTAATGTCTCCTCTAATACAAATTAATTTTTCTGAATGGTAACAGAAAACTTGTAATGTTTTATTCCTTACTTGATGTTGATGTTATCTTACTGCCATCAAAATTTCAACTAAATAGCACAACCATGGAGAGCTACATGTACTTTTTTTCTCTCTCTTCCTTAATAATGAAATAAAGTGAAACATTAGCTGACACACGGTGATAGGGCTCTGCACCTTTTCCGATGGTTAGCTCAGCAGCAGAAACGGCTCTTCCAGGCAGACAGACGTATGGCAGGAGACAGTGATTAACGAATATCTAGCCTCTCCAATGGAGGCATTATTTTTGATTTTCAAAATAGCAAAATAGCATTATATAAGATCATGAGGCTTTGGGGGGGGGGAGGTTTGTGAACTTCTCATACAAAAGAGTTGAAGGTAAGTCAGTCCATGCTTTTTCTGTCTGTGCATTGGATTCAACATCAGTAAAATCCAATGTAACTAAGTGGAAATTTAATAAGTGCCAGATACCAAGCACTTCCATCTCATTTAGTTCTCACAATGCATAGGCCTATTAAGTGGTTACTGTCCTTAGCCTTAATGCACAGACTGAAGGAAGTGAGGCCTAAAAGAGGTTATAGAACTTATTCAAGTCATGCAAATAATAAATGCAGTGATAATACTTAAACCTTTATTTATGCTTTTAACTGCTGCCACATATTACTAAAACTGAGTGCTTAGGAACTAAACTGTGTTTTTTACCGGCTCATTCATTCCATACATCATTATTGAGAGCATACTTTCTACAAAATATTGTGTTGGCAATGAAATAATCATTTTATTCTACTTGTCCTTTGTTGAAGTACTAAATTTTTGTGGTTTCAAAGTCAGTACTACTCCTAGCTCTCCCACTTCTCCATTAATAATTAGTGCACAATGATATTTGATGACTACCTCAGGGAAATGCAAAACATTCAGAAGCTTAGGTATTCCTAACACAGGAGGTACACCAGGCTAGGCAGGCTGGTATGTGGGGAAGTGGGGAAAAAATGCCCCTGAGTCTGGGGTGGGGTACCCTTAAGGCCCCCCCATAATCCCTCTAAACAAAGCAGTGAGAATGGGAAAGGGGCATGGTATGAACTGGGAATGGAATCCTCTTTCTAGCTCTTGGTGTGTCCTTTTCTGTCTGCACAAAAACAAATTCACTAAGGAGGAAGTGGGAGGCTGCCATTGATACTGTCCATGGGTATTGTTACCTCCATTTACCCAAGGAAAGGCAAAAGAACCCAGAATGCAAAACCAGATGGGAGTATCCAAATATCACCACAATTGACAATTAATTCATTGAATAAATGAACAATGTGGTAAAATAGTTCTGTATTAAAATTCATTTGAAGGAAAAGATTGTCCATGGAGAGTGTATAATTTACATATTGAAACAATCAAATTAAGAAACAAATTGAAAAACAAAAAAGGAATCCAGGATGCAGTGTGAGGTATCTCTTTATCACTTTACTGTGAATGTGACTATCTCAGCATCAGAGAAGTGAATATTATAAATTATTTGCAAGGTATTTTAGAAGCAAGAATAGAATAACTATATTGATGCAAAGATATGAGAGTGCTGGTGGCTAATGGCATCACTGAGTTTAGAACATCAGAGTTTCAAAATATTAGGTGGTCTTCAAATTTTGTATATCACATATCCCCATGAAAAACACTAAATGTGCACTAAATGTACACTTCTAATATACAATGTGTTGATAAATTATCCAGATACAATGGTATTAACACATTTGGCATACCAGAAGCAGGCACAGTTAGAAATTTGAAAGGACAGTATTGAATATTTTACATCATCTCGCACTCACCAATTTGAAGACCCTATGCTTGAAATGGACATTCTCAAACTTACTGTCATTAAAAACACCCAAAAGGCTTATTAAACCTGGACCCCATCTCTAGAGCTTTCATTTCAGTCTGTCTGCACTAGGGTCTTATCACTTCTTTCTGATGAGTTATCAGTTCATCCAGGAACCACACTTTGAGAACCAAAGGTTGAGCATGTCATAGTTATAATGCTTATTAAAGTGGGAAGGCACTTAGCAACCAAAAGAAAGAAGCAATAATGTTGGCATGCTAGTGATATGGCTGATATTTAACAAAATGATCCTGGGGAGTGTTCCCAAATCATAACACAGAGCCATAGTGCTAATTCCATTAAGCAAAAGAGTCACTTCTGTAAATATCCAAGAACATTCCAAACACATAGGGAGAAAGCTGTTTTCAGATGACATTCAGGATACACATTGAGAGAAACCTTCATCAGTAGATCCAAACCCACAACTTACTCAAGCTTCAGCAGATGGGAGACTATGGGAGGCTCCAGTTCTGCAGTGATTAGGTGCCCCACGTGACAAGCACCCCCCAGAAGCCAAGCTTTGCTTGGCAACTCACTCTCAAAGACCTCCTGGAGGGTGTGCATTGAAGTTGCAAATCCTATTTGGATTGCACTCCAAGTTCTACTGGGCAAGGTTTTATCTGAATTTTTTAGCTTTAAAAGTTTTGCTTCATTTTGGCCTTCTTTCATTTCCTTTCCTTGAACTAATGATGCAACAATCTTAATAGGAACTAACATCTTATTGCAAATCACAGGAAATACAGCATCACCCACTTTACGAATAGTGTATGAGTTAACAAAGAGCCCCTCTTGTGAGATGACTGGATGGAGGCACTGTTCTTGGCAAGGGCAAGAACAATAACCTTTAACTCAGAAGTTCACTGCCTCTTGCTTTGGGCAAAACACTTACAGGGGTGCTCTTTTGGAAGCCTTTGGGGGTTGTCAGAGGCTCACATCCATTGCAGCTCATATATCATGAAATCAGGGGTCATCACTGATACCCAAAGTGCTTCCAATGGGTGAAAATCCCTGAAGGGTGTGAGGCCGTAGCATCCACAGGGCTGTGGGCTCAGTGGGAGGATGCATGATGGCCCCTGTCTGCCTTTGTTAAAAGCAAAAATACTGATTGTTTCCTAGAGCCGACACAAAAAGCACTTGTACCAAGGTTGGGGAACATCATTCAGCAGAGTGTAGCAGGGAAATTGGGAAAGTTGGTCCTCCCAGGAAATGAAAGAAGAATAGAGAAAGTCAAGCTGACAAGAAGACAAAGGAAGAGGACCAATGCGGGACAAGTCTGCTGGGGTACAGTGGGAACCCTCTCATGGGGAAGGTGATGCAGGCTGTCTCTCATGCTGCAGTAAAACAGCACAGAGAATACTGCCCTTTCTTTCCCAAGGTTTAGGTAGGCAGGAATTAATTTCTAGTGAGTTTTTGCACTATTTCTGGTTGTCTTGTTTCTGTGCCTTTTAAAAACAGTCCAGTTTAAAAAACATTTTTAAAAGCATCATTTCTTATCATTTCTTTTTCAAGGTCACTGTTTAGACTAGTGTGTGCTTAAGTTAATTTCCCAAACATGAGGATGTCAAGTCTCCAAGCAATAGACACAATATCAGTTTCCTCTACAATGAATTATGAAAGGTAGTTTCCATTGCAATTTAAACATTTTGTCTAATTAAAGATACAAATCTTGAGGGTTTTTCTTTTCTCACCACTATATCCTTTACACACACACACTCACACAGAGATTTTATTATTATTATTATTTTTAAAGATTATTTATTCATAAAGAAATGGGGTACAGGCCAGAGGTACAGGGGTGGTGAGAGGACTCACCAGAGACAGAGTGTGGAACAGAACAGGCCGACTGATGAAGTGCACTGCTGAGGGGAGCAGCGGGTGGGTCAGGAGAGGTCTGCCTCGCCATGTGGTCACCTCCGGGGCAGGCCGGGATAGAACTCCTGAGAAAGTGGCTTTAGATTCTTAGTGCTGTGCTTTAACCTGCTGCGCCACCAGGGAGGGCCCAGAGATTTGTTTTTTAAGTCAAGCACACAGTGTTCTACCACAAAGGAATAATATCAAATAAAAATAATAGCAGGGTTTAAGAAAACTAATCATCCAGTCTACATGGAGCTGAAAGGAAAAAATTAGAAAACACAGTAAGAAGTTGTAGGGCAACTTCTCCAAATGTCAAGCAATATTATGCTCGGTTGCTCTTTGAAATAAGAAAATAAAATTATGTCAAATGAAAGAATTTTTACTTGAAAAGTAAAGCTTTTATTACAAATTTTTTAAATTTTGACCATCTGGATATGTATTTTACTCAGTTAAAATCATTGTAGGTCAATTTTTTATCAGTTTTGTTTTTTAGATTATCATTACAGACCATTTTCCCATTTTAAATATTTCAACAAGGTAATGTGGGGGAAAAAAACAAACAGTACATCTGCAGAAGAGGAAATATTAAAGGTTAATAGATACATGCAAAAAATACACAACTTCATTAGTTATCAGGGAAATGCAAATTTAAATCAGTGAGCTATTTCATTTCATACCCTTTAGGTTAGAAAAATAGAGGTCTGAAAATACCAAGAGAAACTAGAACAATGTTCTAACGGGAGTGTCCAGTGATACAACAACTGGAGAACAACATGCAGCTCCAACTTCCTTGTGTAATGAAGGGTCCCCAGGAAAAGGGGAGGTTCCATGTTCCCCTCCCCACCCAAGGGAGGATAGAACTGTGCAGGGAGGAGAAGATGCTGGAGAGGAGAATGAGGAGGAAGGAAGCAGGATGGAGAGCCAGAAGGAGACCTGAGGGAGGCACATGGAGCAGAGAGACGTGAAGAAGGCTTCTTGGCTCTGGACTGGCTGAAACAGATGTGGGTGAGAGACCCGTGGGGAAGTGAACAATGGCAGCTTCCATCTTGCTTTTGCTTTTGCTTTTTTCCTCCCAGACTTGTCTGGCTGTTTCTGACCCTTTTTTATGAGTGCCCACCAGAAGGTATTTCAGACTTGTAGCAGGCTTTTGGGCCTTGCTTTTGGCCACCCCTGTTGGCAGGACATTTGCTCACAAGGGAATGGGTCATTTCAGGTGCTTGATTTGCAAACTATTTTTGTCTTTTCTGTGTTGCACACTAATTGTATTAAAATTTGCTTTCATTAAGATGTGGTACATATATACAATGGAATATTACTCAGCAACCAAAAAAGAGAAACACATGTCTTTTGCAGCAACTTGGATGGAGCTGGAAAAGATCATGCTTAGTGAGATAAGCCAGAAAGAGAACAAAAATACCGATGGTTTCACTCATAGCAGGAGTATAATGGACCAGGCGAGAAAATAACAAAAATAATGAACAACCATAGACCAGAGACATTCTGTGGGGGTGGAGTGGGGAATGGGATCAAAAACGGGGGGCGGGGGGAGGAAGGGAGGGAAATGCACGGGACTATGGTGGTGGCACAGGGGTGATATGGTGATGGGAAACCCGTGGGGATTACAATTGAGATGAAAAAAAATGTGCAAAATGATGTAAAAATAAACTTTTTAATAAAAAAAATAAAAAAAATTTGCTTTCATTAAAGGTCTTATATGTTTTGCCTTGAAGCAGCAGATAGCAGAAACTAGAGTGGGTAGGCAGGTCTGTGGTTCTGGCGTGCCCCTCTCTGTGCCCTGTACCACGTGGAGGCTGTGCAGGTTGAGCCACCATCTGTCTGTCTTCTAGAGCAACACTTGTCAATAGAACTTCCTGCAATGGCAGAAATGATCTTGTGTGCCCGGAAGTTTGGTAGCCACTAGCTTCCTATGGCTACTGAGGACTTGAAATAGTTACAGAAGTTAATTGATGAAGAATATATTAATTGCAGAATTAATGAAACATTCTTAATACTTCCTGTTTTGAAATTTTCCTATCTGTCCTAAAGATTTCTTTTTCTTTTTCTTTCTTTTTTTTTTTAAACTGGGCTCACACAGGTTGGTAAGTTTCTTTTGTCTCATTTTAATCAGAATGGTCTCTTGCTTTTCTTTCCTCATGACGCTTTTTTGGAGAGGTCATGTGAGTTACCTGCTGAAATGCTTCTCATTGTGGCTTTATCTGTTTCTATGTGGTTACTTAGCTTGAACATAGAAGTGTCAACTATTTATCGGGTTAACTGCCAAACTTCATTAATGGTCACTGGCTTTCGTGTCATTTTTGGAAAGGCTTTTCACAACTCAGTCATGTAAATGTGTATTCCTATTAATTTTCAATACTTTAATTACTTCAAGTCTTATAAGTAAAGTGGTAATCCATCTTATTTTGGTAAAATGTGTGAATAGATTTCTAAGCAGACTAACCTGTACACTTTTGGGAATTACATGAATTAGTAGGTGGTAGTATTGACAACCAACTTTGTGTGTAGTATCAACAGGAATAAAAATTTTAATGTAACAATAAATCAGACAGATGTCATTTGAGTGTCAAATGGTTATTTTCTTTGTCAGGTTTCAAATATTGTATCAAACAGGCACTGCATCAAAGAGGAAAAGGACTGTGAGTAATGTTACAAAATATTGTCAGTTTTATGTCAATAGTTTATTATTTTCTCCCAACGATGCACAATCATTTTTCAAAATAATGGAGTTTATAATTCTGGTCATAGTGAATGATGATTTCACATATAGTTCATTAAAATGAAAATAAGTAGGGGAAAGATAGCCATTACCTCCAAACTTACTACTTATACAGAATGTAAGTTGAAATAGATATATCAACGAAGGATTTCCATCATAATGTGAGCCACTCAGTTCTTTCTATTCTATCAGATAGTAATATTTCCTGTATCTTCCTAATTAGAACTGAGACTTTTTGTGACAGGATTTCCCTCATCTTTGTTATAATTTAGCTAACTTTACAGGAGAATCAAATTACCTCTTTCTCATGAAACATCCTGAATTATGTTTACATATTTTTAATATTAGATTTAGTTTACTGAAGGGCAGTAACCAATGATGGGAAATGCTTAAAGTAGAAAGCTTTTAAATTTTTCTGAGTACAAAATAAGGAGCTGTGGTTTATAATCTCTGAAAGTCTTACTTTCAAAATGTCTACTGACCAGAATGCTAAAATTAAAGGCAAAAAGGTAAGAATTTCCATACATTGATTTTGGGGGTATAATTGGTATTATTATTACTCCTTAGAAATCTGTTTGGCTATATTTACTCAAGTTAAACATACACCTATCTTACTCCATCATTTTAATTTTAGGCATTTACCCAAGAGAACCAAAAAGCTATATCCACCACAAGATCATATACAAAGATATTTATAGAAGTCTTATTATAGCCCCAAATTGGAAACAACTCAAATGTCATTCAGTAGAAAACAGATAAACTGTAGTGCATTCATACAGTTAAGTGCTATAAAGCAATTTTAAAAACCTGTCACATGTGACACATGGATGAATCTTACATACACTCTATGATTTTGTTGACATACATTTAAGAACTGGCAAAACTAGTCTATGGTGATGGAAATCAGACTAGTGGTTATTGACCTCCTAAAAGTGAAGTTAAGTGGAAGAGGCATTGTGGGACTGGAAAAGGTGCTGGCCAAGTTCTGTATTTTTCTCTAGGTGGTGGTACACAGATGCCTGTATCCACATAGAGGAATTAAGTGAATCTAAGATTAATACATTAATTCACTGTATTATATGTGTGTTCTGCCTCATATGAAGAAAAAATTCTAATGATGATAGTTTTAAATACAAAAGTTGAAGTAAATATGTTCAAGTTTCTTCCATTTTAAAGAGTAGTCTTTATTCCTGTGTATTTTCCCAGTACTCTCTCTCTCTTTCCCTTTGGAAACAAAATACTTTCAATGAGGTCTATGTTCACTTTTGAGATTTCTAGACTACGAATCTTATTTCAAATTGAATGGACCATTTTCTGACCTCTTTGGAGGATCCCACATTCTAGATTTCTTCCTACTTCTTGAAACTCTTTTTCTGTGCTGCTGCTTTTTTGATTTTACTCTGACCTCCTTGGATGCAAGTTCTTACTCTTTTGTGTAACTCCTTTATCTCCGTCTGCTCTTAAGCTTTGTGTTCCCCAGGGTACTTTTCATCTCACATTACAAGCTCTCCCTGCCCTATCTTATCAGTTCCTGTTACTTCCATTAATACTTGCAATGTTTACTTCCAGTCCAGACCATTTACTGTGGTCCAGATCCATTTATCCAACAACCTATCAGGCATTTCCACTTTGATTTCAGTCAGGTACTCCAAATTCAGTATCATTATTAATATCTGCGACCCAAATCTTCTCCTTTTGGATTCTCTACCTCAATGAATGGTACTCCCATTCATGCAGATGGCCAAGTTACAATTTTGTGGGTTACTCTTAATTTATCCCCCTCTTTCTTTTTTTTCAGACTAAATTCAGTACTTTGATTTTAACTACTGAATTCACTCAATTCCTTCTGCTTCTTTCTATTTTCACTATATTAACCGACTTCGGGGTAATATTACTGCCAACATAAATCATACCAATATTCTCCTAAGTTTTGATATTTTCCACTGTATAGCAGAAGTAAACTCTCATAATATTTCTTTGATTAAAACTTTTCAGTGGTTCTCCATTGCCCTCAGGATAAAGTCACCTGCTCACTGTGGCTTACAACAGGGGTTTGAATATTTCTCTAGCTTAGTCTCTCTATTTTCTCATTTATTATGACCCCACAGTATTATATTAAATCCACTTTTAGTTCTTAAATGTGTGATTTTTGTTATCTCAGATCCTTTGCACATGCTCTTCTTTGAGCTGTCACACTTTTCTCAACTCTTGTCATTCCCATCTCTCATACAGTTTAAAAGTCTCAACTTTTAGATCAACATCACTTTCTTTGGGAAATTCTTCCTAAAATCCCTAAGCTACCTTACATCTCCTTATATCTACCTTACATCTCTTTCACACTAAATTGTCATCACCTGTTTGCATCTCTCTCCCACTGCAATGAATGAATGATGAAGGCAGAGACTGTCTTACTCATCTTTTGTGGCCTAATGTTCAATACTAGAGTTTGTGACTTCCTTTGTTACATGAAGGTTAAGCCAACCATTTATAGAGTACTGTACATTAAATATCACTAAGGTACTCATGTGTATAATTATCCTATGAATATTAAGTGAATCAAGGATGTCTAGAGCATATATATATATATATATATATATATATATATTGGCATTCCTGGAAAGGGAATCCGGTCCGATAGTTTTAAAAAATACTGAATGTTCTACCTACTGTACAGAAATTCTAGGGATGTTATTTTGGCTCTAAAGCTAGAACATGGGATTCAAGGTTCATGATAGAAGATAATGACAAGATCTCCTCTTCATTCTTTAGAGAGGATAGACGGAACTACTTTGCTTCTGCCCTACACAGACTGTCTGGGAACCATTCCTTCCTCTTCCCTGCTCATGTAGCTTGTAGAGATCTCCCATGAATTTTCATGTCTTTGCTTGTCTAGACGCCAGTGATTTCTAGAGGTGTGTTTCCTGCACCTAAACTATCAATCACAATACCCACTCTTGCCCCCATCTGTCTTGAGCTTGAAGAAAATATACTTAATCTTTGGGATATTTTTTTTAAGTTTCTCTCCAAATGGAGAAAATTGGTCTTGCATGAGAGGGGGGTATCCTGTTTCCAGATGGCAAACATCCTCATGGTGCTTAAATTCCAGAGCCAGAGAGTCCTGCAAGCCACCCAAATCCCAATCTTTCTCACACTGGCTTTGACACTTTCACAGAGTTCCTGGGAACTCCTGGGAATTCTCTTTTTGGCCTGAGCTAATTCAGCATTGGTTTTGCCCTTTGCAACTAAAAGAATCTTGTGTAATTTAGAGTGAAATACTCTAGTTCTGTTTCTGTCTTTGCTGGCACTGCCATGAGAAGGTTTTCAAACATCTAACAATCCAGTAGAGCAATAAATACACAAGTGGTAGGTCATATATATATATTTTACTTGTAGAGGTCTTTCCTAGTACAAACCTTGTATATGTGTCCACACATTGATTCTCTTAGTATTTTCCTTGTTCTAAGGATGACTCTGTGAAGTACTTCTGGCTATTACCCTATTTATGATTCTAACATTATTATTTTTATTGTATTTTTGACTCTCTTCAGTGATCTTGTACCTTAATACTAATGACTATTAAGCAGAGTAAATAAGGTAGAGAGTCCTTTCCTTAGAGTTCTAAAAATTTTTGAGTATTTCTTCACACAAGTAGATTTTCTGTGTTTAAGACATGCTGTTGAGAGTTACGTATTTTACTGTCTAACATGTATTCTATGCATTCCTATTAATAAAATGTTGTTTGGTGCCATTTATAATGTGAGGATATGCCTCCTGTTGTGGCTCAAAGACCAGAAATATGACAATAAAAGTGCTACTGCTACATGGGAAAAACATCTGGAAAGAGGTAAAGGAGTTCTCTCTAGCATTGCTTCACAGAGCAGCTAAAGCAACCCAGTGGGGATGAGGCATGTAGAAGAGACAAACATCATGGGCTTAATAACTTTATTTATTCTAGTGGTAGGAAAGTAATGCCACAAAGTGCTGATGAAATTTAGACACAGAATTCAGACTATTTAATTCAAGGAGCTAGAGGGAGTATTAAAATGGACACAACATAAATCATTTGTTTTTTCTTTCACTGGTAAATCATGTGATGTCCACAAGGGGAATAAAGAGTTAATAGGCTTGAGATGCCTTCCCTCCCTACCAGGGAAAAATGACTGATCTTAACCAGAGCTCTTTCTAAACATGTTAATGGTATTTATTAGTGGAAAGATACCAGAGAGTGCCTACCTAAAATAAGACATTTGGCAACATAGAACTGATCTGTCTAGCCTCTGTGTTGTAAATAAACCTACAGTTTATGGATTTATGTGGCATTATGACTGGAGACTGGAAGGTACTCATTTAATCAGTTCCTGTTTAAAAGTATAAAACTGGGAAGCCCACATCCAAATGATCTTTTTTTTTTTTTTTTTTTTTGGAATAACATGTCCGCATACACTGGCTCAGAATTTAGTTGTCGATCTGAAACCAAAACATCCTGATGCTGGAGAAAGGCCCAGTGCTGGGACACTGTCTCTAATGGCGTGAGATTCCTCCAGAAGGAACACCTCATCTGTGCTGGGATCATGCCAACATGCTTTGTATCACTAGGAAAACGTGACCTAGAGTAAGATAGAGAATATTTATGAGTCCAGTTTGACCTTTCCACTTTGCAGTTAACATACCATAGATATATAAGAAATGGAAAGTGGTAGGGGTGGCTCCTTAGAATACAGAGTGAAGGTAGATTGTTTTAATTTATTAAAAAATATTCATTCTTGGGTCCTTCCTGGTGGCACAGCGGTTAAAGCACAGCACTAAGAAGCTAAAGCCATTTCAGCATGAGTTCGATCCCCGCTCTGGAAGTGACCCACTTGGCGCAGCAGACCTCTCCCGACCCGCCCCCGGGCCCCCTCAGCCATGTACTTCTTCAGTCGGCCTGTTCTGCTCCCCACTCCTTCTCTGGTGAATCCTCTCACCACCCCTGCACCCCAGTTCTGTCTGCATAAATAAATAAATCTTTAAGAACATACATTCATTCTTTCATCCACCCATTCATTTGTTCACTCATTCTTTTAACTTCGGTGACAGTAGGAACCCCCCACCATAGTCCATGGTGTTTCCTACTCTCTATGTTCTTCCCCCTTCCCTGCTCTTTCCCCACTTTAAATGCTTCACTTTAAATGCTTTCTGCAGTCACTTTCCAAGCGTTAGTTTTTGACCTTGTCTTTATCTAACCCTTAGTCTGTATTTTATGCATTGGTGACCATATTGAGTATTTATCTTTCTCCTTTTGACTTATTTCACTTAGCACTATCCCTTTGAACTCCAGAGGATATATTGTTTTTAAACCAGTGCTGTTAAAATTGGTTAGTATTCAGAAATAAATGAATTCCTACCCTAACTCAGATTATTCAGAACCAAAAATAAACAGGAAAGGTCACAAAACATCGAAGTAAAAGAGGAAATGTATGAAAGTATTTCTGATTTTGATTTAGGATATTTCTTTCTAAGCAACAAAGCAAAACAAGAACAAACAACAAAAGATGAGTTAATGGAAAAAGGATTGACAAAGAATGAACCAAAATAAATGTATTTGCACCAGATTTGACAAATGTAAACTTAGTGTATAAAGATTTTAAAGCTAAAAATATTAATACCATCACAGGAAGAGGCAAAGGCGATAAATAAGGCAGAAATAATGACTGGGTCAATAAATATAAGTATCACTACATTGCTCGTCAAGAAAACTCAAAATAAATGAAAAAGAGAGTTGCTATTTTCTGTTTATTACATTGGGTATGCTTAAGAATGAAGGCAAAGACATTATGTTAAATGAAATCAATTGGACAGAGGAAGACAAATACAATATGATTTCACTTTCATATGGAATCTAAAAACAAAAAAGCCAAAATACCTCCTCTAGAGAATAGATCAGTGGATTGGTGGTTGCCAGAGGCAGGAGGTTGGGGCTGGGTAAAATGGGTGGAGAGGCTCAGAGACACAAACCTCCAGCTATGAACACACAAACCATGTGGATTGAATGGGCAGCAGAGTGGCCACCGCTGATACCACTGAATTGTTCATTTGAAAATTGTGAAAGTTGGCCCTCCGTGGTGGCGCAGCGGGTTAAGGCACCGCACTAAGAAGCTTAAGCCACTTCAGCATGAGTTCAATCTCAGCCTGCCCCGGAGGTGACCCACACGGCGCGGCAGACCTCTCCTGACCCGCCCGCTGCTCCCCTCAGCAGTGTACTTCGTGTCGATCTGCCTGCTCTGCTCCCCACTCTGTCTCTGGTGAATCCTCTCACCCTCCGCATCTCTGCCCTGTACCCCAGTTCTGTATGAATAAATAAAATAAATCTTTAAAAAAAGAAATGGTGAGAGTAGATCTTAGAAGTTCTCATGCCCAAGTAGTTAATCACAACAAAGCACAAAGGAACTGATAAAATGAGACCTAGACAGGCCCTAAAGGGAAACAGCAGTGGGTGGGGTGAGAGCAGTGTGGGGAGGGGCATGATGGTCTGGGACTGAGGACTCTGGGTGCTTGGATGGTGGGGATGGGGTGGTGACCTCAGGAGGTGTGGACCTCGTCCCTCAGTCATAGACAGTGTTGTAAACCAAAGTTACCTCACAAAGGATATAAACAATTAAGAATCACATTCCCTAAAGAATTATTGTTATAAGGCTTAAATTAAATATTTGAGTATATGTAAGCTGGTATGCAGTATGCATTCTATAAATGTTCATTTAAAAGGGTTCTCATTCCAAGAAAGCAAGATTTAGTAACTTTCTATGGTGATGGATTATTTGGGTAAATATCCACAGTGTGAGACAAAAACAGAAATACGGTAATAATCTGATCCAAATTATCATTCTCTTCAAAATTCTCAAATTGACATCTTAATAGAATTTATTTGAGCCATGCTATCTCTCATGGACAACTCAGATAACTATACCTTTTTGAATCTTTTGTGTGCTATCCATTTTGTTTCCAAGACTCTCTTCCAAAACATTCCCCCCCCCTTTTTAAAAACTGACTTTAAGTCAGTTACTATCCACTGATAGTAAGTGGTCATCTGCTTCTTGAGGCCACAATCTGAAAAGTGCTGTCAGGACCAATTAATCTTCATAAAGGAGAACATGTCTCATCTTACATCCTAGGGACCAAGGGTAAAAGTCTAGTTCAGCTAAAATGAATGTGGGGAGTACTAATGCTAGTAAGATGGAAGTTCTCTGAGTTAGTCTCTCCTGCTATTTAACAATCAACTTACACTTACAGCCTTTGCTAGCTGACTGACTATTTTGCGCTTTGATTGTGATGCTTAGCTGCAGGCTGGCCCTGGGAGGAAGCATCTTCCTAGAAGTTATTCATGTTTGGGGTGGTAAGAGCAGAACCGAACCTACCAAATGCGCATTCCCATTTCTTGCAGCTGTTACGCCAACCAGGAGATGCACTGAATATATGGCCTTCAAGCTCAGATCAGGCATCTCTTGTATCCTCTTGTGTCCTGACGAGAGGAACGTGCACATTGTGAAGGGGCTGTGTAATTAGTATTTTAAATCAGTGTGGGGGACAAGGACACACTTTGCAGCCTCCAAACTTGTGGAAACACAATAGCCACTAACTCCACTTCCTCACCCCCCTTGTCCCTTCGGCCTTCTGTCCCCACTGCTACCCTGGCTGCTCATGTCATGGTCACCAAGAACCTCTCAAGAATTCCACTGACCCCTATGTCTTCCTCTTCTTTGGCACTTGAGTGGCATTTGGCACAACAATCCCTTCCTATTTTGAGAAAACTTTTTTTCTGGACTTTTAGGCCTGTAACCCTAATCCTGGCCTGTTCTCAATTTTCATTACTGGCTCTCTCTTTTGTTACTAAACTATTAGAGTATCTTAGTGCTCAGTGCTTAACTTTCCTCTGTTTTCTATCTGCATAATCTCCATAAGTGAACTCAACCATTCCAAAGTTTTAAATATCACTTCCATGTCGTTGGCTTCCAAATTTAAATTTACAGCCTTGACCTTTTCTCTGAGCTCCAGACTTGTCCTAATGGACATTAGCTTCTAATGGATATTAATGGATGCCTGAAGGAATCATGAAGTCTTTATGTCCAAACAGAGCTTTTGATTCTTGCTCCCTTCATCTCCCAAAGTGCACCCCACTGAGACCTCCCTGTCTCAGACATGGCACTACCATCCAGTCAGTTACTCAGGCCAATAAAGGACATGGTTTTTGATTCTTCCTTTCTTTCATTTTTTTTTTTAATCACTCACTCACCTCACTTCTTTTAAGTCTTCTTTTGAATTCATCTGGAAGTCCTTCTGGTCTCACCTCTGAAAAATAACTCTAAAACAAGCTTCTAGCCTGGAACTACTATCTCCCTTGTTGCCTGCAGTCTTTTCTGCACATTTTTTTTTTAAGATTTATTTATTTATGCAGGCAGAACTGGTGTACATGCCAGAGATGTGGTGGGTGAGAAGATTTACCAGAGACAGAGTGGGGAGCAGAACAGGCTGACTGATGAAGTACACTGCTGAGGAGAGGGTCAGGAAAGGTCTGCCTTGCCATGTGGGTCAGCTCTCTGGCTTGTGCTGCAGTGGCTTCTGAGAGCTTCATAATACAGTGTTTTAACGTGTTGTGCCACCAGGGAGAGCCGCTCTGCACGTATTTTAAAATGCAAATTGCATTCTCCATTGGTTGCATTTTAAATTAGATCCACCCATCCCTGTGACCTGCAAGGCCCTGCCAGACTACTTTCTGACTTCCTCCTTGACCTTGTCTTGTCCTGCTCTCCCACCCTCTCCACATGCCAGACTGTCAGATTCTGGAACTCACCAAAATTGTTCCCCCTCACCCCTCAAGGTTTTGACACTCACTTCTCCATATGCCTGGAATACTCTGTCCCAGATTTGAACATGGTTAGTTCCTTTTACCATGTAGGTCTCATCTGAAATGCCCTCCCTAATGTCCTGGCCACTCAAATCAGCTATCCCTGCCTCATCTCCTTGCTGTCACATATCCTTTTATATCACTGTCACTGTGCACATGCTGCTTTTATTTGTTTTCTTTTTTCTCACATGTATCCTCTCACAGATAAAATCATGAGGGTGTATCATAGCTGCTTTCGTTCTTGGAATACCCAGTGTCTGGTACATAGCAGGTGCTCAATAGGTCTGTTGAAAGAGTAACTGTAGTGGGAGATAGACATGAGGAAAAACAGAAAGAATCCTCAAATTTTCACTTGTCACCAAGTTTTACCGCAATGTAGCTAAACATTGAGAGGCATAAAGCTTTAAATATATGTGCAGTTATTCTGAAAATCCAGGTCTGTTGTAGGTACATGAATTTATATAAGGAAGAAAAAAAATATTAGGCTGGTGGGTCTCAATACTGGATGCCCATTAGAATCATCTGGGTAGCGTGGGTCCCACCCCCAGAGAATTCACACAATTAATCTGGAGTGTGGCCTGAACATCACGAATTGTAAAAGCTTCTCAGGATATTCTAGTATGCAGGAAATATTCTAAGGAATATTTTTGGGCCTGAAGAGATATGCATTCCAAAGCCCATGAAATCTGGGAAATAGAGCCAATTGTTCTAAAGCCTAGTATTAGAGGTTTCCATGGCTTTTTATTTATTCATGCACCCAGTTTGGCTGGGAAAGGCCTGCCTTAGCCTAGCTGAGGTTCAGTATCATCAACCACCTGCATCTTTCTTAACTGAGAAGACAAGAAGGCTAGAATCATTTCACAATAAGTGAAAGGAAACTGAATTCAAGAAAGGGATGACATTCCACTCTGAAGGGATAAGGAGTCGAGTCTACGTATATGTTTCAAGGAGATGCTGGTGTGGCCAGCTGACACTTGTCAGGATATTGCCCGGGGAATGGCAGTTTGATACTAGTAGTACCTGTGAAATTAAGGCACCAGAGCAATGGGTTGGATTTCAATCACTGTGCAGATTGGATGAAGCTGTGAGAAAAGAGATCTAGACATACAACAGCCAAGAGCATGGGGGGGGGGGGTGAGGGTAGGCTGGTAACATCAGTGGTTTAGGCTGCAACATGAGCTGGCTCAGCTATGGGTGTAGGACAAGTCCCCACTACCCAGATGGACACACGCAGAATGACCTGGCCAGGGAATGTGTAGGGCACCAGGAGCTCTGAACTTACCAATGAATGTGGAATGAGGACTAGAGGTAAGAATAGTCCCCCAGGGACTGAAGAACTTAGGGAAAAAATTGTTTCATTATTTATAGAGGTATTTGAGCAGCTGCTTTCCCTTTCCCTGTGAAGTAGGAAACTAGATCCTCATTCTTCTTACTTACTGTTTTAAAATGGAAATGGCTTTCCAAATACCCTGCAAAGCAAATATAGATGCTCACCAACATTCAACTTCCAGAAACAAAAGGTATTATTTTGACACTTGAAGAGGTATTTACACAATTTCTCCTAAAAGTAAATGCTCTTTATAAAGCCCATTCTGCTTCTCTGTGTTTTGCAGATTAAGCCTTATTGTTCTAGGGAGCTCTCTCTGGTTTTGGTTTATGAAAACAGACATTAAGCTGATACAACCCAGGTACAGCTTCAGGGAAAAAAGGATATTACAACACATCGTGGTGCTGCTTGCACTGTTTAGAAAAGATTTAAACAGTGATAATGTTAATTCATTGTTTAGCTCAACCCATATATGGTTCTGGTTCAGTTTTTGTCCTTTCAATTAGCCTAACTTAAAGTGTAAACAGGTGTTTGGTGTGCTCCTTCCTTTTTATTTTTTTCTGGAAAGACTAAAGCTAAAAAGTCTTATGAAACAAAATCTTTCAAGACCTAAGATTTTCCCTCTGAAAATAGCACTTACTGATAAGAAATTTTTATTCTTTGGTGGTGGGTGTTGTATGCACACAGCGAAAAAGAAAATGTAGTGTGTGGGGGGGACAAGCAGGTAGGAAACTAGAGGACAGAGCAGGAGGTGAATCTCCAAGATGATGAACAGTTTAACATTGTCCAAATATATTAGTCTCTCTGCTATCCCAACGTTATTAATCAAGTGTTTCTTCAAATTACCTTAATCCCCTATGTAGCTTGAAAAATTAGATTAATCTCTAATTCTTCCCTTGCAGCATGCAGACACTCACATTCACAGCAGAGCACAGGTCCATTGTGCACTTGCACAGACAAGATTTTTTTTCAGGATCTATGAGTTTTTTTCTTTGTATCCCCAAATCAGTAACTGGAAACCTCAGAGCCTTGCACACACTTACTTAAGTATAGGATGAATGAAACCAACCAACAAGTATGTTTTCATCTATGGCTGCAAGCAGCTCGATTACTACTTCCTTGGGGCAACTTCTTCAGGCACTGGCGAAAACTAATGAGACTGTAACCCCTCAGGTGTCCCAGCTCAAGAGATAGCAAGTAAATGCACTTGGTGCAGAGTTGGTTTTCTTCTCATTGTACAAATTGACTGATGTTTCCAAAGACTTTGAGTTATTAATGACATATTTTTAAAATAAAAGCACCAATGAAGATGATAATAGATGAGAGGAGAACCTTATCCCCTGAGCCAGAATGCTGCTCATGGTCAACTGGGCATTCATACCAGGGCTTGGGACCTTTAAGTGTGTGCTCCAAAAGGAAAGGGTGGCAAGGCCTCACTTGCCTCAGGGGCACAGCATCGTTGGCACCAGCTTGGGCAACATCCTGGCCACTCCCTCCTGCTGCACAGTCTGTGCACTCGCCTTGGTTCCTGTCCATTTTTTTAAAAAGATTTATTTATTTATGCATACAAGAGCTGGGATGTAGGCCAGAGGTGAGGGGTTAGAGGATTCACCAGAGACATAGTGGGAAGCAGAACAGGCAGATCTACTGAAATACACTGCGGAGGGGAGCAGCGGGCAGGTCAGGAGATGTCTGCTGTGCCATGTGGGTCAGCTCCCTGGCCAGGGATGGAATTCCTGCTGCAATGGCTGCAGATAGCTCATAGTGCTGCATCTTAACCCCTTTACACCACCAAGGATGCTCCCCTGTTCATTCTCTAAGCCTTCACTATTGCTTCCCGATTTGCTTGTATGATTCGCCCCCACTTCTGATAAATCTTATTTGCTTAAGATATCTAAAACAAACTACCCTTCCTTGCAAGGATCTTAATTAGTGTAGCTCCTCAATTATTGATCAATAACAGAGTAGTTATAGAGTGAAAGTTATTAATTATCTAATAAATCTGAGTCACATTCAGACATTTATCTTCTGCCAGGCATGGCAAATTAGCAAGTCTAGTGGTCTTTGAAGCAAGAGGTTATGAGTTCAAGTCCTGACCCTGTCACTTATTAACTGTGACCTTGGGCAAGACACTTAATCTCTATGAGCCTCCATTTCCTCACTGATAGGACAAGAAAAAAATATCAGGCAGGTATATTCTAAGGATAATATGAGTTTTCTTTTTTTTTAACCTGAAAACACTTTTAAGCCTTCAAGATATACTTATTGTTCTAGGTCAACAATCTATGTCTGTTATATATTTCCTACTTCTATTTTGGATATAGCCTGGGAGGTAGATTCTAGTTTTAAAATCACCCCTTCCAATGGAAGCAGAAAAGCTTAAATTTGTGTTGGAAAGGAGAGTAGATGACTTCCTTGTTTCCCATTCAAAAGCTAAATTTATATTTGACCCAGCTGAACTGGGAACAAGGGACAGAATTCAAACCACAGGGTCATTTGTCCACTTACCACTAGCTCCTGCCAGCTAGACTTCTGCTTTCTAAAATTAATGTAGTTGAACCATGTTTTCCCAGTTGGTTGACGTCATTTAAAGTCCTACCCATGGAAGCACTGACACACTTGTCAGTGGGTATTTTCTAGTCATGTGAAACAGGCCACTGTGTCATGCCTGTCAGAACATAAATGTCTGCATGTGACTCAGACTTATTAGATAATTGTTAACTCTTTACTTTTCACTTTGTTAATAAGGCACAAAGGAAGACTGAAAATGTCAGTTATAGAGAGTAATGTTGGCACAGCTAGTTCACAGCCTGAAAGCTAGTGACTGGTTTTGGATGATGTAATATATATCGCTTTTGGGCATTTGATATCTCTTCCAACAGAAGGCAGGAAAAGAGGAGGAAGGAGAGGTTCCCATGTGTGGGCTGCTCTCCACTGCCATGCCCTGGGGACATCCCCTTCAGGAAAAGTACAGGGGCCATATTTGCTCACACAGATCCTGTATTTATGCCAGTGGTCTTCAAGCTTGTCAAGGTGTTAGAAGCATCTGGGATATTATTATCTAGATTCTAGGCCATGCCCTATTCCAAGGAAATCAGAATCTCTGAGGGTGGCACTGAGGTTCTAAAGTTCTGAAGCTTTCCAGGTGACTCAGGTAGACGTATTATAAGTTTGGGATCCACAGTTCTATGCTCTCATCTTCTTTTTCAATCAGACTTGTGAATTGAAATCATCAATGTCACTGTTTTTTTTTTTTTTTTCCCTTACTCGAATCTCTACCTAGTCCTGGTTCTCTATCTAACACCTTGAAACTGAAAACAAAGCATTCATTGTGTTACATGCATATCTATGTTGTCTTGCAAACATTTTCTAAAGGTCTAATCACATTACAATAGAACAATGCTTGCTTTAAATCCAAAGTCATTTCCAGGGCAACTGTCTTTATCTGTGACTCATGATTTCTCAAAGGTATTTTTTTTCTGAAACGAAATATTCTATTCTTGGTGTCAAACTACAGAGGGATCATTCCTGAACATTTTAAATAATATGTTTTTAAATTGCTGAAATGGCAAAAAATACATTTTTCTAATCAAAATCTAATCTTCCAAACTATTTTTATCATTCCCCTCTGAAACTGTCAAAGCTATAAGCTTGTACAGTCCCTTTTTCCAAGACTACACTGAAAATCTTATCAAAACATCAAGGTTCTTTTTGGTTCAAGAATGCTGCAATGAACTGTAACAATAATAGGTGGCATGTACTGAACAACTGTTATGTGTCCGAAGTTTTGCTTCGAATTCTAGCTACATTTACTGCATTATCTTCTCTTGTTCAGCGGTAGACATTGAGGCTTGCAGAGGGTGAGTGTGCTCTGAAGTAGCACACATTTAGTAAGTTGTTAAGTTATTCCCTTTACAGAGGCATCATGAATGCATGAAATTGAGTGAGAAACTGTGCCTAAGTGTGTGCTAAGTCCTTTCACTGATGTCTCTCATTTATCTTCATAACCACTGCCATACCAGGCCAAAAATATGACAGAATACTCTAGGGACAAAGAAAAAGATCAATAGCCTCTCTCCTGGCTCTCTGGCCTTATGACTTCTCGTTCCTGCTCTCCTCTGTAATTATCTTCTCTGTGAAATGGGGACAGTTCCTGCAGGACCCAGAGCAGGTCCTGCAAGAAAATCATTTTCTGTATTTTCCCCTCTCTATCGGAAACAGATGAACAAGTCTAAGGTAACCTAAGAGACAAAGCATCAAGTTTTTTCAGGCATTTGCCTAATAAACATAAGATCTAGAACTCTAAATTTAAAAATGTGACTATTTCTGAGATTTTCTATCATAGTTAAGTAATATTGAAGGCTTCACATGTGTCAGTTGATTTTACCTTACTAACTAAAATAGAACATTTAGAAAACAGATATGTAAAAAGAAGAAAGTGAAAGTCACTTATCCAGAAAGGAAAAACTATGCATAACTACGGTGGCTATGCTTGCAATATGTGCCTATATAACTTGTATTTTGTTTTAAAAATCGGGTCATACTATCAGACTTTTTATAATCTGCAGTTTCATTTGCTGTTATTTAAATGTCTGCATGGTATTCTAACTCCAAGACATAGATAATTTATTTAATTAATTTATTGGAAATTTAGGTGAGTCCTCATTTTTTACTGTGACAAATGACGCTATAGTGTACATACAAGAGTTTGTATGCTTATCAGAAATGTAGAAATACTACAGCTCAAAGTAGTTAAGGGAATGAATAAATAGTTGAAGGCTTGGCTTTAACCGTAAATAGGATCTTCTGATTGTCAGTCCGGACCTTTTCAATCGCTACCAGGGTTCCTTAACATCCTACTGGAAGCTCTCAGATTACCTGCAGAGGTCGTTAAAAATATCACATCCTCAGCCCCTATCCCCCTACCCTCCTTAATCCCCCCCCCCCCCGCAGTATTTGAGCTGGACTAGAGGACGACACAGCCAAAGCCCTTATGGGACTCCAGTGTGCCTTGCGCTCAATACCACTGCTCTTCATGGGCCTTCTGGAGTCAAGTACACGCAGAGAGGTGTCTTGGGCTCCTATCTGCATTAGCTTCTAAAAGTTAAAGGGGGCACTGAAATAAACCACAATTATTGTTTCTTGAGTTAATAGCATCTGGGTATGTTACTCGGATGACTGCTTAGTCAATTTTCATGGCTATTTGGTTTTAACAATTGAAAGAGAAGTGAGTCTCCTGTAAATGATCAGGTTTTAGAAAGCTTTGAATTTTTGCTTTAGAGCTGGTGTAGAGGAAGGGCTGGGGGGTGACTGAGGAGCTGACGCTTGAGGGGAATCTTAGTACCTTAGATTTTCCTCACCTGTCTTGCAGTTACAAAGCTGATTAGCATGAGCCCTCACATGTCAATAGCTTTGAGCCTCTACTTGTTTGGCAGGAGCCAACCTCTCTAGACATCACCAAGAATCCCTGGCTCTATTTTCTGTAAAATGCTGGTAGGTAGACAAAACTGCCCCATCGGTTGTTCACTGTCTGGGTAAGGTGGTGTGAGGCTCCGGCTGTTCCACAGAGATGACAATCAGACTAGAATTTGGCCATCACTGCCACTGTTCTTCCTGACAGCAGTGGAGCTGAAAATCGATTGTCCCTTAAGGCCAGGGACAGTGAAACTCACCCACTACTCCTCTAGGTCAGAAACCATGAGTTAAAGTCTGCTTTCTTTCTTTCTTTTTTTTTAAGATTAATTTATTTATGCATACAGAACAGGCCAGAGGTGCAGGGGTGGTGAGAGGCTTCACCAGAGACAGAGTGGGAAGCAGAACAGGCAGATTGACAAATTACACTGCTGAGGGGAACAGTGGGAGAGACAGGAGAGGTCTGCTGTGCCATGTGGTCACCTCTGGACAGGGGATCAAACTCATACTGATGCGGCTGCGGCCAGTTTGCAGTGTTAAGCTTTAACCTGTTGTGCCATGAGGGAGAGCCCAAAGTCTGCTTTCTGTTTTCCATTTATTTAGAGAAGGATTTGGAAGCAAAGTTAATTGGCTGCAAAGTTCTAGCATTTGTGATTCGGTTCATATCCACGAGCTCTCAAGGCCTGGGATAGGAAGAATTTAGGGATCTGCTATACCTAGAATATCACTCTATTAAACATCATAGCAACTTGCAGGCTTTCTGCTTTCTGGTGCATTTGCCCAGAAACTCCCTGCTTTACCTACTATTGCCTGGATTCTGTGCCACAGAATACCAGCTGAACGTCAATGAGTGATTACAAATGAAGGAGATGTGTGTCTGTTTACAAGAGAGAAAAATATATATGGTCTTAGCTTTGGCTATCCAAAAAATCCTTAAAGATATGTAATAAGAATGACTGAAGTGTGGCATCTATGAGCCAGTAGGAGGGTGGTAGGCTGGAGACAAGAGAGACGAGACCTGGCTTTGCCTTCCAACTCTGTCATTCCCGGGCTATCACAGAAGGCAAGTCACTTCAGTTCTCAGAGTTTCAGTTTCCTTATGTGTAAAATAGGAATAAAATTCCCAGCTCAGAGAGTAGAAAGTATTCTATGACAAGCATTCTGCATCCTGTAAAATACTAGCATATTTATGGTAGTAATAATGGGTTCTATTATTCAGCAAAGGGGTAGTGCCCCTCTTGGGGGCTCTAAGGCTCCAAGAAGTCAAAGAACAGAATGCAGTATCCTCTGTAGCTATAACAGTGTAGGGCCAAGGAAATCCTGCCATGGTAAGGAGTACGCGAGGCCAACTGGAAAAAAAATGTGAGCAGCAGAGCTGGACAAGAAAAAGCTAAAGCAGGATAAGGAAAGCAGGGCTAGCAGAGCATGGTGCTCATGCAGTCAGGCTAATTCAGAGGCTTATTTGCACTATAATGGACAACAACAACAAACTATTTAAAATCCTCTGGAAGTTTAGAATCTGGGAAACATAATAACCTCAAAACCCCCAGAAGGTTGTATCATAAGTATAATATGATGGGCTTCCCTGATGGCACAAGGGAGTAAGTTTCAGCACTATGAAGCTATCACCAGCCACTGTAGAATGAGTTTGATCCCGGCCAGGGAGCTGACCCACGTGGCATGGCAGACCTCTCCTGATTCACCCCCTCACCCTCTCAGCAATGTATCTCAATAGATTCACCTGTTCTGCTCCCCACTCTCCTCTGGTGAGTCTTCTCACCCCTCCAAACCTTTGGCCTGTACCCCAGAAATAAGTTATAATGATTTGTGCAAGTTGACATTTCATATGTGGTGTCCTCTTTTGGTTAAAACCCTACCAACCACTACTCATGTCAATGACAAGAAATCAACTTAAGAGGATATTAAGATCTCACTTAGATAAAGGAAAATATTTATGCCCAATATTCACCATTTATGTGAACCTCTGACCCCATTATACAGCTGACAGGTTATTTATCTTGTTTTTGATCAGAATAAAATCAGTGACTCCTGTTCCAGTGAGAAGGTAATATGTGAGCTGTGTGATAATTTAAATAATTGTCTTATCAAAAGAGCTCTTTCACACAATTTGATATCAGACAAATGTACAAGTATATAAAGTCTTTCTTGAGATTCAGTTCCAGAAGTGTTTAGTTAACATGTTTCTAAGGTTAGTTAAATACGGTGACCTTAATTATCGATTCAAGACCAAAATATACTTCTCTCTCTTTTTCTAAATTTGGTAATTTTAAAAATATGTGACAGATATTGGCAAGTTTTAACACTTCACACTGTGCCATTCTGAAAGCAACAGCAACACCCTAAAAAGGTGACACAAGTCCTAGTCACTAATACAAGCACAAAATAGTAGGACACCTTGACATTTCTCCAATTATTTACATCCAGAAATCTACAAACATTCTAACCAAACAAGCAGGCAATAATGAACAGAGTTCAGCTACTAAGGGCTGAGGGCCATTTTTAGTAGGCAGACTTTTTGTTGACCAGTGTGTAAAAATCGTGTTGTCTCAAACACAAATCTGAAGTCATGGGTTCTCTTAAGGAAGTACAAGCCACAAAGATGGTGCATTCGGCTGAATTTCCACCTGGGAATCAGCAATCAGAGAACCCTGGATGGTAGCCACCAGCTTCAGATGTACAGGTGTGCGCTCTCCCTCCCACCATTGCTGGCCACCCCTCCCTTCCCTTTTCCACATCACCTCTCTGGGCCCCTGATGGACCTAATTTTGGAGACCTTGACTTAGTTGTCCAATGCCTTCAACCACTAATCCCACAACTGGGTATTTCCCCTTAGGTTTTGTTCTTTTTTTTTCTCTTGGCAGTCTGATTCTTTAAGCAGCATGATTCCCAAAGATCTACAGTTGACCCTTGAACAACACGAGTTTGAGTTGAGCTTGTTCAGACTTTTTGTAGCACTGCATTCTGTCTTCATGATCCAACCAACTGTGGGTATCAGTTTGTAGGCTGCAAGGATGCAGCACCTGTGGACACCAGGGACTGACTCTAAGGGGCTTGAACATGTTTGGGTTTCATATTCCTAGGAGTCCTGGAGACCATCCTTTTCAGATACCAAATGATCCTGTGGTTAAGTTTTGGCAGATCTGTAAGTTATGCATGGATTTGTTAATGCACTAACATTAGCCCTCAACTTGCTTAAGGGTCAACTGTGATTAGTCCTTCCTTTACCATTTTTCTTTCTTCTTTTCTAGATGAATCATTTTCCTTTCCTGCCTCTTTCTCCCTCACATCCCACATTCCTTCTTAACAAGGTTGGAGAACGCCTTTATAATGCTGAAGAGCAAAGCAAGATTTTTCCAGAATGAACTGAGATGACAACTCTTTCGGGAAGATAACACCTAAATAGCTATCTGAACTCATATTCACAGACCTAAAACAGTGCCTGTACATAACCTAACTCAAAACTATAGAGAATAACTTAAAGCTGTTCTGAATCTGAACAGACTTGGTAGCTTAAAACATATTTCATTCTCAGAAAACAAAAGATTGAATCTATGAATATAAAAACAGTTGATAAGGCTTGTTTTATGGAGGAAACATTTGCTGAATGATTTTGCAGGATGGTGCATGCCGTGGCCTAAAATAATCTGAGCAGTTTCCTCATTATTCAATGATGGTACAGTATTCAAAACAGATGCAGCCATTTGAGCTCAAACTTCACTTGTAAGAAAACATGATTTATGGTGGAAAATATTCACAGGAGTCACCCAGTCTGGAAGATACAGCAAACTACTTCCAATCCTATTGCTCTCTGTAGCTGCTTCTAGGTAAGGGGTGAATGAGTCCTGGTACTTGCCTATATGCAAACTGACAGGACTATCTCAACCCTCACTATTTGCTGTGTGCACAGAGATTTCTCAAATGTCGATAGGTGATCTCCCAATTTACACACTGAGAATGAATTCTGGGGCTTTTAGTCAACTACTGTGGCCAAAAGACATAACCCAAGATATTAGCTTGCCTGTGCCACAGGATGCCCACATAATCCGGTTAGATATTTTTTCTGGGTATATATGCCAGGGTGTTTCTGGAAGAGATTAGTATTTGAATTGATGGCCTGAATAAAGCAGATGGCCTCCCCAAACAGGTGGCCATCATCCAATCAATCCATTGAGAGTGTAAGAACAAAAAGGTAAAAGGATTTAAATTCTCTTTCTCTGCCTGACTACTGAGCTGGAACATAAGCCTTCCTCATGTTTCTGGATGAGGATTTATTTATATCATTAGTACCCTCAGTTCTAAGGCCTTTGGACTTGAACTAAGTTACATCACAAGCTTTCCTGTGTCTCCAGTTTGCACATACCAAATCATGGGACTTCTCAGTCTCCCTAATTGTGTAAATCAATTCATATATATCTATATATAGAGAGATATATATCTATATATATAGATAGATAGATATATAAATACACACACACACACACACAAAACCCATACACACATATAGGTGTGTGTATGTATGTATGTAACTTTATAACATAATATGTATTATAAGTAATGTGTGATAATATATACATACTATAGGCATATACACATAACTGTTATAACTTATATATTATATACATACACATACACACACTAAATATGTTGGAACTGTCTGGAGACCCCTAGCCTCTAGTTTGGAGATGGTTCCCCTCACCTCTCCACCTATTGTATTTGCCTCACCTAGTCCATTTGGGAGTGAAAACTTGTGATGCTCATAGTGAAGGTCTTTCTATACCATCACTATTTTTGAGCAGGACCTAGGTGAGAATTATTAAGAAACAGAAAAATAGATTTTCATAAAAGTTAAGTGCTAGCAAGAACAGGAGTCTTAGGTGATCTTTCCTTGACTTGCTTTCCAGGAGTCATCTTTACCTCACCTGCTTCTTATTACAGCATAACAGGACACACAGAATGGAATATTTTTCTTCCTTTTACAAATAATTCCCTTTTAAACAGAAATAATGACACAAAGATGATATTTTTGAGGTATATAATTCAAGAAATGTGACGTACTTACTAGACACCAGGGACCATTTGGGGACTTAATTTCTATTTCTTACCATATCAGAACTATTTTGCTTACAATGAGGAGAAAAGTTTAATCTTTAATTCTGAGACAAATAAGAATTTCCACAATAATAACATAATAGAAATGTAATTTTAAAGATGAAAAATCAAGACCTATTGCTGATAGTGAGTATCTGAGAAGGAAAAAGCATCATCTTCATATAAGTCCTCAGCTTGGTCAGTGGACTGCCAGAGTGAAAATAGGAATTCAATCAAAATTAGAATGTTTTAAAATTAGACCCACTAAGGGAATGAAAGATTCTCAATTCAGAGCCTGAAGCACTAACAAGCCATCATTCTGGTTGAGAATGCAAATCCCATGAGGGGAGCACTTTAATTACTATTTTGATTTTAAATTCTATTTGTTAGGAAAGCATTTGCTCTCGTGAGTTTATTGACAAAGGGTTTTTGTATTTTAAGAAGTAGTGTTTTGAGGTTGACCTTGTAGTTGCTTCCCAATCCCCCTCCCAAAGAGTTCTTCCCATCTCTTCAAGACCCAGCCTCCATGTTACTTTCTTGAATATGGCCATCTTCTCAGTGGGAAGCTATCTCTTCTTTGAGCTCCTCCCATACTAAATTCCATTCCTCATCCTCACCTTCATTTTTCTTTTTACCCCTGTACCCTCTGATGTCTGAATAGAGCTGGGTGGCCAGTATCATAGGGTGTCCTGTTCTATCCCAATGACCTCTGTTGGGAAAACAGCTTGTTTCTTGAAACCTGAGTTCAGCCTCTCCAGTCCTGGGCCAAAGTATGATTCTACATGGTTATTTGTGGGACCTTCATAGACAAATAAATAAGAAAGAAGGTGCCCAAGGATAGAACAATTTGAATAGATCAACTAAGGAGAAAGAAACTAGTAAGAACTGCTGAGGTCTTGAGAATGCCGAGCCAAGATCCATTCACATTCCACCAGCAACTTCAATAAGGCTGTAATTTTGTTATTTTTTCCTTCCTGCCTGTTTTCCTCTTCTTACTGGCTAAGGAAACCTGAAAAACCCTCAAATTGGCTGTGTGCTGGTTGAAGAGGTCCTTGTGCTGAAGTGTGTCCAGGGGAGGAGAGAGCCTTGGAGTGGGAATCTTAGTTTGTGGCCATGGGTAGAAGGTGGCCCCCCCAAGATAGAAAGGGGCTTCCCAAGGTAATGGTCCCACACAGTGTCAGGAATAGTGGCTCTGGCACCAGAGAAGACAGTGTTCAAACACCAATCCCACTAAATATCTCAATTTTCTGAACCAAAATATACTATAAAATGGAGATTTAAATAATAGTTGTCCTGGGGGCTCAAAAAAGCTTCCAGGCATGTTTCATGTGGAGTCAAGATTTAGCTTGGTAGTTTCATTTGCTCTGAATGGAACTACCCTCTCAGAACAGTAAAGGAAAAGTCAGAAGAATCAGAAGGGACAATGGTACTGACTGCTCAGTTTAGTGAAGAATCCCTCCTCTAGTCTGCCTGTACAGTTGGCTCTATGATGCGGCCACTGGAGGCTGTATTCTGTTTCTTGTCTGGTATGTGCATTTCTCAGCCAACATCAGCCTTTAATAAACATCAGCTTACTGGGTTCTAAATGTTCTTTCAGATGAACTCATTTAATCCTGGAGTAATAAAGGCAAAGAGTATCAGTGCACAGTTGGGTCTCCACAATTTAAAGTCCTCTTTTTATGTCCCCTTGGTTCAAGGATCCCTTGAAAGTTCTGCTCTGGTTAGCCTAAGGCCACACAAGTGAAAGAGAAAGGACACTTGTGCTTGCTCTTCAGTTTCTATCCAAGTGGCCTCATGTCCTTTGTGAAGTCTTCTTTCCTGGTCATACCCTGACAAGCAGAACTGGCCACTGCCCCTGCTATATCATCTGCATATTTCTATTGCAGCACTGATCATAATGGTTGACAATGATTTGTCTCTACATCAATGCTAGGCAATTGTTCCTCCAAGGGCTGTGTTTTATTTCTCTTTATATTCCATATTCTAGTGCACCTACACCCATAGTAGGTGTTCAATGCTTAATGAATCAATGAAGGGACAAGCTAATTAAAAAGGAAATGGACAAGCAGGGGAGGTGGATGCTGAGGGATATCCTTCTGTTTTTTCCTGCCCACTCCAGTATCCCTTTCCTTGCTTCTCACATCCCAGCTTCCTATTCTTTCTGTCTCTGTTGAGATCTTGTCCTGGGTCTCAGGAAGCATCATTTTTGTTTACAGATTGGGAACGTTTTGTCCTCACTACTTAGTTAACATGGAGAGAGATAAATGGTGAAACTTGTTGCCAGGAAAGTCATCTGACATCGTCTATGAAGTAGACATTCATGGAAGTTGCAGTGTGAGGCTTCCCTTTAAGAAGGAACACACTTAATTGCCTATGTCTTTTGCTCTCTGACTGTCCTACCTGCATGGACACAATTTCTAGAGTACCACAGAAATCTCAGTCCTGATCTTTGAATCATGAACCAGTGCTCATTATCCCTGATCTGTGTTTTTAATTATGTCTTTAAATCACTAAAATCTGGCTTATGTTATTTGCAGTGGATGACAATTCCAAACTGATAAGCTAGTGTTTTTTCCTTTCTTTCTGCAGAGTGCCAGTATCAGTTCATCTCAGGACCTTTACGTTTGCTATTCCCTTTGCATGAATTGCTTTTCTCTCCAATCACACCTGACCTGATAGCTTTTCAAAGTCAGCTCATCAAGTTAAAATATGACTTTCTCAGAGGGATGTTCCTTGAATACCTGATGTGGAAATTACTCCCTGCAATGCATCCATCACTCTTTTCTAAGATCATCCCATTTTTTTTTTCCTCACTGCCGTATCACTGTCTGAAATGCTTTTGCTTGTTTCTTTTTGCCTTAGTCCACTTAGGTTATTATAAGAAAGTACCATGGACTGATGGCTTGTAACCAACAGAAATGTATTTCTTATAATTTTAGAAGCTGGGAAGGACTTGATGAGGACTTTCTTCCTGGGTCCTAGCTGATATCTTCCTGCTCTATCCTCACATGGTGGGAGGTGCTCGGGAACCTCTCTCACTAGACACCAGTCCCATTCACGAGTGTTCTATCTTAATGGCTTAAAGCAACTCCCAAAGCTGCCATTGACTAATCCCTCCCCATGAAGCATTAGGATTTTGACATGTAAATTTTTCAGGTACACAACATTTAGACCACAGCACTTCTTGATCCCTGTTATGTGAATTTATAGCTTGGACTGATGGGTTAAATACCAATCATCACCTAATTACTATATAGAACATTGTTTATTTGAGATAATGAATTTCAGGCTCAATTTCTCCTCATGAACTTGTTATAATCTTGATTATAGGTTATCATATAACTTGTCACCATCCCTACCTTTTATATCTGAAAGCTCATCATATTTTAACACCTTGATATTTTTTCCTTTAAATTATTAAAAGAAGTTTTAAAAATTTATAGAAAGAATCCCACTTAACCTTAAATATTTTTTAATTGATTTCTTGAGTGCTACTACTCACTCCTTGCAAGTCTTATCCAATTTCATATCCTTTCTTGTGAAAATTATACCGCTGGAGCTTTTTCAAAGGCACCTTGCCTCCTTTCCTGCCCTCCCAAATGTCCCCCTGCACCCCCCACAACCTCTTGTCTCTCTGCTATTTAAAGGCAGAAGAAATTTTGTTGATCATTTTAAGAAACTTCCCTTTGCTCTGATTTATGGTGGGAGGAGCATGGTGGACAAGGATGAGACTACAGGTAAAACCTTGACATTTGGGAGATGTAATTCTTTCTTATCACAGCTAAAACGTATGCATATGCATACAGGAACTATCTGTAGAGGCTCATAGGGTAGGGCAATCTGTGATGCACACTTAAAGACTAGAGTAGACTAGTGTGTGTAAGTAAAAAGATTATAAGTTAAATGGCATATGGTAAAGCCAGAAATGTATGTAGGGGATTATGACAGAAATTATAGCTGTTTCCCAATATTTATTATCTCTCTTTTCACTGTAATAAAGTCCTCTTTTTATGTAGGGACACAATGACAAAAGAATGCATTTTCCAGTCTCCCTCGTAGCTAGGAGTGACCAGGTGATACAGTTCTGGAAGATTGCTTTGTCTGGGACTGCTGAAGAACTGACTCGGCTGATATGGTGTTTTGCCCTTCACTCTTCCTTCTAGTCTGTAACTTGGACTGATGGCTGGAGCATTATAGTAATCTTGCATCGTTAAGTAAGGATGAGGATGGAATTCAGAAGCTAAGGATAGGAAACAGAAGAGTCTTCCATGAATCATCTCATCACTTCTGAATTGTCCCTTCCCGACTTCTGTACTATGACAGAATAAACCCTAGCGTTTTTAATCATTGTTTTTTGGATTTTTTTTTGTTAGTATAGCTAAATATAATCAATTTTGGTACACATGCTCACTTGGGGAGTTTAAAAAATATATACCAAATGCCAAGGCAGTAGCTCCCAGAAACTCTAGGGATAAATTCATCAGCACTTTTTTTTTTAAGCTTTCTAGGTGATTTCAGTGTGAAGTACAAGTTGAGTAGCTGCCTTATTCGACAGGCCTCCTGGGAAATAGGGCACTTCTTATTATAAATTTGGATTTTCAGGCCTCACTTTCCAGAGATTTTGGTTCTTGAGGTTTGAAAGCATCCTGGGTGATTCTGAGATAGGCAATCCAGATCACATTTGAAGAAACTGCTTTAGGCAATGGAGAACCTTTGGAAGTTTTAAACTATGAAGTGACAAGATCAGAGGAGAGTTTTAGGAGGATTAGTCTGGATCTAGGATATGAATTAAAAAGAGAGGTGAGAATTGAAGGCCAGGAGACCTACTGGGAGGTACAAGGAGAGTTGATGGCCTGAGGGGACATGATTCTGAACAAAGAGGGAAAGGCCACAGAAGTGGGTGGAAAGGAGATACACTAGACACTGAAAAAGGTAGCACACTGTCAGAATTGGCAACTGACAGAATAGGGGTGAGGTATTTATTCTTAGTGCCTGAAGAATATCCTAGGAGTTTGACTTCTGAGTCAGCATGAATTTCCACTTTTTACTTGACATTGGGCATAAATATTTGTTTACTAGGTATCCATGTCTGTTACTTAAAAAATGAGCTCTGTTTAATGGCTTTGGTACTTCATTTCAATCAAAGGTTTATTTCACAAATTTTTTTATATTCATTTATCTGTATGCAGAAAAGAATACACATTTATATATGTCTACACAAGAAATTAATATTTTTTTCATTTGGATTTTACTTTTTTTTTGTCATGATTTACAGATCAGAGGAAATATGAACTGGCTGATGGTTTTATTTCTGCTCTGGAACTGTGCCTTAAGTAAGCATCTTTTCAGATGAGATACAACTTTAAGAGGTGATCTCAATGGTAAATGATTGTTTATTTAATATAAAGCCACCATGAAGCAGACAGATGTGGGGTGATAGTTTATTAAACAACCTGAATTTAACATAATTTATGAGTAATTCTAAAATATACAGTCTGCTGATTTTTCTGTAATAACAAACACCTGGGCCTCAGAAATTGATCTTAGGTATGTACTTTCAGCCCTCTAATATTTAGAAACAAATGCATTACAGTTACAAGTTGGGAAAAAAAATCAGTGTAATAGAAATGTCATAAAATGTATGCTAATCTAACTTCTCAATTTTTACTAACATCTATATCAAGATTCAATTTCTTTTAAAAATAGTTTCGAAATGCCAAGTACATGAATGAGCAAATGAGCCTCTCAGGGGCTCAAACGTGAATGGAATTCACTGTATAAACAATGGATTGATGACAAATTTTGTTCAAATTTTCTCTCTAATTGAAACTTCTATTAAGAAGATTCTAACAAGGTAAACACATAATATCTGCTCAAAATATAAAATAACTGTCAAGTTCAGCAAGCAATGGGAGACATATCACATTTAGTTTGTTGCTGACAACAGTCTCTGCTTTACTCTGGTGTGAATCAGTACTTTGCCACTTGTTCCATTGTGTGCGTATGGGTCACCAGTCTCAGCACCGCTGAGAAGTTACCATCTGCTCAAGATGCCCCTGTACACCATGGAAAGCACACGCCCTGGACGTCAGTTACTGCACCTGCTCCCCTCCTGTTCTCTCTTACAGTTGAATTTTTGTTCCCTCTTCAGATACTAATAATTAAAGTGGCTAAGGCAAAAGGTTAACCATATTGGGAATCAGAACATTTATGAACACATTCATTTCATATAGGGAGTATCCTATGCATGGTCTCAAATCCCAGCCCTAATTAGGGGCTACAACTTTGGGTACTGAGTAGTCTTCTTGCAAGAACGCTAAGAGCATATGTAAATAGTCCTGGGTAAAACTCACATACAGACAGAAGAAAAGACACATGAAGATGAACACAGAGATACTTCAACAAACCAAGTAGCACCAAGGATTGCCAGCGAACCTCCAGAAATTAAAGGAAATGCCGGATCCTTTCTTCTAGCCCTGGTAGGATCCATCCCTGCCAAAACTAAGAGCTTGGACTTCTAGCTTCCAGAATTGTAAGGCAAGAAATTTCTGTTGTTTAAGCTACTCAGTTTGAGGTATTTTGGTACTGTATTTTGGTACATATAGAACATTATTGATGGAGAAAATTTGGAAAGGAGGCACCACAAGATCAGAAACCTGATTCACCAGAGGCCAAAAGCTGGAGTGGGGGTGGGTAGAGGCGATTCAATTGCTATAGCAAGTACCAGACGCTGTAGAAAGGACCAGGAGGCGGAGCCCAGAGTTGGAGTATGGAGACTGTGCACCACTGTAGAGAAATCACTGGTCCTTACAGATCAGCCTAGCTCCACCCAAGGAGTAGTTAGGTTACAAAGTTAATAACTCCACAAAGGAATGAACCCCTCCCAAAGAGAGAAGCTTATTATTGGTGCCATTTCTGCCCTGGCAAGGGGCAATAGCCTTTCTGCCCACCTGAACAGGGCCTCTTCTTTGCCATCTTTGCAGAGCAAACTCTTCTGCCCACCTGTAACTATGCTGGCCTTTCTTCTAGCACATCTGTCTCTTTTAGGGGCAGCTCTTTCTGCCCACATGTGTCTATGCAAGTGTCCTTGATTCTTCTCTCTCTTTTTATAACAAACCTGCCCTTCTGGATATAACTAACATCTCTGCCGCTTGGGAAATGCTTTGTGTGCCACTGAAAGAGGAGTTCTTGTGAAACTCTCCCCAGAGTTACCCCAAGGACCCCCACTCTCTAAACCCAACACCTCTCCAAAACTGACTTAAGTATAAAGACATAATATTCATTGGGTAAAGATAGAACTCACCTTTCATGATTTGATAACTGAGGGTTAAGATTTTTAGAGGAAAAACATCTGTAGTGGGGAGAGAAATAAAGGAGTGGGCACCTGGCATGCCTACCAGCTAGGCTTCTGATGCTAACACATAAATAACAGCTTCTGCTGCCTTCTCCACCATGTGTACCAAAGAGCTAAGAGGGCTGCCCCCACGGGCTCCACCTCTTCTGGCCTCTACTTCTCCACACAATCGCTGTGTCTCAGCCAAAGTGGTGAGATGGAGCCTTACCAACGTAGACTGCAGCCCTCTTCTCCCTCTCCACGCCCGCCTCCCGACTCCTTAGCAGATAGAACAAGGAGTGAACAAGTACCAGCCAGAAGTGGTACTGGAAAAAAATAGAACAGAAAAGTTCAAATAGGAATCAAACAAAATAAAAACAGACCAAAAAAATATAAAAAATGAACATGAAAAGAGATGAAAGAGAAATGAGAGAAGCAGAGGCATGGCTGGTCAGGAGTACAATTGCTACAATTTCTGGTGGGAAAGACCTGAAACCTGGGCTTGTGGATCTCAAGTATTTGTTCTCTGGCTCTAGAAAGTCATTAGGAAATGAAGATTCTTCTTGTGATTATAGCTTGTTCACATCTTGACATATTATTTCTGGAATCTGACCACCAAACTTCCTGCATAGTGTTTATTTTTTAATGGCTCAGTTCTGTAAACAAAGCTTATGTGATTCTACATGGATTCTTCATTGCAGAACACTGGACAATGAAGCCAGGAGACACAGGAGTCATGAGATTCAGTCACCTAATTGAGATTTACAGAGTACTCAGCAGGCTTGTCCAAAATCTCACAGCCAATACCTCTGCCAAAAACTTGTAAATATTAAATGATTTATGAAGACACTCAGCTGACACTTAGAATGATTTTTCAACTACTTTTCAACCCTCAAAATCTCCATATTGTTTTAAAAGTATTCAAAAGGAGTTCAAAGTAAATAATAATTTATTCCAGATTAAGTATTTATTTGAAATACTTTTGATGGGCTAGTTTAAGTAAATGTATCTTGACCCATTGAATTTTAAATGTCTTACATTAACTAATCTTCACTAATCACATTGGCATTTACTGTAGACCAGGCAGACTACTAAGTGCTTGAAGACACTGACTTAGTAAATCCTCACCACAGCCTATGATTTGGAGTCATTATTTATTAGCCCCATTCTACTGATACTGAGGCATAGGGAGTGACAGTATCTTTGTCCAAGGCCACACTATTTGTGAGCAGTGGCATTGAGATATAAATAAACTCTGGCAGTCTGGGTCTAACCTCTATGTACATAACCATTGTGCCAGCTTGCTGCTTTCCTGTCTAAGCAGCAGTTTGCATCTCAATACATGCATACTTCCTATGTGGCAAAGCCATGGTGGTATCCAGGTTTAATCTGTTAGGGGCAATGCTTACCCTTATCACTGTATATTGCTTCTCACATTATTATACATAAACCTCACTTGGACTTTATTCACCAGCCACAGACAGTTTGAAGAAGATGCAGTCCAACATAGACCACAGGAAGACGATAGGAAAGGGAATTCTAAACAACAGCAACCATAACAAACTCCCAAGGTTTGCTGGAGGCTTTTGGCTGCTCTGGGTCACCCTCAGCTTGTGTCCTGTGCTTTACTCACTCTATCTCAGAAGCGGGGTATGCTTGATAGATCAGGCACCAGGGCAGGGGAAAGAGACCTGTGTTCCAGTCTCACAACATCTTGGGCTGGGCAGAATCTCACCCCTAGGTGGGGGCATTGTGCTCCTCGTTTCTCATACCTGACTCCCTCAGTCCTTGCATCTGTCCCACGAGTGAACAAGATGACTAACTTACAGATGAATTAAGATTCAGAGAGTTGGGTGATTCCATCAAGTTTGCAGAAAAGGATAGTATTCAGTGCAGGTCTGCCTGACTGCAAAATCTCCACATACATTGGCAGAGTTGCCTTGAAAATCACTTTATACTATAAATCTTGGACTCCTTAAACAGAAAACAATGAAATTGTGCTTTAATTACGCCAGGAGTCCTAGGATTCTTTGAAAGTATCTCAGAAGTCATTTTATGAAGGAAGACCAAGCCGATAGGATGCCTGCCCTGATGTGCATGCACACACACACACACACACACACACACCACAGACTCACACGGCTCCTTTTGGCTTTACTGCCTAGGGGAGAATCAGGTTGGTAAAGCTGTGGTAAATCAGGCAGTCAGGGTAGACTTGGGATTCGCCTTGTTGGCTCTGTCCACAAAACATTCAATGCTTTTGTAAGAGAAGGCTGTAGCCCATCTTAACTAATCTAAACACAGTTTGAGAAAGTGTTTTGGTTATGTCTGTGGTGATGGCTTCTTTCCCAGGACCAGCTAGTGAGAA
Source organism: Condylura cristata (assembly GCF_000260355.1). Lineage (NCBI taxonomy): Eukaryota > Metazoa > Chordata > Mammalia > Eulipotyphla > Talpidae > Condylura > Condylura cristata. The sequence continues at coordinate 43,115,540 of NW_004567108.1, forward strand.
ATAGTCTGTTTTCCTCCCTGTGGCTACCATTGCTTGAGTCAAGGCTTCCATTGGTCAGGGATGAAAGTGGTGTAATGTTGATAATCTGTTAAATTCAAACTAACTGTCTTCCTTTCTTTTTTCTATCTTGCTTTATCCTCTTTTTACCCCATCTCCCTCACTGTCCCAAACCAGGTGATAGACTGGAATGGGCTACTCTATGTTGGTAAGAACCTAAGTTCACTTACTCAGTCAAGTTCTACCTTCTCCCTACTGGTTCTTAGACACCTGCTCTCAAGTGGGCATCTCGACAAGTGAAGATCCATGAATCTTCTACCACCTCACAGCCTGTTAAGCTCATATCCCCTTCACTAAAAGCTACTGAAGAAAAGAATTAAGCCAGTCAAAGGCCAATTGTTAATCATGGCCATGATATCACACCTTTCTTAACACACTTATGGAGGTGAACTTTACATGACATCCATTTCACTCATTTTATAGTCACCAATCAAAGATCTTTTGCTAGTACACAGTTGTACAATCATCTCCACACTTAAATTCTGGAATAGTTCCACTCCCCCCACCAAACCCTAGGCATTTGACACCCTAGATATAGGCAGCCACCAATCTACTTCTACTTCTTAGAGATTTGTTGTTTTTTCTTAGTATTTCATATAAATGGAAATATGTGGTATTTTTTGACTGGTTTCTTTCACTTAGCATACTCTTTTTAAGGTTCATCCATATGTTAAGATGTCTTAGTACTTCATTCCTTTTTACATAACACATTTTTGAATGGCAGTTTTATATAGAGGGAAGATCGTGGGTTTCAGAAACAGGCAAATGTGGAAGTGAATCAAAGTTGTACCACTTGTAAGATATGTGGCTGTGGGCATGTTCCTAACCTCACTGAGACTCATTGTAGAATAGGGACACTAATCTCTCTTTCAGAGAAATATTCTGTGAACTACTTGGATAATGCTAGTTAAGCAAGGGCATTTAGTAAAGCTAGTCTCTACAGTCCCCCAAGAACTTACGCTTTTCTTCTCTCTGCTTCACATTTTAAAATAACTCTTACAGGCTGCCTAGAGGCCTTCACATCAAGCTTAAAGTAAGAGTCCGCACCACACTATTGGGAATGGAATTCCATTGAGAGGGATTACACTCTTCATTAATGGAGACCAGATGGTGAGTAGCAATAGGGATTTCCTTCAGCTACATTGCTGTCATTTTCTACAAAGAAGGTTAGGTTATGTTTATCATTTTAAGGAGGAGAAAATCAAATCCTACCCTCGAACATTTTATAGATTTGGGCTTACTTTTGTAAGACTCTAAGAACAACATAGTTTTCCACTAGTTCTTGTGAAAACTGTTCTCAACAGCAACTCTCAGATACCAGAAGCAAGCAACCAAGTAAATAAAACCCACCCAGTTCCATGAGTTTCAACTCTTACCCAATAGTTTTAGACTTTCTCTTTTGTAACTTTTAGAAGAACATGAATTCTGTGTGTAGCAAAATAGATTACACCGAGTTCCTTGTTCATTTTTCCATGCATGTTTTCTAATTAGAACATGCCATCATTTGAGTTCTAAGTTAAAGATATCCTGGAGAGAACTCATCATATCCTCATAGACACTAAGTTTACAAGTGTGCTACCCCTCAGTGTAAGTTTTTCTGTTCTAAATTTGCTTTTCTAAGTAATTGTTTCTCCACAGTCTTTACTTCATACTACTCTCCATCATGCTTCTGATTTTTTTCTTCACTCCTTGTCCTGGATTTACCACAGCTGTGTTTCTCTTCCCAATTCCTGAAAAATTTAATTCCCTTCCACCTCCTAGATTTACTCCTAGCTTCATTTTCTGTTAAGAACAGCCTAACCACTAAAGTAGTAGAAAGGATAGGCCTTAAAATACCTCTACTAAACAAAGTAGGTTTGTAACATATTTCATGTATCTCTCACTCTGAGATTAGCACAGTGTATCTATTTTCAAGCTACAAATTTTTTTTCATTGTATAAAACACCTTTTATCTGATGTAAACTATTGAGAAGTATATAGCTGTCTAATCTTCATACAACAATTATACTTACTATACATAGTAAAGATAGCAGTGATCCTTTCAAACCCGTAAATTAGATCTAATTCCTACAAGTGCTCAATGTACAAAATTATATATCTGACTAAACCTAAACTTCTATCACAATAATGCCGTATTCACACAAACAGAAGAAAAAGCTCTGTCCAGACTGACTCAAATACTTAATAATATATTTGTGTAAGGATTCCTGTTTCCTTACTCTATGTACTCATCTGAAAATAGGAACTGTTAAACTCCATGGCTAACTTTTCTTCCAATTCTGAGAGATTAGGAAGGAGAAGATAGGGTCCCAAGAGAGAGGTTTTCCTTCTCTATATTACCATCTAAAATAGGCTTGGGAATCCATTAGGTGTGATAGAAATAATTGGGAGGTGGGATATAAACAGTGCTTAGGGTTAGTTAGATTAGTGAATTGCTCTAATCCTTAATAAGTTTTTCCTATGTGAAAACTTCCCTTTCACGCACTATCATGAAGAGTGTAATTTATATCCAAGACTTTATTTTAGAGATTTTATTTTAAATGGCATCCTAGGAATTTATCTCATGGTATTAATAGTTTAGTAAATCTGGGATTTAGCAAAGATTTTCTCTCTGCTGCACAGACCTTTTGTGCCTGTGGATGCCTCGCAGCAGATGACAAAACAATCTTGAGGCAGGATGCTTTAATTTCAATTTGATGCCCTAACATTCTGTAGAAACATCTCTAGCAGCAAATTTGAATTATACCATTAACATATTGGAAGTTAGTTTTTTTTTTTTAATCATTTAATGGTTTATGATTTGGTCCATAGTTTGTTTTTAGCTCTCCAGAGAATTCTGATCTCAGGATGGCTGGTTAAAACCCCATATTTGCAATGATCATCACACGGCCTTGGCTACCATAAATATCTGCCAGCATCCAAGCACCACGTGCAAGAATTACCAAATAATGTCAAGCGACTCCTACCCTGAGATGGCAGCGAGTTTTTGGTGTGCCTGCCGCGCCATTTCACAGCCTTTGGTCCTCGTCTTGTGCATTTCCGCCCGGAGTGAGGGACAGCTAACAGCGACATCCCCAATGGAAATGACCAGCTCTCGGTACAGGGCCACTTGCGTGTTGAACTCTTGGACAAGCTGGAAAAGAAGCGAGTTTCTTTCAGGAAACACGTATCAGAAAGTTTTCTATTGCTGTTCGTGACAGGGGCTCACGCTGATTCCCGAGCCACCCCCCAAATCTCTTGCTAAGAAAACTAAAATTGATGAAAGGTGAAGGCACAAAGATGGTCAATCCGCTTTGTCCAGGGGTGTTTTTCATCGGTAGGTCAGCTCATGGCAGCAGTATTTCCAGACCAACTTACCCCGTCCCATACAGACTCAGTTTCTGAAGCACAGGAGCATAGCTGGAGAGCAACATGTCACTGCCAGGTCGCTAGAGAATTAGTGCTGGGAACTCCCGCACAGTTCGCTCCCCGATACACATATTAGGGTATGGATTAGAAGTTGCGCGGGGATAAAGAGCAAGGAGGGTTGTAAAAATCACTCAGCCTGAACCCCGCGGGCTGCAAAGCCTCACCGGAAGACCCGCCACGGCCGCTGCGCTGGAACCTACGTCCCCTCCGCAGCTCTGTGCGCTCTGTTTGGGTTTGTTTGTTACTATCTCCCACAAAGCAACAGCCCCACCTTTCTTTTCTCCCTCCCGGGTGAGCGATCCCGTTCACCGTGTCTGTCGCATCCACAGTTCTCCGGGGGTGGGGAAGAGGCACGACCTACAGCCGCTGACCCCTGGAGCCTTGGCGTGGCACTTCTTTGCAGGGTCATTACGACCTGGGTGTCACGCTGAATCGGGGACTGCAGATTTAAAAATAGTGCATGTGCACGTGATCGGCATGGAGGAGCTGAGGGTGGGGGACTGGCTGGCACTCAAGCAAATGATTAACATACACAATTTCCCTACCCCCGCTCCGGGAGAAAAATAAAGCGCAGATTTATTTATCTTTTTTTAACCTACCATCTTGCAGTCGTCCAGGGCTCTTTGGGTTTTGTAGGTGTTTTCGGAGCCGCTGCCCCTGCGCTCCCAATCCCCGCTCTGCTGGGGAGGCTTGCTGATTTGGAAGATCGAGGAGCGGGTGGACCGGCTGGGGCGCTTTTTGCGCCCATTCGGTGCAGAACTCATGCATACACATCCACCAAGCCAAAGCCACTGGTGCAGTGCGCCCCGGCGCGGGCGGCCCGGTCTTTGCCCTGCGCGCCGCCGCCAAGTAACCGGAGCCGGGACCCGAGGCGCGGCGCTCACAGGCTTGGGGCTGCCTGCACGCGTGGGTAACCTTCAGCTTGAAGGAGAGCCGAGGAAGCGTTGGCTGTGCCGTGCAGCATTGCTTCCACTAGCAGCGAGGAAGGGACTCGTTCAAGTTCTGCTCAGCAGCATTACCGGCCCTGTCCCGGGAGCTGGGCACTGGCGCGGGCTCGCACCACCTTTCCGTTGGCATGAATTGCGACCCGGGGCGAGAAGGAACGCGCCGCCCGGCGGTACCGAGTTTCCATTCAGATGGGGGAGCAGCTTTCAAAGCCTGCGCTTCAAGGGGGGCTGGGGGGGGGGCGGGTGTCGCGCTAGCTCCAGAGTCTTCCGCAGCAGCTCTCGGTTGTCTTCCCCGCCCTCCCCGGTCGCCAGGCCTGGAAGGGCTGGCAGTCCCCGAAGCAGGCAATTGGCTCTAATCGGCTGCCTTGATCCGACGTCTCTACGGGTTAGTCTCTTTGAGGATCCCAAATGAATCCGTGGCGGGACTGGCAGACGCAGGGAATCGGTCTGGCTGACGTTGTTCGCGGCCCAGCACATTGATAGGATAGGAATACTAATGTGATCCGTCCATACAACCCACTTCCCCCTCCACAGTTTATGCACTTATCCAATCAAATCCCCGGAAACATCAATTGCAATATTACTTCATCTGTCTATTATTAGAAATGAAAAAGTGTCATCAGAGTGGAGCACATTGCCACATGCTGGGTCCTAAACACGGATTTCAGACCAACCAGCGTGGGCTTGAGGCCTGCACCATCGCACCATCGGGGACTGTCTGATGCCTTAGATATCATAGGATCCCAAAGGAGGAAGATGTGAGATATTTGCTTCAAAAGGAAGATCTCTGGATAATATGAAAGGAAAGCTGTCTTCATTGAGCTTTTGTTGGTTTTGTTTCTTGTCTTTCTTAGAGGGGTCAGTGTGGCAGAATGCGCAGAGGCTTTCTGACCTCACCTCATTCAGTCCACTGTTAACTAGTCAAAGCTCTTGGTCTGACATTCCAGTCTCAGCTGCCAGTGTTTCCCAGTAGAGACTTGAAGAAGTTAGACTTAAGAGATCTGTTACAAACATCCTCTTTTATCATTGACTGAGTAGCTCAGACACCAATGGTCCAGGAAAATGGAGAGGATGCCTGCATGAATAGAGTCTTGGGCCAGTTGGGTACACCTTTACCACTGACATCCTAAGATACTTCTGGGAGGAAAAGAGGTGGAGTTGGCCTTCAACTTCAGTGTCCTAAGATGCTTGTTCCCATGAATGAGTTATTCAGAGGGTATAATTAAAGAGGTCTACAACAGGGGAATTAAAACCTAATGAAGAACATATTGGCAGTTCCAGGCCAATTTTTTAAAAAGAGCTATGGAGTATAATACACATAGATGGAGAACCAGAAATAGCCACGAAAGCTAACAACCTAAAGAGGATATCGCTAGAATTTTTAATCTTTTTTTGCAAGATAGTAAGCATAATGGAATTATGTGGTAAAAAAAAAAAGACAATATTTGCTTTTTTTGTCCCAGTTCCTGGCAGAGATCTCCTAAAACTTGGAGTTTCCTGATTGATAAAGATGAGGGGGTCATGGTCACCGAAAGACCAAGTCTTAATTATAGGTGTGTAATTTTCAACTGAGCCCTGCCTCACCTCCCTCCATCAGCTTCTAAGAGGGCAAGAAAAGCTGGAGATTGATTCAGTCCTGAATAGTCAATGATTTGAGAAGTCATGGCTATGTAAGGAAACTCCACTGAAAACTGTTAAATGGCAAGGCTCAGGAGCTTCTGAACTGATGAAGCTGTGAGCTGTTGGAAGACATCCCCCAAAACATGGCCCATAGGTGACCTCCTTGGGCTATTCCCGAGTTGTATCCTTCATAATTAATGAATAAGTAGATTACTTTCCTGATTCTGTGAGTCATTCTAGAAAAGTATCGCTTCTGAGGGACAGTTGATGAGAAACCCTTTATTTGAAACCCAGTTTCAAACAGAAGTATGGGTAACCTGGAGACTTAATATTTATAACTAGTTTCTGAAATGAGGATAGTCCTGCTGGGACTTGAGTCCTTCTGCCTGTAGAGTCTGGTGCTAATTCCTAGTAATAAGTGTCAGGATTGAGATGAATTATAGGGAATCTCATTTGTGCTGGAGAAGTAGTGTTGAAAATGATACTGTGTATTTGGTTGAAGAACAAGAGAAACCAACAGATGAATATCTGAGTGGATGGCCAGCTGTACTTGTACATTGCTTCACAAAAAATGGATGTTGGTTTTCCCTAACAAGCAAGGTGTAGGTCTCCGTTTGAGACCTTGATGTGCTGTGATACTGTGGGTCACAGCTGACTTAGACACCAGGGTGAGGGGCTCTTTTGTTAGCTAAGTCTTCCTGATCATAGAAGGTAAAAAGATTAACTCAAAGTCAACTCTGTTCAATTTTCTCTCTACTTATATGAAAGGAGGGGAGGTTGAGGACACATGAGGTGATTTGGGGGCGATTTACTGAGTCCAGAGGACTCATGGACTTTAAGGAAGGATGGATAATATTAATTTGCAAATGAATACTTAACCACCCAATTTAAAGACCTTTAACCCAAGTGTGGCAGAACTTTGGAGAATAAGAGGAAAGGGGTTGCATCTTACATGTGTGTGGTCACAAAGAGAGAGAAGGGAGGATGCTGGAGGACAGCCTTCTGAAAATCTTTTGCCACCCTTAATAGTTTATCCTCTTTTCATGCAAGGAAATAGTGACTGTCACCATTTTGAAGCACATCAAATCCCCTCAGTAGTAGGTTTCTACTCCAGCAACAGCCATCTGGTGTATACTCCCCCTTCTGCCTAGAGACAATTTCAGCAAAATAAAAGGAAAAAAAAAGACAACATAATTTTGCTGGCTTGTTTCTATGCCATTTTTCCTGCAGGAGGTGGGATGTGTTGAGGGTGGAGGTGGAGAATGGGTCAAACACAAATGCCACCTCTGAAGGACAATAGAGATTTGGAGCCTACAGGGAATTAAGTGGAAATTGTCATGTGTAGCTGTCCCTTGGCCTTCCCTGATACATGGTTCAGGCCATTTTCCTAAGGGGAAAAAATAGCATCACTCCCAGTGCTGTCTCTCCCAGGGACAAATGCTGTAATCAGAATAGCAGCAGGCAGGCTCAGTCCCCTCACCTTCCCCCACATGCAAAACAGTATGAATTTACATTCCTGGGGCTGTCTGACTGCCAAGTGGAAGGGGAAAGTGCAGCTGGAAATCCCAACAACCAGGCCACACTTCCTGGTGATCCAGACCCACTCCCCCCACCACTCCAATAACGAGGCCTCTGCAGGTGTGTGTGGCTGTGGCCAAGGCACAGCCTAGATTCATTCTACTACATCCCTCACCTTAGGTTTCATGTTCTCTCTGTTATTTTTAGAGAATTCATTTTGACTTGACAGTTTTGTTTGATTGAAATTATTTTAGTGATGATTACTTTAGAATGAATATGAGCAACTGGTAAGTTTTTTTCAAATTGGTGCTAGAAGGAACCACAGTGAGAGCTAGAGCTGTGCACCCCTACCTGGGGAGGATCTTGTGAAAGGACATAGTGGGAGGCAGGTTTCATCTGGGAGAAAGTTCAAGGAGAGGCAAAATGAAAAACAGAATCTGTGTGAGTCTGTGACAGAAGCAGAAAGCAATCCATTAAGATACTGAGTTCGGAGGGGTTGGGAGGTTTGAACAAGCTTCGGATAGCATCAATAGGTCAAGTTGTTGTGAAGAATTTAGGGAGTAAACTCTTTAATACATGATTATCTCTACCAAGAACAAAAGGAAGTGTGATATACGGAGAATACTTACTCACAAATGTTTCTTGAGTGGTTTTGTTTATGTGTGGTTCCAGGTCTTGTTAGTTGAGATTTATGTAATTTTGGCATCCAGATTTTTTTTTAAAGATTGATTTATTTATGCATACAATGCATAGAGAACTGGGGTACAAGCCAGAGGTCAGAGGCAGTGAGAGGCTTCATCAGAGACAGGGTGGGGAGCAGAACAGGCAGATGGACGAAGTACACTGCTGAGGGGAGCAGCGGGCGGGTCAGGAGAGGTCTGCCACGCCATGTGGATCACTTCGGGGGGGGGGGGCAGGAGGGACTGAACTTGCACTGAAGCAGCTGTGGCTCACTTGCTGTGCTGTATCCTAACCCGTTGCTCCACCAGGGAGGGCCCAGGAATCCAGAATTTTAAACACAAGATTATTAGCTGGTCCTGAAAGGAGCCTATGTAAATGCGGGATCAGGATGTTCAGGCTTTATGACCTACATGTGCAATTCCTACATTGGGTATCTACTCTTTGCAAAGGGGAATCTGCTGCTTTGCCTCATCTCTCTCTCTCTTTTCTCTCTCTTTTTTAAAGATTCATTTATTTATGCACACAAGAGTTGGGGTACAGGTCAGTGGTTTGGGGTGTGAGAGGACTCACCAGAGACAGAATGGAGAGCAGAATAGGCAGATGTACCAAAACACACTGCTGAGAGGAACAGCAGGCAGGTCAGGAGAAGTCTGCTATGCCATGTGGGTCACCTCCCTGGCTTGGGGGTACAGCGTGGATGGAACTCCTGCTCAAGCGGCTGCCCTGGCTTCATAGTTCTGTAACCCATTACACCACCAGGGAGGGCCTGCCTCATATCTTTTTAATTCTTCCTTTTCTGATGATAGCACCTTACATTTCTTGTGAGCAATCAGTTTTCTATCTTTTTGTCACATGGCTCATGGGCATTTGGATCAGGCCTGACCCATCAGAGCTTTATATTCTATGACCACAATAGCTAGACTAACAAGGGGTATGAAATGGAAGTGACACCAGTGAACTTTAGACTTGGTTCGGAAAGGAAGACAGTGAGTGAGAAGTAAATTTTAATTTTTTTGTATGACAAGAATATACATGATTTTTGGTCATATGGCAGAGCAGATACACCAAAAGGACTAATCTGATGTCTACCTTTGACTTCCTACACTTTTGAAGGAGCAGACTTTGGGGGTTGAACCACAATATTCTGATTAACAATCATGCAAGCTAATGGGAGTGGGAGTTAATGTTAGCTCCAAACGGTATATTTCACACTGCTTAGAGCTGCTAGTGCAAAAGAGAAGAATTTGATCCTGATGCTGGTTTGGAAGAGATTAAGGACAAAAAGGGCCACTGTTACTTCTTGATTAATTAGTAAGAGACAAGTGACGCTTTAAAACACTAATTTGGCTGTCACCAGTAGGGTATGTCTGAGTGAAGACATAGTGAAACCATGAGTGAGGCCATGAAAGTAACCTATGTGGAGGAAGGCCTGATGATGCCAGTAAGAGTCAGGGAGTTGAAGAGGATGTTAAGGTGAGGGCATTCCTCATAACAGGACTATTTATAAAACAATTGGAACTTTCTAAGGTAGAAAGCAACAGGTTTTTCAATCTCCCCTGCAAATACCCAAACTCACTGATAATTACCCCTGAAATTTGCTCTAACTCCAGCCCCTATAGCCTTTCCTGCTTCTTGGGCACAAGGGAACTCCAACTGCTGGCCAGCCTGCCCATGCCTTGCTCAGGGACCCTCCTGCCCTGTACTCTTTATAGCCAAACACAGGTCGGGTCTAAACTTTCCTGCAGCACCCAACATTAGCCAGCCAGAGCTTTGCTGGCCCCGTTTTCCTCTGCTGGCCCCATCAGCTTTGTCTGCGGCGGCCACTCCTTCCAACACAACTTAGCCTTTTAAGGACACTTGTGGACCTGCCAAATACGCTGACACACGTTTTAGAGGAACACTGCAGTGAACAAGCTGTGCTGCACAGCCAGTTCCTTCACTGCCCTTTGACCCGTCTGTGTCCTGGCTCATTTCTGGCCATTTCATTTCCTACTTTTGTTTCATTCTCTGGTTCCTCTTTGCTCCTTCCCTCTCTCTGAAAATTACAACTGTAATGTCTTTATTCTCAAACGTTACATTCTGTGTCAGGATACAGTCGTCTATGGCCACTGGCATGGCCTTAGTCCTTTCCTGCCTCCCCATGAACTGATAATCCTTCTCAGTTTGCTGTGTGGATCTTCTATGACACAATCGTAGACTTATGTCTGCTTAAAAAAAATGTAGCATTTTAGTGCTGTGTATATATTTACAGAAAGGATAGATAGTATGTATCATTCTGCAAACTGCCTTTGTCTTTCTATTCAACATTTTGTCTTTGGAGAGACTTCTATATTATTGTACATCCACCTCAATCTTGTACTGAGGTCTAATATGCCAGAAAAATAGATCTATCATAGCCTACTAATTATTCCCTAGTTGAGCCATGTATGTTATTTCCATTATTAACAATGCTGCAATGAAATTATTAAACCTGTCCCCTTCATATGAAGATATATATTCCATCAGTAGAGATGAGGAAGTGAAATTGCTGAGTCATGAAGTATAGGCATAAACATTTGTAAAAGATGCTTTGAAATTTCTTTCCAAACTGGCTGTAGCAAATTATGTACGAATTATTTATGTGCTGGCTATTTATGAAAGAGCTTGTTTTTCCACATACTGGCCAGTTCAATATCATTAGTCTTTTACATTTGTGCCAATTTGACTCTTTATCTTGATGATATACTTACCCCTCACCCTTCTATGTTCTTTTTCAAGGTTTCTACTGATTCAGCTTCTCTTAACAATCTCTTGAGACCAGTAATGACACCCTCCACACAATCACATGCTACTCTCCCGCAGGCCCCCTCCCCCATCCCAGAATTCCCACTCACACAAGCAGCTCTGGATGGTCAAAGTCCATCTCTCAGAGAGTGGACTTCCAAGTTGCTGATCCAAGGCTGGAGGAAGGAGGAGAGAAAAAAGATGAATTTTAATTTCCTACTCTAAAAAGTCACACAATAGAACTTCCCTCAATAGAATTAGGTAATCGGAAATATTTGAGGAGGTGACGAGTCTGGGTTGGAAATGAAAGTTATAAGTCAAGAAACAAAATGTGGTAATGAAACCTTGAGAATGGATGTGCTTCCAAGAAGGAGGAAATTGGGAAAGGAAAAGAGGCAGAGGGATGACTAAGTTCTGAGGCATAGTGGTGGCTAGGAGTGGAATGACCAGAAGAGCTGCAGAGGGACAGACAGGAAAGGGACTGACTGCCCACTGGAATAGGCCACCAAATGCACTGGCCCAGAGCAAGGGTGAGTCTTCCCAGGAGGGAGCTGCATGTTGTCCTAGAGCTGTCCGAGGAAAAGGACTTAGAAGAATACCTTTTGGTGAGAAGAGGTTATTTTGGAAATTTGTGTATAGCTCATGAGTGGATGTGCAAATCCCAAAGTGTAAGTGAGCAAAAAGTCTAAGTAGAGGCAGCAGGCAGGCACCACAAGGGTGAGAATAAAGAGAGAAAGGGTGGTTGTTAAAGAATGACAGGTGTTGATAAGTATTTGCTTTTTAAAGAGCGTGTTTGAAAAAGAAAGGAAGAACCAATGGATAAGCAAAGATAAATGTTGCTTTAATAAAAAAGCATAATTATTTTTAAAAAGACACCAAGGGAGAGAAGCAATTATGTGGTCAAATATGCAAATGAATGGAAATCTACTGTTTCTTTTTTTTATTTTGCAAATGAGAAAAGTCTGTACAATCTTTCCAAGTGTTTTTAATTATAAATTCAGTGTTGGCTAATCTCAATTCAATACTGAAAATAAAATCCAGGTTTAAAGTATCTAGCAGGTAGAAGATGTTTAATAAAATAATCAGTTTAATAAAACAAGAAAGGACTATAAAATTACACCATTGCTGACTTTGAGATATTTGAACTGTTGATTACTGACATTCGGATGCATCAGAAGGTGGTAAGGGCATCCAACATTTCAGCAAGGAGGTCAGCCCAGAAGCTGGCTTGTGATTTTTCCTCCAAGGCTGGTTCTAGAAGATTACACAAGTCGTTTAATAACTGGTTCTAGCATCCAAAAAACTTTACAGTCAGGACATTGTCTTTATGTTAGTTTAAATTTCTCCCTGGAGCAATTTAATTCAATTTCCTTAGCGAATATAGAAAATAAATAGCATTTGTAGCCAGACTTGAAGTAAGATAGATGAGTTAAAATAAAAACTATTTTTTCGGGCCCTTCCTGGTGGCGCAGCGGGTTAAAGCGCTGCACTGAGAAGCTGGGGCCACTTCCACATGAGTTCGATCCCCGCCTGCCCCGGAGGTGACCACATGGTGTGGCAGACCTCTCCTGACCCC
>NW_004567108.1:43128209-43132113 GCF_000260355.1 Condylura cristata
CCCTCAGCAGTGTATTTCGTCGATCTGCCTGTTCTGCTCCCCACTCTGTCTCTGGTGAAGCCTCTCACCAACCCTGAGCCTCTGGCCTGTACCAGTTCTGTATGTACAAATCAATAAATCTTAAAAAACAAAAACCAAAACAAAACAAAAACACTATTTTTTTTCAAAATGATAGTGTACCTACATTTTTAAAAGTCAACGGAAATGGGGAGAGACATAACTTGGGAAAGCCACTTACTCCAAGACACAAAGGATCTAGGGTTTTTCCATCCTGAGGAAATTGGGGACTAAGAGAAACTTCCCAGGGGACAGTGAGATGAAATTTCAACAACAAACTTGATGGATTACAGCTTGGAATTATTCTGCTTGGCTTATTTTGTCATCTCTCTGTTTCTGTGGAAGTTGGAAGGACTTATCTGATGTCTCTGTAATCTGGCAGAAGGAAAGTGCATCTGATTTCCAGTTTGGCAGGAATGCAGTTGCAGTACCTCCAACTTTTTCAAAAGTGGCACTACAGAGTCCATCACCAGTTCTACTGATATTTTTTGGGGGGTGGCATGGCTTGGGTAAAATGAGACCTCCTTATAGAAGCCCTTGCATCTGAAAGACTCATGTCTTTAATGTCAGTTAAATGTCAGTGTCCCCACTGAGGTTTTCCCCTTGCAGGCAAAAAAGTATTCTATTTCTTCTACCCTTTGCTCAAAGATATACAGAGTTATTTTATTATTTCAAGGTAACGGACTTAATCTCTATAGTAAGGTCTTTAATTACAATCTGATTAAAGTAAAAACAGTTACATTATACCTGATTATTATCTCTAACAAAAACATAGAGGTTCTAACTATTAACTTAAAATTGAATGACTGCTCTCATAATCTATGTTGACTTTGTGGCCCAAATGACAGATATGAAATATGATAATACTAGTAGGAGAAACTTCTTACGGCCCCTTTTCTATCACCTAAAGAAATCCTGCTAACAATGAAGCCAACACACGGGGAGGCAGAGATAAGGTCTTAATGACTTCATGTGCATCCCTAGAACTAAACATTTCTGAATATAGTGCTTATCACATGTCTGCCAACATGGCCATTTCATTTATATGCCATCATACAGGAGGAGGGTGGGCGGGTTACCTACATCAGCTGGCTAAGTCATCTGGGTCATTTGACTTTTTAGATCTTGGTGATGAATACTTTTGTAATCATCTAGTACCTTGCATATAGTGGTTACTGAAGAAGAGAGTGATTGGAAGAAGAAAACTTCTCTAAGTGTTTTTATCTATCCTTTTTGAGACCATTGCATTGAAACACAAAGGAACAAAGGAATGAAACTCAGGCCAATGATTAATTCTCCATATTCTTGGGAGGAAGGAAATCTTAAAAGGCAGAGAAAGAGACAAGGTTAAGACTGACTACATCAGTACAACCCTTTCTTATATCCCAGTCACTGGGTCACGAGAGATGATGGTGTGCCACATCTCTGTTTATCCTTTTAACCAGTTATAATAATCACTACCAACTGGAAGAGATTAGTTAAATAGTCTTATGCAAGGTTAATGATAAGTTATTTTTCTGAGTGTGGTGTGGTAGTGTGTGTGTGTGTGTGTTTTGGGGGAAGTGTTAGAGAAGGGAATTCAGTTTCTTTTTTCTAGATATAAGTATTCTCATGGTTTTTCTTTAACTTTTTTTTCTCTTAAGTTTAAAATTTGCCCACTGGTTTATGAAAAAAAAATATTTAATTTCCTTTGGAGAGGAAAAGATTTTAAAAAGTATCAGCAAACACTGATTTATCACTTTATAGAGCTGCTTCCACAGTTTTGGCCACTGTCTCTTTCTATTCTGATTGTCCTCAGAAACTTCTCAGATGATCAAAGCCAACACAATAACTAAGCAATTCAAGATTCCCTCAACACCAGATCAACAATTCACCTCACAGTTCCATTTTCTAACTCCTTATAATCAGTTGAATATTACTTATCAGTAATATAGCCCAGATGAGCACACAGAACAGACTATCTCCATATAATATAGTACAAATAACACAAATCGACAATGTAATTTCCTGAAACTTAAAATTTAGAAATACGAATCCCTCTCCTGTTATTAAATTCCTTTAGGGGAAATTTCAATTCCCTCTGTAGATAAATCCCCATTTCTAGTTCTTATTCTGTCTTGCAACTGTAGTAGTTTCCCTAACCCCATAGAACACATTAAAGTTGCTTCTGTGTATAAAGATTCTAAATGTTCCTTGCTTTCCAGTAAAAATAAATTAAAAGAGACCTACCTCCTATTCTGTCTTGCAACTTTAGTAGTTTCCCTAATCCCTTAAAACACATTAAAGTTGCTTCTGTGTATAAGGATTGTAAATGTTTCTTGCTTTCCAGTAAAAATAAATTAAGAGACCTACCTATACACGCACATGCACTTGCAAATATTTCATATTAGGATTAAAAAAAAACCACAAACACAGATACAGAAAAATAGGCTAATTATAAAGTAACAAAAATCAGGCTGACTTTAGATTTCCTTTTCAACATTAAATACCAAAGGATAATGAGTAAGATGTATAGAGTCATAATGAGAAAGATCATATATACCAAATTTTACACCCAACTTAGTTTCTATGCATAGGTTATGTGTGTTTGTGTGTAAAAGAAAGCAATTTCTTAATACGGAATGATCTATTTTTTTTAAAGATTTTTTTTTTATGCATACAGAACTATGGTATTGAGGTGCAGAGGGGCAGGGCAGTGAGAGGATTCACCAGAGACAGAGTGGGGAGCAGACAGGAAGATGGATGAAGATGGATGAAGCACACTGCTGAGGGGAGCAGCGGGTGGGTCAGGAGAGGTCTGCTGCGCCACGTCGGTCACCTCTGGGTCTGGGGATCGAACTAGCACTGAAGGGACTCTGGCTTGCCCTGCTTTAACCTGCTGTGCCACCAGGGAGAGGGCTATGATCTATCTTTTTTCTTGATAAAATTAATTCACCAATGAAGCAGAATGAAGAACTCAAGAATGGGAGATATAGAAACATAAGCCTAAATGTTACTAACTGCAGTTGATCTGATTAAATTTAAAATGATTTCAAGGCTGTAAGTAGTCTTGAAAGAGAGAATTTGGAAATAAATATAACACAATGGCAATAATCTAGACCCCAAGGCTCAAACTTTGTTAACCAAAGTTGAGAACTATGATGTAGAAGGAATAGGATAAGCATGGAAATCAAGCTAGATGTAAGCAACTGGAATAAATCTCGATGTTAACTTCACTTGAAAAAGAATTTACATGCTATACATTTAGTAGTAACACAATAATACTGATCTCAACTATCAGCCATTGTTATGAAAACTGAGAACTAGGTTGTAGAAGGGTGTAAGTGAAATATGTTATAACCCAAGCACAATATGCTACACCCAAATGACAGGGGTGTAGTATTTAATCAGTCAGATTGTTTAGAATTGCTAGTGCATGGTAATAACAAACAGATCAACTTCAAGTTAATTTTATTCTTTTTAAAAAGTTCTTTGTTTCGTTTACATCTTCTAAACCCATTCAGATTGCTTTAACGGAACTTCTCTCTTCCTATGCTTTGGGTCTCAAACAGACTTCAACAATTAGAAAAACATAACTGAAATAAAACCTTCAAAGCTGAGTTCTAACAGTATTTAAAGTGATTTTTTAAATATTTAAAGATGAGGGGAAACTGACTATGAAAGTAATTATGTGAATTTCACCATGAAAATTGTTATAACAATTGAATAAAGTATTTAAAATGCACAAATTAAAGGCACTGGAATTATTGCAAATAGAGAGTAAAGTTTTCCCTTAAAAACTGCAACTCCGGGCCCTCCCTGGTGGCGCAGCGGGTTAAAGCACAGCACTGAAAAGCTAAAGCCACTT
>NW_004567108.1:43132433-43227297 GCF_000260355.1 Condylura cristata
GCTGCTCCCCTCAGCAGTGTACTTCGTCGATCTGCCTGTTCTGCTCCCCACTCTGTCTCTGGTGAATCCTCTCACCCTCCCCATCTCTGGTCTGTATCCCCGTTCTGTACGAAAAAATAAATAAATCTTTAAAAAACAAAACAAAACAAAACTGCAACTCGGGAATAAAATGACAAGGGATGAAAATTCGGCTGTAAATAGAGGGGAATTTTGCATGGGACTAACATGGAGTAAATTCTTCAACTTTGAGTATAAACTCTGCCTGAAGTCCTAATAGCTAAACTGTCCGTGTGTAGAGACAGGAATACAGCAAAGAGACAAAGTGGTAAATTTTCAAATATGAGTTTAATGTCTGTCGAAATCCTTGGATGATTTTGAAATTATACAGGTATAGGGAATGCTCTCATTTAATAACCTAGCTATAGCTATAAAAGCTAATACTAGTAAAGATATTTATCAGCAGTTGTATATTACATGGAAGACAGTTTGTAAATTGTCCCAGCATGTGTATTACCCAATAGAATGAAAAAATAAAAACTTTCAGATGAACACAACAGGATTCTGAGCCACTAAGATGTCATTTTTTAACGTCTAGTTTCCAAGTCAATATTACTAGACATGCAAAGAATCGGAAAATATGAACCCAAACTTGGGTAATATATGCAAAAATGACTGCAAACAATCATAGATGGCGACTTCAGAGCAAATACTACTAATATACTCATAGAATTAAAGGAAAATATGTTTAATGAAGTAAAAATCAATATTCTTGGTCAAAAATATTTGGTAGTTTTGGTCCTTTCCAGCCTCATAGAAATCTTAGAATCAGCTTGTTGATGTCTGCATGAGTCTATATTGAAATATATAGTATATATTGAAATAAATAGTATTATAGATAAATTTGAGGTTATTAATATCTTAATACTATTGGGTCTTCAGCTCTATGAACATGGAATGCCCCTTTCTTTTTTACTTTTTCTCAACAATGTTTGGTAACTTTTGGTATATAAGTCTCCCATATATATATATTGTTAAATTTTGTTTTGGTACTAAAATAATTGAAATTACCTTATTTCATTTCATTCAGGTTGATTATTCATAGTATAATAGTATATTAAAGTAAGATTGATTTTTGTAAACCTACCTTATATTTTTGATTTTGATTACTTCTTTTTTTAGTTCAAAAGTTTTCTTGAAGATGAATTCCTTAGAATTTTCTACATACAAGAACATATCGTATATACATTGAGTTTTACTTCTTTATAATGTGGATGTATTTTATTTCTTTTTCTTGTCTGATTGCACTGAGTGGAACATCTAGTTTAATACTGAATAGAATCCCCTAGTCTTAAGAGAAAGTACTCAAACTCTTAACATTCATTGCAATATGAAATGTAGGTTTTACAAAGATACACTTTATCAAGTCAAGGAAATTGATTTCTATGTGTAATTTGTTGATAACAGTGACTGGATTTTGTCAACTCATTTTTCTGTGTCTGCTGAAGTGAATATGTGGGTTTTGTCATTCATTCACATGCTCTGCTATACCACATTATTTTCTTCTTGCATTCTATCTGCCTTTGTCTCATTTCTTCTTCTTCTTAGGGAGCTCTGTTGGGTCTCTGCTAAACAGTGATGGCAATGGTAGTCAGCCTTATTTTATTTGTGATCTTAGCAAACATATTTATAGCGTGCTTACTATGTCAAATTTGCTGTTAGTTCACCAAGTTCAAGTTCCCTTATTCTCTAGTTTGTTTTTTAATAATAAATACTATCTAGCTTAGCAAGTACTTTTTTTTACATAATTTCCCACAATCACTTAAGTTTTATTTTTTAATATATTAATATGATGAATAAAAGTGATGGCTTTTCTGCTGTTAACTCATTCATATTCTAATAAACTCTAAACAACATAATTTTGAAATGTACCTTGGATTTAGTTATTTTTTTAAAAAGCGATTTTATACCCACATTCACAAATGAGTGTATGTATTTTTTTCTTCTTCTACTCTTATTACCTGGTTTCAGAATCTGGATTACATTAGTCTCATACAATAAGCTAAAGACTGTACAACTCATTTGTTAAATATTTTTGGCTTGTAGTTTTTTGGAAGGACAGATCTTTGGCCACCATTTCAATTTTTTAAATGTTCACTTTTTAAATTTTATTTTTCTCATTGTATCAAATTTGGCATTTTGTATTCTTCTAGATGTGCTAATTTAATACAGTTTCGACTAAACAATTGAACATCTGGCAATATGCCAGTGGATTGCAGCAGTCTGGGGTACCTTACAGATCAACTGGTTTCTATCATTTCATAACTGCTATAAGATTTAATTTAATGTAAATATAGTAGTTTTCCCTCACTCTGTTCTTATAAGGAATGTCAGAGCCCACACCACTGAAGGCCCTGTTTCAGTGTGGTATTTCAGCATGATGCATTAGATGTGACAGGAAAGCACAGTTGAGAAATCATGCAGGAAATCAGAAAACATGGAGTGCTTCGAATTTAGTGAAAGAAGAAGGCACAGCAAGATTATGATAGAAGAAGAAAAGGATTTCTAGTACTATGGCAAAGACAGGCAAGAAAGACATCAAGGGAGTTAAAGACAACCCAATGTGATCTCCCTAAGTGCAAAAGCTCTGTTTATTCTGTTCATTTTAATGAAGGGGGGGGAGGGAAGTGGGGGTAGGTGAGAAGAAGGTGGAGGAGATGGTCAAGGAGAGGGGTATATAAACTAATTTCTTGTGAAGAGGGCAAAATCCCTGCTGAGATCTGTGAACTTCACAGGCAAAAGATATTTTTCCAGCACGATTTTATTCATTAGTTAATATATATTTTCCATGATTGTTGTCAACGCTTGCTTTCAGGTGCAGTCACTGAAAATCCCTACCAGCAATTCACCTGTGAACAATCACCAAAGTCCTTTGTGCTCTTCCCTCCCGTTTTGCTCCCTTTCCTCTCCCTCTCCCTCCCGCAGAATGTCTCTGATTTATAGTTGCCCCTTACTTTTGTGTGTATGTGTGTGTGTGTATGTGTTTTATTTACTATTGCTTCCCCACCCCCATCCCTTATTTGGTTCCCCCACAGTCCTCCTATAAGTGAAACCGTTTGGTATTTTTTTTTCTTTTGATTTATTTCATGGAGCATAAATACATCAACATTTTATTTATTTATTTAAGCTTAGAGATTGCATTTATGTGAGAAGTATGTTGTTTATAGTAATTTTAAAAAATAATATAATAGTTTATTTTTACATCATTTTGTGCCTCTTCCCATCTCAGTTGCAATCCCCATGGGCTTCCCATCATCAAGTCACCCATGTGCCATCACCATAGTCCAGTGCACTGCCCCCCGCTCCTCACCATTTTTGATCCCATTCCCCACTCCACCCTGTAAAATGTCTGTAGTATTTAGCTGTTCGTTATTATTATTATTTTCTCTCCTGTCCTTTTATACTCCTGCAATGAGTGAAATCATCCGGTATTTTTCCTTTTTTTTCTGGCCTGTTTCACTAAGCATGATCCCTTCCAGCTCTATCCATGTTGCTGCAAAAGGCATGTATTTATCTTTTCTAATTGCTGAGTAATAATCCATTGTAATATAGCAACATTTTTTAAGGCAGTGAGCTTTGCACTCCCAGAAACAAGAGCTCCTTTCCCTCTAGCTTGAGAACACTCTCAGGTGCACAAAGAGAAGAAACCAGGTGCACCAGGTTTTCTGATGGGCCCAGCGCCTGGTGAGGGAGCACCTGGAAGCCACCGACTGGTTAGTAGGCGGCACCCACGTGCCATGGGCGGTGCCACGTGCTACGTGCGCACTGGGACAGCGTCAAGGCCTCTCCGAGCAGGCGGGAGTCTCTGAGGCTGGGCTGAGCCATTTCCGAGAGCCATTGGGGTCCCAGAGAAGGCTCCTGTAGTTTGAGCATCTCCACTCTCAGAGATGGATGCCGAGCCCTCTCCAGTGATCTGGGAGGACAGGTAAGGAGACATCCGACCTAAGAACTGTTCATCCTTTATTTCAGGATGTTTACAGGATGGACACTGCACCTGTAAGAGGTGCTGCCAGGTGTGAGCAGTCACCTTCCCTGTCTACTACAGGAGAGGAAAGGGCCGTGGGGTGCTGTCTCAGTAAACTTGGAGAAGCAGCTTGGAAACTGTGGGAGTCTCTTCAGCGCTGTTGCAGCTTCCTCCAGGCTGAATAGTCCAGTGGTTTCCTAGGCCAGGTGTTAGAGGGCCGCTAAGGGGAAAAACCTGGGACCAGGGTCTCCAGGAGATGGAAAGAGAAATGAAACCCTTCTGTTTCAATTAAGCAAGCTGTTGGTTTACACGACTGCATGTCTGTTTTAGGACTGCAGTTACACAATTCTCAGTGCATATTGGATGCATACTTGCTTTTTATTTCAAAACTGCTTTATTATTTTTCTCAACTTACTTCACTCTTTGTTCTGTAGTTCTTCCTAGGGTGGACACTTGACCACATTCTTTTCAATAGTTCTGTTTTTCTGTTACATGCATTTTAAGATATGGCCTGCCCGTTAAGTACTGCTTTAGCTAGTCTTCAAGTTCTAGTGTAATTTTATAATTCTTCATCTCAAAATTCCATGGTGGCTTTTTTTTAACACAGAACTGATTTGGATTTGCATCGCCTAATTCCTAAACACTCAAAGCTTTTTAGTCATCTTTTTATCATTGAGTGATTGTTTAAATAGGGTCAAGACCATGGCTGTATGTTTCAGATGTAGTTAAAGTCCCTAGTCAGTCAGTAGGGAAAATGTCCTGGGACCTGACTTGATCAGTTAAAAGTTTTTAAAAATGGGATCAGACCTTACTAAATCAAGAAATAAAGGCTGTATGTGGGTAACAGCTTTAGTCAGTGCCTTTGGGATGTCAGCCTTCCTGTGATTTTCATTCTGTCTTCCTGTGGGATCTGTATTTACTAACTTCCAGAATTGTGCAAGTCATTTCAACCTTGCTATGTGTATACGGACACATTTATTTCATATATATGCATCTATATATATGTGTGTGTGTGTATATATATATATATCATGGTGTGTGTGTGTGTGTGTGTGTGGCTAATTACAATAGAAATAAAATTCCCAACCACCTCCATTAAAATTTGGTTCCTGATGGGAAGGTTCCTACAAACTAGAGTGGGGGTATATGGGTGGATTCTGATAAAGATGGAGAATTAAACCTCCCCAATGAAATTGAGTCATGTTTACCATTCCTTCTACAGCTCTGCCTGAGTAATTGCTGCTTAATTTTGTATATCACCTTGATTGGGCTGTGGAATGCCCAAATATTTGATCAAACTTTATTCTAGGTGTTTATGGAGGGCGTTTTCGGATGAGATTAACATTAAAATTGTGTCTTGATTAAAGCAGATTCCTCTCCATAATGTGTTTGGGCCTCATTCAGTCAGGTGAAGACATGAGTAGAACAAAAGTTTGACCCTTCCTTGAATAGAATTGTCTTTTCTAATAGCATTAAGCTGGGCCATAAGCTCTTGCTGGCTACACAGCAACCTGCTCTTCTTGGATCTGAACTGAGAAATTGGTTCCTCCTGACTACCTCAGCTTCTGGACTTTGGACTTAAGCTGAGACCACAGCTCTGCAGATTTAGTACTTGCCAGCCTCCATTTTCACATGAGTTGCTTTCTTATAATAAAGCTTTTACTATATGGTCCATTAGTTTTGTAAGGCAGGAAGCTATGTCCCCATATCTGAAGAACCTATGGATAGACTGGCCTATCCTGAGGTAGCCAGTTTACTGAAGTAAACTGGCTACCTCAGGAAACTTCAGTAAACTTCTGACCTGTCTCAGGACCTATTCTTCAACACCTTTTTTGTTTGTTTGTTTGTTCTAAATATATAACTAGACTTTTGTTGCAGTAACTTTGAAAAGATGAGGTTGAGTTGTAACTAATGAAGAGGTAGGATACATGTCAAAAAGAACTGAATGTATTTTTTTTTTCAATTTTATAGATAGAAATCTAGAAGATATGTGTGAGAATGAATATTAAGGGTAAATGATACCGGTGGAAAGGACATAAAGTTGGATTATGCTGAATCTATTGGTAAAACTTATTAGTCAGAGATTATGGTTTTAGTATTTTGACTTAAGAAGACAGGAAGGACTCTTAACTAATGGATTGGTCAGTTGGCTTGACCACAAGGGTGGCTTTAGGAAATTAGTTTGAAATGTGTTGTTACACTGTAGAGGAAAGTATCAAAAGTCTTAAGGTGATTGCAAAGTTAGAGTATACTTATCCAAAACCTGATCTCTAGCCTTGGGAATACATGCTTATCACAGCAGCTGTGAAAAATAAATTTGCAGGGTAGCTTCAGCATCCTGGAAAAGCTTTGTGATCTCGTCTCTGTATTTCTCAGAAATTAGAGAAAACTTATGTCACTGAACTAATCAACTAGTTACTAAAGGCAATGAAAATAATGGGATCTTGAGATGTAAGGAGCCAAATGGTGGCACTTAATTGCCAAAGACAAGGTGGGCGTAGCTACCATAATGAGCAATGGCAATCCACTTCAGATACAGTGACACTATCTTCCTCTCTTAGAGTTCACTAAAGAAACAAAACTGGTAATCAGGACAGTTTTACTTGCAGAGATTTATGAGGTTGACTAGTTATCATGATGTCCCCTGAACAGAAATAGATATCCAGCCTATTAAATTCTTATTTGGTCTGTATAAGCAGAGAAGTTCTAGGTTCTAGAATAGAAGTTTGACTTTAATTATTAAAGAATAGGGTTAGTTCCTTTTATATATGCTAGAGTTAAGCCAGTGAATAGACCTAGATACTCAGATCCTACTAACTTAACATTAATATATACTATTATTTTTCCCATCTTTTCCTTGGTATAGCCCTTTGCTGGGTGACTTCATTTAAAAAGGGAATGCCACAAAACAATTATAGTCCACTACTTGTCAACTGGATATCCATATACATCTTAAATTATTTTCTTAAACTATACTGGATGACATGATGTAGCTCTTCCATATACAACAACAAACATGCCAACTCTTTACTCAGAAGAAGATAATAACTCCAAGGGTGATGTTCCTCTTCTTTGTAATTTAAACACTATGATTAATCATCCCTTGATTTAAAGTTAGTTATTATTAGTAAATCTTAAGAGAAGGCAGGTAAGAAAAACACTGTTTTTTATACAAATATACTTATAGTTTATCAGTTAGTATAGACTCATACCTCCTTATTAACAAAATGAACAACATAATGCACTGTTTGAACCTCTTTCTACAGAGGGGGTGATGGTTCCCTTTATTACTGTCCTTTAGGATTGTGTTTCAGCTGGTCACCCTTGGGTGGTGTCTTTGAGTTGCATGTAATCATGTGTAAATAAGACCTGAGTTTTTTTCTTCCTTAATCAATTGGTCATAGGCAAGAAGACCTAGATAATGGAATAGAGAGTAAAGGCTTATATAGCAGGAATAGGAA
Organism: Condylura cristata; assembly: GCF_000260355.1. Taxonomy (NCBI): domain Eukaryota; kingdom Metazoa; phylum Chordata; class Mammalia; order Eulipotyphla; family Talpidae; genus Condylura; species Condylura cristata. Next base: position 43,139,916 of record NW_004567108.1, read on the forward strand.
CCCATGGACAATTCAGCAACTTCATCATGCAGTTTGGTTATGTGTTAGTGTCCAATCAAGCTTCATCTCCTATATATCACTTCCATTTGATAACTGAGTGCTGCTGTACTCATGCAATATTATGGCTTGGTGGGTCACAAAGCAGTTCATAATGAGTAGCTTGGGTATCATGGTAGCTTAGTGTCTCATGGTCAGATGTTCAGTCTGCACTAAGGGTCTGTGTTGTAATTTACCTATTGAAGTTTACAAAGCTTCAAGTCAGAAATACTATCTACCACTGACTGTTTAAGTACTATTGGATGTGCCCAATCATGTGGTTCAAATGACATTAATTTGCATAGCAGTGTAGAATTGTTAAAGAGCCTTTTCTTGGCCTGACAGTTATAAAGAAAGATTTATTTATTTATGCATACAGACCTGGGGTACAGGCCAGAGGTGCAGGGGTGGTGAGAGAAAAAGTGGGAAGTAGAACAGGCAGAAGAACGAAGTACACTGCTGAGGGGAGCAGTGGGCGGGTCAGGAGAGGTCTGCCACGCCATGTGGGTCACCTCTGGGGCGGGGATTGAACTGATGCTGTAGTGGCTTTAGCTTTTTAGTGCTGTGCTTTAACCTGCTGCCACCAGAGAGGGCCCAGCCTGGCAGTTTTTTTAGTCACTTGAAAAATGTATTGGAGGAGCACATGCAGTCTTGTATTTGTTACCTCCAAAATTCAAAGAGGACCCAAACATCATACCCATTTTTAGCGGTAGAATGGTCAGATGCAATACTTTATCCTTCACCTTGGAAGGACTATCTTGACATGCTATAGAAAATGGATTACTAGAAATTTAACTATAGAGAAATGCCTGTGAATTTTTTCTTTTCAAATTCAGTTGTTGTTAGCAAAGTCCCTAAACTAGGAATTGGAATTCTTAGGCTGGGTGGTAGAAAGAAGATCCTCTCAAGAACTATGCATATCTGGATTTGACTCCTGGTGGTACAAGGCAAAGGCAAAATTTCTTGCCTATAAAATGGATGTGGTAATAGAAGTCTTTGAGAAAAAAATATACTGTATGATCCTATGGTGATGGCACACCATAGGGTGAAGTGGTAGCAAGTCCATGGGGATTACAAGTGAGATGAAAAATGTACAAAATGAAGAATGAAGTAAAAATATATATGTATATATACAATAAAAAATACACTGTATGCATAGCACCTTGGTGAATGCTTGGCATATATTTAACATTGAATAGATATTAATCCTTTCTTATATTATGAATAAACATCACACAAATGTATGAATTAATAGGTGATTCAGTGTACAGCTACCTCTGTCATTGGTTAGACAGTTGACTTTGGTGGTTTTATACTGTATTTGTTTGGCAAAGCTGGAACATGTTCCCAGAATCCTCTTCCTGTGTGGTGCCATTGTAGTGTCTCTGTACCGATTGAGTTAATTTTGAGTTAAATTGGAAATACTTTTCTCAGCTTTCCTTTTTCGCATGATGCTAGGTAGAGTTGGCCAAAGTAGAACTGTTCATGAAATTTGACAGGCTTGAAATAAAACAGCTAGGTGAAGTAAGATGCTGATGTAAGAAGAAAGTTTGTATTCTCCCCTGATTTGCTGTCTGCTCCTCATGGCTGCTAGCCTTCTGAGCAAGAACGTCCCTACCATTTATCTTTTAGGCTCACAGAAACAGTAGCTGCATTGAAGCAATAGCTTTATAGACACCAGCTCGTCTTTGTGGTTCCACTTTAATGGGGAAATTACCTTAGATTTCACCTTGCCTTGAAACTTCTCTGTTCTAATGTTTTAGGAGGACTTATTTTCTATGATTCTTATTCTTTTTAGACTTTAATTTCCCCAGCTCCTCAATTGTGTAAGGTCCAATTCTGCAATAAATTCTTTATAGTATACTATATGTAGTGATTTTCCTTCTTTAATTGAACTCATTGATAAAAACTTGTGCTGTTCAAATACAGTGACCAGATACTGATCACATGTGCCTGCTGGGCACTTGAAATGTGGCTACTTCAAACTGATGTGTACTTTATGGAATAAATACTGGCTTTGAAGGAGTAATACAAGAAAAGACAGTAAATATCTCATTACTAATTCTAAAGCTGACTTTATATTGATTACATATATGTGTGTGTATATATATATATACATGCATATATATATATATATGACAACATTTTGCATATCCTGGGTTAGCATTTAACTTGGTTTCTTTTTGCTTTTATATGTAGCTATTAGGATATATAAAATTGAATCTGTTGTTCATATTATACACATCTCTTACTGTGCTATTCTAAGTCCATTTCTATTATATAAGTGTATTTTTTTCACATTCTGGTGGCTGCAAGGAGAATGTTCCTCTCTTTATCCTTCATGTTATTATATACAGAGTAAGTGTTACTGCTGAATGATATAAATGTCTTCCAGGTAACTGGAGCTATAACTTGGAAAACTCATGCTCTGTAAGGGAGCTAATTGTGGTTGAAAAATTATTAGTTTGTCAGAAAAGTCATGATGATGCATAGTTTTCTGTTTTTCAAAGAAAAAATACTGCATGACTTCTCTGACATCCCAATATATTAGCGCTGTGCCTTCAAGTACATCATATGGGTTTATAAAGAATTTTGTGGATTAATCTGAGAATCCAAAAATAATTTTTTCTATGAGAAAATATATTTGAATTTCAAAAAAAAATTAAAGGTAGATTTTCTAAAAATAACTTAGCTGTAGACTATCTGTTAATATATTTAGAAAGAAAACATGGTTGCATTTGCTGTATTCTAGTGCCTGTACTATCAGCATTGAAAACTTCATAATATTAAAAAAATTGCTTGTATTACATCAAAAATAGCCCTATGTAAATATTTACTCAATTGTAGTGAAAAGTCTATAATTCTAAACCCCTTAATGTGTGTACTGTATCAGACACACATTTAAAATTTTTTTTGAAGTAAATCTATTAGAGTTGTTTGATGGGCTTAGTGATAATTTGGTGTGATATTCTCAGGATTATGATCATAGGTATAGTTCATTGTTTCTCTGGCTAACCATTGTGCATTATTGGCAAGGTTAATCTATGGTATTTATACAAAATCATAGCTAAATAAAATGAGGCTACTTTTGCCCCTTATTGTTATGCAATTGCATGCTGCACCTAAAGAGTGTAACTGGAAATATGATTAAGAGCACCATTTTAGGAATGTCTTTCTGATCAAACACACTGTGATTCAAATTTTATACATAGATCTCATCATTTTAAGTGTTATGAAAACTGATCAATGCCAAAATTGATAACAAGTATTTACTTCATTGAACATAAAACGACAGATTTACATCCCTGATGAACATAGATGCCAAATCTTCAATAAGATCATAGCAAACTGAATTCAACAATGAATGTTAAAGCCTTTTCCACCCCCATTTGTTTGGATGGTGGTAGTATTTTTAGTACTATGTGAATTTTATCTACCTTATTGCATCACAATAATCTTGAATGAGTAGTTCAAAATCTAAACCCCTGTTTTAGTGTACACAAAGACCACTAGGTGACAGAAATAAATAAGTTAACTCATTTGGGCTTTAGTTTTCTCACTTTAAAAATTAGGGTATGTATTCCCATCTTTTTTCCTCCCTAGGATAATCTGGATTTCCTTTTTTTTTTAATAGGGAAAAACTACTTCCAAGGATTTTATCATCAGTGATGAAAATATATGTCAAGCTTTCTTTCTATAATCCATAAATCTACTTTCAGTAATTCTTTATTCCAGATGTAATTAAATTACTTAATGACAGTGAAAAAATTTAAAAGCCATTCTTTATTGCACATTTACAATATATTTGACACTCTCCTAATTAAGTCAATGAATTAATTACATTTTGCACATGCACTGCTCTTTTAGACTACAAATCAGTAAATTTTTATTTCTTTGGGTGAGTAATTCTGTGATTTGAAAGTGTTAATACATTTGTCTAAGTTTGTACTGTTGGTAGTTAGTTTCAATTATTTTGGTATTTAATACACTGTTCTTGTAATAATTAAAAATGTTGCATGATGCTATTACAGATCTGTTAAAAAATGATAGTAAACTTTCTTGGTACCAGAACAAGACATAATTACAATCTGAATATACCCTGCCAGATTATTGCCCAGAAAATGTGGACTATCTTTAATGCATATAATTTGCCTGAGAATAAGTAGTGATTGACTAAAATAGTTTATCAATAAAGATTCTATCTATCCAGATTATCACTTCATTTTACATTTTTACTATTTTTTACATAGAGGGAAAAACCCCAGTCTTTACAATCAGGATAAATATAAAAGTGACATTTGCAAAATTAGAGTCCACAAATTCTAAATCAAGAAATAAGAAATTAACAGTGCACTGCTACTAAGTGCTAGACAGAAATTATTCTTGAATCATAGATTGTTACATGAAAAACATTAATAAATAAGTCCATGATGCTTAGGCTTTCTAAAAACACCAACAGTTTATATTTTGCAACGTTATAAAAACTTCAAAGCACTTTTTAAAAATGTATCAGTAAATGCTATCTACATCATTATGATTGTTCCACTGTAGCAAAGTATGAAAATTCCTAAAACGGAAAGAAAAAGTAGCAAAGAAAGCAGAAAACAATGAATCCAATGACCCAGTTCACTGAATAAATATAAATGATCACCATATCCATGTCAAACCACCATCCACGGCTATCATCCTCAAAGTGCAGATAATCCATCCTGTGTGCACCGTGTGGAAATTGTCTTCTTGTAACTGGAGCTGCTCGTCTGTGGAAACCTAGATGTATGAACATATTACATTAAAGCTCATTAAATGTGGATAAGTGCTCATAAAACCACAATTTGAACACAGGTGCCATAAGCAGAACGTATTTTCACTTCATTAAGTCATATATTGGGTTCCAGACTTTTCAATGATAAGCAACCATCAGAAGTCTCTAAGTTGAATTTAAAGTGCCCAGACAGTAAAAAAAAAAAAAAAAGCAAAAACCATGAGTTATGAGGTAAGGACTCTCCCTGTTTTCTCACTTTTTTTTTTTTTAAGATTTATTTATGCATATGGAACTGGGGTACAGGCCAGAGGCACAGGGGCAGTGAGAGCATTCACCAGAGACAGAGTGGGGAGCAGAACAGGCCAACTGAGGAAGTACACTACTGAGGGGAGCAGCAGGTGGGTCAGGAGAGGTCTGCAGTGCCATGTGGGTCACCTCCAGGACGGGGATTGAACTCATGTTGAAGTGGCTCTAACTTCTTAGTGCTGTGCTTCCAGGGAGGGCCTGTTCTCTCACTTTTTGGGGGCAAGTTATTTGACTTGTTTGGGTCGTAGATTTCTCATCTATACCATCTGATTACTCAGTTTAAAAAAAAAAAGCTTCATAGAACATTTTTAAAATTTATTCATGTTTTATTTTTAGAACTGTTGTAACAGCTGCTATAACTGTAATTTCCATCACTAAGTGTACCTTAAGTATTGGGAAATTTGCTGTTAATTTCAAAGAAATTCTATAAGAAAAATTTCTCCTGCTTTTTAAGTTTTTAGCTTTTTACTTAATTTTTTACCTACTTTAGCATTTCTCTTTTTGTTGTTTCATACTTTAGGTATCTGTGCTTATTAATGTTAGTTTAATGTAATGTCCTCTCTCATTGAGTAGAAAAGGTCTAATTCTGATATTTGTCACTAGCTCTGGTGATAAAGGTTTTGTGAAGCCCAAGCTTGAAAGGAAATCTGGTTCATATATTGTAATAATTGCATAATATTTAGTATTATGTTGCAGAGCAGGCTGCTTACTCTGTGATCACAACTGGTCATGAGTACAGCTATTTAATGTTAGACTTATGTGGTTAGTAAGAAAATCCTAGGTTATTGTTTATGCATGTTAGCTATGTTTTTAAATATAAATTTTATATATTTAAGGGTGTAAAACATGATGGCTTGATATAATGAGATGAAATGTCTTCTGTGGAAATATGTCTTCATGTCCTTTGCCCGTTTAAAGTCAATTAACCAATTTAAAATTATTTGATTTTTTGCTATTGAATAACAGGAATTCCTTACAAATTTTGGATATTAACCTCTTATCAGATACACGATTTGCAAAAAGGGCTGTCTTTTTATTTTGTTGATTATATGTTAGTCAGAGCTTTTTATTAAATGTAGCCCCACCTGCTTGTTTTTGCTTTTGTTACCTGAGTTTTTGTGGTATTATCCAAAAAAAAAAAAAAAAATTACAGAGGTCCATGTCAAAGAAAATCAACCTCCATGTATTTTATTCTAGAATTTTATGGTTTCAAGTTTTAAGTCTTGAACATACATTGCATTTTTAAAAATTTTCACTTAAAATATATATGTACTTTAATTTTTAAAGATAGGAGTCTGATTTTATTCTTTTGTATGTGGTAGTACATTTCTCCAGCATCACTTACTGAAGAGACTTTGTCCTTTTCACATTTAGACATTGTTATTCAAAATTGATTGATTGTATATTTGTGAGGTTGTTTCTGAACTCTCCATTTTGTCTCATTGTTCTAGGTATCTGTTTTTATGGCAGTACCAACTGTTTTGATTACTATAGTTTAGCACTATAATTTGAAATCAGGACCTATGAGTCTGTTCTTTTTCAAAATTGTTTTGGTTATTAGGGGTTCTTGTGTTCTAAAAATTTAAAGGATTTCTCAACTCTGAAAGGATTTTTAACACTGTTGAATGAGAAGATTCTGAACCAGGAACTCATTTTTATCCACACCTAATCACAACCTATTATTCATGACAAACTGAGAGTGTGTCATTAAGATAAGATCTAAAGAGTATCCCATGCTATTAATACATTTTTTAAAATTTATGCTATTTTATTTATTGGTATTGTAGTTTTTAAAGTCAAGGTAATGTTGATAATTATTTAAAAGTAAAGAACACAATACAGACACACAGTTTATACTTTCTGGCCATATATTATTGTGAATAATAAAAATACCCTTTATAATATTTAGATTTTTGTATCAACATGAAACATACTGATTATTGGGTCAAATCAAAATCGTTTTCTATATCTACTGAGCTGTTTACATGGTTTTTTTTTGAGCTGCTAGTGTGTTACTTCTGGCTAGAGCATATTGGCTGGAGATGTTGAGCAATCTTCTAAAACCAAGCAAAGTACTAGACAGAGGTTATTCTATTTCCAGGGTCCCAGAGTTTTGGATGATGCAGAGCACACAGGGGCTTGGGGAAAAATTTTTTTCATTAGTGCTACTATGAATTCTGATATATGAAGTAATTACAAAATTGTTAAAAGGTGATAATCATAAAAGCTGATGATAACTTATTTTCCCTCATGAAAAAGAGAAAACTTCTTGGAGAAATTCATTGTGTGAAATCAGAGTGAGAAGGAACTGTGAAGAAAATCTTCAAGTCATCAGATTTAGAAAGATTATAAAGAAAACCAGCACTCCAGAATCTCAAGCAGGTACTTTTGCCTCTTCATAAATTCTGTTTTGTAAAAAGTTTTAGCTCTGAAGGATTTCTCTCATATCCTAGAAAACAAGGCTATTGGTTTTTGTCTCCCACATAACATGGCTTAAATTTATATTCAGCCATGTAATAGGCTCTATTATTTTGAAGATTCTTTCAGAGTCAGATTGTCAGCAATTACTAATTTTTGTGGTGAGCAATTTGAACAGTACTTATAGGGTACTCAAGATGTGCTTGTTAAAAGGATGAACAAGTGTCTGTAAACAAGGAAAGACTTTAGGGACTACAATAATGCACATATTTTTTGAGAATATCCCAGTTTAAACCCTTTAAATGTATTTTCAACAATATATGTTATTATGAATATATTTTGGGATACATTGTGTAGTTCTTATGAAAAATATTCTTTAGAGGTTAATTTAGAGCACCCTGAGATCAGTATTTTAAAGGAATATATCTTGGTCCTCATGTGTGATGGGACAGACAAAAGGTTGAAGCACAGTGTTTTACTGCTCTGTAGTCTTCATATTACATAAGATTTTTGTTGTGTCAAAAGTTGATTGATATAAGTAGGGCTTAGCAGAGGTGGAATGATATTTTTATAGGCACAAGTAGGTATAGAGTTATTCTGTTAAATATACTTGAAAAGTGAATGCAAAATGAATTTAAATTTTTATCTTTCCTATATCTTTGATTCCAGAGTCAAATGATCTCTTTATAAGTTAAATAAGTTAAATAACTTATAGATTATCATTCTTATATCTGCTTTATTTCCAATATAGTTTATAAAGTTATTAGGTAAAATTCAAACATTTTTAAATGCTTTGCCTTTTTGAAACTTTTATTGTGGTAAAACATATACCATAAAAGTTGCCATTTTTACCTCTTTCAGCATATAATTCAGTGCCATTCATTACATTAACAGAATTATGTAATCACTACCTTGTCTCCAAAAGAATTTTTTATTACCATATCACAAGGAGAAACTCTGTAGTCACTAAAAAGTAATTCACTTTCCTACTCTCCACAGCCTTTGGTAATCTCTAATTTAGTTTCTTTCTCTGTAAGTTTGCCTATTCTAGATACCTTATATAAGTGGGAGCATATGAATCCATCTGTTTTTGTATCACTTACTTTGCTTAATATGATGTTTTCAATGTTCACTTATATGGTAGCATGCATCAGGACTTCCTTTTATGACCAAATAATGTTCCATTGTATCTATACACTATCGCTGGTTTATCTATTAGTTTGTTTATTGATATTTGGGTCACTTCCATCTTTTGGCTGTGGTAAATAATGCTGCAGTGAGTATTAGCACACAAGAATCTGTTTGAATCACTGTTTTTAATTCTTTTGGGTATATTCCCAGTAGAATTCCTGGGTCATGTGATAATTCTATATTTAGCTTTTTGAGGAGGAAACGCCAAACTTTTTCACAGTGGGATGCATCATTTTCCATTGCTATCAACAAAATACAAGAATTGCAATTTTCCACATTCTTGTCAATTTTTTTTCTCTTTTTTATTATAGTTACCCTGGTAGGTGTGAATTTCACAAGGGTTTAACTTGCATTCATTTCCCTAATGATGTTGAACATCTTTATATGTGTTTAGTGCCTATTGGTAATCTTTTTTTTGAGCAATGACTATTTTAAGTCAGTTGCCATTTTTAAAAATTGAGGTATTTGTTTTCTTGCTGAGCTTTTTATTTTTCTGGATATTCTCAGATGTGTGTTTTGCAAATCTTTTCACCTTTTATGTAGGTTGCCTTGATAGTGTCTTGATAACAAAATTTTACATTTTGATAAAGTTAAATTCTGTTAACCATGCTTTTGGTATAATACCAAAAATCCATTTGTTCTGAGGACTTACCCCTATGTCTAAGAGTTTAATAGTTTCACTTTTATATTTAGGTCAATCTATTAATTTTTAGTTAATTTTTATATGGCAAGTCCATAAACCATATTGTTTCAAGCAAAGTTGTTTTGTTATGACATTAATGAGGAAAAATAAATAACACCCTGGCCGATACTGAACTGCTTTTAGTTATAAATTGTTTCACTTAATGCCACATTTTCCAATCATCTGTCAATTATGTTAAATGAAGACTCAATACATATAAGATAGTTGTTCAACTTTTTCTTTTTCATGTAGAAACTGAATTATTCCACGACTATGTTGAAGAGACACTTTTTCCTGTTTGAATGAATTTAGCACCCTTGTCAAAAAACAGCTAACTATAGGTACACTGACTTTTTATTCTATTGGTTGATGTCTCTCCTTATGCCAGTAATACAAGGTTTTGTTAGCTTTGTAGTAAGTGTTGAAATGGAAAGTGTGGATCCTAAATTGTTGCCCTTTCCTTTTTAAAACTGCCTTGGTTATTCAGGATCCCCTTAAAATTCCATGTAAATATGAGGATAAACTTTTTCATTTCTATGAAAAAAGGCTATTACAATTTTCATAGGAATTCTGTTGAATCTATAGAAAGTTTTTTAGTACTGATACTTTTTTTTTTTAAAGACTTATTTATTTGTGCATACAGGAACTGGGTGTATGCTACAGGTGTGAGGTTGTGGTGAAGGTATTCCCCAGAGACACAGTGAAGAGTAGAACAGGCAGACTGACTGAAACACATTGCTGAGGGGAGCAGTGGACCAGACAGGAGAGGTTTATTGTGCCATATGGGTCAACTCTTGGGGTGTGGGGTGGGATCCAGCATGTTGCAGTGGCTGCAGGGAGCTTTATAATGCTGACACTTAATAATCTTAATTCTTATTATACTAGGGATACCCAAGTAGTACTGATATCTTAACACGAGTGTCTCCTGATTCATGAAAATGAGTTATCTTTCCATTATTTAGGTCTTAATTTTGTTTCAGCAATGTTGTCTTTATTGCAAATCTTTCACTTCCTTAAGTTATAAACTGTCCTAATGTTTATTCTTACAGATGAAATTAGTTTCTTAATATTCCAATGTGATAAACACTTTGCTTTTGTGTTTTGTGCTCATGACCTATAACTTTGTTTAATCTGTTTATTAGATGTAGAAATTTTCATAGATTCTTTTGGATTTTCTATATATCAGATTATGCTCTTTGTAAACAGAGATATATTTACATCTCTCCTATTGGATGCCTTTGATTTGATTTTATTATTTAATCACTTTGGTAAAGTTTCTAGCACAATGCTGAGTAGCAGTGGTGAAAGAGGTGGTGAAAGAGTGGTGAAAGAGAAGATCTTTATCATGTTCATAATGTTAGGGGAAATACTTTCAGGCTCTCAAACTGAGTTTGATGTTAGTTATGAGTTTTTCATAAATTCCATTTATTATGTTGCGGTTGTTCCCTTCTAATCCTAGGTTTATCATGAAAGAGTGCTTGATTTTTGTCAAATGTCTTTTATGCATCTATCAAAATGATCTTTTTCCCCTTCATTTTGTTAATTTGGTATGTTAGATTTTTTTTTCTGTTAACCCATCCGGTATTCCTTGCAAAAATGCCATAGTATATAATTCTTTTAATATGCTATTGTAATCATTTTATTAGTACTTTTTGAGGGTTTGTACATCTATATTCATAAGGCATATTGGTTTACAATTTTCTTTTCTCATGATATTTTCAGCTTTTCATATTAAGGTAATATAGGTCTTGTAAGCTGAATTAGGAAGTGTTCCCTTGTCTTTTTTTTTTTTTTCTTTTTGAAGATTTTCAGAAAGATTGGTGTTATTTATATAAATGTTTGGTGGAATTCACTAGTTATTGTATTTGGCGTATTTCATGTGGACTTTATGATAGGAGGTTTTAAGAGGAATGGCTGGTAAGAATACCTAGATTTGTGTAATTCAGCTACTCTCAAGCTAAGAGGTTACTAAGCAAGTTCATTGCCCCCACAGACCAGGGCACACGGGTTGTTAAGTACTGAGGAGCTTACTTGTGTTCTGTTGAATTTCAAAATTACCCTTCATACAGACAATGATATAAAAGGTGCTTCATCAAGTTCTACCCTCCATCCTCTACATAGTTCAATATGGGAAATGTCTTAAGGGGAAATTTTGCTATGTACTTGTTATAGGTCCTCCCAATATTCAGAATTGATGCCTAAACTTCATGCGGCTGTTGGGGATTTCATTTGTCCTTTTGGGCTATCTACTTAGCCTATTTTATTGCATTGCCATCAATATATATCTTCTGGGGAAAATTGGCTTTATGTTTGCACTCTTTTACAGTCTCACATGTCATTCCATATGGATATCACAACCTTGCTGATTTCTTTATTCCTAGCAGAGTCTTCAGTCTATGGCAACACTAATCCCCAGGTAATTCTCAGACTCAGGAAATTCCTCTAGTGAAGCAAATAGCTGGCAGTATTAGATTTCCTGGGGGACTTTCCCCATATTGGAATTTCAACTCATTTAGTCTTCTTTAATATTATATAACTCTCTCTGATTTATTTATAAGTATGATTTTTTATAATCTGTTCCTCCCATCCCAGGAAACTGCCATTGAGATTTATCACTTGCCATCACTTATATCTTGCTCAGAAGAGGAAATCCCTACTGCTATTATTTTCTGAAATAAGTTTGGCCAATTTTTACCACTGCTATTCCCCAGGATTCTGTGTTTTTCCCCCTCATTGTCCTCACAATCAGGTCATATGCATCGATTGATCCAGTCTTGCCTCCTCATATACCAATTCCAGCTTTGTAGCTGATGAGAAAAAGAGATCACTGCTCTTCATTGCTGAATCAAGAGAGAACAGTTCTGCATCCTCTTTTGCCATTCTATCTCAGAACAGTAGAGAACTATAATTTTCCACATTTTCTGATGATTTGGAACAAAAGGTACAACACATCACAAATAATAACCTGAGGCCACTACACAGACCTAGAATCAGTCTTAGTGTATTTTCTACTCCTTGCACATGTTGGTGTGCCAGGGGTGAGTATCCTTCATTACCAACAAGAGAACAGCATTCAGCATGATTATAAAACTGGGACAAAATGACAAAAATGTCTCTGAAATAGAGTTAAGTTTCCCTTTACCTCTCTTAAGGTCCACAACCTTAATCTTCAATTTTTATCTCAAGATTGACCACAGTTTCCCAGCAGGATTCACTGTGAGTACATATACTGTGCCTTGCTCCAACTAGGAGTCACAAATTGGTCAAACACTATAACATCAGAACATTTGTAAAGCATTTTTGAAAAGTAAATCATGCCATTTATTATTAGACTCTGATAGTTCAGTTTGATTTTGGCTGTACCAAGTTCCTTTACCTCCTTTCTAGTCTTTCTTAAGCAAAGGTTCAAAGAAAATCTAATGTAATGTACCAGCTCACCTTATTTCATATTTCAACATTTTACTTTTGTGCCATGTAGTCTACAGATTAGATGAGAACACACAACATTAAAACTGTGAACTCAGGGCCAACAGGAGGACTACATGGAGCTCCCTTTCCCACCATGACTATGTGCAGAATTTGTTTCTGCAAATTTCAAAGATCTTGTGGTAAGGTGGATTGTAAAAATATGTACATATGTATGCACTTGTTATATATGCATGTTTTTAAATCAAAGTAATATTTTCAACATCCAACTTCATATGGAATTGATAAACAAGTTCTAAATAGGAGAAAAATAATGAGGGAACTTGATTTGGGTGTGTGTCTATGTGTGTAGTGGGGGGAAAAAGAAGAGTGAGGGACTAAACCACTACTTTTAAATTTTAAAAATGACAGTAATTTTAAATGATGACAGTTATGAAATGAAGACATATGACCAAATTCACAATTTGTATAATTTATCTGGATCATAAACTTAATTTTGAGTTTATTGCCTAATTGAACTGTTCAGCTTTAAACAGCCTATGAATTCAGTGACCCCCATGAGAATAACCCTGGGTAACATCAAAAGGAATGCAAAGAATCTAGAGAAAAAGGATCTAGCCAGTGTCTACCCCTCTATTATCAGGTACTAGTTGCACTGATGATTCTGTCAATCTTAGTTCTTTCTATTTCTTAGATTATTTTAACAGTATATAATTGCCATGTTTTGGGTATCCCTGTTGTTCTGGATCAATCAGGACACCGAAATTGGTTGTCATGAGAAATAGTTGAAGAAATGTGGATTTTTAGTGTATGGACTGAAGATTTGCAAAAAAAAAAAAAAAATATTCTATGTTGGCTGGGGAAGTTAATTATAATCTTGTCTGTCCCTTCTGAATATATAACTTTATAGTTTCATGGGATTGCATACAACTACTTTTTTTTTTACAACTACTAGTTTTTAAAGTAGTTTATGTTAATGTAGGGCTTATGACTGGGTCATCCTCTGAAATAAAATTGAAATTCACAAGTTAACCCTATAGCAAAAATAGGGCTTAATTCTGCCACTGGAAAAGAAAAAGAAAAAGGCACTTTAGAATTTGTAGGCCCTTTCAAAAATACTATCTTGTGAACTAAATTATTATTGCTTTGGAGGAATGTTTAAGTTCTGCTAAAAGGTAGCACCAAGTCTACAGAACATTTTCAAGTCTCTGACTTACCACCAACTTTCTGAGAAGGCGGAATTCTAGGTTATATTCAAAGTCCTGTTGTTGGAACATGTACTGTTTTGTCTTCTTTTATGAAAAACCGTCTTTTCCATGTGGATATTCCGCTATTTATACTGAGCATGTTTAGACATGTAGAATCAATCCAACACTTTCACACATATTAAAACCAAATAGAACATTTCCTCAGTCTTATATAACAAATGAATGGGCTTGTCATGAATATATTTGACACTTGCCTTTCTGCTGCATATCTCTGTTACAGTCAGCAAAACAAAGGAAACCTGCAACCCTATGTTTGCTGCAGCACTAGTCATACTAGCCAATATTTGGAGACATAAATTTGGTTAAATTATTACATGTTTTTCCCCCATTTTTTTGACTTGGCCATATTTAGAAAAAAATGTTCAGCAATATAGAATTTCTTTTTATTTTTTGTCAGAAATAACTTCTTAACTAGTTTGCTTAATTGGTAAAATTGGATTCTCAGGGAGTCAACTGAAATAGCATGATTGAAAGCCATGTCAGTTGTATACTAATAAGCTGAGGATGTACAGTGATGCCCACACATTTCTCTGGAACGTTTCAGCTCTTTTTCCATACCCAAAGTATATATTTGTAAGAACAACAGAAATTAAGTCATATCTGCTCACTCATTATTAGCTCTAAGACACTGTTTAGTAGGATGAAAAAGATGGGTCTATTTTGGTAAGTATGAAATAACTTTATGGCTGAATGAAGTCAAAGAATTAGCAAGCCAAATGTGGCAGTGTGCAAGACAAGCAGAGGTGTAACAGAAGGTTAACATCAGAAAAATCTATCACAATCTATGAATATTATACATTAACATAGAGTAAAGTCATTAGGATCACTTCAAAGACATTGGAAAAAATAAAAATCAATAATCCATTAAAGAAAAAGACATAAGCAAATTGGGAACAAATAACATTCTTCTTAAAACCTGATAAAAGGTATCTACCAAAAACATATTCTATTCAATGGAAGTGTTACAAGCATTCCTTTAAAAATCAGGGATGCTACACTTTTGCTTTTCAACATCAAACACATGTTCTAGCTCAGAAAGTACAGCAAGGAAAAACAAACAAACAAACAAACCAGATGTATCAAATTAGAAGATATCAGTTATACTTAAAGATAATACAGATAAATTGTCTCTACTGAATGCTCCACAATCCTCTAACTGGACTTAGTAAGATAACTTGGGGAGGTTGTGAAGTATGAGGTCAAAATCTCAACCAGTGCTATTTCTATGCAACAATAGTTAGGAAATAATTTAAGAGACCAGCATGATTTAAAATAGATTTCAGAAAAGCGGGTTATTATTTGAAGAATGACAGATGTGAACCTTCTGTAACATAAGAGGTGGACTCTAGGTAAAGATCAAAGTGAAAAGTTAAAACTGTAAAGTTAACATAAGGAAACCTTTCTGACCTGGTTTTGGGGAGGAATTTCTCTCTCTGTTTTTTTTTTTTTTAAAGAGATTTAATTATTTATGTATATAGAACTGGGGTACAGGCCAGAGGTGCAGAGGGGTGAGAGGATTCACCATAGACAGAGTGGGGAGCAGAACAGGCAGATCGACGAAGTACACTGCTGAGAGGGGCAGTGGGCGGGCCAGCAGAGGTCTGCCACGCCATGTGGGTCACCTCCGGGGCCAGGATCAGACTCCTCACTGAAGCAGCTGCGGCCAGCTAGCAGTACTGTGTCCTAACCTATTGCACCACCAGGGAGGGCGTGGGAGGAAGTTCTTAAAACAAAATTTCAAAACACAATAAAATTAAAATAGCTTTAATTACATTGAAGTTAATAATTTTTCTCAATGAAGGATACCACAGAAAAGATATTCAGATGATAAAATAGAATAAAAATTTGTCATGTCTAAGGGGCTAATATCTAGAAAATGTAAGACACATTCTCGAAAATTTATTAAGGGTAGAAACCTCTTAAAATAATAAAAAAAACAGTAGCAAAATTGACATTCAAAAGGCTAACCAGCATTTGAGATGATATGATTATTAGATATCATATACATATATAGGCATGCTATATAACAAGGGCCCCTAGTTCTCATTTTCTGTCAGCAGTGGGTCATCTCCCATTGTAGCTTTTTCCCAATGTTTAAGCACTATTAATAGGTATGTATACTGGCCATTTGCAAGAACTGCTGGTATTTAATTTAGTCAAGTTAAGTATATTCATATTCTGTGACCCAGATATTCTGCTCCTGAGTCTACATGCTGTGCAGCTAGGTGCAACTAGAATACTCATTAGTGCTATTTGTAGTGGCAGAGATCTAAATGGAATGTGGTAGATGCATGTCATAATAAGCTTTAAGTAGAACCAGAATAGAGGTACGTATATCTACCTGATGAATCTAAAAGTGTAGTGCTAGGTAAAAGAGGTAAAAAACAAAATACAATATAAAACATCATTTTCACACTTTAAAAAATGCAGAAAACAAAGAGATATACATTATCTCTTATTATATAAGGATACAAAGAGGTTGACATTAAATTAATCCAATATAATAGAAAGTAAGACCTGAAGATAAGAGCAAATGACCATATGAATTAGTAATGATGATATGCCATAAATCAAGAAGTGAGACTAGCAAAAATCTGCATTTGAGAAGAGGACAAAACATAGCATGTACACAGGAATAAATCTAACCAAAATGTATAATACACTTGTAAAGAATATTGTATGTCTACCATAAGATACTAAAAATTTAGAAAAGATAAATAAAAGAAAAACCAGTTTGTGGACAGGGAATGTTATCAGAGTAAGGTGCCAGGTAAACTGACTCATAATAAATTGAATAGAACCTCCCTTCTTCAAACCAATTACATTTTTCATAAAATTTCACAACAGAATCTAAAATTTAAATGGAAGAGCAAAGAGCCAAAAAATTATTTTAGCTAAGACACCCTTGTATTAAAAGAAGTTAGAAGGAAGAAGGTTATTAAGATTTATTTAAAGATGTAGTAATTAACAGCATAGAATTGGCAAAAGACTAAATAAACCAATAAAAACAAAGTTCTCAGAAATGGACTCAACACATGGAATTTAAATATTACCAGATTAACACTATGGAACATTTGGAAAATGAAGAATTATTTTCACAAAAATACAATAATTAAATAGGAGATAATTCCAAAGTAATTGTGTCCCTACCTACAAACAGCAAAACAAAACACCAAAATAAGCACCTCCCCCCACCCCTCAAAAATCCAGGAAATAGTAACATAAATCAATCCCAGAAATTGCTACAATTATTGAAAAATACACAGGAAGTATCTTTGTGACCCTGGAGTAGAGAAAAATTTCTAAAGTCATATAGATGGGGAGATGGTGAAGAAAATGAACAACTATAATTTAAGATATCATAAAGAAAAACACCATACCTAAGAGAAGACAGATGACATTTACATAATCAACAGAAAAAGTAGTCACCAGAAAACACTTTAAGACTCAAAAATAGGGCCCCTGCTGGTGGCATACTGTGTTAAAACACAGAACTGCATGTTAGCCACAGCCGCTTCAATGCAAGTTTGATCCCTGGCCCTCAGGTGAGGTGACCCACATGAAGAAGCAGACCTCCTGTCTGTCTGGCTGCTCCTCTCAGCAGAGTAATTCCTCAATCTGCCTGTTCTGCTCCCCACTCTGATTCTGATGAATCTTCTCACTGACCCTGCACCTCTGACCTGTACCCCCGTTTCTTATCCATAAATAAATAAATCTTTTAAAAAAAAAGACTCAAAAATAAATAAGAAAAATACAATCAATAAGAAAATGAACAAAACTTAGACATAGTTATTTCATTGATGAAGAAATGCAATGCCCAATATAAAGAGTTAGTAATTCAAGGGATGGAAATTAAACTCTAATGAAATAGGACTTTTTACCTGTTAGAATGGAAAAATATAAATAACTGAAAATATCAGTGACGTGCTGCAGTTAAACAGTACAATCATTTAAGGCAACAATCTGGCTGAGATTATCAAGGTAAAGATGTGCTTTTCCTGTGACCCACCAGTTTCCTACTGACATTTATCCTATAGGAACTCTTAAACTCCAGGAAATATGATAAGAATGTTTATAACAGCATTTTTTATAATACTTAAAAAAAGCAACTCAATTGTTTGCCAACAGGAGAATAGATAAATTTTGCCATAGTCACATATTAGACAATAGTATGGTAGTAAAAATAAAGGGATGTGGTTACATTTCTTGAAATGCATGAACTCAGAATAAACATAGAATGACAAAGTAACTGCAGAAGGACACATACAGATGTAGAACAGTTGCTGCTGCAAAAATTCAAAAACAAGCCAAGTTAAATAACATTTAGTATGCATGTGTATACTAGTCTAAAAATAGGAAAAATATAAACTTTGGTGAAGCAAGAAGTAAACAAAAAGTACAGAAGATGCTTGTACTTAATAATAATTAATGAGTCTGGTTTGTGATTAAAATCCTGAATGATTTTCCAGACCTGATCACAAGCACAGACATGTTCCCTGTAGGCCTTGCAGCTCCCTACACCAGACTTGGTGCAAGGTCAGTGCATTAGCGTCCTGAATGGAATCATGCCAAGGGCTCAGTCCCCATGGACAGTGATGTTCTTTCATATATTTATGTTCCTAGTCCCGGAGCCTACAGTTCCAGGTCCTTTATTTGAGGCTTTCTGGGTTTCCATAGGTGCCTTTATTGAGACCTCTACTGAGGGCAAAAGGAAGAGACCCTTCCACTCCTAACTCTTCCCATTCCTAGTCCAAACCCACCCTTTTCTCCCCAAACACACATACCTCAGGCCCATTAAATTGCCTGGAATCTTGTCTGGAGCTCCCTTAACAGTGAGAGTCATATCTGTGCTGACTTGGGGAGAAATGGAATTGGGGAAGCTAGTATTTTCTCTGGTTTGAGACTCTTGCTTCTGCCACTTCACCAAGAGACTAAAGACTTAACTCTTTCCAGTTTGGCTGGGCCTGACAGCTCAGCACTGTTAAGCTCCTGATAGTAATATATTTCTTAAGTTAGATTGTGTAATAAAACTACTTTTAACCTCCTCCATAAAAACTTACAAAAAGTTAAGATCTGTGGAACTTCTATGGGGAGGACAAATAAGGAAATCACATAGAAGTAACTGTTTAAATTATAGCTTCCGTGCCTCAGAATATAAAAAGACAAAGGAAATTGCAGGGTTATCAGAAAGGTGCTTCATTCTTTTAAAAAGTTGAGTGTAGGAAAGAAGGTAGGATACAAAGGAGCATATTTTTTCTCTTCTTCGGTGTGAACTCCATTAAGATATTCTTATTTTGATTTCATACTATCTTTTGTGATTTAAATAAACTTTAAATGTTTCTATACCAAATGTATGGATAAAGGGTTTTGCTATATTGAGCTTCTTGGTCATTTCTGATCATCTTCTGTTCCTGGCAGATCACAGTTCCCTGAAAATCTCATCTGAATTATTCCAATCAAAGCTCATAATAACATAAGGAATAAATACTAAAACTGCACAGTAGCACATGTTCTGACAGACTATGGTCTTTAAAAAGTTTTAATGTGACATTTAGTCATTTTAAATTACATTTTATATTCATATTGTAAGG
Organism: Condylura cristata; assembly: GCF_000260355.1. NCBI lineage: Eukaryota > Metazoa > Chordata > Mammalia > Eulipotyphla > Talpidae > Condylura > Condylura cristata. The sequence goes on from NW_004567108.1 coordinate 43,159,596, forward strand.
TAATCATAGTACAGTAACAAACTTTCAAAGGTGAAAAAGTTATTTGAAATAACCTTGCCTTTCCTTAATTTGATAATTCCTTATATCTATTAGTACAATTAGTTATTTAAAATCTGTCTTTACATTAGTTAATTTGATCTTCATAATAATGATATTTGTAGATTTTATAGATCAGGAAACAGAAACAAAAGGTGGAGGGTTTCTGTGATGTTTGTAGTCATGTAACAAGTTCAACCAGGTAACTGTTTTCTTATTGTATTGCACATTATCTGAGACACTCTCTCTACCAAGAGTACTTTCTACTTGTCCTAAACTTGTTGTATAACTGTATAATATTAACTAAGTTATAATTTTGCATTAGAATCTTTATAAAAAATACCAGTATTTTTTAATCAGATCAACCAAATTTGTTACTCCTGACATGCATTATCTACATACTGAAAATTTTAAAAAGCAAGACAAAGTAAATTTAATCATGAATTTCTCTCAAATTTGCTTTTATCATAGTCTCATTTTTTCATACATATCTGAAGTTTTCAACAAGGTTACTTAGTAAAATCCTTACTTAAAATCGATCAATACAGAAATCTATTTCCACCAACATTTTAAGATACAGACAAACAGCTTTAAGGAGAGACCTCGGATAAGGTTACCAGACTTCTTTATTCTTTTTTTGCATTTGTTGCCTTACCTCCAAAAAGATGGAAAGCTTTTCTGCAGCTTGGTAGAGGCCATTTTGCAGAGTTGGATTTCTGAAAGCTTTGTTTTATTTTCAAATATTCTTTAGCAAAGAATGTTTTTGTGGCATTGTTCAGTTCTAGAATAAAGAAAAAGAAAATAGCATTATGCACTCATTTGAGTAAAATAGTAAGAAAATGAAAAATGATTATCCCAGTACTTTGAAAATAAAGTCAGATCTCTTTAAGACTGACAACAAAAGGAGATTCAACAATTTTTAAACTCAAGCAAACACATATTTGAAGCAACTTGATGTATATACACATAGAACAAACTTCTACTGAGTAGCTTCTATGACAGACACTATACTGGATATGGAGGAGACACTGATGAAAAAGCCATAATCCTTGCCCTCAAGAAGACTAGATTAAAAGATGAAGGAAAAAATAAAAAAAAAACACATGTAGGTAAAAAAAGAGGAATAATGTGTAAGTATAGTAATAGAAAAACCAGAGTGTGTTCAGAAGGGATAATAAAAAGGAAAACACCCTTTAGACATGTTCACTTCATGACCTTTTTATTTCATTCTATATGTGATGAATAAAGCATTTACTGAGTCTAATGCTATTGATTTGAGGAAGTTTTTAAAATGTAAAAATAAATTCTCAGTCTTTCAAAATGCTTGCTAATGAGAAAAAGAAAAAGACTATGAATGTAGTCCCTCTACATAATATATAGTGTATATAACACATGTAATCTGTGTATAGACTAACACTAGTCTCTCATATATATATACATACATACATATATATATATACACAAATATATATGTGTGTATATATATATATGGCTTTGTATATGGTCTCTATATAAGCCAAGGAAACTAAAGCATGATCTGAGTTGTTTAATGGCAATTCTAGAAATTCTTCTAGAGGTACCAGAGCAGAATTGGTTATTAACCTAAGAAGTAGACTAAGCTTCCATCAATGTTCCCTCTTATTTTCATCCCATAATTATTACCTGTAGCATTTCTTCAGTTTCCTACTTGAGGCTTTGTGCTTCTGCTCAAACCTAAATTTTCTGTTCCTCTTAATTACTCGCTTGGATTAATTCTTACATAAGTAATTCATAAGGAAAACAAATTCTTACAAAGTTTACATGTAAACAAGAAAGGAATAAAATAAAAAATAGGTTATTCTAGGCAAGTGAGGTTATGTATCAAACCTTTAACTACTTTTCCCATTCCACATGTAAGAACTAGTTATTCAAGCACACACTAGAGGTAAAACATTTTCATAATCTGCATACTCATTGTGTATGCTGGGGGTTATTATGGATAGTGAATTTTTATCCTTTATGTACTTAATGGTTAAATAATTTCAGGTTGCATAGTCTCGTGTATTTTTTTTTTGTAGCAACACTCAGCTATTTGTTAAAATATACTTTGCCCACTGCTTGTGTATGGCACCGTCACCTGGTTAAAAACCCCTCAGTACCATTCATATGGGTGAAGAGAATGGAGGAAGTTATCGAATGGCTTATAAATCATTCATCAACAGTAATAATTCTTGTAGGACTTAAGTAGCAATGACTAATTCAAGATATTTTCTGGGAAATTAAAAATTGTGAGATGAATGGTATTGAGTTAACAATGAACTATTGGCAAACTCACTTCCAGCTTTCAAAATGCCCTAATAAATGAGATAAACAGGGCAGTTGGTAAATAAAGATTTCATTGTGGGAAATAATGTAAACCACAGTGAAGAGTTTATAATTCAAGAATTATGATTCCTCTCTTTTTATCTTGTATTTCTTATTCCTCTACATTCTCCTCTTCCAGAAAACATACTGTCCTCTACTCTACTCTACTCTGTCTTATACTGAAACTTTATTTGGAAGTGCCTCTGAATTCTAGTGTAACAAATCAAAAGGATATTCTAAGAGTCATTCAATAACTGCAGTTTTTAATAACAGGTCACAAACCAAATTTAGGGTAGATGAGAGAAGTAAAAGCAATAATGATATTTATCTATGCTTTTTCTCTTGCTAGAGTCAAAGAATATATATTACTTTTTTTGAATATATATTACTTTTTAAAAAATAATATAATAGTTTATTTTTACATCATTTTGTGCATTTTTCTGTCTCAGATGTAATCCCCATGGACTTGCCATCACCAAATCACCCGTGTGCCATCACCATAGTCCAGTGCATTTCCCTTCCCCAACTGTTTTTTACCCCATTCTCCACTCCACCCCCATAAAATGTCTCTGGTATATAGCTATTCATTATTATTTTATCTCCTGGTCCATTATACTCCTGCTATGAGTAAAACCATCCGGTGTTTTTCCTTTTCTTCAAAGAATATGTTACTTTTTTTAAAAAAAAGATTTATTTACTTATGCATACAGAACTGAGGTACACGGCAGAGGTGTGATGGGTAAGAGGATAACCAGAGACAGAGTGGGGAGCAGAACAGAATAATTGATGAAGTACACTGCTGAGGGGAGCAGCTGGCAGGTCAGGAGAGATCTGCTGTGCCATGTGGGTCAACTCCCTGGTAGGGATTGAACCTGTGTTGCAGTGGCTTAGGAGAGCTTCATAATGCAGTACTTTAACCCATTGCACCACCAGGGAGAGCCCCTATATTACACTTTTAACCTATACAGTGCACCAAAACAGGAAAAGGTTTGGAAATATAATACCTAAAAAATTTGAGTGAGAGAAATTACTTTCTTAAAATGTGTAACATAAGATGGGAACTTCATGTATAACATTTTGTTCTACATGTCAATAATAATGTTATGAGACAAATTTTATTTCAAAACTTGTTTTTCAAAATCCCTTTATATTTCTATAGGTTTCAAAGTTTTTAGACTAAAAAGTAAAAGCCATGTATACATGATGCATACTTTGATCTGTGGTGCAACTACTTTTTAATACAGTCCAACTGGTATGTTATTAGAATATGCTCTTCATACTTCCAAGCATCCACATTCAGTTGAACTAGTAACTAACTATACACTTCAACTTCTAATATCCTTTGTTAGTGTTTCTGTATTTTGGGGTGAATACTCAGAAATGGGATAACTGGATCATACAAAATTTCTGTTTTTAGTATTTTGAGGAAATCCCCGTACTACTTTTTGTACTAATTTTATATTCCTGTCAACAGTGTGTTAAGTTTTCCCTTCTTGCATTCTTTCCAACACTTGTTGTTTCTTGATATTTATTCTCTTTAGGAGATTCACCTTATGATAAGCCTTGTTTACCTATTGAAAATTACTTCTCATTATTATGAAAGCAATTCCTCCCTCATAATTCTCTTCTAAGTACTGTTATTATATATGTATATATATATATATATATTTTTTTTTAAATACAACTTACAAAAAAAGATCCAACACAGGAAATTAGAAACATGTTATCATCAAAATTTCAAAAGGTTTCTACTCCAAGATAAATTATATATAGTTTAACTCCCACGGTTTCAACAGGTATTGTGCATGCTATTCACGAGCATTATTTAGTTGTAGGAGATTAAAGTATTCAAAAGGACATAAGGAAAAAAGACTAGATTGCATCAATGGGTATTTGTTAGAAGGAAGTTCAACAGCAGTCCATGGTGTATATATACCACATCTTAATTCACTTAATGGTACATAGTGCTGCAATAAAAATGCATATGTCCTTTAGAATAGTGTTTTTTGTAGCTTTGGGTAGATCTCGAGGAGTACTATTGCCAGACTATATGGTAGATTTATTTTTAATATTTTGAGAAACTTCCATTCCATCTTTGACAGGGAATGGGTCAGTCTACATTCCCACCAATAGTGTGTTAAGGGTTCCTTTTTCTCAACAACCTCACCAACACTTGTTTTTAGTCTTTTTGATGCAGGCAGTTCTCACAGGTATGACATGTCACTGGTTTCAGTGATGTCTTTTGGGATTCAACTCAGCAAGAGAAACAAAAGCAAAAACAAATGGGACTTCATCAAACCAAAAAGCTCTGGATGAAAAAAAAAGAAAGAAAGAAAGAAAAAGCAAAAGCAAAACGAAAACCAAAAACCCACCTCTGATTAAAATGAAAAGATACCCTACTGAATGGGGGAAGATCCTGGGCAAATACCCAAGATCTACTACAAAGAACTGACAGAATTCAGTTTAAAAAAAATGTGCAAATGACCTAAATAAACACTTCTCCAAAAAGGACATTCAAATGACCAAAAGGCACATGAAAAAATATTCATCATCACTTATCAGGGAAATGAGATACCACGACATCCTTCTGAGAAAGCTGTATATCAAAAAGATCAGAAGCAACATGTTGCCAAGCATTTAGAGAAAAATGAACCATCGCCCACTGTATAGGAATGTAGATGGTCTACTTCCTATAGAAACAGTATGGACATTTCTCAAAATATTAAAAATATATTTACCACATAACCTAGCAATCCCATTCTGAAGTATCAACTCAAAGAATACAGAAACACTAACTGGAATGGTTATATGTTCATTTAAGCACTATTTATTATTGCCATGTCAGGAAATAACTGATGCCCAAAGACATATGAGTGGATTAAGAAGATAGGAGATACACACACACACAACCACACACACACAATGGAATTCTACTCACTGATTAAAAAAAAAATGCTCTTCTACCATTTGTAATAACATGGATGGAACTGAAAGTGATTATGTGGAAGGAAATAAATAAGGAGGAGAATGATAAACATCACATGATTTCACTCATGTAGAGAAACAAAACAAAGCATCAGACAAAATCAAACCAAAATAGGAAATCTAAGTGTAGAACTGAAGCTACAAGATGGGAGGAAAGGGTGGAAGGAAAACATGGCGGGGGGGGGGGAGCTGTCTCATGGTATGTGGTTGAAGACTATGGTTGTCTTGGTAGTGAGTGTTCTTTGTCTGAAGAGGTGTCTCATTAGGATATAATGTTTTATGTCAATTATCTCTATATATGATTATACAATTAAAAAAGACAAACTGGTGAGCAAGAAATTATGCTATGACAGATTTTCAAAACTTTCTCATTAAATTTTAAAAGTACCTTTAGAACTATAATGAAGTATTCAAAATAATCAGGCTGTCATATTAATGAAAGAGAACAGTTACCTGTTTGGAAAAAGACTCTAGAAATAATTGTCCGACACAGTGGGCACGGAGTGTTTGCAGGATTGTCTTTGGCTAGAGTCCGTAAGCAGGGCTCACAGAAGATATGGTGGCAAGGGTAACACATGTAGGGGTTGAAATAAACATCCAGGCAGACTGCACAGATATAGCTTTCCTTTTCCTCTGCATATTCATTGTCATCATCTGTACTCATGTCAGTATTCAAAGTCTGTAAAACATAAGCGAGAACCATTTTTTCTTAATCAATGAGACTGGATTCCTTAAGAATGAGAGACTGACAATTTTATTAAAATGAATGAAAATATTCATGAGAAACATAATATAGGAATTCTACTTTACAACATAAGAAACTGAAAACATATGAAATACCCAGAAGTCTAAATTTATTCTTTTTAGTGTTTTTATTTAATGCTAAATATACCTAAATACACTAAGTATACCTATATTTAACAAGATAAGTGTTAGATATATTGGTAAGTGTACCCCAGGATTACAAATTGCACATCTATCCCATTGCCAACACAGCATATTATAAGTTGATGTAACAAGGTTATAGAACCCTATATGGACAATGACATGAGGAAAAGGAGGGCAAGATACATCATATTTCATCCTCCTACATTACAAGGGAATACTCTCTTTCCTTAAACTAAGTGAAGACTCAGTTCACTGACTCACAATGGGAATCTTCACAGTGCACTCTTTTCTCTTTTCCTCACACTGATGTTTGAGAAAAACAAAGGACATCAATGATTAATTAGTTGACTGGACCTTTGACTTAGGCAATTTTTAAGTTACAGTGAAATGAGGCATATAGAAGTTAAGAATATAGAAAAACCTTCCTATTGGATAAACATATTTACCTATATGACTTTGCTTCTGACAGCTCTTCTGCCATTTGTTGGTAAATTCTCTTTTATTTGAGTATTTAACATACTTATTTTTAATTGAGTTGTCTGACTTACAGATTTGTAGGCAGTTTTACTTAATTATTGTTACAGGTTAGATATATTGCAAATATTTTTTCCCTTTGATATGCCTCTCCATTCTTTTCATGGTATCCTTTACAATTAAAATCTTATTTTATAATTTTTATCTCATTTTAGAACTGTTATCCTTTCCCATGGTCATCAAGATAGCATTATTTAGCATTTCATAATAAGTCATAATAGATTTTAAATATATGATATACTTAGTAGTTAAATTTTTATATTTGTGTAGTTATTAATTAGTACAGTTCATTTATTGCAAGAACTTTCCTCTCTGAAAAGTCATTTTGTTACTTACTAAGATACCACATATGCATGGATTGGTTTTTAAGGTTTCCATTTAGTTCCATTTGCTTACTGTCTATTCCTATGCCATTATCACGCCTCTTAATATAGTTTTATAATAAGCCTCAATATCTGATAAATCAAGTCCTTTCATCTTACTGTGATTCTTCAAGAGTATCTTGGCTATTCTTGGCCTATTTTATAAGCATATTAAACTTGGAATAACCTTTTCAAATTTTTTTTTTTTTTTAGAAGTTGGAATTTTATTGGAACTCAGTGAGCTTACAGATAAATTTAGGAAGAGTTAGAAATCTTTACATAAGTTTTGAAATATATAATCTTGGTTTATCTATTCATTTATTAAACATTTTCAAAAATTATCTTGTAGTTTTTATATATTAAGCCAACATTTTATCTCCCACTTACAACTTCACTACCTTTTCTCAACTAGCCCACTCTTACTAATATTTGCTCTCACACTTCTCATATCAAAATAAACATGTTAAAAAATAAAAAACCTCGCCAGCTCATGCTACATTATTTTATTCGCTTAAACAGTAAAATTTCACAAGAGACTTGATCCTGTTACATGTGATTTCTTTTTCTTCATTGCCTGTCTACATTTCTACTCAGTCTAACTTAACTTGTTCTAAATACTTGCTGAAAATGCTCTCTTAGTCACCATCAACCATTCTAGGATGTTTTCTTGAATTATCTTCCCTAGTCTTCTGCAGCATTCCTGAGTAACCATGACTTCTTTCTTGCCACCAACTTAATGACTTCTTATATTAAATGAGAAAGGATGAAATACTGGGAATTTGAGAAAATTATGTGTTACAAAACAAGTCAGGATGATAAAGACAAATACTGGACATTTACATGGCAGGCAGTCAGATAACATGAAATTTTAAAGAAAACCAGTGGACATCAATACATATAGTGAGAGCCTCTGAGATTAATGGTTGGGGAGGAAAAGTACATGGAATAAAGAATAGTTACTGGAAAAAAAAAAAAGTCTTGGGTCTAACACAATTAAAACACAGACACACATCCCTATCTAATATACCCATGGATTCAGTATATTTATTATTATTTCTAAATGACTGAAGTACAGATAAAAGGTATAATTAAAACTCATAGATTAAATTAATCAAATTTACATAAATATAAATGGTGGCTATACAATCTGAACTCAGGTAACATTCCTACATAGATCAAAGCATCAATAGATCTATCAACATTATATTTATAGTTCTATTAGATGATAAATACAACTAAAATAAAAAAGGAGATCTACTGAAAGACCATGAAGTGTCCTCTGAAGCACCAAAGAGAGAGTATATGATCTTCAACACGGTTTTAGTTATATTTTTTACCTTGTAATTATTTTAAAGCTGGTGTTTCATGCTGAGTCACTTAATACAAATTCAGCTTATCAAAACATCTCATTAATAGGCAATTATAGATATACTGAAAATTAATATATCTTAACTGTAGTTTATATCAATCACTTTGCTAGGTATAAATCCAATTACAGATTAGAGTTATGTCTCTGAATCTGTTTCTAATACATCTAATTTCTCAGGCTTATGTGCTTTCTTTACTAAAAATCTGAAATAAGGCCCTAAGGTTTAAAATGTAAGTTAGTATTTGTTAGCTACCAAGAAGCAAACCAAAGGAAAAATAGAATTAGTGGGGCCTCAACTGAACTCTGGAGCCATGCAATATAAAAGCTTGAATATAAATTTCCCTGTAGTTATTTCTGTAACACACCACAAATTTCCTGTCTCTGGGTCACCAAGACTAGCTTAGAGTATCTTATACTATAGTTACCTTTTACAATTGGTGATTAGTATTTAGTTTGAACTGCAATGATCATAGCTTACTTAAGGACAGAAAGAATGTTTTCTATCATCAAGAGTCAGGCTAATATTTAGTAGTATTCAGATAAAAGTACCTGTTATTGGCCCTCCCTGGTGGCACAGCGGGTTAAAGCACTGCACTGAGAAGCTAAAGCCACTTGCGCATGAGTTCGATTCCCGCCTGCCCCGGAGGTGACCACATGGCGTGGCAGACCTCTCCTGACCAGCCCACTGCTCCCCTCAGCAGTGTACTTCGTTGATCTGCCTGTTCTGCTCCCCACTCTGTCTCTGGTGAAGCCTATCGCCGCCCCTGGGCCTCTGGCCTGTACCCCAGTTCTGTATGCACAAATAAATAAATCTTTAAAAAAAAAAAAGTACCTGTTATTTCTACTTCTTGGTTTTTTAAATCAAAATATTATTAAAGCCCTTTGAAAGTTATTTGCTCACTTACAATTGCTACTAAACCCACTTCTTATTCTTACTGTTCCACAGTCGAACCACATATCCAGACTTCTTGTCAATTAGCTCTGGCAAGAAGTGACTAATTGATCCAATCGAATTCTATGCAAAATAGGGTGATTCAAGATTTAGTCCATGACAAACCTCTTACTGATGATCCTCCATGCTTTTGCCATTCATACAGATGCAAGAGAGACATGATGGAAGAGGATAAAACTATAAACATGGATCCCTGCATTATTACTGAGGAAAGAATTGTATGCTGAGTAGAAATTTGCATGAGTACGATTACATAGAATCACTCTGATTTGATGCTTATCAGTGATAGGAGCTAGTGTTCCTAATTAATAGATAAACTGTTGACTCAGAATATTATGCTGCCCAAACAAAACCTAAAATATGAGGCACTTGTTTTGCAGAGATTAAGAAAACTAACTGGTAATCAGAAACTGAAAGATGAAGAATCAGATTATGCAGTGACTAAACATTTGGTAAAACTGTCATTTATGATAATGTGGAGGGCAGACTATGAGCTTATTAGCATATTGCTCTAGGGAAAGTGGCTGGTAATAGGATTTTCTATTAGTTTAAATCATATGACATTGCTGATATCTGACATTTTAGTCCCACAGTAATGATATTATACAGTTCAATCTAATACTTTACGCTTTTATTAATGGATTACCAGAAAGAGATAAGGAATAGAAAAAAAGCAACAAATTTGCAGTCTCATATATTTAAAAAATCCAGTCACAAAGACTTTGAAAGATGAAAGTCTATTAAGAGTCATCTCTTTGAGCAAAACTTAGTTTCAGGTTTTTGGCTTATTACCTAACCTTTGTTTCAGAAGCTCTAATTTGAGAGAGAAAGGCACAGTGATATGGGATAAAAAATTCCTAAAATTTTAGTTTAGTGGAGAATTTTGATGTAGTTAGAAGTACATAAAATTGAGTAGAACTAGACAAGAATCTGAACTTCTTTGAGCTTCTGGATCTGGTTTGATGCATTATATTAATTTGGGGGAAATTCTTCTTTTTTTCCTTTCTATGTAATCATATAAGTGTCCTCCTACAAATAAGTGACATGATCTTTGTTTTCCAAAATGTTTTTACTGCAATACTTGTTACTCTGTTTTTCTTTTTACTCAAAAATTATATTTAAATTCATGTTACTTTTTATAGCTTCTATAGTACTTCTAATTTTTTAAAATTAGAACATATACTTTCCTAAAATTCCTGATTTTCTATTGACTTTGCATTCCCTTTATCATAATCAGCATAATATTTTTTCAAAGTAGCTATTTTTTGGTGCATAAACATCAGTGGAAGGCGAACAACAGAATCCAGAAATTCTAGCAATCACAGAATTGAAAGAAGGATCAGGTCCAGACTTGTATAAAATTATTACTAAATTTTTGCATTTGAGTCTAGGATAGAACTTATGACTTACTGTTTTATGGAGTGGGGAATTATTTTGCAAATGTAAAAGAGAAAAGTATTTTTGGCTAAGTGTATCATATATATATATTATAGACAGATAGATAGGTAGATAGATAGATATAAACATGATAACTTTGTAACATACTGTTACACCCAATTTTTTGTTTAGATTCCCTGTTTTAAAAAAAATCATACATTGCTATTTCATCTACCTCAGGTTGTTCATGTGGTCATCAACAATCCGATGGAAATACAAGCAAAGAATCAAGAAAAATAGGATTTGAACACTATGTTTTTGCAATGTGGCATACAAAAAACATTTGCTTCCAAATGCAGATTAATTGTAGTTTGCTTCAATAAGTTATATTCAGCATACTTGCCTTTTCTCTTTTTAACTCTTCCACATAGCTTTATGCTTGCTATTTCCTTTGCCTCACATGCTTTCCCTTATCTTTATAAACAGCTGTCACTTTTCTCATTCCTTTAGATCTCACCTGAAATTATTACTTCAGAGTTCTCTCAGAAGACCTTATCTAAGTGAAAGCAGATATCCTTACCATTCTCTACAGCCCAAATACAAATCTATCACTGGGATTAGAAAACAGTGGGCAAATCACATGATCTTTTTGAGCCTCATCTTTCCTGTATATAAATAATAGATTTTCTCTTAGTCTACTTCTTTATATATTCATTGCTGTCATAATATCATATGTAAAATGTGAAAAGGCTTGGTGACCTAAAATCATTGTATCAGGATAGCAATGTTATTAAGCTCTTTTTATAGGGCCACACACATTCATACACACAATTTAATTTTTTTTCAACAGTTTTGAGGGCAAGAATACCTCTAATCTAGATTTGTTCTTTATTTTCTTTAGTTTCACTACATAAATTCCTGTTCTCCACAACCAAAACATTCTGAGCTTCCATTATTAAAGAAAAGTATATTTAGAGCAGAGACAATATGAGGTCAACTCTTTGGTACAGCCTTTACCTCCATGTACTCAGTAGTTTGATAATTTTTTAGTGGGGATATCACAACCCAATAATTTATAAGTATATAAAATTAAATTTGCATGGGATTTCTAGAATGTACTATAAAAGTCAACTACACCTACTTCCTGATTTGCATAATGATTAGGTTCCTAAAATGTAATAGATAATCAAAATGATTAATTCCAAAAAATATTCTTGTGGGAAATAAAGAATAAGAAAGAACTGTGTAAAAGGAGTTTCAGTTATATACCTTTCTGCCATTTCTAACTAATATAAATGAAAGGACATGCCCAGAAAACAGGCTGGAGTAAACCTTGTCAGGAAAATATATCCTTAAGGATATCCAGAGAACAACTAAATATCCATACACCTTGCATCAACTTCAGCTTATCACCAAGGTATGTGTGATTCCTCATGCACTTGCATTTTTAAAGTTGAGTGACCCAAAACCCTTTAGCAGTGTCTGGAGAGGATGGGTGAAATAACAAACACAGCAGTGGCAGAATACATAGTTACTGCTGGAGCTGCTCCCTCTCATAGGGCCAGAGTAAGGAACTGGGTGAAGGGTTTGGATTAGTTAGGCTACCTGCCTCTAAAACTACTGCAGAGATGCGAGGACTCCACCCCCAAGCTGAAGGCCATATTCAGATAATGAATCCCTGTGAATTCTCATGGAATAGTATGCTGGACTGAGGTTCTTCTCCCAGCTCCAGAGCAAGGAAGTTTGTTTCTACAGTACCAAGTTTCAGTCTTCGCCAGCCAGAAAAGCTCCCTACAATTCTACCTAGGTACTTCATCTGCTGTAGCATGAAACTCAGGGGCAATTCCAATACTTTAATTACATAGTTCTTCGAATCTGCACAGAGGTGGTGAGAAGAACACCCCCTCCCAAAGCTGGAAGCAGTAATTGGACTTTCAAATTTCTGTGAATTTTCATGGTCTCTTGTGGCAAGTGCAGGGAAGTTTATGCCCACTACACAAGCTTTAGCATATGCCGACTTTAAAATATACCCAGTATCTCTGCCTAGCAAGTTGTCTAGCTGCGATATGGAACTACTGAGGGAATTTCAAAGCTTTGAGGTAACACATCTCTAGGACCACATGCGCTCCATTTCAGAGGAGTGGAAAGCCACATTGTCCACTGACACTAAAACTCAGCAATTTCAGGAGCACTGGACATAAAAGGCTTGCAGGTCCACCCCTTACTCCTTGTACACCTGGGAAGTCAATACTTGGAGCTAGTTGTCACTAGCTGCAGATTAATCTTGGCTGGGACTGGAACAGCACAGATTCTGTGCTCAAATTGAGAACAGAATCACTCTGAAGAGGATAGAATATGGCATGGGATTTAGGGTCAGGCTGTCCCTACCTTCCCCCTTCACCCCCCCCACCCCTTTTGCCAAGATAATAGATGAATGACAACCCCCGCCCCCCCCACTTGTGGTCCTAAAAACAAAACAGATCTCCAACGCTAGAATCACAGCACCACCTACTGGTAAAACAGCAAATGACCTGTGGCAGAATGAGAAACATAAATCTTCAAAATGTACTCTTAGTGACACAAAAATGGGAAGTCTAATGGACAGTAAATTTGAAATTATTATTATTAAGTAGAAAAATGAGATTTAGCATATAAATTGAACAAATAATGAAACAGTAATGAATGAGAAAGCAAACAGAACCGCAGAAGTAGTTGTTCAAAGAGCCTCAAGTTATATAAAAACATTCCTAATAGAAATACTGCAAATAACAACCTCAATGAATTAACTGAAAAATTCTATGGAAAGTATAAGTAGGCCCAGGTTTTTAGAGGGGAGACTCAGTGAAATTGAAGATAAAATTCTAGCAGTAACTCAGTTGGGAGAGGAAAGAGCAAGAAGAATTAGGAGAATGAAGAAACACTATGAGATTGTCAGACCTCCACAACAAGGTTATTGAGTATCCCCGAAAGAGAAGAGAAAGAAAACTCAGAACTTTAAGGAAAAAATAGCTGAGAACTTCCCACACCTTAGGAAAGACCTATTAGGGAAGCTAATAGAATACCCAAATTTCTAAGTGCAAAAAGACCTACAACAAAACACATTATTGTTGTTATTAAAAGCCAATGATAAAAAAGTAATACTAATGACAGCCATGGGAGGAAGGTGAATGTAACATACGAAGTCTATCCAGTAAAAGATTGTTACTAAAAAATCAGGCTATGTTTATGAGACACTGAAAGTAGAAGAACCCAGAAAACAGTTCACACATTAATCAGATAATCACTAGTAATATTTAAATATAGGTCTTCCTAATTTATCCTATGTAAGAACATGTCTTTATTTTTCCTAACAATATTAACATTACCCTCTCTCTCAACATGTTCTCTGTGAAGGAGATACATATGTACAGATCTCTACTATTGAAAGCCAATGGAAAACAACTTCTTATCTGATACAATTACATCTGATTATAATCATGTCTCTCCTTCCTTTCAGAATCAAGATCCTAGAAAGAAAAGATTTTTTTCTGTCTGTTCTTTCCCACTATTCACAATTAAAATAAAACTGCTGTAGCCAAAGTCATCCATGACCCAGGTGCCACATCCATTAGACTATTTTTAGTTATCATTGGATTTGACACTTCTATGGTATTTAACATTGTTGGCAAGATTCTTCTCTTAAAATTGTCCTTTTCAAGAATGCTATTTGAATGGAGTTTCTTTCTTAATTCTAAACCAGTTTCATTTTTCTGATTTTTCTTCCTTTAACTACCTATTTAAAATGCTGTCATTTTATCATTCCATATTTTCTAACAGTAAATGTACTCCTTGAGTAATTTTATCTTTAGTTCCAATGTTTTTGCCGTTACTTGTCATGCAAATTACACAGTAATCTCTATCTTTTTTTTTTAATCCAGATCACTCTCCTAAACACTAAGTGAATCCATTAATCCATGGATATCTACTAGTTTATAGATACTCTCTGTAGATATTTAATCTAAGCATAGAAAAGCATGCCATATTCAGAAGTAAGTTAACTTTCACATTAAATCTCCATATTATCCAAAAAGTCACCTTTCTTAATGACTGTTATCACAAGTGAATCATTATTTGTTCAAGAAAGATGTTTAACAACTGTTTAAATTTTTTTCTTTATCTTCACTTTCTTCATCTCACTATCATGAAGTTTATATAGACTACTTGCTTAGTCTTGCTATATTTTACATTCCTTTTTTCTTCCCATCATTATTGTCTTCATTCATTCTTCATTATCTCTTGCCTGAGGTTGAGGCTCATCTTTAGAGATATCTTCAGATCATGCTCTACACTGCTGCCTGACAGCTCTTTCTGAATAGGATTACATTTCTGCTTGTGTCTCTCAGAGGGGAGGACATTTTCATGTTCACTCCAGAGAAAACTGCATCCAACTTCAGATAAAGGACTTACAAATCAGGCGAATCGGTTTGATCAAACCATGATTACTAACTAGATGAGGTCACTGTGTTAAAAATGCACCACCTTTTTTTTTTTCCTCTTTGTTTCTTCACATGATACATTGAAGGGCAGAAATATGACATTTTCTGCTAAGAGCCCAGCTGGTTGGGTGGTGGCAAGTTTGAATATGGAGCTTTATTTCCTAAATATAGAGTAACAAATGGTAACAAGTGAAACAATACAATTTAGTAACTTATAAAAGTACAGCAAATTGTGGTAGACACTATGGGTTGGATAACAGACACTTTTATAAGAAATTCCTCTTTTAGAACAAGCGTCCTCTGTTGTAAACTCAGAAAGCCTAAATAGTTGTTAACTGAGGCTTTCTGATATGCCGAGTTTCCTCAGCGTTAGCCAATGAGATATGAAGTATATGCTGAAAGTGTCTAGGAAGTTTGAGATTTCCTAATGGAAGAGAAGAAATAGCTAACATCCCTTTTCCTTCCTTGAAGGTGATAATATGTTGATCTTTGTCATTTTGCTACATGAGGCAACATGCTTGAGAACAGAAAGTGGAGACAGAGCCAGAGCCTGCGTTCTTGATTGCAAAAACAGATCTCTAGACTTTTAAAATGAAAAAGTATTACCAACTTAAGTTCTTATCAGTCACGTTTCTGTTATTTACAGTTAAAATCACAATAAACCATTTCTACCCCACTCTGGATCTTCCATTTAACAGACCCAGAGGCAACACAAGGGAATCTGTCCATATCTTCTCTTGATTTACACAAAATATAAAAGCAAAGGTATAAATAAGTGCCCTGCCCCCACTTTTTCTTTTCACTTACCAGCATATCATGAATATTTTTGTAAGTTAGTAGACACTGATCTCTCTTTTTAAAAGCCTTGATAGCATATATTTTGTATAAATAGGATGATCCTCTATCTGCTTTCTCTATTTCAGTTTTAATCTCTTGATTTTTTTTTTTTTTTTGCTTATCTTCCTTCTCCATATCTGCAGTCTCCCCAATCTCATTTCTTAGGGTTTCATTTTATTTCATCTTTGAGACCTGATCACTCTTTACTATTCTACATTTTGCAAAATGTTTACCACCTCCGTTATACGCCCACTATCCCTTTTATAAGTCTCACAATATCTCTATTGACTGCCTGAATATGCCCCTCTCTATTACATTTATAAGACCACTATGGCATAAACTTTTATTTTGGTATTCTTGATTATTTAATGTTTTTTTAAAATCTCAATTAATGGGCCTGGAGGGAAGAACAGAAGTTGGAATTAAAGAGAGAAGAAGGGTAGAAAGGAGATTTCAGGCAAGGGGACAAGACAGAAAAATAATAGACGGGGGACCTATTTCTCTAACTGAATGTCAGCTTCAACAATAAGGAACAGGAATGTTCCATGGAGAGGTAAGATGGATTAGTTGCTACTGACTAGGAATGGGTAAACTTGTTGCTGAAAATGCTATTCCATTAGAATGTAGACATCTTTATAGGTACTTGTATACTGTGTATGGTTGTTTTGGTTGGGCAGTAGCAGAACTATGGAGGTGTAACAGAGACTGAATGGTCAGAAAGTTATTCTGCTAGTTTGAGAATTTCACCACTTTCTCAATGTAATGTAATACTGCTAATTTCCAACACAATCAACAAATATTTATGACTCACTGAAGCACTAATATAGGTGCTGGGGAGGGCTATAATAACAGAACACTACAGAAGGGTTGACAAAAAAATTATTTCTCATAGATCTTGGGGGTGCCAGGAACAGGATACAAGAATGTTTAGATTCTGTTAACAGCCCTCTCCTGACTCACAGACAGTTACCTTCTGACTGTGTGCTCACATGACCTTTCCTCTGTACCTACAGAGTGGTCTCTGCCATGTCAGGCCAACAATCCTATCAGATTAGGACTTTACCCATAGACTTCAGTTAATTAATTACCTCTTAAAAACCCCATGTCCTAGGATAGTCACATTATAGCTTCAACATTTGAATTGTGGGGGGACACAATTCAGTATGTAGCCAGAATACATATTTACTTGGGATGCTGTGGTGAACAGGTCAAACAAGTAAGGACTATGAAATAATCCTTTAAAAAGAGAAGAATATTTTAAAGAATATGAGTGCTAAGTAGTAGAGAAAAGTAGTACATTGGCTTTATAATCAATCATTTTAATTTTCTTTCCCCAAAAGCCTTAAAAAATCATATGCCTTGAATTCACAAATTTAATTGTATTCCCCTATTTCATTTAAAGATTTTTTTTTAAAGATTTATTTATACATATAGAACTGGGGTACAGGCCCAGGGGTGCAGGGGTGGTTGAGAGGCTTCAGAGACAGAGTGGGGAGCAGGACAGGCAGATCGATGAGCAGCAGGCAGGTCAGAAGAGGTCTGCTGCACCATGTGGGTCACCTGCCGGGCGGGGACTGAACTCATGCTGAAGTGGCTTTAGCTTCTTAGTGCTGTGCTATAACCTGCTGTACTACCAGGGAGGGCCCTCTTTTAAAGATTTTTTTTAAAAGATCTTAAGTTTCTAACTACCAGACAAGTGAGAAATCCCATTGGGCTGTCACTGAAAGATAACACTTTTATAACAAAAGTCATTTTTTTTGCCTCCAGTGTGAGTCCTTACCCCTGACAGTTTCAGAGCCACTAAATCTAGATACTCCTAAGCCACAGCATGTCACCTATTACTTTAGAGATAAAGAAGTCTTGTAGTCATCTTTCTTCTTTACTAAACTTCTTGGGCATTTTTTTCCCAGCCTTTTTCCTTTGTTTCTTTGTAACAGAAAAATATATATTAAGCATTGTGTGTTTTGTTCCATATTCTGATTACCATGACTCTTCATCACTATTCAAACAGAAGCACATGTTTTACTGCCTCGAGGAATAAATGATACAGCAGTATGCAGATGATTTGGAAACCAAATGATTAATTTTGGGGCTGTAGATTTTCAAAATATACATACATGATAGATTTGGAAGACCTTTTTCCTGTTCTTAGCCCTTTGTCCTTATGCTCAACACATAGTAGATGAAGATTCTGTGGGTTTGGGGCAAGGCTGTAGTGGACTTCTAAGAGAGTACAGCATATTTACCTCAGCTTAAAACTGCTGAGAATAATGGACAACACAGAAAAATCTTGTCAGGTTAGGGGTTTTGACAACAGAGAAACTTACAACCTTCAGTTTCCAGAATATAGTCAAAGGAGAAAGCAACATCTCAGAATTCTCTCATGCTTGGCATGGTGAGAGAGAAGCAGAGGACTACACTGATTTGGCACTGGATAGTCAAGATCTTTCAGTGACTACAAATAAGAAAGTAACCATGTAAGACAGATCAGGAGGTATCAACTAGACCAAGTATCTATCGTATCTGCCAACATGCTGATACTTGGAAGGCCCTGGAAGCTTAGCACACAGACGTCAGGAGAAAGGAGGGGAGAAGGTCCTGTACTGATTAAGATTCAGTTACAAGCCTCAACTAGAAAGAGACCAAAAAACCAGAATCAAGAGTCAACTACTTACTCATTAAATATTCAGCATGTGCTCAATCAATTTTATGTTTGAATAACTTTAATAAAAAATAATAAAGATAACATTTCCTGAAAATTTAACTTATGGACTGTCTTTCCCAGAAAAAAAATGTCTTCCCTCTTGGGCTTTTTCATTATATCATTTAACTGCTTCAAATAACTTGAATAAGCCTACCTATCTCTAAATCTTATTCTACTGCATTTTTCATATATCTATACAAAATACATGTTACGTCGTGAAAAATTTAGATATTAAGGTTATCAGAAAATAGCAGTGATTAAGAAACAGCAGATGGAAGTTACTGTAAATACACAGACATATATGCTCCAGATTTCTTTTCATTCCTGATTCTTAAGAAACTGTATTTTTCATAAATGTCATTGTTGTGTCATAAAAATCTATATTTCTAGCTTCAAATATGACTTGAGTTTTGCATAAGTACACATTCCAAATTTTACAGCTTTGGATTTCTAACATATGCTAGCTTCCATATTAGTCATAAAAAATATATTGTAACCACTGAATTTTTCTTCTATGATTGGGTACAAGGCATGGATACTCACTGTCATTACTATTATTAAAAAATGGTACTGGAAGCCCTAGCTAGAGCAATTAAAGAAGAAGAAAGAATAAAAAAATCCAAATTAGAAAAGAAGAAGAAAAAATATCACTATTTGCAGACAACATAATATACATAGAAAACCCTAAATAATTCACTAAAAATAATATTAGAAACAATCAACAGACTATAACCTCAACATTTAAAAGTCAGTTGCATTTCTGTGTACAAAAAAAAAAAAACTAAAACAGAAAGAAATCAAGAAACCAAACACATTACAATTGTGTCAGAAAAAACTAAGTACCTAGAAATTGAACTAACAAAGGAGGGGAAATATCTGTACAACAAAAATTGTAAGACACTGTTAAAAGAAATGAAAGAAGAAATAAGGACATGGAAAAATATTCTATACTCATGACCTGGAATAATTAACACTGTTAAAAAGGCCATCTTACCCAATGCAATCTACAGATTCACTGCAATCCCTATCAAAATTCCAACAGTTTTCTTCGAGGAAATAGTACATGCGGTACTGACACCATCTAGAACTCCAGAAGACCTGGGATAGCCCAAGCAATTAATTTTTTTTTTTAAGATTTATTAAACAACTGGAAGTCCTTTTAAAGTGTAATAAAGCAAAGTGCAATAAAATGAGATATGCATACAAGTTAAAAGTGCTTGATAAAATGTTTGGAAAGCTAATATAAATATTGAAGAAATAGGTGGGAGTCAAAGCTCTAGATGCTTTATATAGCATTGGCTAGGAAGATTTGTTGTAAGGAGCATGATATAGAGGCAAGGTACTCTGGACAAAGAGTCAGTAGAAGGAAACCAGCAATCCAAATCCACTCTAACAGTGGGCATGAAGTCTGAATGAGCACTTCCCAAGGTGCTGAGAAACCATAGTGAAAAATAACATTAATATAAATTTTGCATTATTCAAAGTCATATTACCATAGCAAAGTCAAATGCAAAACTGGTCCTAGGGGTTTCTACCACAGTTTAGGTAGAAACAGTTTAGTTTGAGAGTCTTAGGGAACATACCCACTAAAAGATAACTCACAGTCGAAACTTACACAATATTCAAGAAAACAAACTGCCAACTAAGACGTATTAAGTAGCTTTATGAGTGAAAATTCACTTTTGAATACCGACATGTAACTGAGAAATATAAAATAAACCTTAAATTAAGTGTGTTTAATAAGAGTTTAAGAGTTTTATAATCAATCAGATAAGAACAGGATATAAGTGAAAATTATAATAAAAACAAAGGCCAAATTAAAAAAAATGAACCCATATAAAGAATGTATGAAAAAATCAGATTAATGAAGAATTCGTAAACTAGAAAACATACAGAGCATTTAATCTTTAAAATTCTTAGTTTACCTTAGAAAGATTAAAGTAAAGACTTCCTTGAATCCTTTCAAGCATGGAGTAGGGCTATAAAGAATTTTAGAAACCATCTAGTACAGCACTAAAATCAAGTCTACTCTAAAAATCTTTCAGATAAAACTTTATACATGTCTCTAATTAAACTATTCTACTCTTCAAAACCATTTTCCATTTGCCACCACTTTCATATTCCTGAATATAACTTCTCTTTCTCTTATGTTTCACATTAAAATAATAACAATAATAATTCCCTTAGTTCTTCATGGTTCCGACTGTCCTCTCTCTCTCCCCTTCTTGCCTCAGTCAGACTTATCAAAACAGTTTGTTTCTGCTTGCTTACTAAATTTTCAGTTCTGCAAACTTTCTTCAATCCATTTCCAGCTGTTGCAAGACCCAGTAGATATTTTTCAGTTTTCATTTTGCTTGGACTCCATGGATGCATTTGACAATGTTGTCTTGAAATACAGGTCACTTCTCTTGGTTTTATGATATAATGTTCTTTTTTTTTTTTTTAAAGGTATCGCTTTTTTTTTTTTTAAAGATTTATTTATTCGTACAGAACTGGGGTACAGGCCAGAGATGCGGAGGGTGAGGGGATTCACCAGAGACAGAGCGGGGAGCAGAACAGGCAGATCGACGAAGTACACTGCTGAGGGGAGCAGCCGGCGGGTCAGGAGAGGTCTGCATTGCCATGTGGTCGCCTCTGGGGCAGGCAGGGATCGAACTCATGCGGAAGTGGCTTTAGTTTCTTAGTGCAGTGCTTTAACCCGCTGCGCCACCAGGGAGGGCCCATGATATAATCTTCTTTTATATTGCTTATTTATCAAGTGAGTATCTTTACTTGCATGAAATTAGAATTCTTTAACGTTTAGCTCTAACCTACCTTTTTTTTTTCTTCTCAATCTGTACAATTTCCCTAGGCAATAAACCAATAGTTTTTAATAATGTCTGAATACAAATATTGGAGCTTTAGCCTTTGTCTCTTAAGGAGCTCTAAAACTATATGTTGAAGTATCTATTTAGTATTTCCATTGTGCAGTCCTAAAGACATTTCAATTCATTATGTACCAAACTGAACTCACAATCTTCTCTCCATAACTGAGACACTTCTAATTTTCTTTAACTTACTGAATTGATCTGGTGTCTCAAGCCAGAAATAGAAATAGAAATAGAAATAGAGCTTGATAATTCTTTCCAATTTGTCAGTAAATTCTGTTCATTCTAGTACTCAAATTTTTGCATTCTTTTACATCTGTCAACTTTTGTAAAGATTGCCAACATAATTTTTCAAACTGCCCTCTCATCATGCTACTCCATGGTTTAAAAACCTACAGTTCCTTCCTATTGCTCTCACACTGAAGAACCAATACACTATGGTCCTTCCTACCCCACTCCAATCTTACTAACTTCACATCTCTACCATCTACACCATTGCCCTCTGAATTTTCTTCTTTTCTTCTTAAATGTACTTCCTCCTTTGTCATAAAAATCTTGGTACATATGGTTGGTTTAGTTGGAATGTTGATTTCTCCTACCTTTACATAGTTAACTGCTATTCATTTATTAGATTTTGGTGAGAAAAAAAAATACTTTTCAGGAACATATTCACTGACTTTAACCTGAAATAGGTCCCCTATGCTCTCATAACAAGATGTGCTTCTTCAGAGAATTTATTAGGTTCAGCGTGACATACTTGTGATAAGGGTTTGCTTAATGTATTCCTCTCCCACTAGGCTTTAAGTTTGTGCCTAATATATTCTTTGCCATGCAGTAGCCACTCAACATTTGTTGAACGGAATACACGAATATTAATAAAATGCCAATGGTTGCAAATAAGTTAGTTTTTAAATTACTTATATTGAAGTTATTATATTATCCCTATATCTAAAAACTATTTGCATTCTAATTTTCTTTCTTGACTGGGGGTGGGGGGAGGAAGAAGGGCTATATATAGTTGGGGAGTTAGAACTATGTATAAACCTAGAGATGATGTGAGTATATGTGTGAAATCCTCATTTGTGTCACAGTGCAAAAAACCAAAAATACAACAGAAGAATACCCTCAGGAGAACAAATTGCCAATTAATACCTTTTTTTTTTAAATAAAGCTCTAAGAAGATAAGAAAAAATCTTGAGACACAGTAACTCTCTTTAGGCTAGTTGGGGAAGTCACTAAGGGAAGTCACATTTATTCACTCTGTTGTATCCAGTGTGTGCTGTCCTAGTTTTTAACCTCCATTCTGGGAATAAGCAAGCTTTTTTGATAAGTAACTATAATAGGCAGAAAGTAGAACAATCCAATTCTCCAAAATAGTGCTTCAAGTTTAGTATTTTTTACACTAATAATTATACAACAAACTACTAGGCGTATGCTTTATCCCAATATCATGAACATCAATTAAAAATTTAGTGCATATATACATTTACTTCAGCCTTTCAAACATGCTATGTAGACTATTCTAAAACAAAATTTAAAATATTGCCTTATCTGAATACATTATTGAACAGTATGAACTAAATGTACTCCCTTGCCCCACATTCATGACTTGAAAACTCCTAATGTGATAGCATTCAGAGGTGTGTTCTTTGTGAGGTGTTCGAGATGTAAGAGTAGAATCTGCATGCATGACTGGGATTAGTGCCTCTATAAAGGAGACCAGAGAGGGACCCTCTTGCCTCTTACAACAAGGTTACAAGACACAAGGTAGTTTCTTACCACACAATAAATCTACCAGTTTCCTTGATTTTGAACTTTCTAGTCTCCAGAAATATAAGAAATAAATATCTGTTTAATGTACTTGTATGTGGCATTTTTGTTATAGCAGTCTGAGCTGATTAAGATATTGCTTCCAGTTAAATGGCTATATGAAAATGCATTGTTCTAATTAAAAAGGCAATAAATACAGGAAACATACAAAGGAAATAAAATCGCACTTTTCATGATAGCCAAGATAACCAGTTTTAATGGTTTTTGCTATTTGAGTTTTGTTTTTGATGTGTTTATGCATGTCTTATAACAATATCAGTAAAATCATAGTATATCTTCCCACTGTAAACATTTTCTAAACCTCTATGTTTTATCCTTCATAATAAAAAATGGCAACTATAGACAAGTGGTAACAAGAGTGATTTTTGTTCCAGTAAGAGCTTGGGAAGTGTCTGAAAACATTTCTAGTGCCATGACTAGAGTACTGGGATGTAGACGTGCCACTAAGTTCCCGTGCAAGTACTGTGCTGGCATGCGGAGGCCAGGGATGCTGCAACATCCTATAATGCACAGGCAGCTCCGTTACAAATATTCCAGTACACAGTGTCAACTGTTCCAGTGCACAGTATGTTTTAAATACTTTAATCAGTGGGAGATATAATCAAATCTCAGACTTCAATGCCCCTAATTTCATAAGTTACTAAATCTCCACTATACTTTTTTTTATAGAGTTACAGAAAGTACCTTTTAATATTCCAAAAATTCTTTACGAATTATTCCCACTGGGTAATTTTTAAAAGCAGGGGAAAATCCTGGCTCACACTCGCTAAATATACATTTGTTAAGTGTAATTCTTATCTCAGCATTATATTATTGTCATAGCATGTTGAATCTCATCTTCCCTGATTTTATCATAATGTAATATTTACATTGATTTGTATGTATGTCTCCACAACATTTTAATTCTCACAATAGCAAGGATCATATATGCTATTTTTTATTATTGTTATGTTTCTTAGCACAAAGCCTTGCACACAGTAATCACTTAAATGTGTATCAAATTAAAGAGTAGCAGTAGTAATTAGTACAATGGATTAATTCATTTTTATACTTTAGTCACAAACAAAATATAAATTGAAAATGATACGTAGGAGTTGCAGTTAATATCAAAAGCATATATTTTATCTAATGTTCAACATCAAAAGGAGAATTCAACGTAGGAAAAATGGTGGCAAACACCAGTAACATGTATTCAAACACATTACACAAAATGATTTTTTTTCATGAGCAACTGAATCTAGTTCATACTCAATAGTAGTTTTTGTTTAAATTTTGTATCTATAATTCATCTGTTAATACTTTATTTCAGATTAATACATAGGTGTAGAAGGTTAAGCAAATAAAATATTTAGCTCCTTCAAATAAAGTATATTACTGTCCAGTCTTATTCTGTACCTTTTAACTATACTGGGGATCAAAGACCATGAATTATATTAGAAGAAGTCTATTCAAAATGTTTATAGGAGTACTAGCTAATATGTCAATGTCACAGTATGAATAAAATATGTCAGTTATTTTGTCCTTACACTATTTCTTATTTTTAATCAATATTATCTGATATTATCATTTGGTAATTTTTAGTATGAGCAAAGACTATAGCCTTTGGTAGTTCAAAATATAGTTGGGAGAAGCAAATTAAAGAGCTAAACATTTAATTATGGTTAGGATAAGTAACTTTTTAAGTCCTTAAAATGTATGTCTCAGAAAGACCAATGCTCAATTTTCTCAGTAAATGTATTTTGTGATCTTAGATAAATTATTTAACCTGAGTTTCAGGTTACGTATTTGCACATGAGAATGATATGACTTACCTCATAGATTTGTTGTCAGAATTAAATGACATCATATACATATACATAAAGTAAGAATATTTTGAAGTCACTTATTTACTGGTTAGATGAGTGTACAGGGAAATGAATAGTACATTCACTCAAGTTCCCCTTTCCTTGCCAGATTTGTCAAATTGAAGAGGAAGTATTACATTTACACTGCTTTGATGGTCTAAAACTGGGCACTACTAGAGCTCACTATTTAACTTCTCAGATAGACATAGCTAATTATCAATAGCAGTGCTACCTACTAAAATGTGATAAATATAGACAAAGTGAATATAGACAAAGTGATTTACCTATTTATTCTAATGACATTTTTTCTTGCTTTTCTGTGAAATATACTTTTAAAAAAAGCACCAAAGAAGTTATTTTTGTGGCTGCATTAAGAAGGAGAGGGGAGAGAGGAGGAGACTCTTATCATCATATAGTCATGGTGGGTAAGATTTCCTTGTGCCATGGGTTTCAGACAGACAGAAAATGCCTATCGTTTCCTACAGTGAAAGTCTACAAATAACTGAAATTTAAGTCTTAAAGCTTAAAAAGTAGGTCACTACTTCCAATCTATGCCAAAATTATTTCCATTTAAAAATCAGCTTAAATAAAGCTGATTTTAAATAAAATATAATAAAAATATAAATTTGCAATTAAAAAAATAAAATAAAAACTGTGGTATTAACCACAGTTTCCAAAGGTATGTGATTTGCTCTGTCTCTCCTCCATCCCCACTTTAGCCAAATAGTGATTTTCTAGAAGAGCAACTTATCTCAGGAAACTACATAAGGCATACTTTATTAAGATTTCTGAGCATCATTTTCATGTCTACTCAGAGAGGAACAAATAATTTTCAAGCTTTTTACTGAAAAGACACGACAGTGCTCTTGGGGACACAAGGAAACACAAATGAGGAACTTTAAGTTTGCCACACGTGGGCTGCTGCTGGCAATGACAACCCATCACAGGGGAAATTTTAGGGAGAACAAAACCGCCACGCATTTCCTCCTAAAAATTATGACAGAGAGGTGTGATAATTTCCAATGGGGGAAATATATAAATGAAGACAGCACAAAAATAGTAAAGTCATGTCCAAAAAGTGACTAGAGTAGGATGGAGTTAATTTAAAAATGTGTCATTAGATAGGTTGTTTGAAATCATCACTGAAAGGAAGTGAAAGGTAGCAACTACAGAAGACAGGCACATGTGAGGTTAAGAATGGTTTGAGCGAGACTATGGACATGAGAATTAGAAAGCTAAATGCAGGTATATAACACACAGTAAAGACATTGGAGGATGTAATAATAGTTAGATGTGGACTTGCAGTTCCCTTATAGAGGATATTGATGCTGGGTCGTGAATCTGTAAATATTTCGGGGAATGGTTCTTATAATAAAGAGGGATGCATGCTGAAGGAAGATCTCATAGCTGTACGTATAACCAACAGAAGTTTACAGAAACTAAAGACAGGATACCTTTCTCAGGCTGTTGCTGCAGCCCAAGTAGAAGATATGGGTCTGGACCAAGTTTTTGACTCTTGCATTACAAAGAAATGGGCAAGAACTGGTATTAGTTTTTTTTTAGGAAGGAAATGAGCATATATTGGTTGTTTTGGAATTAATCAGATGGTTCCCAGAAGGTGGTGTCTCATTGTGGTTTTGATTTCCATTTCCCTGATTATGAGGGATGTTGAATATTTTTTCATATGCCTGTTGGCCATTTGCAATTCCTCTTTAGATAAGTGTCTTTTAAGTTCTTGTGCCCCCCCCTTTTTTTAAGATTTATTTATTTAAGCATACAGTACTGGGGTACAGACCAGAGGTGTGTGTGGGGGGGGGGGTGAGAGGATTTACTAGAGACAGAGTGGGAAGCAGAACAGGCTGATGTATTAAGTACACTGCTGAGGGGAGCAGCAGGTGGTCCAGGAGAGGTCTGTGCACCATGTGGATCAGATCTCTGGGGATTTAATTCTCACTCAAGTGGCTGAGGCTAGCTTGCATTGCTGCACTTTTAACCCACTGCACCACCAGGAAGGGGCTGTTTATTCTATTTCTTTGAAGAATGTCATTGATATTTTTATTGGAATAGCATTGACTATGTAAATTGCTTTTGATAGGATGGCCATTTTTTAAATTAAGATTTCTTAAACTACAATCCATGGATAGAATGCAGAGAAGATTCAGTAACTAGAATGGGGAATAAACCACATATCTATATTCTCTAGCTTCTATTTGAAATTTATCATTTCCTTCAATGATAATAACAGGAAGCAAACATCAGCAGTTTAGTACCTATGTTTATTACCAACTGAAATCAAAGGCATTTTTGTATGATATTACAGTTATTGCGGGTAATTTCCAAATTCCTTTATACTGGGATGACTCTATAATAGCAATTAGATGCACTGCTAGATTCCTTTTAATGCTGTAATTAAGTAATACATATATTATTATACTATACACTTTTCTTACAACTTTTTTAGTTTTGATATTTTCTGTATTTCATATATATAAAAATATTTTTTAAAGAAAGTGTCCATAGAATTTACAAGTTTGTGAAGAAGGCCATGGCACCACAAAAGGAGGGAGTGGAGGAGATAAAGGAATAAAATCTGTTCAACTTTACAATTTTTAAACTAAAGGGAGAAGAATACAGACTGAAGACATGGGTTTGGAACTGCAGAGAGAGATACTGGTGATACCACAAACATCAGTTATCCCCTCACCTCACCTTAACATCAGCAACTGGGCTCCAGGTCCCTCTAACTTAACACCAATCAGGATTTTGGAAATACAGAAACCTGGAAAGGCCAAACATCTGAAATCAAATAAAACTGAGAAATGCTTAAAAAAACCTATTGTACCACCTTCTGGAAAAGTAGAATTACTGCAGATCTCTGTTACTACTACAGATACTAAAAAAAAAGGAGAATCTAATTGAAATGGGCAGATGGAACAATAAAGATATGACACCTCAAGAACTCAAGGAAATGTGGCATTATAAGGAAAGAAACTTTACTAGTATTTTAATTTCCTTCTCTGTGATTGTTCACATTTTTAGATTTTTCCCTATTCAATCTCAAATGATTGTATAAATCTAAGAATTTGTCTTTTTCTTATAGGTTACTGAACTTAATAGCATATAATGTCAGTCATTTCTTACTGTCATCTAAATTTTTATCACAGTCTGTTGTAAATTCTCCTCTTTTGTTTCTATTTATTTCAATTTCCTCCCTATTTGTGAACCTAGTTAGAGGTTTGTCTTTCGTTTATTTATTTTTAAAGATTTATTTATTTATGCATACAGAACTGGGGTACAGGCCAGAGGTGCAGGGGTGGTGAGAGGATTCGCCAGTGACAGAGTGGAGAGCAGAACAGGGAGATTGTCGAAGTACACCGCTGAGGGGAGCAGCAGGCGGGTCAGGAGAGGTCTGCCTCGCCAAGTGGGATCACCTCCCGGGCAAGTGGGGATCGAACTCATGTGGTTAGCTTCTTAGTGCTGTGCTCTGACCCACTGTGCCACCAGTGAGGGCCCATTTCATTTATTTTTACATAGAACCAACTTTTGGTTTCATTAATCATTTGAACTGTCTTTTTTACTTCTACTTCATTTTTTTTTCTGCTGAAAATTATTTTCTTTTCTTCTAAAGGCTTCTAGTTTTATTTGTTCTTTTTCTAATTCCTTGAGGTAAGAGATAAGGTTATTTATCAATATTTGAGCTCTTTCTTATTTCTTGATGTGGGGGCTATCCTGCTATATACTTTCATCTTAGTACTACTTTTGCTTTGTCTTGAGTGCTGTGTCCTCACGGTCATTTGTCTGTATATTCTGATGTCTTAATTAACCCAGTAGTCATTCAATAGTGTATTGTTCAGTCTCCATGTATTAAAGAGTTTTCCTGCTCACTTTTTGCATTTGATTTCTAATTTGTTATCTTTTGAGTGAAAGAAAATGCTTGATATGATTTAAATCTTCCTGAGTTTGCCAGTACTTATCTTGTAATCCAGTGTGTGGTCAGTCCTGGAAAATGACCCATCTGGGCTTAAGAAAAATGTGTATTTACCTTTTGGGGGGTGCACATCCCTATAAGTGTCTAATAATCCATATGTGGTTTAAGGCTTATTGTCCACATTTATTTTCTGTGTAGTTGATCTGTTCACTGGTGAAAGCAGGGTATTGAAGTATCCTGTCATAATAGCCCAATATCTGCTTTCAGATATGGCAATAATTGCCTTATGAATGTTGATGCTCCTGTATTTCATGATTTTCATGTCTTCCTTAATCATTATATAGTGTCTATCCCTGTCTCTCGTTTCATTTTACAGCTGGAAATCTATTTTCTCTGATATGAACATGACTGTCCCTCTCTCCCTCTCTTCCTTTGGGTCTAATTTACTTGAGCTTTGTTTTTCAACCCTTTTCTCTGTTTATCTTTGGAACTCACATGTGTTTCCTGGAGACAGCAGAAGGTTGGACTGTTTCCTAATTCAGCCATGCACTCTCTGCCTTTTAACTGGTAAGTCCCATTTACATTGATTGCACATATTGATATATGAGTCTGTTCTTGCTATGTCCTTCATTTTGTGATTCTATTTCCTTGTTCAGTTTTTGCTGTTCTCCTTTTCAGTTTAAATATGAGCTCCTTTGAACATTTCTGGAGTGGATGACCAGTATTTGCAAACTCTTTAAACTTCTCTTTGTTTGATAAGGCATATATTTCTCCTTCATCTCTAAAGGGGAACCATACAGAACAGAGTATTCTTGGCAAAAAATTTTCTTATCATAATGTATTTGGATCACATCATTTCATTCTGTCTTGTCCATAATATTTCTTCAGAAAAGTCCACTGTTACCCTGATCAAAGTTCCTTTATAAGTTA
Source organism: Condylura cristata (assembly GCF_000260355.1). NCBI lineage: Eukaryota > Metazoa > Chordata > Mammalia > Eulipotyphla > Talpidae > Condylura > Condylura cristata. The sequence continues at coordinate 43,189,857 of NW_004567108.1, forward strand.
TTTGCTTCTACCTCCTAGCCAGCTGCAATATTCTTTCCTTCGTCTTGAACCCTTGGAAGTCATTGCTGTGTGTCTTGGTGTAGGTCTCATTTTGTTTAGGTAGTCAGGCATACTTTGATCTTCATGAACTTGTATATTTAGTTTCTTTCCCAAGTTTGGGAAGTTTTCCTCTGTTATTTCTCTAAGGTCTTTCTTTATCTCTCTTCCTCCCCACCATAGCCATTTCTCTAATATTATGTTCCTCATGGAGTCAGACCATAGGTTCACTATCCTCCCTTCAGATATGTCCTCCTTGCCCATGCTCAGGACAACTAAACTGTGGGTCACTGTCCTCACACCCATTTACTTGTGCAACTAGTTTAAGATCTAGAAATGAAGTTATATAACTTTTCTGTAAAACTAACTATCTCCATTAGCCCTGCTTTTTATGGGATTGTATCAAGCTTTTGCAATGTTTTATTATTCTTCTATCTTCATCCCTTTCTTAATTTTAACTTTCAATGCTCAGAGTTCTCACAGGGTTCTCACCTATAAGTGAGAACACATTACTTACACACTTGATTTCTTTCCAGATCTTTGCAGGAAGAAAAATGGGGGTGGCTGGGGGAAGTGAAAGAATGATTTTTAACTACAATTGTCAGAAAAATGAATTTCTATATCAGTCATTCACTCCCCCTTGCCCCCCTTTTTTTTTGCTTATGGCATAAAGTTAATGTTTTATTCTTTGCAAGATTCTTTCAGTTTTCTAAAAACTTTTCTTCTGTCAAAAAGCTTAGTTCTTCCAAATAAAACCTGTTGCTTTCAAGACTATTGCTTTTTCAGAGAATTTAAAAAAAAAAAACACTACCATCAACAACAAATAACCAAGTTAAAAAAAAAAAAATCCCAGAAGAGCTACTTCACTAACTTTTGCCTGAAGCATTTTCCATTTACTCATATGTCCAACTGAATGATGGGACCAAATGGTGGTGGAAAAGCAAGGAGGGTCATTTGTAGGAAGGGGACCTGAATTAATATCTCATAAGATGACTTACTGTGATGAGACTTTTGAACTTTTTAAATTATATAGTTATTTAACTACACGCCTAAAAAACTTAAATGTTTTGACACCCTTAATTTAGAATGCAGTCTACACTAAAAATTAACAAATCAAGTCCACTAGGTTTTCTGGGTGGTTAAAACTATTTAGAATATGACCATTTCTCACTCCTTAATATTCAAAGGCATGGACTACTTACTGTTGTTGCAATGAAGAATCATTTACTATGTACCAGGCACTATTATCTTCCACAGATTTTTATGAGTTAATAAAGCATTCAAATAACAATATATGTGGCATAAACAAAGAATTTTATTTTCTCATGTAGTAGTAAGGCTGAAATCATAGACCTTGAGGTAGTTTCCATAGCTTTGGGCATTTGTTCTTGTTTAAAACAAAAAGAGGTATTTGAACTAATCACATTTGACCCTTTTGCACACAGGAGAATACTTTTCTAGAAGGTCCTAGGAGATTTCTGCTTCTTATTGACCCAAATTATGTTACACAGTCTGTCCTAGCTATAAAGGAGGTTGGCAGTCAGTTTTTAGGGTTGTTTTGTGTGTGTGTGTGTGTGTGTGTGTGTGTGTGTGTGTGTTTTATTTTGCAAAGTAAGCATTTTTAGATGAAGGTAATGCTTGTATTTAAGATAATAGTTAAATACAGGCAGATACAATATAAAATATTCATTAGCTCTAGTATAACTATGAGAAAGATAATAGCGCCATGAGAGAGAGAACCATGTTTCTTAAGAGCTCTGATTTTAAAATGTTTCTGTCTGCCAAACAAAGTCAAATTAATAATTCAGCTTGCTTTAAAAATGCCACAATCAATACAGGAACTTCTAACTCAATGGAGGAACGATACTTTAAAAGACAATTGCCTTATAAAATAGATTCCTATCTTGTCTTGAGATCGACACATAAAAAATAGCAAGCTTACCCAAATAAACTGTAGTATTTACTAACAGACAGAAAAATGCAGAATAAGCAAAAACAATCACTACCAGGAGTGAAGTGAGATGTTTCTAAATGACAAATAAGAGCTGGGAACAAAATAGCCTAAAGCAATGATTCTCAAACACAAAGAACACATGAACTACTTGGGGGATTTATTTAAATGCTGATTAGTAGAAAGAGAAGACTTAGAATGGTGAATTTCTAACAAGTTCTTTGGTGATGCTGATGGTACCTACCCATGGATCCTATTTGATCCTATTTGAGAAGCATTCCCCTAAAGTATACTATTTATTAAGACCTGATACCTAAGCTACTGTCTAAGGTTCATCAAGGGTCAGCCCTTTCTTAAAAAAAAAATGTCAACTGATAATTGACATTAGAATAAAAAAAGACTTAGGGCCCTCCCTGGTGGCGCAATGGGTCTGCAGCCACCTCTTCAGCACTAGTTCAATCCTTGGCCCTGGAGGTGATCCACATGGTGAAGCAGACCTTCGCTGTCTCTCCCGCTGCTCCCTTCAGCAGTGTACTTTGTTGATCTGCCTGTCCTACTCCCACTTTGTCTCTGGTGAATCCTCTCACCAACCCTGAACCTCTGGCCTATACCCCAGTTCTGTATTCATGAGTAGTTTTTTTTAGAAAAAGACTTACTTGAATATTAAGAATGTCAGGGTCTCTTACTGAGATGTCAATCTCCCAGGCTGAAAGCTTGAGATGTGCAGCTAAAAGGCCTGTGGTCTTAAGGGAATAATGACAATGTAGCAACTGGACAAAAATAGGGTACAAAGTTAAATGATACATACCCACTAATAGTATCTTCTAGAAATTTATCCTGAGGAAATGGAAGTATATGAATAGAATAGATTGTATCAGCCAAAAAGTATACACTAACAAAGTGACTAAAAAGGGAGAATGTGAAATCATGACATACCCAGAAAAGGAAGCATAACGCAACCAGTAATATATTGATATAGATGTACAGTTAATGTCATAGAAAATGTTTACAGAATACTATTATTAAGACAAAGAAGGCTAGAGAACAGTATTGGCAAAATTATAATACTTTAATATATACATACATAGGAGTAGATAATCAACACTTTGGGGAGGTTTTTTACTTATCTGAATGTTCTATTTTTGGCATCTAGAAACAAGGATAATTTTATTAATAAAAGCATAAAAATAAACTTTTCTCAGCACAAATATGTTCATTTTAGATCATCTCCCCCAAAGTCAGACTTTGCATAAGCTATTTAAACCCTTTTTATATGTGAAACAATTTCCTGATCTATAAAGAGGGAATGAATACTTTATAGGATGGCTCCAAAAAAATTATATGCACTAATATTTATAAGGTACTTAAACAGAACTTGGCATATAGTAAGTGGATATAAGAGTTGGCTGGTTTTCTTCTTTTAATGATTAAATAGTCTCTTGTTGATACTGTGTCAGAGATGATGTTATCATTTAAATACTTTTTACTTAGTAGCTCATTAAATCTTCATAGATGTTGTATGTGGAAGGGGAATTATTAGTGCATTTTAGCAAAGAAATTAAAATTTTAAATGTATTTAAAATTACTTAAATAATAGATTTTAAGAGGAGGATTAAGACCCGCAGGTTAGGATCAGAGACCATACTTACCACCATTGCATTATCTGATTCCTAAAAACTAGAGGTCATCCTTAAATGTCTGAAGGATTTAAATTGTGGACTGAAAGAATTACCATATTTGGAAGATAGCAAGCATAGGAACCATAGAGAGATAAAGTAGGTAAAGTTTAAATATTCAAGTAAATTAATATAGCTTTTGGCTAAATAAGTGGTCAGGAAAACTTGGCTGTTGTGATATAAGTATAGCTTTAATCTATTGAAAATGAATTATTGAACCATAAACACTTTAAGGGCAAATAAAGCAGCCCTCTAGCCATTATAATTTATATTGCATCTATTATCGATGCTATTGAGCTAACCTGACCCAAAGGCCGATCCACTTAAATGACTTAGTACCTATAAAAAAAAAAAACAAAACTCAGAGCAAGGTCTTCTATAGAAGTCTTTCAATCTCATTTCATTCTCAACTCTCAAGAACTTACTTATTTAAACTTTACTCACTTTATCTCACTATGGTATCTCATTTTTATTTTTTGTCTCTTTAATTGGTGACTAGAATACCAGCAAGATAGTATATTTGCACTCCCTGCCACTCTGTGCTTCAAAGAGTTTTTTATTTTTCCTCCATTGAACACCACCACCACGTCAGCAAAGTATCACTTCCTCAGGGGCTACATTTCTGACCTCTAAACTTAACTGCCAAGTATATGCAGGTACTCCATGCCTCTTGATACTATTTCATAGACTGTATTTGCTTAATATCTACACTATGATCTCCAGCGAGGGCAGAAGACAAATCTACTTACTGTCTTACATTCCCAGTGTTTAGCACACAACCTGATGTAACATAGGTACTCAAATCCTTCCTAAAAGAATGGATGATAGATATCTACCTTGATGACAACATTTTGATTCCCTACAGAACTTCATGAGGCTATGATTAAGGCACATTTAAAAAGTAGTTCTCTCTCTCTCTCTTTTTTTTTTTATTACAAGGAAAGCTACTGAGAATATGGGTTGCCATTTTTTTTTTAAATGAGGGGCTTAAATAAGATTGCTTCTAAGTACTACCAAAAATAGTAGTTTCCCAAGCAACCAATTTTTGCTTTGTAGGCACTATGATCTTAATCTAGTCAATTCCTTATTTGTATTAACTGTATGAATTTTGTGTACTTAATTTATCCATAGATTCATCTTATTTTAGCTATTTTTAAAAGTTCTTTCCCAGATTTCCTCACTCCAAATTATAATTTCACATGTCTCAATGTTTTTAGGAACAAATAAGAATATATAAACATGTTATTATCAAACTCAGACTTAATTATAATAATCTATGTTTGAGATAAATTTTCTGGTAATATGTTGCTAGGATGGGCCTATACGGATAATAAATTTTTACATTCTAATATACTATTAGTATACTTTTGGATAATTCAGTTTTGAAACGTTTTACATGGGATATTTAGGCATTTAAGAACTTCCTTAAACTTGATTTAGTTCCTCTGTCATATCATTAATGTTTTCCTCAATTCCTAGAGATGTTAAAGTCTTTTTTTTTTTTTAAAGATTTATTTATTGTGGCCCTCCCTGGTGGCGCAGTGGGTTAAAGCACAGCACTGAGAAGCTAAAGCCGCTTCAGCATGAGTTCGATTCCTGCCTGCCCCGGAGGTGGTCCATATGGCGAGGCAGACCTCTCCTGACCCGCCCGCTGCTCCCCTCAGCAGTGTACTTTGTTGATCTGCCTGTTCTGCTCCCCACTCTGTCTCTGGTGAAGCCTCTCACCGCCCCCGAGCCTCTGGCCTGTACCCCAGTTCTGTATCTGCATACAGAAGATTTATTTATTTTGTGCATACAGAACTTGGGTAAAGGCTAGAGGCTTCACCAGAGACAGAGTGGGGAGCAGAACAGGCAGGCTGCGAAGTACATTGCTGAGGGGAGCAGCGGGCGGGTCAGGAGAGGTCTGCCTCGCCATATGGACCACTTCCGGGGCAGGCAGGAATCGAACTCATGCTGAAGCGGCTTTAGCTTCTCAGTGCTGTGCTTTAACCCGCTGCGCCACCAGGGAGGGCCCTTAAAGTCTTATGTAAAGTCCTCACCTGACTGTTATATCACTTTCTGATCTCTTGTTTCTACACAGCTTGTCTCAGTCTCCACTAAGTGCCCAGAAGTGTAATCTCCTTTAAAATGCAAACCTGCTATCATTTATTATAGGTGCCAAAGGTCTCTTTATCATGATCTATAGATCTATCATTGAGTTCTCTCCTACCGTCTTACCAGCCTATTTTTATGGAACTATGTATGTGCGGTAAAATGAACACCTCCCTTTCATTCACAAATACTGATAGTGTCTACAGAGACTTTTTGCTATTTTGCATGTGGTAAGACATGCAGTTTTGTTATTTCCTCTTTGGATTTAATGCCCAGAGTAAGCAGTCATCCAGTCTAGGTTGGATGATGGCACTGCATGAAAGTTAGGGATGGCACAGACTCGTGGCTTGTAGAGCAGAATTCAGTTATTCATGTTTGAGTAAGCAGGGACTCTTTAACAGGTCACAACTACTCCCATTCCCCCAACTATTACTCTAAAAGCTATAAAAGGCAAGAAAATATATTTTCTCCAGAAATAAATGAAGATCTTACCACTTGATTTTAGCCCAATGGAACTATTTCAGACTTTGATCCCCAGACACACTAATGAATTTGTGCTTTTTAAATACCTGATTTTATGGCAGTTTGTTATAGCAGTGGAAGGAAAATAACTTTAAATCATTCCAAAGGCTCTTATGTAAGCATGGAGGAAGGATGCAAGTTAAACTGTTAAATATAGAGGTATGGAGAGTTCACTGTGATCTACTGGTTTATGTCATTTTACTTCTTTCTGCCAGCATCCCACTCTACACACAGCACACAACATTTGCCATTGACTTTTCTTCTGAATTTAGGGGACATGCTTACTTCCAGAAAATTGCACATGTCACCTGAAACTTAAAACCAGAATAGATGGAGTGTGCATAACAGCTTCAAAGTAATCTTTCAAGCTTTATCCCAGAGTAGCTCTTTTATTTTCTCTAACAAACATAAAATAATTAGCCCTGAAAAGTAGCTTCATAAAAGCACTGACAGATTCTTACCTGTCAGCAATTGAATGCCTTACTATTCTGTAAATTCATTCTTACAAATTGCATCATCCTACTCTACTTACCTGTCAAAAGACTAAAAATATACCACTGCATATTCTACCCCTGAATATGAAATTCTTTGATGGAAAGGAATGATTTTGATTGTTTAGCTGCAAGAGGAAATTTGGTGCCCTCTGGTGTTGGAAAACAAGATAACCCACATTACCTTTACAAACTATATCAATAGCACTCCAGCGAAGGTCTTTAAAAAGCATAGGGTTTTACAGTTGGATAGCATATTCCAGTGCAGCGAGCAGATATTTAGTTATTTTCAGTGGAATTTTTTTCTGTTGCATTATTAAGTATTCACCTTTTATTCCTGCGCAATATTAGAAAAGGATTGAGCCTCCTAGGCGAAAGAACACTTGTATATATTACCTGTTGGATGTTCTACCTTTGCCACAAAAAGAACAGAGTTAAATGATTTAAGATTTGATATAAAAAATTGTAAGAGGCCCTAGCATTATTAGGACAAAGGGCATAGCATTGTTAGGACAGTATGATTTATACTTGATTCTTGAATATATTATTAAAAATTGGAAACATACAAAATAGAGTAAAAAAATGGTAAGAACTGTGAAGTACTATCCATCTTAATAAGTAAACTATATCTGTCAGCCTTGGCACCCTTGTGGAGTACCCAGATTATTTCATCCCCTCCTAGGTAGCCATGTCTGCATTATCTTCCTACATTACCCCAATCAAACTTGCTTTTTTTTTTTTTTAGAGCCCTTGGGTCTCAGTTGCCACTCAAGATCTTGGTTAAAGCAATCGTGGATTAGGTAAACTATTGGCCAGAATTCATAATTAACTATGCTATGGCAGTTCTTAAAATGTGCAAGAATATGATCACTGATGTTCATATGCGTCTTGCCGTTCACTCAAAGGTTAGTCAGGGGAGACATTATTTCACTCATTGTTGTACACAAAATTCTTAGGATAATTGCTGGCAAGCAGTGAGCTACTTAGTGAAAATTAGTTAAACAAAGAAAGCATGAGTGAAGAATAAAGATATGTAATACTAAAATGTTTTCTGAATCATGAAAGAATAAAATGTGTGAAGTGATTTTTAAAAAGTTGAGCATAAACTTTGGGGTCTTGATTTGCTACATACTAGATTAATAAATCTAGGGAAGCTTTTTTTTTTAAGATTTATTTGTGCATACAGAACTGGGGTACAGGCCAGAAGCTCAGGGGCAGCGAGAGGCTTCACCAGAGACAGAGTGGGGAGCAGAACAGGCAGATCGACGAAGCACACTGCTGAGGGGAGCAGCAGGCAGGTCAAGAGAGATCTGCAGCGCCATGTGGGCACCTCAGGGGCAGGCGGGGATCGAACTCATGTGGAAGTGGCTTTAGCTTCTTAGTGCTGTGCTTTAACCCACTGCGCCACCAGGGAGGGCCACTAGGGAAGTTTTTTAAACACTCTGATCCTCATATTTTTATCCATAAAATGTGGTAATAGAAATTATCTCAAAGTGGTTCAGGAATAAATGAAGATCTCAGAAAAATATTCAGCATATTGTAAGAAGTGATAGAATTAAATTGTTCTCCAAAGATGTTCATGTCAGAATCCCTAGAATTTATGTAAGGAATACCTTATATGTCAAAAGATACTTTGCAATTGTGATTAAGATGTGAAAATAGAAAAGATTATTTTGGCCTATCTAGGTGGGCCATGTAATAACAAGGGCCTTTCAATAGGTGTGATAAAGGAAGCACAGAAAAGAGTCATGTCATTCTGAAGAGGCCACAAGCCAAAGGATGTGAACCGATACTAGAAACTAGAAACAGTAAGGAATAAATTCTACTTTAGTGCCTCTAGATGGAATGCAGCCCTGTTAATAGCTTGATTTTAGCTTCATAACATATATTCACAGACGTAACATACATCCACAGTGAACTCTAGAAATAGAAGATGATAAAATTATGCTTTGGTTTAAGCTACCATTTCTGTGGTAATTTATGACAGTAGCAACAGAAAACCAATACATAAGGATATATGAGTATGATATGTTTTCCTCTGTTCTAAAACATTCCAAACACAGAGTTAATATTAGTCTGATAGTATATATTCTTGATATGATGTATAATGTGATGAGAATAGCATTTTACCTGTGGTCTTCCTCTCAAAAACCCAAGTACAAAAAAATAATTAATATACCACATCTGCCTGAACATATAAGGTTAGCTGTTGACTGGCTCTCAGAAATTAAATTTCTGGAAGTTTTCATTATCCTAATTGGTAAAAGTGTCTCACTATGTATAAAATACTTGCACAAACACTAACTTACACTGAATACCTGCTTTCCTTCTAGACTCTGGAATTTGGGGCTGTGCCAGGCAGGTGGTGTCTGTACACCCAGCCCATAGTAACGACTCTGGACACTGAGTCAATAATGAGATTTCCCGGAACACAACATTTTACAAGTATAGTCATAATGCATTGTTTGAGGAATTAAGTTCATTATTTAGTGGGGGTGAGGATTCTTGGAAGTTGGCACTTGGTTTCTTTTAGACTTCATCCTATGTACCTCTTACCTTCACTGGTGTTTATTTGATCCTTTCAATAATATAAAATAGTTGTGAGTATGATTATGTAGGCTGTGTTCTGTCAGTCCTATTTGCAAATCATTGAATGTCAGCTGATCTTGACCAAATCCATAACTCAGGTTTGACCATAAGAAAAATGTCAGACAACCTCAACTGAGGGGCATTCTATACAACATCTAGCAAATATTCCTCAAAATTGAAGTTTATCAAAATTAGGGAAAGCCTGAAAAACTAACAAAACTAAGAGATGCCTAATGAGCATAAGAACAACTAAATGTAATAATGTTCATCTCAATGGAAACCGGGAACAAAAAAAAGAACATTAGATAAAAACTAAGGACATTTGAATAAAGTATTAATTTTAGTTAATAATGTGTCCATGTTGGTTTAGTAATTGTGACAAATGTACCACTCTAATGTAAAATAATAATCATAGGAGAAACAGTGTATGGAGCATATGGAAATCCTACTGAATTTACAACTTTTTTATAAATCTAAATCTACTCTTTTTTTCTATAATGCATTTTCAATCCAAATTGTATTTTTTTAATTTAAAAGTTTAAACAACTCTTGATTACCTATTATGTATAGAATTTTGTGCTAAGCATTAAAAAATTTATATTAATACAAGTATTTAAGGTTATACAAATTACAAAATTCTGTGTAATTCTGCCCCATATCTATTCATTTATCTACATTTTGAAATTAATTAAAATTGTAGGAAGTCAACAATTAAGATATTCAGTTATGTGTTACTAGATTGTGACTTCCTGGAAGCACCCACAAGGAAGAACCTCCTTGAGAAAACACCAGATAGTTTTGTATTAATAAAATGAAGAGAATGACTACCTTTAACTAAAACAATAATTTGAAACAAAGTAGACTAAGAAATAAACATTGATCTGTCTCAATGTATGACTAACGGTCATACATGATTTTCTTTCCAACTTGTTGCCTTTCCTAACGACCATTTCATGCCTATGTTTTTGCATTTAATAAAACCAGCAACATCTGTGTCATCTAATTATAATTGTCTTACGTTCATTACTGAGTCTTTTCACCTCAATAAATCATTAATTTTCTGCTTGAGAAAGAATGAATGGGGATTAACTGTTCAAAATGTGGATAATTATAAAAATCAGAAGCATAAAAAGTTCTTCTTAAAAAGACAAATATGTTTTTGGAATATAATTTATGTGTAATTTGAAGATGATGAATTAAATGTAAGATTAAGTTTACTCCTTTAAGAATTGTGGAAAACTCAAAATGCTCCCTATGCACAAATCCATGAACGTTAAACTTAGTGTCTTTTTAGAAAAATATCTATCTTTCCCAGATAAGCCTAAATTACTAGGTCGTTAGTGCACTGTTCTGTATTCTCCTCATTGTCTCAATCACAATGTTGTAAAAATACAGAGAGTTGCCAATCACTTAACTCACAGAGAAAAATGTGATGTAATTGTAATAGATGGTTCAGTGACTTATTACAAACCATGAATTTTGGTCAGTTATTTTATATTCTTGTGTACAATCCTGCACAGAGACTTAAGATCTTTTCCAAAATTGTTTCGTATGGATTTTAAAGAGATGCTTCCTTTAATTTATATTACACTGACCTAAGTTAAGAAATGAAAACACAGAAATACTTTAATTTTAAAACTGAATTAGTTAAAAGTACTATGCAGCTATATTAGTCACAGCTTCATTTTCTCTCAATCCAAAGAAGGAAATATTTTGCCTGAGATGAAACTGTTGATTAACTTTTCTAAAATGCAGATTTTTCAGCCCTTTTTTGATTATACTAACCACTTAGACATATTGTTTGAGGAAAAGGAAATCACAAAACAGTATGAAATGAATGTAAAAATAAAACACAGAAAGTCATAGGATGTAGCTAATGCAGTAAAATAAAGGAAAATTTATAACTTTAATTGCTTATGAGGAAAAAGAAAGATTCCCAATCGTTTCTATCATAAAAACTGAAAGAGCAAAATAAATTCAAAACAAGTAGGAGAAAGTAAATAATAAAGGTAAGAGCAGAAAACTAACTTTGAAATTGAAAATAGAAAAAAATAATTGACACCAAACATGGGTTCTTTAAAAAGATGAATAAAATTAGTAAACCTCTAACTGTGTGTGTATGTGTATAAAAGTAGAGAAGACACAAATTGCCACTGTCAAGGCCACACAGGGACTGTCATTATAGGATCAAAAGACTTTAAAAGAATAATAAAGGAATACAATTAAGTCGTTACTTAATATAGCTAATAGGTTTCTGAAGTATACTTTAAGTGAAAGACATGATGAAAAGCAGATCCTTGAATAATGTCACTTTTCATTCAACATTAGCTAGGATTGTTTTTTCCATAAATATTATAATGAAATTATGTCATTATAATAATTTTATTCAAGAACCTGCTGTACTATGAAGAATGCTACACAATTTCTTCACACTTAGGTAATTCATTGAAAATTATAAACCACCAAGCTTACCCAATATGAAAACAGTGACATGAATTTTCCTGTAACTATTAAATTTAATTCATAGTTAAAAACCTTGCAAAAAAGAAATTTTCAGGATTAAAAAGTTTCATTACAAAAAATTTTAAGTAAAAGATTTTTTCACAATATTTTCTAGAAATAAAGGAAAGACATTGCCTAACTCATTTTATAAAGCCAACTACCTTGCTATCAAAACCAGAAACATAAAAATAGACAAAACTTCAGACCAATGTCACCTATGTGCAGAGGCAAAAAATAATAAACCCTTAAAAATATTGGCAACTGTGGTGATGGCACATGGGTGAATTGATGATGGGAAGTCCATGGGGATTACAACTGAGATGGAAAAGGCACAAAATGATGTAAAAATAAATTATTATAATAAATATTGGCAACTAATATTTAACATTAAATAGAAAAGCACAACATAATGAAATGGTATTTTCAATGTGAATTTAAAACTAGCTCAGTAACTACAATCAATATTATCATAGAAAACACAGTCATATCAACTGACACAGAAAAAGCATGTGACAAAAAATTTGAACTCATTCATCATAAAACTTTTAGTAAACTAGGAGTAAAAGGAAATCTCATCCTTAAAAGCCCATGCACCTGCTACTAACATTATATTTAATGGTGAAAAACTGACTATTTTCCTCTTAATAAAAGAAATGGCTGTCTGTGCTTACCAATAAAAGAAATGGCTGTCTGTGCTTACCACTTCTACTCAACATTGTACTGTATGTACTAAATAGTTCAACAGTGCAAAAAGAAAAATAAATAAGATTGGAAAAAGTAAGGCTGTCTATTTGCAGGTAGCATGATAATCCAAGTAGAAAATGCAGTGGAATCTAAAAAAAATTACTATTCCTCACAGGTGAGATTAGAAAGTTTATAGGCTATAAGTTCAACACACAAAACTCAACACACAAAACTCTACATATTATCAGTGAACCATTGGAAATTAAAATCTAATAAAACTATTCTGTATACCAACAGTATAAAATATGATTATTTAGTCTGACAAAAGATATCAAAAACCTATATCCCTAACATCATAAGACAAAGTCAAAAACAAAAATTAATCATGTTTTCTGTAACAGCAATTTATAATTGTAAATCAATTTTTTTAAATAAATAACAAAAAGTAAGCATTTAGGTGTAAATCTAACAAAACATTCACAGGTTCTGAATGCTGAAAACTAAAAAACACTGATGAAAGAAATAAAAGAAAACCTGCATAGAAAGGAGAGACATACAATATTCATGGATAGAAAAAAATCAACATAGAAACTATAATAATTCTTCCTAAGTTGATTTAGATAGATTTAACATAATGAAATGTCAACAGAATTTTTTAACATGTGCAGACTGATTCTAATTTTTTTTTTTTTTGGAGAAAGGTAAAGGAGCTAGTATAGAAGTTGAAGGAATCATGGAACCCTAATTTATAACTTACTATAGAGCTACAATAACCAAGAAAAAGTGGCTATTGATAGAGGATAGAGAGTATAGGAATAAATCCTGCCATACACAGTAACTGATTATTGGAAAAGCTGCATAAGTACTTATTGCAGCGGAGAAAATATTTTCAACAAATGGTGCTGGAACAACCAACCACTGCTGTGCAAAATTATGCACCTCTATCTCCTCACATCTTATTTTTAAAAAAACTCATCATGAATCATCATTTTCAGTGTAAAACTTAAAATGATAAAACTTTAAAAGAAACCATAGGATTAGGAAGAGTTCCTAAGTATGATATGAATATATAATCCACACACACACAAAAAAAACTTTGAAAACTGGACTTCATCAAAATGAATCTAAATCTATCTAAACATGTCTGCTCAACAGGGGGAAATATTCAGAGACTAAAGACATGTCTGCTCAACAGGGGGAAATATTCAGAGACTAAAGACATGTCTACTCAACAGGGGGAAATATTCAGAGACTAAAGACAAAACAGATTGGGAGAAAATCTTTATAAATCACAAACTCAAAGAAGGACTTACTTCCAAATACATGAAAAACTCAAAGCTCAACACAAGGAACACAACTCAATTAAAAAAAAAAAAAAGACCAAACTATTTTAATAAATACCTCACTAAAGAATACCTATAAAAGCACACAAAATACTTAGCATAATTAGGGAAATGATGTTAGAGAGATGCAAAATAAAATTATAACTGTGATAGACAATATAACTAGTACATGACAAAATAAATACTGAGTTTTGCAAGGATGCACAGCAAATGGACTTTGACTTATTGCTGCTTGGATATAAGAAAATGATAATATTTGGGGAAAACTGACAGTTTTTCATAAGGGTAAATATCTACTTTCCATATGATTCAGCAATCCCATTTCTAGATATTTACAATAAAAAAAAAGAACTTCGATTCACACAAAAACCTATAAATAAATGTTTATACAATGCATAATTGTCAAACCCTAGAACAAACTCACCTTTCCTTCAATAGAAAATGCATAAACTAGTGCAATCATATAATGAAAAACTACTGAACAATAATATATGCAACATCTGCAAAGAATTTCACAGGCAATTATGCTGAGTAGAAATGTCAGTCTCAATAGGTACTGTATAACATGATTCCAATTTTATAACTTTTTAATAGCATTATCAAAAAGACAAAACTAAAGTAATGAAGAACAGATTAGTGTTTTTCAGGGGATAAGAGCTGGTATGAGGGTGTGATTATAAGAATATAATCATGGCGCAGTAATAAATGCACAAGAAAGCTTTTACTATGATGGAATAGTTTTGTATACCTATTGTGATATTGGTTAAATGAATTTATACACATATTTAGACCACTGAGTTTTGTACCAAGAATAACTCATTTTTATTGCATGGTAATGACAAAAACAAACAAAAAAAAGTATGCTGAATAAAAAAGGGTTTTTTTTTTAACTGAAGTAAGCTCAACACTGTCTTTTCCAAAAATAGATGCTCCATCAACAACTGTTAACCAAAAATATTGAAAGCTAGATGTATTTTCTACTTCTACTTCATTTTCTAGAGATACTAATCTCAGTATCTCTAGTTTCAAAATTTAAATAATTTTTCAATGTTAACATTTTCTATCAGATTATAAAAAGATGTCTAGCTTGCATAAAAAATCATTAAAAATGCCAAATGAAAATTAGAAGTACAGATTTCCCAATTTTTTTAAATCTATAAATTGTTAATAGGTAATTTTCTCTTTATATTTTGTATGCTTATCTTCCTCGTTTTAAAAAAACAGTATCTGTATTGAAGTAATTTTTTACCCAAACTCATAATTTACCAAAGGTGTGGTACCTCAAGAAGATACTTGATTAATGTTTACAGAATTAATATATCTTTATTAAAAATGGGATAAGCTGAATAGCAAAGCCTTTCAGGTTAGGCATTAACTCTTCCTGGAATTTATCTCCTGGCTTGAATTAGAAAGACCAACTTAATTCTTTTCTTCTGGCTCCAATTATGGTGCTCACTCACACTGGTAACTGATATTATTCCTAAGCTGATACACACTTTTACTTTTTTTTTTTTTTTTGCTAGTAAAACTATGGGTATTTGTTTGCTTATAGCACCTGTGCAGCCAAGCAATCTTGTAAAGCCCCCACA
Organism: Condylura cristata; assembly: GCF_000260355.1. Taxonomy (NCBI): domain Eukaryota; kingdom Metazoa; phylum Chordata; class Mammalia; order Eulipotyphla; family Talpidae; genus Condylura; species Condylura cristata. The sequence goes on from NW_004567108.1 coordinate 43,205,331, forward strand.
ATGCCACTCCTTATACTGACCTGTCACAGGTCTATCTAAAACCCATTCTGATCAATTAGTTAGGCAAATTGGTTAAATCACTTGTGTGTGAAAGAAAAAAAAAGCAATTTAATAAAAACAACAGCATTAACTTTGGTATTGCTCTGTTCTAGACTCTAAAATAGTTTCTATGCTGCAAAATGAATAATCATATAGTTCATTTTTTCAGAAATATCCAACCCAAGAATTAAGCACATTTTTGAAACTGCACAAATGCTATTTGCAATATTTATAGTACAGAGCAAATACATTATTTTTTTAAACCCACATTTGTTAGGGAATTTTTTAAGGTATTTTGAATAGAATATTCACTTAACATATGATCATCTCCAGTTTATCTAAATTCAAGTAATATTTCTGCTAACATTTTTTTTTAATTTTGCAGATTCACTAAATTAACTGAAGAATATACTATGATGTTACAAAAATATATGCATTTGTTATGTTCTACTATACACTTTGAAGCCACGGTATTTTATCACTTATAAACATACCAAATTGGATGCTCTTGTCAGCAACTGCAAGATGAAAATTTACCTTTCTTAATGTAGTAATTTTATTTTATACAGTCTATGGCTAGGATCTAAGCAATAATGAATTATTTCTTTTTTTAAATAATGTCAAGTTAAAGCTTTCTGTATTTTAGCTCTGTGGTTACTGTTAGCTTTCAGCACACTGATTAATAAGGATTATTACCTATTATGAACAAATAAGTAATAAAGGCAGTTTGCAAAATAATATTACATTATTTTGAAGTTATTAGAAATTACTAGCCCTCAAGAATCCATATTTTCATGTATACTTATCCACTGGCTTTAATTGGTTTCTTCAGTGCCTAACAGTGTTCAGTTCTTTCACACACTGCACCCTTGAACATATCATGATGAGTGGAGGAACAGTTTATACCATAAGAAAGCACACTCTCCTACAAAGTTACTGTGAGACCAGCTGTCCTTTAGATCATTTTCACAATTTTGCATAATTAACCATATCTAGATCAGACAGGAACATAATAAGGCACTTTGAAAATACTAATTTAATCTAAATGTAATATGAAAGTGAATGAATTTGTTATTTGATTGTATTTGCTTAGAGAAATGTTTTTTATTTCTCCTTAATCTGAAATAAAATCACTGCAAACAACATTAACTAAAAATGCTCATGATGATCTAGTTTCAGTAATCAGCCATTCATGTTCCTTTATAATATTAGCAGAATTGGAAAAAACTTTTTAAAAAGGCTACCCATGTATCAGTACAGAGAAAGGGTTATGCATGCATATGCTAACAGAGCTGTACCATTATTAAGTCCACCTAGAAAGAACTGTCATTTCAAAAATTATTAAACCTAAGTTTTATATTGCTCAAGTATTCAAAAGTTTATCCCCATGCCTTAACATTTATAATAAAAGTTTTTTTAGTAGACGCTTTAGAAAATTACCTGCTTCTGCAGCCATCTTTCATGCCTTCGCTGTTTCCTTCTCAAATTTTTCAATTTGCTCCTTTCTCTCTTACTGAGCCTCTGATTAATGGCACCCAATGAAAAACTGCCCGAGTGCAGGAAGTCCAAGGGGGAGAGGTGCTCTTCCTGGTCTGAGGCCTCCAGCGTGCTCCTGCCAGTTGAGGGTAGGTCCATCAGGAAAGTCAGGTTGTTAGAACTAGTATGGTCAGAGTACACTGCAGAAGCTTCTAGACCACACTGAAATTCTCCTCCTCTTTGTGTCTGAGTCTCACAGGGAGCCACTGAAAATCTTTGCAGCAGCATGTTAGGATCAAAACTTGATGAAATCTGAAAGGAACAGCTATTTTTACTAGCTTCTAAAGGCAAGCCTGACAGGTCAATAGGCTGTGTTTCATTTAGCCTAGGGTAGGCAGTGGTCTTACTATGTATTTCATATAAAGTGGGTAATAAAGTCAGTTTCTCACTGATGTTCAGATCCAAACTATGAGATTTTCTATGAAAAGCTCTTGGAGTGCATCTGCCAGTCACAAGCTGGGGAACAAAAAGCTGGTATTTTGGATCTGAAGCTTTGAACAGCAGTTTTTCCTTCTTCATCTCAAAATATGTTGATCGTACCTCCAGGCAGAGTGCTTCTGTTAATCTTCCAGGGCCATTATTATTTTGGGCCATGTTGAAAAGTCCGTGATTTCGGTTTTTGGAATTGCCACCTGTCGGCAGAGTTGACTTGTCAGAACCTGACTGAACTTTAGGATGTAACAAATATTTCAGAGAGGGTCTCATTTGTCCGCCTGTCCTCGTTAGCTGATAATCGGTACGGCTCTTGGAGAGATGTACAGCTGCAAGCTGGCCACAGGAACATTTTGGAGAGCTGACAAAATTAAAGCCCCCTAAACGGGCCCCACAGAAAGGGCAATTCAGTTTTCCAACTGTCCACTGGGCCTACAGGTAATAAATGAAAATGAAAACAATGCTTTCATTGTAAAGTAACCAAAGAGAAGGAGGTTTTTTTTGTTTTACTTGTTTTGTTTTTTAAAGCTGACCATGGGAAAGTTTTCTATGCCATAGAAAAAGCTAGCTTTCTGTTTTTTTTCACTAGTAGAAAAACAGCAAATGGAAACAAGTCTTCTAATAAGTTGAGATAAGCAGTTATAAAGTTCTAGAATGATAACGTATTTGCACTTCATACCCACCTAAACAATACTCCTAAGAATTCTAAAAAAGTCTATTAAACAATAGGTTGAATATGGATACAGTGTGAACTAATGAAAAGAAAAATGCACTATGGAATCAGGAAGCAGATCAGTCTACAGAGCTTAATTTGCAAGTAAAATCTCACAGAAAAGTGTCTGTTTTGATACACTTCTTGCATACCAAGCACTGTGGGAGAGGACTTTATCCAACCAAAGAATAAAGGTCTTCCTGCTTTTTTAAAAAATATATACAAACAGCAGATATTAGCTGCATACATCAGATAGTACATTTTCTATACACAATTGGAAATTAATAGTGCACTGGTTTAAAATTATCTTTTCAGTGGAGCTAGTAGAACATCTGCAGTGCCTTAAAACACTTTGTAGAGTTCAGGACTTACATAGCAGTACACTGGCATTTTCCCAAGAAATTATACAATGAAAGAATGGATGCAAGGCATATCTATCAAATTAATTTTTTTAACAAAAATAGAAGCTAGTCTATAAAGCAACTCTATTTTTCTTTAAAAATCATATTATGCCTTTCTAAGATGTGTGTGTTCTGAATAGTGAGATATAATGATAATACACTATTAACTGTAAATTCTTGCTTTTATATTTCATTAAGAATCTTTGAAAGTGGAGCATTTTGATTTTGACTGAGCCAATAAGTCATTAATTATCAAGTATGTTTAATATATGTACATACATGAATGATATATACAGGATATTTCACTCATTCAATGTTGTTCTGAGTGCTAGTGATACAGCAGTGACAAAATATAAAAACCCCTAACTTTATGGCATTTATATTCTAGTAGGGAAGCAAGACAATTAACAAGATAAGTAATCCATTAAGGGGGGTATAAGTGTCTACATATGTATAACAATGTATGTAATATGTGGGTATGGATATGTTACAATACTACATTTATATATAACATGATTTGTGTGGGTACAGATAGGTCAATAAAGCAGAGAAGGGAGAAAGGACATAAAGTATGAGAGCAGAAGGGAGGGCGATAGACTGACCCAGCAATGTCTCACTGAAAGTAAAAATCTATAGAAATGTGGGAACAAGTAATTGTTTGTGTGAAGAATAACTGAGGAAGGGAAAATACCAGTGCAATTTCTGAGGTAAAAAAGTAATTAGAGTGCTCCAGTCATAATGAAGATGCTATTAAGTGTAATCAGGGGTTACACACCCTTCCATGTCTCCTGAAATAATACAACGAAGAGAAATAATTCTAACACAAGGACTTAAGTCTGAAGATACTCTATTCCTAATGTCATTGTAAAACTAGGGGACTTACGTTTTGTATCAAGCAATTTATCCATTCTGGAAGGGCGTCTACATTCAAGTGCCACACATGACAAATATTTTGTTCATCAATTGCATCGTGTCTGTCCTGTTTTATCAAAACATCAGATATTAGTCATTAAGATTTGCTTCATGAACTTCACATTTGAGTAAAACAAATAATTGTAAATGCAATTATAGTTTATATCACTAACCCCCCAAAACAAACTCACAAAGATCGTCTTTTTTTCAGGGAATAACTATCTTATTTTTAAGAAAATGCTCCATTTCATTCAAAATTAGCTGTAATTATTGAATATACAAATCCAGTTCTCTATACTTTATTTTCTGTGAGAAAAAAGTAGTGCCACTTAGGACAACTTTCCACAACCTTCGATCTAACTCTATCTACATTCTTCTAGTGACAGAATAAACGCGCTATATTTCTATCAAGATGTGCCAAGGGAAGTGTGAGAAGAGAGGGGAGAGGTGCAGTAGATAGCAAGAAAAAAATCCCTGCTAAATGTCAGCTGTTTAAGAACTAACATCAACAAAAATTTCAAAGAGACATTTCAGCTTTCAGAGGTAGGTTTATAGAAATAAATGTGACACATAGTAGAGACAGTACAGTTTTCCAACATGTCAAAAAAATAATGCAGGACAGGCCAGGGTTCAGATGTGTGCCTTCAAACTACCTATGAGAGAGGTCCAGGCAAGCGCATGGCAGTATGAAATGGAAGAAAAGAGGTACTAGTGACCATATTACTGCTCTCTAGCACATGAGTTCTCATAAGAGTGTAAGGCAAACAGAGAGGTTTATTGACTGGAGACTCTGATAAAGTGACATAGGAAAAATTCAGAGAAAAAGGTGCAAAGTGAGCAGAGAGAGTGAATCTGTGTACCCTATCAAACCACAGAAACTATAAAAGATATATATTTAAAAATAATCAATAGCTTAGGGAAATTTCAGTGGACCAGAAATTTATTTAAATGTCTGAGAGATTAATAAGAGAAACAACAGTATCCTGTATCTAAGTATGTTAACAGGTAACACCACAAACAGTCATCCAACATACAGAGTGTTATAATTTGTACTAATGAAATACATCTCTAATATATTTTGTTTGAATTTATTGTTCATCTTTAGCCTGAGCATGTTTTAAGGCCCAACACTACTATTCTCTCCAGGCATACAAACCAAACAAAAAAGAGGAATAACTTCACCAATGTGGTGGGAAGTCCAGAATGGCACTACAACTGAGATGAAAAAGTGTACAGAATGAAGAAGGATGTAAAAAATAAATATATATATAAAATAAAAGATAAAGTTAACCAAAAGCAAGACATTAACATGTAATTTGAAACTCCATAGCTAATTCTGATATGTAGCACCCAACCTAATCTTCATTTGAGATCTATAACTATAAAGCAAGTAGACCTTTTCCTCAAATACGTTAAAAATTAAAGCACATTTTAATGCTTGCAAAGAGTGAAGATCACTGGGAACTCATGGGCAAAGGATAAAATGCTGGGTTAAGAGTGAATAGTATTCTTTTTCTTTGTATGAAAACATAGATATGTCAAAGAAGACAAGATGAAACAGAGAAGCCTTAATTATGAAACTGCCAACCACTTCACCTGTATTTACATACAAACTTAGAATATATTTACGTCCATATAATTTTACTGTTATTTGGTACAGACTATTATGTTTTTAAGTCTGTTGTAACTTTGTCTTTATAAAAGCACACAAATATCTGTAATAAAAGAAGTTTTAGTGAATCTATAGGTAAGCGATTTAGTCAATCAATTAAGATGAGCAATTAAGTAGGAAGCAACTTGATAAATTTGAAGTCTTTAAACGAGTGATAACACAGTCTATTTGGGATCAAACCGAACTGAAAATTTGAAAAACTTTTACTAGAATTTTAAAAAATATTACTGAACATATTTTTTCAAGTGTCAGATTTATCACAACAAAGAAAGGACGGAGAAAGTAACAGACTATTTCACTTAATGCTGTCAGAAAAAATGCTGAAATAATAATTTGTAAGTGAAATAATCTGTTCCAGCAGCAGATGGAGCTAATGCATTATTTTGTTTTAAGAGTAGGCCATGTTTCCAGTTGGTATGTCATTCAGTTGGTGGGCTCTGTTAATTTAAAATTACAAATTTTATGCATTATCTTATCACTTAATGATCTTTAAGATTTTTAATTAAGCTGAACAGGTTAAATGTAAAAAACTGTCATAAGCACTTCACTATTATGTAATTCTTTGAATGATGTCTTAACATTTAGCATTTCCAAGGTCAATAACATTCACTTAGCTAATTCATTAAAAACAAGTCAATTATATCATTTAACTATTGCAACTATAAACACTACAGGTAAAGAGATCAGGTAACCAAAAATGTCATTTAGAGTAACATTACTAATTAAATATTTAAAGAGTTACACTTATAAAGGAATCAAATTATATTGGATTGCCTGGCTTTTCTATTTGTATTTTGAAAGGTACTTCAAGGATCCATTGTTGCTACTCCTGATTCACTGTTCATGCAATAGCAAAAATGATCTTTTTAAAATTCAACGATTAGTATCACTCAGGTTTTAGGATAAAGATCAAAGTCCTTAATTTGGTTTATAAAAGCAATCAATTATCCAGTCAATACCCCTATTTCTAGCCTCAAATCTTGCCAAATATCCTCTTGATCTTTGAACTCCAATCGTTAAAATCTTCTAGTTCCACAGATACGTAAATTCTCTCTACTACAGGTCTTTGAATATGCTGTTCCCCAAACTTGGAATGTCACCTCCTGTACCACCCTCACTTATATATACTGCCCTCACGTATCTCCATGCTAGTTATTTCCTCAGAAAATCCTTTCCCTTACAAGTAAGTTCATCCTATGTGTAGCCCATTTTTATGGCTCCTCTACTTTTGCCTTTTGTCAATCATACAGCTAATAATTTAATATTTACATGACTGACTGCTGGCCTGAAAACTTCACAAATGCAGAACTCTTTTCCTCAACTTTTCTTTGAAATGTGCATCCCTTCTATAGGACCTGTTGTGTCTTGATCTTCTTGAGCTGCAATAATAAAATACCATACACTGGGAAGCCTAAACAACAGACATTAATTCCTCACAATCATAGAAGTCAGAAGAGATCAGAGTGCCAGTGGGTTCAGGTCTGAGGAAGAGCTTTTATTCTTAGCTTGCAGATGGTTCCCATAAGGTAGGGAAAAGGTAAATCTCCATTTTCAAAAGTTGTATTATTTTTAATTGAGATGAAGTTGGCTTACAACACTGTATATAATTTAGAGGTAGGTGTACACAATTCTTCAGATGTAGATTACTATAAAATGCTCATCACTGATATACCAATATTTCTCAACCACAGAGATCCCTCTCTGCTTTGGCTCTTCACTGCAGCCCTCCCTTTAATCACCTCAATTCTGAAGCTGAATGCTAATATGTGTTTTTCTATTTCTTTGTTTTGTTTCTTTATATTTCATGAGTTATATTCTTATATTTCACATATGAATGAAATCACCTCGTATTGCTCTCTCCTGGATTATTTCACTTAGCATAATCATTTGCAGTCCCAGGTAGCAAAAGCAGCAATATTTCATCTATTTTTTTAATAGCTGAGTGGCATTCCATTTTGTTTATATACATTTTCTTTATCCACTCAGGTTGTTTCCATAACGTGGCTATAGTAAATAGCACTGAAATGAACAGAGGAGTCCATGTAGCCCTTCCAGTTGTTACGCATTACATTAATATTTTGTCCCATAATCTCAACTAATGGTAATTATCTCCTTAAAAACATATCTTTAGTATAGTCACATTGAGGGATAGAACTTCACACATGAATTTGTGGTGGCACAGAATTCAGTTCATAATATGTGGTAAGAGTATGGAAGAAATATATGCCAAAAGTTAAAAATATTAAGTGTAAAAAGGGCAAAAAAAGATTAATTTCATTATTTTAGTCACTGAAGGAAAGACACTACACCGGGATAATAAAGCCTGAGAGAAAATGAGCAAGATTTCTGAACAAAAAAGGTGGCATATAACACTCATGGCCACCATTGTGTGGGTGAAGTACTATAAAGATAGAAAAGCCCTATCAACTAATTATAATACTTGTGTTAGATTATTCCTCAGTCCTCCCCATTTTTCTTAACTCCCTGGAATCTAGTACCTGCAGCTACAACTCTCATAAATATAGTGAAAGTTACCAATGATCTCCTCTTCACTAAAACAAAAGGTACTTTTAACTTTCAAGGCTTCTTAATATGGACAGGTAGTTTGAATGCCAACTTTGTACCAATCTGGCACCTTTCACTGACTAGTATCCCTTATAACTGTTTTCTCTCGGTGTCCAATGTACACACTGAAGACTCCTGGAAGATGTCCATCTCTTGATTTCTATAACACTGTATCCTGATTTTCCGTTGTGTTTTTCTCACTAGTCTTTTTTTTTCTAGTTTGTGAATTCTTCTTTCCTGTCCTCTCTTTAAATGCTCCCAGATCATCTTCTTTCTCACTCCATTCATACTCTACATAGCTAATCTCATTTACTCTCATATCTTCACTTACTGGTGAGCCCAAATCCGTTTTTAGTTTGCACTTCTGTTCAGAGACCCTTATTAACAGAACCAGTCATCTCCTATAAATCTCTATTTAAATGTCCTATAATTGTCACATAAACTTGACATGTCTAAAACGGCATAAAAGCTAATTATGAAAGTAAAGCTGGAAACCAATCATCCTCACTGTCAGATTTCATATATGTAAGACATTTCTATTTTTTTTTTTTATTCTAGGGTCTTTCTTGTTGCTTTGCTTTCAGTTTTGGTTCTTTCTAACATTTCATGTTTCTCAGGCCTGAGTTGGGGGTAGAAGTTCACTTTTGTTCCTGCAGACATTTTAGATTATTTCAAAACTCCATTCTAAATTCCCTGTCACAGGCCTTACTGCATTCCAGTAGCTAGAAAACTAGGGACTGGGTGCCCCAATTTCTCTTACAGCTTAAGTTTTATACATGACCTAATATCCACCAAGTTGATTTATCTCAACAGTATTATGAAAACAGAAATGATGATTATATCTGTAGTTTCTCCTAGTAAACCTGCTTGGGAGATACTTTTATATTCTGCAGTAGATTTACACTAATTTCAGAGTTTAGTTCCTAGTTTTATAGAGGCTGGAAGGCAGAGTGAGAATTCTATTTCCTGGCATCAATTAGGGCTACAGAAGTGTGGAACTGGAGCCAACAGCTATGCATGCTGTTTCCCCATTTCCTGATCCTCTACATTGTTTTTAGGGCTATTTCATGTCTGCATGGGGTATGGAGAACAGAAGACAAAATCCAGAATTTGCTCACAGGGAGAGTACTTGAGGAAGAACCCACTATATAAATGAGTTATAATCTCAGTGTTAACAGTGAATGAAAAATAAGCCTGTTGCTCAGAAGGACCCACAATAAGTTACTATGTGAACTTTGGTTTTTAGAAGAAGGAAAGAAAAAGATCTTCCCATTAGAGTCCTTACACAAAATGTATAAAATATAAAAGAAGTGGTTAATGAATTCATCTGTGTATTACCAACTTTTGCTCCCAAAAAGTTACCACTGAGAATATATAAACTGGCAAAGATATAAACAATACAATAACCAATAAAGACTAGCATTTAGAATATACAAAGAACTTTCAAAATTCAAACAAAACTACTTTATAGAAAAATAGGTGATAAACAAAATTTTGTAGAAAGCACAAATGGAATTGGAATGAGAAGACATTAAATGTGTTGGTGAAGATGTAGCATCAGAGCATTGCCCAGCCACTGCTCTTGGGACTGTCACTGGGAAGCAGCATAGTAGTGCCTAGTAAAGTGAACATGCAGATACCCACTTGTAATAGCAGAGACCTGCCCACAATTGCCAAAATAGGTACAAGAAAGCTCATAGCAGCACAACTCTATATAACTTAAATGTCTATCAGTGGTAGAACAAATATAAATGGTGCTATATGAATAAAGTGGAACACTATACAAAACTGAAAATTAACTGGAGCTATACTAAACATGGTGATACGAATTTCCAGAAAAATACCTACCTTCAGCGTGGTTTCATTTGAAGAAAGTAAACATTTTCAATAACAAAACATCCATTTTATGAATGTTCATTTTAAATATATAATAAAGCTAGGTAACCTAATAGGTGATAATTTTAGTATTAGCATAGTATTTGATAAAATTACTTTTAAACTAAGTATTTTGCAGGTTGCTTTTACTAAAACATATCCTTTTATGTTTACTATATTTTGAAATGTATACATTTGTAAAATGTAAAACGTGCATATAATTTCAAGAATGACTTAAATAGAAGCCAACACCAATATATTCACTACTCAGCTTTATAAATACTTTACCAATACCTAAAATTTTCTCAATACCCCTCTCTGATTATATATTCATATTTCCCTCTGGATTTAACAATGATATTGAATTATTCCTTAGCATGATACTTAGTAGGTTTAGATAGGTATGTCTTACAAATACATGTTAATATATAATTATTATATAGGTAAAATATTGGGTATGTGCAGTGTATATGTACTTCATACATATAGTCAGGTAAATATATTTTTATTTTATGGGATAATTCAGTATTTTTATTATGCATATACATATATTTCATTAGAAATATAAAGTTATAGAGACAGAAAATAGATAAGTGGGTTTCTGGGGCTACATAGGGGAGCAGGGTAAATGGGCATGAGGAAATTTTGGGGGTCATGGAAAGTTTTTAAAACTATGTTGTGTAGTGGTAGTTGCACAATTCAAAAATTTACTAAAATTCCTTGAACTATTGTTTTACTAACGGGTGAACTTCATGGTCTACATACTATACTTCAAAAGCTGTAAAGAGATATACACATATACACACAAAATACATAACTATAAACTATTAGCTCTTCTGGGAGGTCTTCTGTGACAAGTCCAATCAGTAGTTTGTTTGCTTTCCTCTGTTAAAGTATTCATTCAATCAGGCTACATTGATCTATTTTCAAGTAGAGTTTAAAGTGCCTAGAGGATCAGAATGCTTTTTTGATTATGTATCATTCTCCTGTACAAACCATCTTAATGTATACTCTATACTGATGCTTAAATGTTCTTGCTCAGTAATAATTTGTTTAATGAATTAATAACTGGGACCTCTCCCAGTAAATAAAAGGATAAGTCACTCTACTGGAATGGTATAACATTGCATTATATTCTAAGGGAGAAGTAAAGGCACAGAGCATGGCAGTTAAGAACCTGACTCACAACCCTCACTGCTTATAGGCTATAGGATATTGAAGTATTCACTGAGCCGAATTATTTAATCTTCTGTGACTTAATCCTCTTACCTGTGAAATGGAGATGATACATTATCTTACTCAAAGGGTTACTATAAGGGATAATTTACAACAATGCTTAATTAATAGGCACATAAAAAGGTACTTGATACCAGTAGTCACTAAGGAAATGCAAATTAAAATTATAGTGATATACCACTATAGACACATACATACACATATATATGCGTGTATACCACTATAGATACACACATACACATATATGTATCTATAGTGGTATACACACACATATATGTATATAAACCTGAATTACCAAGTCTGAAAATATCATGTGTTGGCAAATGACTTCTCATCATTGTTGGTGGATGTAAACATTCATTTGAATATTGTGACCCTCAAAATTCATTCCTATGTATATATCAAAAACAACAATAACAAGAAAACACACAGAAAGCCCTTTACAAGATTATCAGTAGCAGTTTTATTCATAATCCCAAACTGGAGCCCTAAATGTCCATCAGCAGAAAAAAATAAATAGTGGTATATTCAAAAATGGCATACTACCCAATAAAAAAGGGAACAAACCACTAATACATACAAAGTATAAATTAATCCTTATTTTTTTTAGTTATATATATATGTTTTACATTCTTCATTTTGTACATTTTTTTTTAATCTCAGTTGTAATCCCGATGGACTTCCCACCATCACACTTCACCTGGGTGCCATCACCATCAGAAAAACTACTCTATGGTGGGAGACTGATGACGCGTATCACCATAGCGTAGTTTTTCAGATGCTTGGCCTTCATTCAGATGATATCATATAGTGTGCTCTTTTGTGCCTGACTTATTTTGCTTAGTGTAGGGTTACCATCTATAGTAATTTTACACTAAGCAAAATAAGTCAGGCACAAAAGACCACATGTTATATGATACCACTTGGAAAAAAAAAAAAAAGCATGTTATTTGATGCCATTTGAATGAAAGCCAAGAATCAGAGAAACTACTCTATGGTAAGAGATGTCCTCAGTATAGCAGTATAGTTCTCTGAGACAGAGAACTGCCCAGAAAGGGCAAGGTGACTTTCAGAAGCTGAAATAGCAGATCTGATTATAGAAGATCTGAAAAAGTTTATCAACAGTATACACAATATTTTTATTCTGTATAAATTATGCCCAATAAAGTATTCATAGCATTAAAAGATTTTTTCAATTAAAATATTCTGTCACTTTTTAAAAAGTAATTGGAATGTAGTGATAAGTATGCAATCAAAGTTATCCACTATTATTGGTTTAAGTTGGCCACTTTCTTATAGTAGAGAGCAAACAATCAGGATTGAAGGTAGATGATGCACAAAGCAAAATCAGCAAACAACAACGAAAACAATATCTCTGAAAGTAGGGGAAGAACACACTGACAGTTGATTACCGTTATTCTCTGTTGTATTGAGAATTCCCTGTAAAGTTACTATCTAGTTCGCAACTATATGTAACTGCCTCTTTCATGCTGCTCTTAGAGATGTGAGGGATTTTGGTTTTATTTTAAAAGAACATTTAAAATAATGGGATGAACAATTAAATATTTGAAAATACTTTTCAGGTTTTTCTATTACTGACTTCTAAATTATACATGAACTTTCTCTTGTTAGGCCTATAATGAATACTTTAAAATAACTATTACAGGTTTTTCATTTCTTAATAGGATCTTGATCTAACCAGGGATGATTAATGTCCATTATGGCAGAGCTAAAAAAAAACATGACTATCATCTACAGCTTAGGTCTATGATGATGAACTTCAAAGTTTTAAGGTCATGTTAACATTACCAGCTAACAGTAAAATTAACTAACTATGGATGGTGGGAATGCCTTTTGAAATGTTTTCATTTCAAAGTGAAAACCACTTTTAAATGTTTTCAATAGTCTAGTAAAATAAGGTAAAAGTAGACCAGATGTGGAAGGATATATGTGCACAAGTGTGGGTGTGCCAATAGCATTCTTTGCTAGAAAAATGATGATTGTAGTTGGCAATACTCACTGTGAGCACTTCATTCCCGAGATAATTCATGAAACAACCAGAACTTGCTATACATTTTCTACATTTCCAACAACGAAGAATACTTGTTTCTTCTTGATTATCATTTATATTTATTAATTCTTCACTTCTTTTCATCTGTGGGAAAATTAATGCATTTTTAGAATATTAAAGTAAGCCCTTAGCACCATATTAACTATCTTGGAAGCAGAAGAAATAGAATTATTACTTATTGAGGTAATCATTAGTAACCAGATCTTAGGTTAGGGGCACTCTGTAAACTATCACTTGTATTGAAAATGTCACTTGACTAGGATAGTGACATTACGTTAGTAACTATCAACCTGCTTTAATTTTGCAAACCATTTTATGTTTATTTCCATCTATCTTTCATTAAAAAGTATCAAGAGACAACTATTCAGGAGTCAAATAAGCTACTGCAGTGGCTTTAAAAGAGTGACAATAAGAGCTATAAATGTTCTTGCAAACAGATATTCTAAATAGTCATGACATTTTTTATATATAGCAGGAATTACTGAGGTTTAGTTAATTCTGTGAAAACTGGACACACTTTAAACTGATAGGAGAAATCCTTTATTTTAAGTAAAATTCCTTTTGTATATTGTGCAGTGGAACAATTATCTACACTACATCTCATGGTCTGTGTAGTAAACATTAAGACTGAGAATAGTCCTACCAATTTCAGTCTGTTTTTATACCTCAAATTTTATGTTAATACTTTGAATTGGATCTATTTGGAATAATAGTTTAACATGAATAAAGATTCCAAAATAGGTACAGTTAATTTGCTTGATGACTGTTCATTATAAGAAAGTATGTTAATATATTTGGTCATTCAAAAGGACCTGTCTATTTCGTTGGCCATATTTCCTCATTTTTCATTCCATTTTCATATATTTAACAAACATTTTCTGAGAGGTAAACAACCATAAACCTCACAGTTAGTCAAATTCTAGAGTTACAAAGATCAGTATATATGAGTATATAGAGGTACTCTGTTATAGAGCAATACTTTTCCACTTTAGCTAATTACAATTGTTTGGCAAGCTTTAAGAAATAGGGATGCCTAAGTCCCATTCCCAGAATTTTGACTTATTCTCAGATGGGGGTGGAGTCAGAGATAGATATTTTAAAAAATAAATTTTATTAAAAAGTTCTCCAAGTGACCCTATATTGTGTTCAGGGTGAGGACAGAAATGTACATGTACAAACAAGTGACTAAATTGCAACAGCGGCAAAGTCTGTAAAAGAGGGAACCTCGACGTATCTTAAACAAATATAAAGAAAGAATATAAAGAACTTTGACAGGGAGCACAAGCACCTCTTGGAGTAATTCTAGCTTTTACCTTCGGTAGGCAGGCAGCAGTTGTGTTTTCACAGACTCATGTTGAGAAGCATCTTAGCCAATAAACCATCCTGCTTGTCCTGCCCTCTTCCTGCTTGACATTTTAAAAATTATATGTGTATACATATACACATATGTACATACGTACATACATACATACATACATATATAGTCCTCTCAGGTGTAGTCCCTGTGAAATTCCTACCACCAATTCACCTGTGTCCGATCCCCCCATCTTTCCTTTTCCTCTGTTAACTTCTGAGGCACTCCTTTCACCTTTCCATATGCTTCCTAGCATCTGGTATCTTCATTTTCCTTTTAACACTAGAGGTAGTCAGCCAGGAGTGGAGACTACAAGTGGGGAATCAACCATTCAGAACCCTTGATCGTTTCTCTCACGGCCTGACATGTGCACACTCCTCTCCACCCTCAATGCCACTAAGCGACATTTTCCCAAGCCCTCTTAGGGTGCAAGTTATGTATCGATAATTTAGTCAATGCTGATAAGTAGTTCTAATAAATTGTCAATGAAAATAATACTGTGTGTGACAAAACTTCTGTATCAATGATTTTTAAACCTGTGTATCTGGTTTAACCCGTTGTGCCACCAGGGAGGGCCCAACCATTACTTTGATTCTGTCTGCTAAGGGAATCAAGTTTTGCATCAAATTGTACTCAAATATTGCTTTATATTATTAAGGAAAAATAGTAATAGTAATACAGTAAATTACCAAAAAAACAGTCTGGCTTGATTTTCTGAAAGGTTGTAGAAGCATCCGGGCGATGTACTATATTTTGAGAATAGCTACTTCATGCAATTAGTTCCCAAAAATGCTGCCTATGAAAATCTGATTTTCATATCCTTTAAAATACTTAAGGGTTGCTGAGTCCCTATGAAGAAACATTTACAATAAATTTGATTGAAATTTTCTGTAAAATCAACTACAAGTTATAAGCTCCACAAAAACAATCTCACTTATTCATTTACCTGTTTATTTTTTATGGTAAAATATCTGTATTTAGCACAAGTAAGACTTGAGGTCTGATACATCCTCAGGCAAAATTCCTCTGTAGCTATAAACCAGACAGGATAGACATTCCCATTCCAAAAGTGATAAATTAGAAAGAAGATTTAAAAGCAAATCCAAAACTGAGCAAGGGAAAATTCCATGAGATCTCAAGTCTCAGCAGAGATTGGCACATATTAGAAACAAAACCCTCACAACTGCTAGAGAAAATGTAAAAAGAGGACCCTTACTTCCCTGTTGATGGGAATGTAAATGGGTGTGGACATTTTGGAAAGTCTCTGGATTCACCTATGGAAACTAAAAATGAAAATACTATATGATCCAGTAATCCCACTCTTGGCCATCTACCCAAAGAACCTAAATCAACTTAAACAACAACAAAAACAAAATCTATATGGTATGTAATGTTTATTGCAGCACTATTTACAAAACCTCCAACATGGAAGCAGCCCAAATGCCCACTGACAGAATATTGGATCAATAAGATGTGGTCTACCCACACTACAGAACACTATTGAGCCATAAGAAAAGATGAAATGTTACAACTTATAGCAAAATGGAAGCTGTTCAAAGGAATTATGTGTAGCAAAGCAAATCAGGATGATAAAGATAAATATTGGACAGAGCAGATGATTCCACAAAGTAAAAATTCTTAAAAAAGGTAGCAGACATTAATAAAAGTGAAGTGGGTGTCAGAAGGAGAAGGATCAGAGTGGATAATAAATGTTAGTAGGGAAAAGTGCTTTAGAAATTTGAACGTTCTATAAAATTATTTTCAATGTGAAAACAACATTTAAAAAAATGCCCAAAATTCTTGTTTGAGTCACCCAATTTTTATTTTCTGAAAATCTGAACCATTTTACTCTCCACATTGAAGGTAAAGAGAGTCGTTGAAAATGAAACACAAATTGCTATTTTTGTTCTCCCTTCTGGAACTTCCTAGTACTTTACTGAGCTGTCTACTGCTTGCATTCAGCTCTTGTCTGCTATACAGTTCAGCAGTCCAGCGTTCTTTAAGTTTTCTGCCTCTTCCTCTTTTTCTTCTCCCTGCATCTCTGGGAAGTTTGCCTCTAGTCTCTAGGGAGCAACACCATCTCTTTTAAGTCTCAGTTTAAATGCTCCTTCCTGGGGGAGAGAGGAAAGTCTTACTTAACCTATTTTCCTTCAGAACATTTATCACACATTTACTTACTTGTTCCATGTCTTTTTACCTTGCTGAGGTGCAAGGAAACTCCTTGGTAGTTTAATCTGCTATAGGACTAGCACAGTGCTAGTTAGATGAATGAGAGAATAAGCAAGCAAATACAGATTGAAAAGTCTTTCTTTATGCTGCTTAAAGCTAAAGTACAGATAATAAGCATCACCAGGACAAATTTAGAAACACCACCAAATAAAGCTTGTATCACCAGCCTCGTAAAGCTATTAGAGAGGCTTTTTGGAGACTACTGTAAAACACTGTCAGAGTTTCTTAACATACGTGGTTGGATGTCTGTATGTTACTGGATCTATGTAACTTATTTATAATCCTTTATATGAAATTATCCAGCAGAAAGTAATTCTTTTTAAAATTAGTAATGGACCAAAATGTGATATAGTTTCATAATTTTAAACTAAAATCTCTACATATAATATATCAAAGGGTTGGTATTATTTTAAATACTAGCTACTGTTTTTCAGCACAGTACTTATTAAGTAGCATTAGTGCCTGTAATCATCAGGACACTCCTGTGAGGTAAGGATTGTTAATTCCATTTTACGGATGACACAACTGAGGCCTAGAGAAGCTGAGTTCCCAAACTATTTCCATCATCTTGTAAAGAGAACATTCTCACTTTTTTGGAGAATTTGTCCTTAGAAATTTGAGGTATCTAAGGATAAGAAGGGTGAGTGCCTCGAAGTACTTTCTGATAGTCCAAGTTGAGATCTAGAGAAAGTGATTTTTAAGTCATGTAATAGAAAAGAAGAGGAACAAAGTCTATGGCTGCTCTACCTATTTGCTCATATTTTAACTGACCGCAGACAGTAAAAGCATGGAAGCAGCAAACAGGTCCCAGGTTTCAACATCTGCATTCACCCTAGATCTTCTTTTGGGTGATATCAGAAGCACTACCCTTTAAATCATTCTAAAATTAAAATAGGGTACAATAAGTTAGGAGTTCACACACTGCATTCACTCAACATATGTGCTTGCTCTCCTTTCTTTGAAGTATGGATTCTACAATATGATATACATAATTTGTTGTCATTTATTCTCCTGTTCTTATGTTTGCCACTGTCTGACAGTAAATACCTCTGCAAACAGCTTTTCTAGATGCTGAAAGACCATACACTAAGATTAATATGTGGCATATAATCCTAAAACAGCATCTACACTGTATGTGGAGTTTCTTCTGTCTTCCTGTTCAATGAGGCCCTCAGAGGGTACTGAATAGGGCTTAGCTTGCCTTTAAGTATTCCCAGATACTTCTGCCACACAGTCTTAACCTTACATCCTAAATAATCCATTAATGAGTCTCAATAATTCCAACATCCATACAGCAAAACTTTCAGTGGTTATTAGTAAAGACCTCAGTGAAAAAAAGATTCAACTTTTAAAACTTCCTTGACATTTTTGAGCATGCTAATCTCAGAAAGCTGTAACTGCCCTTTTCCCCCCCTCATATAAAAACTTACGTCTCAAAATATCAACCTGAAAAAAGTAATGAAAGGGTTAAATATTTCACTGTTTACATAACCTATGAAGTATTCTGGACATAAAACACAGTATGTGTGCAACTACCACCTTTCAAATCTCTGAAATGAATGCTATGTTATGATTCCTTTCAATAGTACATCTTCGTTTTTTCCACAGCACTTCAGAGTTTTCATTTTAGGTTTCTGTATTTCTTTTTCTTGCTATATATTTCAGTCATGAGGAGATCTGCCCATAGTGTGAAGCAGAGGAGGCAAGGAAATGAACCCTGGTCACTTCCCCCCCACCTGCTCAGATTTACAGTGGCAGAGCTGGCTCATACACAAAGCATTTGATCTGCTTTCACTATTTCCCACAGGCCTTCACCACCTGCTTCTCTACTATATACTGTGTGTCAGGGGAGCATACTGTACTATCCATTATTATCTGTTTCCACAGGAGAGGAACTGACATGACCCATTAAAACAAACGAAACTGTAATTGCCATTCCTGGTATGTATTTTGTGTCCCAAGTCTCCACATACTTTGTAGCACCCACCACAAATCTCATACACTTTGCTTGATAGCTTCCTGGAATTTGCTGGAAATATAGATGTTAATGAAAATCCAACAATTCCTGCCTTATAGAGCAGTGTCTGAAAGGTAGAGAGGGATGCCCTTCCCAATTTTTTGGTTGATAGAGATCCTAAGTATCTGAGCCAACTGACTGAAAGGGCAGAATGAAGTCTTAGCCTATATTTGTCAGCAGTCTGTGCCAAGAGGCCGCACAGGATGGGAATATACATTAAGGGTACTTCCATTGTGTGTGTGTGTGTGTGTGTGTTTAGAAGTACTTTTGCTTTTTGATTTTATGTGAGTTTTCATTTCATTCTCTATGGGCTGCTCATTCTGTGTTGCCCAAATGGTGTTCCTATTTCAATTCTATCCTCTTGGGTAATTGTGTTTGTTTGTTTGTTTGTTTTTTTAAAAAATCAAGCAATTCTAATTCAGAATAATTCTCATGCTTATCTCAGAAATTTTATGAAGGGTATTTGAAGATGCTTTTAAAATCTG
The DNA here is from genome assembly GCF_000260355.1 of Condylura cristata. Taxonomy (NCBI): domain Eukaryota; kingdom Metazoa; phylum Chordata; class Mammalia; order Eulipotyphla; family Talpidae; genus Condylura; species Condylura cristata. Next base: position 43,224,867 of record NW_004567108.1, read on the forward strand.
TGCTAATGATTGACTGGTAGCATCCAAAGTTTTCTAGCTATCAACCTATCAGTGAAAGAATGAGGTAAAGGAGAACTTGAGGGAAGTTCTTTTAGGATAATCTAACAGTTGTTTGCTATGGAAAAATATGACAAGACTTTAAAAGGCAACCACTTCCCTCAGTTAGCTTTTCTAGGAGTCTTCACCATTCAAGTCATTCCCTCAAAATTGTACTAAATTTTGAGAAATCAAGCAAGCATCTTTGCAAATAAGTGGTTAATATCATAGCATAGATACTTAATTGTGATCATTTTAAATTATATTTTTGGACAGTTTCTTCTAGACTAGCATTTCTATATCCCCATTTTATTGGGGTTCTTTTAATGAGGGGAAGTTGTGACTCTGTCTTAAAAATGAACAATTAGTTTCTACACAAAAAAAAAATCATATTACATAGGAAACAGGGATCTCATCCTTTCCCTGCAACTCCTTCCTTCTGGAGGCAGCCACCCTCTGTCCAAACATGGCTATTAAAGTTAAGGGCCAGAGGCAAGGTAGAATTCATGAATGGGATCACTGTCAGGGAGATACCATGATGTACATAGCTAGGACATAATGTTCACCATCACATTTACTCATCTTCAAATGGGCCATTCTAGGAGGAAACATCTGTTTGTCTGCTGGTAATGTGTAAGTCATTTCAACCGTCTGTACCTCAAAGTCTTACTTCTTTCAACATTACCATTTAAGTTACCAGTTAAGGTTACATATTTGGAAACTAAATAATATAATTTTTTTCCATCTGAATATCACCCCTTTTATATGCTCATAAGTATGCATTGTATAAAGCAGACTGGCACATATTTGCAGAAACAGTATTATCCCTGTTCTCAAGCTACAGAATGCACAGAAAATTTCTTCCTATCTAACTGATCCTACAGAAAATAATTTCATATGTTTACATAAAATTCATTTTTAATTTTGAATTTAGGGGACCAGACCACTATCTCAATAATTGCTAGTATAGTTATAATAGACTTGTGACATTATGCTACATGGTCCACAATAAATTCATCAACAACTAAAAAATGAAAAATAAATATACCTGGTATTGGTATACCCAGGAAAGTTTGCTGCATATATATAACTTGCTGATTTTTTAAAAAAACAGCAGTTTTATATTTTGTTGATATCATTTTCATCAAGTTATATTACTCTCAAAGTATAGATGTAGAGCCAAATTGTATTATTCTAAATTATTATAAAAGTGTACACTTGCATTATGCAAATTTCAAACTTCTATATAAAAATGCCCCCAACTTATTGCTGTCCCAGAACTATAAATTATTTACTGAATACATTCTATTTAGAACAAATTATTAGTAGGTTATGTTACATTATAAATCATTAGTTCTAAAATGTGTAAGTACATGCAAATGTACACAAAGATATGAAACTCCCTACAAGTAAGCATCATCTCCAGAATAGACACTCTGGGAAGTGTGCAAGCTAATTGTAATGATGTTGCTATTATAAATCTATTTTTAATCTGCACTTTTGAAATTGCCTTCATAGTCTTCAATATTACCTTTCAAATACCCTTAGAAGTGAGACAATTTTAAAAGCAGAACTTAGTTTTGCTACCACATAGAAGTCATTTTTGCCAAACTTAGGTGCTCAAACTGAGCAGCATAGCTTCCTAATTAAAAAAAAAAAAAAAGCAAGCAAAAAATAAGGGTTTATAAAACAGGGGGGAAATGATTCTAAAATAACCTTTTTATTGTTTGTAATGGACTAGTAATTTCAAGATTCAAATAACTGAATAATAGTATCTCCCTAAAGACTTTCTGGAATAATCACTGCTTAAAAACATAAATGACAGCATGAGGGGAGGAGTGGTCAGGACTCTATCTTGACACTTTGAAGTCAGGAAGCAACTTTATTACACTGAGTTTAAAAGCATCTCCAGAGGTTACTTCATTAACACAGCAGAGGAAACGTTAACATCCTTTTATTTTTTGATGATGGCATGAAGGTGAAAGAGAATTGTGTTTTTCTGACTAATAATTAACTTCAGACATTTTATGCACCAAAATGTGTGCTATGTAGTTAGCAAAATTTTAGTAAAAATTTTTAGCATTATTTTCCTTGAAAAGGAGGTAATCTTTTTGTAAAATATTACAGAGATCTATTAAAATAACTGTTAATTTACTGCATAATTGACTGGAAGAATTCTTGCTTGATGTATGAGACTTATTTAGTAAATATTGGTGTCTATTTTCAGAAAGCTCATGAAGGTTCTAGATAACACTATTTTACCAAGAAAACAAACTTTTTCACAATGCTTTTTGACTTTTACAAGAAAAACAGTCATTTTGAAAAGCCAAATATATAAACGAAAGAGGTAAAGTAGAGCAATAAAAGATCTATTAACAAAATCACTTAAGAACAA
>NW_004567108.1:43227397-43228621 GCF_000260355.1 Condylura cristata
AAAAAAAAAAGGCACAACAACCTAATAAACACAATTACTGGGGTTAATTTTGCTGAAATTATTTAAATTACTATTATAAATTTGTAATTATACTGCATGTGAAAAGAAAATTTGTTGCTCAGTATTCAGAGATACCTAAAAGCTGGCCTCTGTACTAATTCAACATACAAACTAACAAAACCTAAAAAACTTAGGGTCTCTGCTATGATAGTCACTAAGTATCTGGGATGTTAGTGGCACCACATTTACACAGAGATCAGTGATTTGACAGATGAAAGACATTTTACCACGACTCTAGTGAACCTATGCAAGAACAGAAATGCTTGTGATTTTGTAAATATCACTTTTAGGGGTAGACTATTCCAGGCGTCTGAAAAGACTCAGCCTTACTTTTAAGAAAGATTTTAGTAATTAGTGAATAAAGATATAACGAGTATTAGGCTGTGACACTGGAGTATTAAATTCTATTTGAGGTTGAGTGACTTAAACGAAGACAACTCTCAGACAAGTTCTAGTCCCGGCTCTCCCAAGGGCTGACTGCTTAGTTCTGATATAATCACTTTTCCTTGAGGATGCCTCAGCCGCTGGTCTATAAAATGGGGCAATTTAATAGCCACCTGCCCACACAATGTTCCTTTGAAGTTAACTAATTAATGCTCTCCGGGTGCACTTAAACTATGTAATGCTACAATACTATTGGGTACTACCTCGGAAAAAGCACGTTTAATATCTACGGTCTGTGCGAATTAAGGCACTAATAATACCCCCCACACCCACTCCCCAACACACACTCTCACACAAAGGACCCCTCTCCCAACTCGCCCGCTGCCTTTCAGAGCTTGCTTAAGACTTCAGCCTCAGCAGAAAGTCTGCACTCCTGATCCAAGGCTGCAACAAAAACAGCTGAAAAGCCGACACCAGACAAAAGAAAGTGGATCTGAGCGGAGGGAACCGGCCTGGGAAGGGGGCGAGTGACGCCTCTCCCCACCAGCTGTGAGCTGAAGCCCCACGCAGCCCCCCACCTGGAGGCCGCCGCACTCGCGCCCCCAAGCCCGCGGCCGATCCCGGCCAAGACTGGAGCCCGGCCCTCCCCCACCACGCCCCCGAGCCTCCCCGCCGGGGCTCCGGTGGCAGACCCCGCGTAATTCCACTCTCGCGGTGGCACCCGGGCCTCCGCGGACCTCAGGTGTGAAAGTTAAACCGCCGCCGCGTCACCTGAGGCCG
>NW_004567108.1:43228876-43232789 GCF_000260355.1 Condylura cristata
GCCGCCAGCAGCCGGGCTCTGAGGACTCGCGGCGGCTCCGGCGGCGGCGCTGCCAGTTCGGGGAGACGGGAAGCGACAGGAGCCAAACCCCGCGGAAAGCGCTCGAGCTGCGCCGGCCGCTGGGTGCCTGCGGCTCCGGCCCCCGCACCCAAGTGCTCCTTGTCGCGGGCGGCCCCGCTCACCCACCTCTGCGGGTTCCGGCCCAGAGGCGTGTGGGCGGCGCCCAGCGCTGACCCGGCGCACGCGGCCGGGCGGCGCGGGTGGAACCGTGGGAAAGTTGCTCTCCCCGGTCTTCTAACCTACGCAGCAGAACTTGTCTGTGCCTTCTCGCCTACCGCACCCCACCCCTCCCGGAGTTCCTCAAGCTGGTCTACGCTCCTGAAATTGACAAGCGTCCCCACTACCCTTCTTCATACCTAAGACTCCTCCTAAGGCAGCAGCACTAGCTGGTTTTAGCTTTCCCTATAGACACCACAGCCTTCGTTGCTTACCTTCCTGGGCACAGGGTTCCACCTGTGTGCAGCAGGGATTACCCACTGAAGTGGGTTGACTGCACTCGGCTCTTGATAAATTGGTAGGTGTGTTGATGCCGGAGGTAAATCACTAGTATTTATTAAAGGATTGAAGTGAGGGGGGGCCACTTGGTGTAAATGTTGACGGTACTTCATAAGCTGGATTCAAAGCAATGAAAATAAATCATCAAAAGACTGTAAATAAGGCTTGGAATATAAAAAGCAAGGTTTATTACTTGGCCTGAGGAAGAAGAAGGGAAATAGAAGGGTAACTCAAAAGATAGTAGACTTCTTTGATAGAAAAATTTCCACCTGTTTATATTGGCCTTATACAATGATTTCCCACCTGGAAACGTGATAAAATCTACAACAAAACCAAACATAGCACAGGAAAAGGAAAATACATACTATGTACCTTGAGAGTATTAACACAAAAATACATAACAAAAACTAGCAAACTAAATCCATCAACATATGAAAGCATTTTACAACAGGATCAAGTGGGATTTATCTCAGGAATGCAGGATTGGTTTAATATATAACATTTATCAAAGTGATGCCCAATAAAATAGAATAACTTTTTATCTTTAGCTTATAATAAAATAAGGATCATAAACCACTGAAACTTCTCAGTGGATGAAGAAAAATTATTTTATGACATCCAACTTCTTTTCATTATAAACACTCAACAAAGTAGGAATCAAAAGGTATTTCTTAACCCCAATAAAGGACATCTGTGAAAAACCTATAACTAATATACTAAATGGTGAAAGAATGAACATTTCCACCTACCATCAAAGACAATGTGTTTAACATTGTAGTGCAGGTTCTAATCAAGGCAGTTAAGCAAGGAAAGCAAAAAACAAATATAATACTACAGTTCTCAGAATTAAAGGCAGACAGTAGGACACAAGCTCTCAATGATTAAAAATTATGTTATTTGTGGCATTTTGGTTATAGAGACTACCTTAGCTTCCAGCAAAGACAGAAATGATCATTTCTGAAGATTCAGAAAAGAAAATGGCATTGGACTTTTTGACAGAAGCATAATAACCAAGAAGACAAATTTTGAGGGAAAATGATTTCCAATCTGGAAATTAATAAAGTACGAGATTTTAAAGATATATCTTTATATATGCAAAGTTTTACATATTCTTTTTTTAAAGATTTATTTATTTATACATACAGAAGTGGGGTACAGGCCAGAGACGGTGAGAGGATTCACCAGAGACAGAGTGGGGAGCAGAACAGGCAGATTGAACAAATTACACCAGAGAGGGCCCAGTTTTGCATATTCTTTTCATCATCCTTTCTCAGGAAATAATTCAAGTATATTCTTTACTAGACATGGATCTTAAAGTTCTCAGGTTGTAATCAGTTTATATAACAGAGTGTTTGGTAGGCAGAGTAGCCCCAAAAGATGTCTTTACCTTTATGTTTTTACCTTATCCCTGGAACCAGTGAGTGTGTTAAATTACATATCAAAAGGTATCTTGCTGATGCCATTTAAGTTATGGATTCAAGTAGGAAGATTACCCTGGAATATCCATGTAGGCCCAATCTGATCACATAATCCTTTAAAAGCAGAAAACTAAAGTTAAAGGAGTGGCAGAAGTCAGATAAAATTTTTTAGAATTATTTATTTATGCATAGAACTGGGGTATAGGCCAGAGGTACAGGATTCACCAGAGACACAGTGGGAAGCTGAACAGGAAGATTTGCTGAAATATATTGCTAAGGGAGACAGGTCTGCTGCACCATATGTGAGTTAGCTTTCTGGCCTAGATTGAACTCAGACAGTAGCAGTGATAGTATAGAAACTTAATCTTGGGCCACAGGGAGGACCTAATGTTAGAGAAATTTATACCTTCCATTGCTGGAGGGATCACATGGAAAGTTCTGGGGACAATATAGGTAGCTTCTAGAAATAAAGACTTGGCTAAACTGGCATTGCTTTTTTGATTTTTTTTTAAAGAAATGTCATTTTGGATGCACAAGGTTTATTGCAAACAAAATTGAAAAGGAAAAAAGAAAAAGTCATAAGGTATTCTAATTAAGGAATGTCATTTAGTCTCATTTCATATAAAGTGAAAGAATAAAGTCACAGATGATGATTGACAAATTTATCAAATAAGACACAGGCTGCTCAGTTACTATTCAATTTCAGATAGAAATTTAGTATACAATACTTGTTGTGAGAAAATAAAATTGAATTCAGTATCCTATATTTACATAGCTATTTAGAATGTGGGTTCTCAGAGCAGTGCCTCTCAACCTTGACAGCACAGAAGAAACTATCCCTGAAACAAAATGAAGCCCTACACAATGGGAGAAAAAAATTTCACATCCAACAAGGGACTTGTATTCAAGATCTACAAAAACAAAACAAAAAACCTTATACAACTTAACAACAGATGCTATAGTAGAAAAAATGGGCAGGGGAGCTAGTTAGGCACTTCTTCAAAGAAGATATAAAGAAGGATAATAGGCAGATGAAAAACCACTCATCATTAGTCATCAGAGAAATGCTAGTCAAAAGCACAATGAGATACCACATCATACCTGTGAGAATGACCCATGTCAAAAATACCAGAAACAAGTATTGGTGAGGATTTGAAGTTAAGGAGCCCTTGAACATTGCTGCTGGAATGTAACTGATCCAGCCCCATGGAAGACAGCATAGAGATTGCTCAAAATATCAAAAAGGATCTACCATATGACACAGCAGTTCCACTCTGAGGTATCTATCCAGAGAATGCAAAAGCTATAATTGAAGCTCTGCATTTGTATGCTTATTGTGGTACTATTTGCAATAGCAGAGCTTTGGAAATAACCTTTATGCTTAGACTGATGAATGGATTAGGCTGATGTGATATACACACACACATACATAAATACACACACACAATGAAATACTACTCGGCTATAAAAAAAGATGTATTCTGGCCATTTGGAGGGGTTTATGCTAAGCAAAATATATTAGAAGGAGAAAGACAAATATTGGAGGTTGTCATTTATATGTGGAAAATAGAGAAAGAAAACAAATGGCCAGGTAGCACCAAGACAATGACAAGCCCTAGAAGTCTGACTGTATAATTGAGACTACCATGGGCAGGGAAGGCAGAAGGGAGGGATAGAGCAAACTGGGGAGGATACACAGTCGAGTCTGGTGGACGACGATGAGTGTCTTGGTAGGGTGTGCTGTGCTATAACATCACCTGAAGTGGGTGAATGTGTAGATAATCAAGCACAGAATAAAAGATTACTGAACCTGGCCCTCCCTGGTGGCGCAGCGGGTTAAAGCACAGCACTGAGAAACCAAAGCCACTTCCGCATGAGTTCGATTCCCGCCTGCCCCGGAGGTGACCACATGGCGTGGCAGACCTCTCCTGACCCGCCCG
>NW_004567108.1:43233834-43235411 GCF_000260355.1 Condylura cristata
GTGGCAGACCTCTCCTGACCCGCCCGCTGCGCCCCTCAGCAGTGTACTTCATCAGTCCGCCTGTTCTGCTCCCCACTCTGTCTCTGGTGAAGCCTCTAGCCGCCCCTGAGCCTCTGGCCTGTACCCCAGTTCTGTATGCATAAATAAATAAATCTTTAAAAGACAAAAAGATATTCTAGTAGCAGTCAATCAAATTAATACAATGTTGGCTATATTAAAGTTATAATTCTATATAGTGTAGTTATATATTATAATAAAATATATATATTATGACATAGACTGAAAGAATTAATCTAATTTTAAAACTAACATTAAATATTAAAAGTTTACCAGGTATTATTATTACCCCCCAGTCCTTAAAACACATCAAAGAAAAAATTTTTCAAATAAAAGCATGATATTGTGAAAATATCAAAGGAGACTCTGATTTTTTTATCTACTTGATTCTGAACAAATCACATATTTCTAAGTTTCCACACTTTAATAAAATGTGTCTTAAATGGTACATTTTAGTCCATTGTCATGCTTATCAAATGAGAACAGTATGTGACAATGTCTTATAGAAAGAAATAATCTCAATATTTCAGTTTTTCATAGTCCCTCTTTTACAATTTGGGAAGCCACTACAATAACTACTAGATAGAATTAACGACTTCTACATTTCATGTAAAGAATAAACATTTTTATCACTAACTTCTCATTTAAACATTTCTTCCCATATGATTGAAGTAACCTCCTAATCACTTTCAGTCTACTGTCCTCATCTTAGAGCTGTCTTTTCTAAGATAATAATTTGAAGAAATCTTGCATAACCAATTCATTTTTCTAATATTGCCAAAATTACTAGTTTTAAAAAGGTGATGCACCCCTTCCATCTTCAAATGCTTGGCACCCCTTCATTACAAAAAATAGTTACTTGCCTTAAAAATTTAGATGAAGTGGTTCTTGAAAGCAATTGTTACTTACTAGGGAACAAGAAAGAGGGAGAACACAGAAAAAGAAAAGAGCTATGATTTATATGTGTTGTCTCTCTACAGTAATCTAACCAAATAGAGTGTTACATATTGTGACACTTCTTACTCTCACTCATCTCTAGCAGCAGCAAGATCTGAATCTGCCTATTGCGTTCCTGCAAAAAGCCAAACTTGATATGTGTCTAAATTTAACACATTAGGCCAAGTTCACCAAAGTAGCATCATTTATACTTGTATATATTTCACATATTTCTGTACAATATCCTTAAGTGTACAGAGTGGCTGTCAGTTCTGCCCTATATTAAAGGGATCAAAGGGATCACAAGTTATCAGTCTGATCTTTTCATTTGCTAATACTACTGTAACTACCCAGTAAACAAAGAAGTCCATATCAGTAATTCTGTTCTTAATAAAAAACATTATGGGTTTGAGATTTGTTCTGACAGTATTAATTATGGGACAAAATTCTAGACACACCGCAGCCTTGAAATTAGACATTTTAATTATATAGTTAATAGTTTTTCCCCGGCCCTCCCTGGTGGCACAGTGGGTTAAAGCACAGCACTGAGAAGCTAAAGCCAGTTCAGCATGAGTTCGATTCCC
>NW_004567108.1:43235556-43242151 GCF_000260355.1 Condylura cristata
AAAAAAATAGTTTTTTTTCCCTAGGAATATGCATCTTGGAACAGAATCAATGCATTATGATATAAGATCTAAATCTGATTTTTTCATTAACTACCTGTGCTACTTCTGGTCACACCACTGAACCTCTCTGAATTCAGTTTCCTTATCTGCAAAATAACAAAATTATAGACCTTTAGGACTGAAAGTTACCCTGAAAATTAGGGATGCATAGAAATTTGGTCTTGCTTTTTCCAATTAGTGTCTATAGTCTTGAGATACAATTCATCTTTAACTTCTCAGTCATTGGCAGGCCAGACAGCCACATGCTGAGTAGAGGAGCATGCTGATAATATAGAGATATCTTAACAATGCAGTTATCTTTATTGCTTTGAAACCAATTATACTTCCACTTTGTTGTGTTACTAGATCTAAGTCTCAAGGAAAAAAAAAATCTCTAGTGAGTTTTTGAAGCAATGAATAATTGAAAGAAAGAAAAAGCTAAAAAAGAAGGGCAACTAAATTGAGTGCTTCAGGAAGCATTTTGTTTAAGTAGGACACAGACCTCAGTATTTGGGGTTATCATCTAAGTTGAAGCCATCAACAAGAGCAGAATCTTTGGGTTAAGAGAGGTAACAGGGATGTTAAGAAAATTAAAAACAGAAAAACCTTGGTTGGCAGTTTTTAGAGAGAAATAAATTATAATAACATTATGTAAATATCCTATCCTGGAAGTCCAGCAAAAACATTTCTTGCATCTTCACCAAACTCAGGTGAGGGTGAGCATTTAGTCTCATGAGTGTGTAGTGCAGTGACCACCTCTCAACCCAACAGCATTGTTGCTAAGTGATGATTAATGATCATGCCATAAAAGCTTAAAAAAAAAAAACTACTAACATTTAATAGCCATACTAACTTAACATTTTAAGATAAAAGTCCAGCTTCATTCATTCATCAAAGAATTTATTATCTGATGGTAATATTCAGTTTTGGACTTAATTTTGGCCAACTACTGATATAAAAATTCTGTTATTCAGTCAAAATGTATATTTGGTGAATTTCTGTCCATCCAATTCAGCAATTGCTTTCCACAATATCTTAGAAGAGAGCTATTCACTTCTGTTATGACTCTCCAATGGTGGGTAATTTACTTTTGAACAAGACAATTTTTCTTTAAGTGTTTTTCCACTGCCCTTAATTCTGTCTTAAGATTCAACATATTAATAGAATAAATTGGTTTTATGGGACTACGCCTTCAACTACTAGCCCTAAATGATTTTGAGGGCCATCTTTTCCATTTCTTTTTTAGGCTAAGTGAGATCAGACCGGTCAAACATTTATGGCACACATAGGCCAGACTCTCACTGTCTTAGCACACTCTACTAGTATATAGTGACCCCCCTTGATAAAATAAATCCATGGACATATTGCCTTCATTCATACCCAAGAATTTTTATTGAGCATATGTCAAGAGATCTAAAATGGGAAGATACAACAGTGAACAAAACAGATAAAAAGACCTTGCCCCATGGAATTTACATTCTCATGGGGAAAAGACTAGCAAATAATAAGTAAAAAATATAGTATGTTAAAAAGTAGGATAAGGGCCCTCCCTGGTGATGCAACGGGTTAAAGTGCAGCGCTATGAAGCTATGACAGCCACAGCAGCAGAGTTTGATCCCCAGCCAGGGAGGTGACCCACATGGCATGGCAAATATCTCCTTACCCACCAGCTGCTCCCCTCAGCAGTGTGTTTTAGTCCGTCTGTCTGTTCTGCTCGCACTCTGTCTCAGCCCCTGTACCTCTGGCCTGTACTCCAGTTCTGTATGCATAAATGATTATTTTTTTAAAGTAGAATAAAAGGTTAAAATATAAAATATGCTATGGAGAAAAATTAAGAGTTGAAGAAAAATAAGACATTTCCATCACAACAACAAATCGTTACCATTTAAATTAGTGGGAAGCAAGTACCTCACTGAAAACATGACTGTCCTAGTTATTTTCTGCCTGCTGCTGTACATCTAGCCCATCATCTTAACCCTCCTATTCTCCATCTTAGGAGAATAGACTTGATCAGTGTTTCCTGTGACTTGTGATTTCCTGTTTGGATTAACCCCTAGATATCCTTAGTAAGATACTGGCGGGAAAGGGGAATGGGAGCTGTCACTGAGTGAAGACCCTCAGTGTGTCTGTAAAATTGATAGTACAGCTCCTTCCAAGGCTACTAGCTCTGCAAGATTCTTTCCTTCTCATTCCTGTCACTATCCCTCCCTTTGTCTCTTTAGACCTTGAAGAGGAGTTGGGGGTAAAATAGCGAGTGGGTACTATCAACTTTTATGCTTTCCCTGCATCTGCAATTTGGAAAATAGTCCTTTTGTTCATAAGCTTTTCTTGAAGTATGCTGTTTCAAATGCATTGTTTCCCTTTGAGACCCTGACTGATGCTGTGGTATTTGAGCAAAGATCAAAAGATAAAGAGATAAAGGTAAGCCTTGTGGATACATGAAGATTGAGCATTCCAGAAACAGCGTGTTCAAAAGCACCTTGCCATGGACAGTCTGGTAGCGGGGAGGAGAGCAGAGCTGCGTTCTTGCTTGGCCATTGCCTAGCATGTGCCTCAGAGTTGTCAGAGATTACAGCAGCTGTCTCATAGCAGCCATGCTCTTATTTATATGAATTTACCATACATGAAATCTAGTTCTGCTTACTCATTCAGATTTTGAGCAAAATACAGAGCTTATACCTATCTGTGTTAACTTTGATCATTTTGGTCATGAAACAAATATTTAATAGGCAACACTATTGCATATTGTGCCACATAATAGGAATTCTATGGTAAATGAAACAAAGGTGTCTCAATATTTCTGGAAATTTCAGTTTAGTGTAGGAGATAGTGAATTGATACATACAATAAAATTAAAATGGTAAGTACTGCATAAAAGAGGTATAGAGAGTAGGGAGACTATACCTGAAGGATTTGCCTCAGTCTATGAGCTCAAACTAAAGAAGCACTGATTGAGATTAAGTAATGGACATTGGGATGGAATGGGAAATTCAAAGTATTGTAGAAGAACAAAGAGTCTATGCTCAATGGCTGAACCATGAATTTCAGTTCAAAAAAATAGAGAAATGTTTTTGGGACTCTAAAGTAAAATGAGATTGGCAAGATTAAAAAAAAAAGGTTAGCTCATACAGGATTTCCTGGGCTATTGTGGATACTTTGTTTTCTATCTAAGTTCACTGATAATGGTAAATATTTTGTTTGTTTGTTTTTAATCTCCAAAGCAATGAGAATTCATTGATGAGTTTGTGGAGTTGTTCTCTCCAAAGAGCTCAGTAGACTTTTCTCAGTGTGTCCAGGGTAGAATTCTTTTCACCTTGATAAGGGTTGATGTTACACAAATAGACAAAAAGAATTGCAGTCACCTCCATATTTAATATGGATAGATAACAAGAATCTAGCAATTCCTTGAGTGTACTTGACCCTACACCTAAGGACTGAGTCAAGTGTCTAGACATTTTTGGAGACCTCTGTTGTCTAATGTTCCAAAATTGCCAGAATCTTTCAACTAGAATATGTTGTGTCTGCTCTGAGAATCTTTCTTGAAAAGCACCGAAAAGGACAAACAATTGGGGCATAATTTAGCTTATGAATAACTAGTGAATTAATTACTATTAATTATAAAAAATACTTATTTTTCCCCCTCAATTTTTAAGATTTGGTAAAATATAGACAGCACACACTTTTCCACCTTCACCATTTTTTTAAAAAAAATTTGTGCATACAGAACTGGGATACAGCCCAAAGGTGCAGGGGCAGTGAGAGGATTCACCAGAGACAGAGTGGGGAGCAGAACAGGCAGATCGACGAAGTACACTGCTGAGGGGAGAAGTGGGCAGGTCAGGAGAGGTCTGCCGCGCCATGTGGGTCACCTCCAGGGTAGGGATTGAACTCCTGCTGAAGTGGCTTTAACTTCTTGCTGCACCACCAGGGAGGGCCTCAACTTCACCATTTTTGAGCTTATATTTAGCAGTATTAAAAACATCCAAATTTTGTTTATCATCATCCCCACTCATCTCCAGGACATTTTTCATCTTATAAAACTGAAACTCTGTCCCTTTAACAATAACTTCTTGTTCTTCCTTCCCTCAGCCCCTTGCAATTACCATTCTAGTTTTGTTTCTATGGTTTTGACTACTCTAAGTAGCCATTTAAGCAAATTATAAAGTATTTGCCTTGGGTAACTGGTTTGTTTCATTTAGCATAATGTCCTCAAGTCTCATTCATGTTGCTGCATTTGGCAGAATTTTCTTCCCTTTAACACTAAAGAATACATCTTAATGTTTTTCTCTACTGGTCTTCTAGTACTCATAGCTGTGGCAAATTTTGACCTGAGATGCATTTGTAGTATAATATTCTGTCTGGTAGCAACATATTGAAGTAGGAGACCTGTAGTTCTGATATATCACTTTGAACCAGGCTATTGTTATTTACTAACGTGTATTTGACTACTAGGAATGATTAAGCTGGTTTAGATGAGCTTTAAAATTTTAGTTTATAACCTTTGGCAACATCTTTAGTGTTTATTAAATTTCAAGATTATGAATAAAATTTGAGAAAAAGTCACATTTAGTATTATGTTAATTTAAAGAAGTAATTTACTTTAAAATTTCAGCATTAAAAATATTCATTAAATTCTTTACTGTTGGTTTTAATCATCCAAATGCCTTCAATATCAATTGCCTTTTTATCAAATATAGTTAATCTAAATAACTTTAGAACTTTAGTTTTTATCTCTAAATGGAGTCAGAATTTGTATTTAGTCTTTTGGAATGCTGACTAGCAAAGATTTTGGGGGTTTCAAATTGATTTTTGATGGTCTTTTCATAGCTTAAGCCAAGAGGTTAAAAAAATTAATAATTCCCTTATTGATGCTGTACATGGTCTTAGGATGGAGTCTTTCATTTCCACATTATTATTGCATTTCAATGAGAGTCCAAGGAGTAGTTAAGATGAACAAAGAGGTGGAATTAAAAGAAATAAAATGGAAAATCTTGCCCATAAGAAGCAAACATGATAGGAGCTGGATACAAAAGAAATGATCATGATCAGACAAATGAATAAATTTGTGCTCACAATGTCATGCTTCTAAGTATTAAAAAATTACAATTTTGAAAATGTAAATGATTTCAGTTATTTTCTACTATAGGAAAAGTTTATCTTTTCTGTGATGAAAGGAAACGTGATTTATTTATTAGGCATTACCATGTGGTAGGCATTTCCAACGGATAGTTCCTTATTATTTTTTTTAAAGATTTATTTATTTATGCTTACAGAACTGGGGTACAGGCCAGTGTTGTGGTGGTGAAAAGATTCAGTAGAGACAGAGTAGGGAGCAGAACAGGCCGACTGACAAAGTACACTGCTGAGGGTAGCAGCGGGCTGGTCCAGAAGAGGTCTGCTGCGCTATGTGGGTCAGCTCCCTGGCGGTGGGGTCTAACTCATGCTGCAGTGGCTTCAGAGAGCTTCATAATGTGGTGCTTTAACCCGTTGCACCACCAGGGAGAGCTCCTGATAGTTTCTTATTTTTTAACAACTCACTCTTCAGCTCAATACTAGGAAATTATGATTACTATTCATGCAGGGGCTTCATAATGAGATTTAGTATGACTGGTGCAAAGAAAATGGGTGTATCTAGAGAATATACTTTTTTTAGTGGCAAAGGACATAGAGGAATGAGATAACTCAGAGCCTCCAGATGGCACAACAGCTTCCCCACGTGCCTCAAGTTCCCCGTGGAGATTTCAGCTGTGGATGGCGCCCCTGGTGGAGCATAAGGATTCCTGCACCATGGAGGCTTTCTTTTGCTTACCATTGTTTCGTATCTGTATTCCCCTAAAGTGCTGTTAACAGCAGCTATAAAACAACCCTAGCATATCCCTAAGCATTTCCTGCAAAACTAGGTAATGTGAAGGTCTCCCAAGCCCATCCGTTGGCAGGATAGACTCCTATTTGAGGTAATTTTCTGTAATGTACTAGAGCAAATAGACCTCTATAATGTCACACACTTGAACATCCTCAGTGGCAACGTGGAAGCCTGAGGTAAATAAGGTTATAGAAAATAGACTTTTTCTGAGCATTTGTGACTAGAATTATTTTAGCTTATTTTGATAATTCAAAGACACCAACATCTGGGTTTCTTTTGCAGTAACCTGGACCTGAGCACTTGCCATCTTTGACTTAATTGACTTATGTGTGGAACATTTCAATGATTAAAAGAAACATAACCCTCAGAGAAGAGGCATCACTTTTGTTGGGACCTGCACAATTAGCAACCTCTCTTCTTTAGTGATAGGTACATTTCCACTCCAGATTCTTCTTTATAAAGATAAGTATACCTGTATTTGAGAATACAACCACACAATCTTGTGTGGCCATTACCAAAGGTTGGTTTGATTTTGAGGAAATAATGTGTTTTATTCTCTGCACCTGACTCCCTAATACTCTATTCTTCCTATGAGCCCCTGCAGTGGGTCTCACTCTAGGTAAGCCTTGTCTCCCTCTCTTTGTGCATCTCTCCTTGCTTCTCGGTAAGGACACGATCCCAGACAGTTTTTTT
>NW_004567108.1:43242251-43260947 GCF_000260355.1 Condylura cristata
TTTTTTTTTTTTTTTTTTTTTGGTCTCTTTTCAGCACAGCTTCTGAAGATGAGCTTGGTCTGCCTAATCTTCGTGAGTTATCTCCTCTGAATTGCTGACCCAGCATGGTGGCTAATTGCTGAGCTGGTGAAGCTTTGCTGCCCCCTGCTGGCGCAGACACTTAAAAATAGGTGTTCAAAGTCTTCTGGAAATGTGTTATAATACCACCTGCCCAAATGCTGGAGTGTAATAGAAAGCTGCATACTTTATTTTAAAAAATAAAAAAAAATTACTGAAAATCTTCTGTCTGCCAGAAGTATTAGACACTGGATATGCAGAAAATGGAACAAATCAACATCTTGTGTTCATGGGTCAAGGTAAGAAAAATTAGTAAAATATGTAGTGAAAGAAAAAAATCTGGGACAGGTGATTAGGAGTATGGCACCTACACTTAGATAATGTCAGGTCAGTTTCTGTGATACCAAAAGGACATGAGAGAAGAAGCAAAATGAATGATAAGTACTGAGACAGGAGGCTGCTTTGTATATTTGAGGAATTTCAAGGGTGCCAGTGTGGCTGAAGAATGAGAGCAGAGTGATGGAAGGGGGTGGTAGGGCAGGAGGGAACAGATTACACCAGGCCCTAGGTATAGCTTTATACATATATATGCATACAACACACACACACATACACATGTAGCTATATATCACTCTGGAAACTGATGAAGAATTTGAATAGAGGAGACACCTGACACAACATATTTAAATAGCTCACTCTAAGGGTTATATAATGAATAGACTAGAGGGATGGCAAGGGATAAGTGGGGAGAGTTCAGAGGAGACAGGGAGTAATAATGACATATTACCAGCATGATGGAATAAAGGTAGAGAAATAAGTTCAAGGTCTGAGTATATTTTGGATATAGGGAGTTTGCTTATGTGTTAAATGATGGATGTGAAAGCTCAGACTCAAGGATCATTGAACAGAGTTACCATTTGTTAAGATGGAGAAGTTTGGGAGAATGAATGGTTGGAGGGGTGAAGATACAGAAGCGAGCAAGAGCTGTTATTTGGAGATGTCTAGTTTGAGATCTTGTTGGATAGTAACAAATTGGTAACCACTGTGATCTCTTCCTAACTTCCAGATTCATCAAATAGGTCCTTGACTACCCCAGGCAACACTAACATGATCACTTTCTACCTGTATCATTCAATGGAACAAAACCTTGACTATAAAATTCACAAGCAGCCAAAAGCATGGACACACTATTCTTCTTGTAAGAAGGATAAGGGGAGAGAAACAAGAGGGAAAGGAAAGAGAGGGGCTAAAGTTGATAAGAGGATAGAACAATCTTGTACAATTCCATCTTACGAACTTCAGTGCACATTCCACATGGTGTCACCCATCGCTTCTCTATTGAATGCAGACTGTCTAGATGTATTTTCATTCTTGAAGTTTCTGTCCATTTTTACTTCTGATCTTCTGGCAGAAATGGACAGAGCTAGATACAAGTAAAATCACTAGCAACTCTTCGGATGTTTGTTACCACATCGCTTCCACCACAGAGGCAACTTAGTCCTCCATCATAGCCCACTGATAGCCTCTCCTTTCTATTCTCCCCTCTCACGCTCCCCTTTGCACTTCAGTTTTACAGTCAGATTTCTAGGGTTTGTTTTGTTTGGTTTTGTCTCTTTGTTTTTCTATATTCCATGTAGGAGCGACCACCGGTCTTTGTCTTTCTTTCTAGCTTATTTGAGATGGCATAATCCCCTCTAGTTCCATCTATTTTATTGTGAATGGCAAGAGTTCATCTTTCTTATCCCGAGTACTATTCCTTTGTGTACATATAACACATCTTAATCCATAACTCCTCTATTTTTGCACACTGAGGTGGTTTCCATAACTTGTCTATTGTCAAAGGTGATACAATGAACACAAGAGAGTACATACCCCTTCAGATTTGCATTCTTTGAGTCAATGCCTAGGGGGGGATTGTCTTGTTATATAGTAGATCTATTCTTAATATTTTGAGAAACGTCCGTACTGTTTTTCATAAGGGGATAGACCCATTTACATTTCCACGAACAGTGTACCAGGATTCCTTTTTCTCCACACCCTTGCCAACATGTGTTTTTCCAGTCTTTTAGATAGGGCCTCAGATGGAGATGGCATTGCACTGTAGTTTTGCGATTCATTTCCCTGATGATAAGTGATGGTGGGATTTTTTTCTATGTCTGTTAGCCATTTCTCTGTATACTTTGGAAGAGTGACAGTTTAGCAGTTGTAGAATGGTGCTTATTTCTAATATGCTCTTCCAGAAATATATCATGAATGTTTATCTTGGGCAGTGAAAAAATATAATCATGTTGCCTGTGTGGAGACAAATTTTAAAAAAGCCTGACTGTTGATCTTAGAGAATCTACTAGAAACTTGAATGTGGACAGCATTCTTTCTGCAGGAGGAGGTCTTTCAATTAAGGATTATGTGGCTTTCGGGATTCAATTAAGGATTATGAAGATAATCTGTGAAGTGTCTGACCTATCACCTGCTTTGGGGGTAGGAAGAGGTTGTTGAGGAGGCAGCTGAGTTTATGATACCAGTGGTATCTCATTGAAGAGTTTTCCTAATGCATTTCTGGGCACTTGGAGCAAGTCCCTTGAAAGAGTTATGGAGCATGGGTGCTGCCAGCACAGCAGCAGGACTTCTCTGGAAACTCCTGGATGTGGTACTGGGAGTGTTTCCCTGGGTTGTGTGCCTGTGGAGGTAATTGGAAGCTATTCTGGAAAAGAGAAGCGTCAGCTCTTTGGCAGGAGTTGCTGCTCCAAACAGCTGCCACCAAGGAAGAGTCAGTCCTTTTAGGAGCTGCTGCTGAGGGCTTGCTACGGAGTCCCCATAGGATGTTCTGGTAGGGGGCAAGGCTGGCTTTTTTTGTTTGTTTGTTTTTTTGTCTGTGCAAAGTAAATATAGTGAGACTAATTGTTCACAGTCTCTATCTGCTCTGACTGTTTAGATAACCTTGGGATGAAATGTTATATTGCAATAGTAATTGAAATAGGGGAAAATTCAGGATCTATTTGGGAAAATATCCTCCCTCCATACAACCAGGAAGCTAATGATCAAGATAGTTGTCTTTTGGACACCTTCACCAGCGTACAAGTGGTAAGCTGTCTAGAGTGAGCACTACATAATATCACCACCCTTTGCTAAGGTGGTTAAGACAAGTGGTTGCACGTGACCTGACCAGGAAGGGTCTGGGTCTGGATCTATTCCTGTAAGTTTAGTTAAAGATAAAGGGGGGAGATCCCTCTTGTCTATAAGGTTAATAAGAAGCATGTGAGGATGTTACCAAGTGTTTAGAAAGTTCCCTTGGTGTGGGAAATAAACCTGTATAAAGAAAAACCCTGTGAGGTGTGATTGCATACATTGATCACAGAAATGGGTACCTATACCATAAACCTGTATGGTTGTAAGTCAGTGTTACTCCCCCTGTCAATCAATCAATCTATCATAATGCATAAGGGAGAGAAAAATGATTTTGCTTAGACCTCTGGTTTCAGTCACCAAGTTCCTCTGAGTATCCCTGGTCCTGCATTTCCTCATTTCTGGGAACTAATCTGGTATCCTTTCAGTAAATTATTCTATTTTTGTTTAACCTAATTTGAGCTTGAATTCTGTTACTTTTAATGTGTTGGAGCCTCCACAAAGAATTTGATTTTCACCCTGAGCATCAGAGGTACTCAAGAGAGTGTGATTTTGAAAAAGGTGGGCAAAAGGGAAAATAACAAGAATGCATTCAGGGAAAGCATTTAAAAATAGAAAAGGATTTATTTTTGCTAAGCTTAGAGGTCAAATTAGAAAAAGGACACATGAAAGATAGAAGAGATCTATTAACAAGTCTATTTCACTGATGGAAAATTAGATTCCTGATGATGTTGTGCTAGTTATTGGTCCCAAGTATAATGTATTTACTGCTTCCTGTTTTTGTCCTCTCAACTCTAACTGCAGTCCATTATCACTTCCCCCAATGTTAAGGCTGTGACAAAATTTATATTATTTAATTTCATGTGAGTATATTATGCAGATGATACTAATTAGAGAGAAAGTCAATACAGAGAAAACATTGGAGACTACTTAATTCCTAATACCTAATCAGTAGGAAATAAAAATGTGACAGTCAGGTGGTTTTAAACAAGAGTGTAATTTAAACAAAAAGGTAGCAAAATTGGAATTATGTAAAATCTTATTAAAATACTTTTCTGATGTTCTTGTGGAAAGAAAATGACCTACTTACATGAACTCTGGTTTTGTACTATTTTCATTTTAAAATTTGTCACACTGGGGCCTTCCCTGGTGGTGCAATGGGTTAAAGCGCAGCACTATGAAGTTATCATAGCCACTGCAGCAGGAGTTCAATCCCCAGCCAGGGAGGTGACCAACATGGCTTGGCAGACCCCTCCTGACCTGCCGCTCCTCTCCTCAGCAGTGTACCTCCTCAATCTGCTTGTTCTGCTCCCCTCTCTGTTTCTAGTGAATCCCCCAGCCACACTTCTGACTCGTACCCCAGCGTACCCCAGTTCTGTATGCATAAATAAATAAACCTTAAAATCAAATTTGTCTCACTGTGACGATCATAGGGAAGGAGGTGGCACTTTTGGTAAAGAAGGCTGGGTTGGGTGTTAGGTAAAGAGAAAATAACATTAGGATCTATCAAAGACAATTATTTAGAAAGTTATCTCAAAACATTCAGTTGTTAACTGTTTAAAAAATAAAAATTGTAGCAAACTATGTAATTTTATCTTGGTGTTTGATAAACGTCCATCTACCTCAGCATGTATGTTTAACATGATCTGGCCTTTCTTAGTTGGCCATAAGCAGTGTTCCTGACTTAATTCTTACCTACTTCCCAGGGACCTCTAGGCTGTTCTTCCTCTTCTTGTTACACCCAAGTATATATTTGTGAAGTAAAAAAATACTTTAATGAAAACTTTAGCAAAATATAAGAGAATAAATTGTAAGATTGTAAATCTTTAGAACTGGAGGGTATGTTGGAGCCCATTGGGTTTAATGACCTTATTTTACAGGGGATTGATTTATTTCAGCCTAAGGTCATGCTTGCTGCTAAGAAAAAAAAAATGTTCCTATCTGAATGTAAATGGTTCTTAGGTTACGCATCATCATTCTGGTGTTTCTGTGCCTTAGTTTTCTTTCTTATTCTTTGTAGAACCAAATCTTTTGGACTGACTCTATTTAGCTAATTGAATGAGTTGGTCTTGTGCATCTCACTGTAAGCATATTCCCTGGACCAGCAGCATCAGTACACCTGGAGATTTAACAGATCATAGATTCCTGGGCCCATCTCAGAGCTGGCAAATCAGAAACGCTGGTGGTGGGGGTCTGGCAATCTCTGTGTTTAAAAAGTCCCTAGGTTATTCTGGTGTGCAAGGCTTGTAGAAGGACATTTGGGCTGAGTGTTTGCAAGCTTAGGTCTTAGTTGAGGTTCTTTATTGAACTGGTGATAGTGGGCAACTCATTTAACTTAAAATAAATATTTGTCTCTATCCTAAAAAATCCAATGCTCCCCCTCAGGCTAAAGAACCCAGGTAACCCTTTTAAAAAAAAAAAGATTTATTATATTTATTCGTACAGAACTGGGTACAGGCCAGAGATGTGGAGGGTGAGAGGATTCACCAGAGACAGAGTGGGGAGCAGAACAGGCAGATCAACGAAGTACACTGCTGAGGGGAGCAGCGGGCGGGTCAGGAGAGGTCTGCCACGCCATGTGGTCACCTCCGGGACAGGTGGGGATCAAACTCATGCGGAAGTGGCTTAGTGCTTTAACCCGTTGCACCACCAGGGAGGGCCCCCAGGTAACCCTTTTTAATCTCATGTCAGTGATCTCTTGTACTACTTCATCTCCTTTCAATGTTTGGGTCTAGCTTTACCAAACACTCTCTGTTGCCCTGCCCTATTGTCCCCTTCCCAGGGATACTTTTCCCACCTTTTCAGTTGGTTCAACCCCTTTATGATTCAGATTAGAAACATTAGCCTTTTATGAAATCTTCTTTGGCTTTCTCCCAGACTATGTTCTCCTCTAATGTTCTCAAAATAGTCTGTGCACATGGTATCACTGAGAGATGAAAATATATAGATATTAACTTACTGAATAAGGATAAAAGAGCTTTCTGGTGTAAGAGAATGGCTTCTTGAATATTCTGTCCTGAGAAGTGAGCATGTTATAAACGATGTGCTGAAAAGGTCAGATTGGCTGGAATGCAGAGAATGAAAGAAAGGAAAGTGGGGGCAAAGAACTGTTAGAGGATGGGAAATAGAAGGGGCCAGTCAAATAGCGCACTGTTGGCAAAATGTGGGAGTTTTAATCCCAAGAACAAATCGCATACATGAGTAGGCTTCAAGGAAAGAGTGAATGTAATACAATGGTATTTTAAGAAGATTACTTTGAGATATGTGGGTAGCAAGTGGCTAGGGCTTCTCTTATTGATGATAGTAGAAATAACAGTGATGGATTCAAGAGATTTGGGAATTGAATATAGGTGGATAGGAGGGGTGAGGGAGAAGGAGGGTAGGGTGACCCAAAGGATTTCTGGCTTGCATAACTAGTATAATCTGCTTTTTATTTAGGGATACTTGAAGAAGACCCATTTTTTTTCAAAGATTTATTTATTTGTACATACAAGAACTGGGGTGTAGGCCAGAGGTGCAGAAGGTGTGAGGATTCACCAGAGTGGGGAGCAGAACAGTCAGATCCACTGAAATACACTGCTGAGGGGAGCAGCGGGCAGGACAGGAGTCTGCCGAGCCATGTGGGTCAACCCCCTGGCTGGGGATTAAAGTCGAGTTGTAGTGACTGCCATATTGATAGCTTGATAATGCTGTATCTTTAACCCCTGTGCTGCCAAGACCCAGTTTTCCAAAAGAAAATTTTTCAAGAATTTGAGGCAATGTCATGGTCAGCAGTCAAACTCAGAGGGAAGTGTGAAATACATATAAAATTTGAGGTCATCAAATAAAGGAAATATACCTATTTAGATATATTTTATAAACGTTATATATTTTATAAATGTTCCTTGTGTCTTAGTCCCTATGTTTGGCTCTCAATATCATGATTTTGTTATGAGCAGTGAGTTTCCTAATACCTCTTTAAGACTACCTTCAAGGAGATGATAAATAAAACCAGATTTACTGTTAATGTCCTTCACTTTCTTTCTACTCTTCATCCACTGTGAGCAATGAAGAGCAATCATTCCATTAATTCTCCCGAATTGTTAGAGCAACATTTGTTTCCCTCATCTTTTGTCTCTACCAGTCAATGTTCCTTATTGTTCTTAGGAATATTTCACATTTCATGTCTTTTGCTGCATGTTGAGATTTACTGTCCCTTTGATATATTATTCTCATTAGAGTGAAAGAGTAAGGGTCAAATAGATTCTTTGAAACAAGTCAAAGATTTCTAAAACATATAAAGTTTTCCATTTTGCCAGAATTTGTGATAAAGAAATCTTACTAGGCATCTTGAAAAAAATGAATTTATGAGACAGATATTGATTTGAGGTGAACAACATTTTAGTTTGAGTAAGAAACAAAAGTATAATACCTTTAAATTAAAAAATTCTTGGATTCTGTATGGAAGTTTAGTTAACTGAACTGGACTCTAATTTCAACAATCTTAGAAGATAAGCAATTTCTCACGAAATCATGTTATTTACTGAAATCAGAGTGGGCATATATAGATATAACAGATGCATATATGATACATGTATATATTTTATATATATACATTATATATAATGTGTGTGTATAAAATGTAAGAACCAAAATTATCCTCAAGAGTTGCTGGATGGCCCTCTGAAGCACTAAGGAACTAGTACAATTGAAGCTGGTTATGAATATTAATCAGTGGAATGTTTAACACAGTCTCAGGTCATCTGATGAGAGCCATTTTCTTTTCATAGAACTTGCTTTTCCTTCTAATGATCCCATTTGTACCATTAGGATATTTGCTATGGAAGAAAACCATTACACTTTATTCCTAAAGAACAGTACTACCCTTGAGTTGTGTACCATGAGATTGTTCTACAGATTAAGAACCTGTTATAAAATGATACTTTTGATCTGTCAATAATCAAGTACTTTTTGGATAGGGTATATGACAGACTGACTTTTATATCAAATTTATCTAGTAGTAATGATTTTGGAAAGAGATTTTACTCTATTCACATTTGATAGGTAAGCAAACTAATTGGCAGAATTCCTTGATGAAAGCAGATAGTTAACAGAATGCAAGTCAAGAGACATCTGAGTAAGGTATGGAATATTAAGGTCTGGTCTTCAAAATAGGGTGAAACTTGAAATGGTTGATAAGAATTGATTCTGTTTCCACCTTCTTTCAGCTAACACACTTAAACATCATACACTATATGTTCTTAATCTACCCTATTATGTTCTAAAGTTATGTTCTGAATTCTGTTTTCTACAAAAGGACCATCTACTCACCATTTTCTTTTTATTGTCAAAACCTTTATTGCTATCTCTTTTCTCTGCTGAACAATCCAAGTTTGTGTAATCTTTTCACACAGGATTTGATTTCCTAACCCCTGGTTTCACTCTAATGATCTCCCTGAAACTCTATGTTCTTCCTGTCCTTGAATGTCACAATTTAATGAGGTTGTCTCAATACCACAGGCGCCATAGCTCTTTAGTCCCCAAATCTCAGCCTGCCCTTTACCCTGCAACCTCCCACTGTTTACTTTCCGAACACTGTTCTTCTCAGATCTCTGTCCTCACCTGTGCCAGAAGAGCAGGGTAACAAAAACCCCTGGCAGGGTTGCCCTTCTGAGTAGTGGCAGAGGTATGATTTCAGGATTAACAAGATGGTCCTTCATCCTCTATTTCCTCCTGGAATCTGTTCTTCCTTTCACAGAGGCATTGTCTAAAATTCATAATTACAGAAAATGTGTAGTATAAATATACTTCAGGACATGTAATACAGGAACTTAACTTTATGTGTATATAATTACAAATGCATAATATAAGACCCAGAGATCATGCTATAAAAAGGCTGGAAGGGGACGGACCACGAAGATCCTTGAGTATAGCAAAGTTAGGACAAGTGCCGACCTTGACGTTATTAACTACCTTCCACTATTACTCAGATAAGTGGCACTGGTTCCTGAAAGGGCTGGGTAGTGAGAGATGCTCGCTTGGGATCCCGAGAAGATTTGAGCTATCAAAGACCAGACCACACCCCAGAGGAACTAATGCTTAACCTATCTTCAAACTCACGGATACTTTCTTAATCCTATTCAGCCCACTAACTATTCCATCAAAGGCATTCTTCACCTTTGTTCTCCATTCTTCATTAAAAAAAAAAAAGTTCTAGTATTTCCTTTTGATTTTTTCCTTAGTGTTCATTCCTGCTTACATGCCCTATCTGTTCTTGCATGCTGATTAATTTTTTCATTAGAACCTTTGACATGTTAATCATAGTTGTTTAAATTACCTCTATTCATCCCTACATCTGTGTCTTATCTGAATCTGGCTGTTACAATTGCATTGTCTTTTCCGATTTTGTTTTTCTTTGCCTTTTGGCATAGCAGATAACTATTTTTTGCTGAAAACTGAACATGTTTTAGGTAGTAAGTAATAGGATTTGAGGTGCACTAGGTCTTTAATGTGAGGTTTTAAAACATGGCTAGGAGTTGGACTTCGTTGCTGCAGGTGCCAGCGTCTTGAGATTCATCTAAGGTTCTTGTTTTGTCTCACTCCCCACTTTGGGTTTCCCTATGTACTCCTCAGAGAGTTTGTTTCTTGGCCCACTTTGAGTGATAATCCACTGTTGTTCAACAGGAGCCTCACTGGTGCGGGAGTAAAATGGAGGGTAGATAAATTATTATTTAATATGTTTAGTGGTTCTGTGTCTCAAGTCTATATAACCTGTTTATGTTTAGTGGTTCTGTGTCTCAAGTAAATAACCTTCACAGTTATTTTTCCATGGCATAATATCTCTCCCCTTTTAGATAAAATATGAAAACTAGGGTGTATTGGAGGGTAGAAAGTGTCCTCCTAACTGGGATAAGGCTCTGGTAAAGCCTTTCTTTCCTTACTGAGCAGGTCTTTGTTATAAACACCTGGGGACTATTTCATTTTGAAAGCTTTCTCAGACCACTTCTATGAGAACATGGTGGTTTTACTTGGCAGTAAACCCATGAAATTGTGAGTCTGCTCTGAGACTGTGACTTCAGGAGTTTTTCATTCTCAGGCTAGTAGTTCACATGCAATTTCTAACAAGTCACCAAAATGACTGCTTAAACATCCCTATCAGTTTATATGTCTAGCAGCTTCTGTCCCACTGAGCACATCTTGGCTGTAACTTTCTGGATTCATTTTATAATACAAATTTGGGGGTGGTAGTTTGCCCATTAACTTCAGTTCTTTGGAGGGGATGTCAAGAAAAATTACTGATTTTCAGTTTGTTCAAATGTTTCTTATAGGAAAGACAGAAGTGATACTCTTAAGAACTTTATATGTCAGAATTGAAACTGGAAGGCTATATTCCTTCTTTATGCAAATGTTATTTTCTGTTATTTCTCTCAGTACACTTCTCTTGAGGTAATGTGACTAGTGTCTTAAATTGAAGTGACTGGAGTTATATTCACATTTTCACATGTCATGCTTAATTTAGAGGGGTTGAAGTAATATAATAACTTAAATAGATAGGATATTAGGACAGCTTCTAAATTCTACCTAAGGGACCCTCAGAACATAGAAATCTTCAGCACAACAGACACACTTCTTTCCCTGTGAAATGTTGGGTTAAAACTACCTTAACAAGGTGGTAAACTGATATAACCTGATTATTTAAAAACAAACTGTATTTAGTTTCCTGAAATGTTTAATTTTTCCAATTCTGGTTCTTCAATCTGCTTCTGTTTACTGTTTTTTTCTACCACTCATCAAGTAAACTTGAAAATCTTCTGTTCTTTAAAGGGCAGATGATATGCCACATTGTATATTAAGCGTCCTCTGATCACCTCAAGTGAAAGCAGTTTCTCTTACTTTTTTTTTTTTTTAAAGATTTATTTATTTATTCATACAGAACTGGGGTACAGGCCAGAGGCTCAGGGGCGGTGAGAGGCTTCACCAGAGACAGAGTGGGGAGCAGAACAGGCAGATCGACGAAGTACAACGAAGTACACTGCTGAGGGGAGCAGCGGGCGGGTCAGGAGAGGTCTGGCTCGCCATGTGGTCTCCTCCGGGGCAGGCAGCAGGCGGGAATCAAACTCATGCGTAAGTGGCTTCAGATTCTCAGTGCTGTGCTTTAACCCGCTGCGCCACCAGGGAGGGCCAAGTTTCTCTTACTTTTGATTATGACTGTGTACGCTTGAGATAGTTCATATGGGCTCAAAAGAAGTGAAAGTGAGGATGCCTCTTTCTACAATTCCAGATTCAGTTACATATTTTTCTAGACTGAAAATTGGCTATGGTGGTAGCACATACACCATTGAAATTGGCAATAACTACAAATCAGGCTTTTTTCTTCTCCTAGAGAATCAGTTAAAATTGCCTTATGCCACTATGTGTGTGTGTCTTTGAAGTTAGATAGATACAAGGAAAGAGAGAGTGGTAATACTGTTTATGTATTTATCTTATTTTAGTCTACAGTTTTTTGGTATATATGTAAAACAGGTGTAATTTTTATTCCTGAGGATCTACTGCCTTTGTTAAATTGGGGAACCAATGGTTCCTTATTTAATGCTTGGCCATTTGGGTGGGCTTCATTTTTTTCTTATTTAAAAAATAAGACATGAGGGCCCTCCCTGGTGGCGCAATGGGTTAAAGCACAGCACTAAGAAGCTAAAGCCACTTCAGCATGAGTTCACTCCCTGCCTGCTTCAGAGGTGATCCACATGGTGTGGCAGACCTCTCCTGACCCGCCCGCTGGTCCCTTCAGCAGTGGAATTTTTGTCGATCTGCCTGTTCTGCTCCCCACTCTGTCTCTGGTGAATCCTCTCACTGCCCCTACACCTCTGGCCTGTACCCCAACTCTGTATGCATGAATAAATAAATTTAAAAAAATAAGACATGAATTTGGTAAGTCAGTGTATTGGTTTTCTCTAGACACAATATTGGTTTGAGAGTAGGCACGTAACACAAACTGAGTTAATTAAAGCCAATGAATGCCAGTCATTTTAGTTGGAATTATTGCAAAGCACACTTATTTACCAAAGTTCTAAGCTGCTAGATCCTAAGGTGCAACTCCTTGAGGCCATTTAGCAAAAATAATGATGGAAACATTTAAGAATAAGGTTAGCAAAGAACAAAGAAGAAATAAGCAATGGAGAGAAGATTCTAGATAATGTTGAACATCTGTATCTGTACTAAAATTGCATGATTTTTCAGGTATGTGAATCAGGGTTTGCTTTTTTTTTTTTTTTTTTTAAATATTGATTAGTTTGGGTTGGGTTTCTGTCACTGGCAACCAAAAGAACCCTGATAAATATAGTAAGGAAAATACAATAGCTTATAAAAATTATAGTACCGTTTTAGCATAATATCCTGTCTCTAAAGAATCTCAGTAATGATTCATTGAGAGGAAGAAGGAACCTGATGTAAAGTATAAATTTTGCTGTAGTGAGGGATCTTTATTTCCCCCTGAAAACCTTATTAAATATTTGAATGGCTTGTTCATATTCAGACTGCATCATTTTAGAAAAAGGAATACATCATATCATTACTTGACTTTTGCTTCCTCTTTGCTATTTTACTTCTGCTTATTATTGGAAGAATAATTTCTCAGATAACTAAGCAGCATAACTACTTCTGTCTTGGGCCCTTTATGGTTAAAGTTTTCCTTGTTAAGACAAAATATTAAAATCCATGTCACTCAACAAATAAACTATTTGAAAATTATATTCTTAGTCACAAAGAATACTGATCTACAATGAAAAATAAACTGCAATTAAGTTCAACTTTTTTTTTTAAGATTTATTTATTTGTGCATACAGAGCTGGGGTACAGGCCAGAGGCTCAGGGGCAGTGAGAGGCTTCACCAGAGACAGAGTGGGGAGCAGAACAGGAAGATCGACGAAGTACACTGCTGAGAGGAGCAGCGGGTGGGTCAGGAGAGGTCTGCGGCAACATGTGGTCACCTCCAGGGCAGGCTGGAATCGAACTCATGCGGAAGCGGCTTTAGATTCTCAATGCTGTGCTTTAACCCACTGAGCCACCAGGGAGGGCCCTAAGTTCAACTTTTAAGCCCAAATTTTAACAGCTGATTAATGCTATAAATGCTGCAAAGTGTAGAAAAATAAATATTTATTATTAATGAACTGCCAAACATCTATATAATAATTTTTTTTCTATTTTCTTACTTTATGATTACTTTATAGTATGACAACAACTTTTTAAATAGAGAACATAGAAACATAATTCAGCTTCCCTTTTGCATGATTCTCCTTTCTGAGGTCATCCTTAATAGGAATTTCCTTCATTAAACCAAACAAAACACATCCCATTTGTTGACTGGTGGTGTTTTCTTCGCTCTTGTGTGCCTTTCTTGTTTGTTTTGGCTAAAAGTGCTTGACTTTTAAACATTCAGGGAGAAAATATGTTCATACTTGGTTTCTCAGTGCTCAGAGATTTGCAAGAGCCCTTTGTTTTACCTCCGTAGGTAATGGAAATTCATTAATAAAAAAAAACAGAAATGGCAATACACTTATTTTGTTCTCAGATGTTTGAACAGTTAAGTGGGAACATGAGAATAATTTCCTCTCACCACTTTATATTATATTAAGTGGATTTAATCTCCACTTATACTTCCAAGGTCTTAGTTTGTTACTGAGTCATTGGGCGGAGAGCTAACTTTTTCATCAACAATCAATTTGTCTCAACAATCAATTTTTGTTTCAGAATTGACCCAAAAAGGAAGGCTAGCCTATATGTAGAGCTAGTCCACAAGTTGTGACTCAAATGCAGATGAATGACTAGAATATCAGTTCCAAGGACTGCCACAGAATCTGTCAGGTAGTAGATTTCAAAATACATTTCATGTAAACCAATGTTCTACGCAAGACTAAAGTAAAGGACAATGTCAGCAACTCTCCCAATGTATTAACTTTAAAACAGGGGGAAACACGAACAGTGAAGGGACAATGTATAACAATACTTGGGGCTTTAATCAATGGGAAGATAGTTTAAAAAAAAAATGCTTTAGAAACTAAATGGAAGTACTAAAGAGAAACACTGCTGCCCTATGGTAGTTACATTCTGACTATGCTGAGGCAACATAAGTTATCCCAGAGATTATTAACCTAAAACTCTTAATAGTATACACTATATCCTACTGAAACTTATTAGTATTTAATGTGTATCTAATCAAAGGTGAGCTTCTCTTTTCTTGCACATCAAAGTAAACGATATCATGATTTGGGTGAAGGTCCTGAAGTTTTAGTAAAATGAAATTTTTGGATCTTGAAGCTATGCAGTGATCTAGAGGGGCCCTGGAAAAATAATATAGAAGGTTTGCAATTACGTGGCATTCTATGAAAACTTTCTGTAGGAGTTAAGAGTTACTGTAAGAATGTGAAACTGACATCTCATGCTCCATAGTGTACATGAAATAATGGAGTGTAAGGTTGGTTTTGATTCTGATTAATTTTTAAATAATAAAATTTGAACTGTTCTCACAGTGATGTCTTTAGGAAGCGTGGAAGGTAGACATCATAGATCATGTCTGAAAGGAGTAGATAGTAGAATATAAAACTCTCTTACTCATATTGTTTAATAAACTGGCTATACATGTACAAGGAGGCCCTCTGTATCAAATGTCTACATGTGCAGTCATCTCACTGAATATGCTGTATGACAATTGGTGGTTTTATATTATGACATTAACATTTTTAATATCTGCTTAGCTTTTAACTCAAAATAGTCTACAACAATCAGATTTATGGGTTAAGAAAGGAACACAGTATGGTAAATATTGTCCATATTTCCATTCCAGATGAGGATTTTCTAAATTCTGATATTTTTATGTTTTCTCTAGCTTTTTTTCAAAGATAAAGTAATGGGTATTCTGTGTGTGTGTGTGTGTGTGTGTGTGTGTGTGTGTGTGAGGAGAGAGAGAGAGAGGGAAAGGGGTACTAGCCATCTATCCATGATACTTGCTGGAAAATTAAATGCAACATACAAGACAGTTAATGCTGGCAAATCATTGTTGTTAGATGTTTACACCTTGTAAATTCAATCACCACTGATTGAAATATCTTAGCCAAGAATAAACAGATAATTAACTCTCTCTGCTGAGTCAGCTACATAGTCCACTAAATACTTTCATTGGCCAAAAGAGAATTCTAGTATTTAAACATTTTCCTCTATGTTTACATTTTAAAATAAAAAGTTTTTTTACTAACAGAAATAATAAATGTATTATGTGGATGGTTCAGTAGAGGAAGTTAATTGTTAATTATCTGTTTATTCTTGGCTCAGATATTGCACAATTTCAATCAATGGTGATTGAATTTATAAGGCTTAACCATGTGATAGCAACATAATTGTCAACATTAACTGACTTGGCTGTTTCAGTGCATTTACTAGGAGACATCATACCACCTGTCAATACTGTTTGCATAATTAGTTGGCATCTTATTTAATTAGTTCTTATAATTTTCAGTATGAAGATATGAGCTGTAAGTTTTCCTGTGAGCTCTCTTCCTTTTTAGAGACTGTAGGATAAGTAGCCTAAGTAACAAGATAGTACAGAAAAAAATAACCAAAACTCGAGCAAATAAATAAACAATACAGTTATGGTAATTATAGGAGGAGGAGGAGGATCAAAAATCAATGACTGGTTAAATACTAATATGTGGTTAGCATAAAGTATTGGCCAGGGACTTCTTTTAGCATTTGACAAAATTAACCTTGTTGTTATCCCCATAATTGGATTTATTTTTAAGTACCTTTCCAAATATTCATTCAGCCTATATCCTGTCACTAAATAGGTACCCAGTGATCAAAATAACTGAACAGAAGGTAATCACAAAGGGTATCTTATACTTGGTCACAATCTTATGGAAAAAACTTACTGTAGTAATAATTACCATCTACTTTAGAAACTATGAAATAAACATAGCTACACTCCTGATAATTATTAGCTTATTTTTATACCTACCACCTAATTTTAGGATATTGGGGCCTTCCTTACTCTGTTCCTATCCTCATAGCAATTGTGGAAGCCAAGTAATATTCTCATCCTTGTATGATATTCTACGCTTGTATCCTCACTATTCAGGTAGTTAAATATGCAATGACTAAATTGGAAATAGAAAAGGGAAGAAAATAGAGAGCTGCAAAGAGAGATAGACACAATAAGAGAGACAGACACAATAAATATGGCAAGAAAACATTACTTTTCTATTTTTTCTCCCATGAAATTTCTAAACTAAATAAAAAAGTTAAGTAAACATTCCTCAAGGACAAACCAAGGTTTAAAATTAAGGTAAAAATAAAAACCATGGTGGTGCAGCGGATTAAAGCACAGCACTAAGAAGCTAAAGCTACTTCAGCATGAGCTTGATCCCCACCCTGGAGGTGACCCACATGGCACGGCAGACCTCCCCTGACTTGCTCGCTGCTCCCCTCAGCAATGTAATTCCTCGATCTGCCTGTTCTGCTCCCTGCTCTGTCTCTGGTGAATCCTCTCACCCCCTGCAACTCTGGCCTGTACCCAGTTCTGTATGCATAAATAAATAAATCTTTTAAAAAACAATAACTTACTCAGCTACAAGATGAGAAATAATTGGTGGGACTAATAATGGCATAAAAGGACCAATACCCGTAGATAGTAATAAACATCTTAATATTTTGTTACTAAATTAAGCATGTTAGAAATAGCATAAATTGAAGGACATGAAAACATACCCTATCATAATGTTTTGTTTATCAGTCCTAGCTAATTTTACATTTTGGAATATTTTGGAAAAGGTAGAAAGCAGTGATAATAAAATATGATAGTTGGAAATATTTAATCCAGAGAATGCAAAGTACAACATAAGCTGAGTGACCACCTGAGAGTTCTGGAGTGGAGACAAACAGAATTCTCATTTTTTTAAGAAAAAGATTTATTTATTTATGCATACAGAACTGGGGTACAGGCCAGAGGCACAGGGGTGGCGTGAGGATTCACCAGAGACAGAGTGGGGAGCAGAACAGACAGATTGATGAAGTAACTGCTGAGGGGAGCAGTGGGGGGGCCAGGAGAGGTCTGCTGTGCCATGTGGATGTGGGTCACCTCCTGGCCGGGATTGAACTCATGCTGAAGTGGCTTTAGCTTCTTAGTGTTGTGCTTTAACCCCCTGCACCACCAGCGAGAGCCTAGAATTATCATTTTACCTGGGAAATCATCATAGTGAAAGGGAGAAAAAAAGCACAGCCTCACCCCTCTTTGGGACTGAAGGTCCACAGTAGCAACAGCAGTGACCGGCTGGGAGCATTGTGGGGATGCTGAGAAGTTCTAAGTGGTGAGAGAAAGCCAGAACTTTGGGGCTTGGAGAGAGGAAGTGAACAAAAGGGCAGCAAGGAAGAAAAAGACCTGTATGTGGGGCATTAAAAGTTGGGATTTTAGGGAAAAACAAACACACACATCCAGAATAGCATTGGGTTCAGTTAAGGCTGAAGGCAATTCATATCCTATAATTCATTGGAAAATATTGTCGTGGTGGAGACAATCTCGTGACATTTGGGAAGTAGCTGTCTCGTGGTTGCTCTCTTGTAAAGGCCTGTGTGGGGCTGAGCTGTGCGGAACGGACACGTCCTTGTTAGAAGCACTTGTGCCGCTGTTCGAATGTATCAGGAACAACGTATTTTCCTGTAATATTTTTTATATCTTGCTTAATGGGACAAAGATTTATTTTCATTCCTAGCCATTTTTCTAAATAGAAACATTAATGTATTTTTTTAAAAAGATAACTATATAGCTGTTGAGAACTTAGCAAAATGTCTTTGCAGATGCTATAATAGCTTTTTTTTTTTCATGGTTGTTGACTTCCATTTTTGCAGACAATCCTGTCTCTAATTGCAATGTTTCTACCTGCTCTTATGAAATCCTGAGGGTTGCAGGAACTTGTTGATCAAAACAACAACAAAAACTAAGTCAGAGATATATCCTACCTTGTTACTGTTAATTTCTATAGTGAAAATACATTTACTGTCCTCTCCTGCCTCTCAGTTCGTTCAGAAATGTGCTCTCAAACTTTAAAATAGTTGTAAGTGGTCCCTAAGGGTGGGCGGTGGTCCACTCATGGTCCAAGCCTCCTCTGACAGCTAAGAGGGAAGACTGCCATCATTGGTTTATGGCAGGCAAAGATTTCCTGTGATAATCATGGATTGCTCCTGGAAGTCATAGTTAACAGCTTTAGTTATCTTTTTCCTTTTCTGGTATAGTTTCCAGAAATATTGGAGTTCACATAGGATTTGAGTGTAACTTTGGGGGCCATTTGGAAATACAGCTAGGATGGCTTGGATGGCACTGCATGAACAGACGCTGGGTCCCTTCCACGGGCTCAGTCTCCCCTCCATCTGTGGAAGGAGACGGGAGTATGGTCATTCTGCCTCCATCCAACACACATACGGCCAAGTGAAAATACAGTTAAACATGCTCCGAGAATGACTTTGTGCTCTTGGTGAGTTATAGTCCTTTTTTTT
>NW_004567108.1:43261047-43282053 GCF_000260355.1 Condylura cristata
TGGCAATGCATATAATTTGCCCACCACAGCACTTGCGGGTCACGAGAGAGGTCTGCTACGCCATGTGGTCACCTCCGGGGCAGGCGGGAATCGAACTCATGCGGAAGCGGCTTTAGATTCTCAATGCTGTGCTTTAACCCGCTGCACCACCAGGGAGGGCCGAGTTACAGTCCTTTTAAAACTGTGGTGGGAATGATGAGTCATCTTCTCTTGAGTTCAGGCAAATGGATAACAATTCTGTATATAAATTTTGAAAGTTCAGAAATCCTTCTACCCAGTCATGGAGGTTTCCAATCTAATCCTGTTACTTATTTTGCTTTTAGAAAAGTAAAATATAGGGGAAAGGTTTATTGAAAGAGGGCTTAATGATTATGTTGAAGTGAGCTTCATTTCAGTTTGTTAAATTTGTAATTTTTTTTGGAACCATTTAGTGACTTGATTAGACTTAACAGTATTTTGCCTTGGTCTTTGTGTGTTGGATGGAGGCAGAATGACCATACTCCCCTTCTCCTTCCACAGATGGAGGGGAGATTGAGCTGGTGGGAGGGACCCAGCGTCTGTTCATGCATCACCATCCAAGTTATTTCCAAATGGCTCCCGAAGTTACACTCAACCCATGCACATATTCATCTATTTGGAAATAAATACAATTTGTGAGTCAAAACTTGGGGAGGAAAAAAAATCATGTTTACTGATTCAAAGCCATTTCTCTCTGGACCCCTAACTCTAATATTGCACCAGCCCCTATTCATAGCTCTGTATATCTTCCTTCCTTTTGTTTGGGCAAGCTATTATATTTGGAATTTCTGTCCTACTTTGCAGTTATATATCTCATCTGATTTTCCCTTTCCCAGTGATGGATCAACCACACTGCTCTTGTGGCATTGTTATTACATGCTATCAACTCTCATTTGCAGCAATTGCTATTTGAGAGCTCCTAATCACTAGCAATCCTTTTTTTGCAATGTCCCTTTCTCTAGTTGCTATAACAACAGAAGAGTTGGTCAAAAATTCATTATCCATCCTCCCTATAAGCCAAATGGAGGACGTGCAGAAATATCAGTACAGTTTTAAGAGAATTATTTAAAGGGACAAAACCATGCTTTTAGCTGGAATGCTTATAGACTATATCATAGACATGGTTGAAAAGGGCCTTTGATTTCATCTCGTCCTTCCTACTCAATTCAAGAAAATCTCCTGAATTACATAATTTGCAGGTAACCAACTAACCATGGCTTGGAAATTTCCCATAATGGGACATCATCCTATTTTGATGCAACCTGTCTTTTGTTGGTAGCCTTAGTGATTGCAACGTTCTTTCTTGTGTTGATTTGAAATATATGTCCCAGCAACCTCTCTGTAATAATTCTTGTTACACTCAGTAAGATTTCAAAAAATAAGCTGGATCTATTTTTATTTTTTTTTTATTTTTTATTTTGATCATTTTACAGTTTCCCTTTAGGTTACCTTTTGTATTTGAGGCAAACATCCACCTTGACTTTGGTTCTACTTTTTTTTTTTTTTTACATGAAGATAGCTCTCTTCAATTAGTACATTCTCCTACAAGTTCTAATTTTTGCATTTGAAGGACAAATGTTCAAGATACAATCTAGAAAAAATTAAAGTGGGAAATTACTTTCATCTTATTTTCCAC
Organism: Condylura cristata; assembly: GCF_000260355.1. NCBI lineage: Eukaryota > Metazoa > Chordata > Mammalia > Eulipotyphla > Talpidae > Condylura > Condylura cristata. The sequence goes on from NW_004567108.1 coordinate 43,262,702, forward strand.
TCTTGTAGTTTATCATGGAGTAAAATCTTCCTTCTCTCTGCTGCTAAGGATGACTGCATAACAGAGACCCTCTTATTCAGCATATTCAATTCCCCTTGCACTAGAGATTATTTCATGTCTTGGCTGATGGACCCAAACTGATTCACTGGAATTTTATACCAAGAATTTATGGAAAATACTGAAGGGAAACTCTCCATCTTTGGGGTTGCACAGATGCTAGTTTATGAGAGTGACATAGGTTGAGGCATGCCTGCCTGAAAAGAAAGGTGATCCAAAGAATGCAGAGCCTTGAAACAGGGAAGTAACACCCTGACCACATTGTTAGAGCACCTGGTGCCAGACCTACCTCAAATAATGTTACTTCTGTACTTAGGTAAGTGAAGAAAAAATTACTTCAGTCAGCTCAAGTTGAGTTCAGGTATAATCTCTAAAAAGTTTTGAACAATGCAATTATACTTGTGTTATTATTATCTTTTCTTATTTGAAAGTCTGTGACACTATTTTCACACCTTTTCATCTCTGAGCCATGCTACACTATATGTGCTCTCAAGTGTCATTTGGAGTACCCAGACCTGAACATAATGCTCTAGGTAAGAATCAAATGTATATTTTTGGATTATTATTAAACATGTTCCTTCTCTGACAATGCTATGTTTTTATTGAAAAGTCCTATATTTTTATTGAAAAAGGCCTAGATTGCCTTACTACTCACCATCCCTTTTTAGCTACCATCTGTTGATTTATGCATCTGAATTTCTAAGGTCCCTATTATATAAGTCTGTCCATCTCTTACCTTTTGACTTATGTCTGCATCTATTCGCCTGTACTTCCAGTTCTTCCTCCAAATATGCAGATATATATCTACATGTCTGGTCTGTTGAAATAGTTTTGAATTTTGATGAGTGTAAGTAATTTAGACTCTCAAAACTTCAGTTTCTTCTTTATTGTAAAGTTGTGTGTAATGGCTAGTATGTCTTTGATTGCAGATAAAAAAATCTTAATTAAAAGTTTTTCTATGGCCCTCCCTGGTGGCGCAGCGGGTTAAAGCACAGCACTAAGAAGCTAAAGCCACTTCTGTATGAGTTCAATTCCCGCCTGCCCCGGAGGTGACCACATGCAGCAGTAGACCTCTCCTGACCTGCCCGCTGCTCCCCTCAGCAGTGTACTTCGTTGATCTGCCTGTTCTTCCCCCCACTCTGTCTTTGGTGAAGCCTCTTGCCACCCCTGAGCCTCTGGCCTGTACCCTAGTTCTGTATGTACAAATAAATAAATCTTTTTTTAAAAAAAGTTTTTCTATAAGAGAAAATATCCATATCAAGAAGTCCTGAGGTTAGAAAATTTAGTTGTGGTAAATTTGGTGGCTAAGTTATATCATAAAGATGGCTGCCACAGTTCTGTGTATCACAGACAGACATGAAAATGCAAGCTAGAGAAGGACTTCTCTTTCCAAAAGTTTCTTCTTAAGAAGAAATGGTTCCCTAAAGCTCTTTGGATGTCTCCTCAGATCTCATTCATTGATCATGATTGCTATATGGCTATGTTTTAATCAGTCCCTGGAAAGGGGTATAGGGGTATGGGATAATTGGTTTAGACTAATGGTTTCAAATTAGCTTTGCATCAGAATCACCCAAAGGACTTGTTAAAACATATTTTGGTCCATTACTGCAGTTTCTAATACAGTAAATATGTGGTGGAATCCAGCAACTTGCTTTTCTAAGTTCCCACATGATACCAATGGTATTGGTTGAGATAAATGCTTGGTCTCTGGTTTAGATAAATAGGATGCACAAGCCCCTGAACTGAGATTCATAAAAGACAGGTGGTTTCCTTCAGGGCATTGATATTAAGGAAGGAAAGAGGCAATCATGAATGCCCTGCTGTGGGAGCTAATGATACCAAACTCAAAGGATTGTTCCATGAGTTACTGGCAATGCATATAATTTGCCCACCACAGCACTTTCAGTAGATGTAATTGCTATTATTGATTCTATTATACATAGAAGTTGTATTTATACTCTTTCAGTTTAACTTGAACATTTGAAATGCCTTTACATCTCTATTTAAGTCATTGATGATATATTGAATAGTCCAAGGACAGATAAAGAATTCTGAAATTTGAGAGATTTTTCTGAATCAAAAAATATTTATTATTTGGTTCTTTAGTGATTTTAGTTCATTGAACTGTCATTTAATTTATTTTTTCCAAATGGTATCTTCAGAAACTATAAAATAATTAGTGTCAAATTTACCTATGCATCTTTTTGAAGAAAATATATAGAATATTATGTTCTGGTGTTTTATTAATATTTAGCATTTTAATAGTGTGTTTGCTGATGTCAGATACTGGTCAAGCTATTTCAAATTAGTGAGTACAATTATTATACCTATGTCATAGAGGAGAAAAATGAGCTCAGAATTAAATGATTTTCCCAGAGCCAATGAAAGCAATAAAGGAGGCAGAGAGATTTTGATCTATCCTGATATAATCCCTACTATTAGGCACTAACTCATATGAGCTGTATAATCACAAGAATGGATATGATTGTAATTCCACATAACAGCTGGTGCCTAAAATGCTCTCTCTTACATATATACACATATACACTTCTCTTCTTTACAACTTTAAAATTTTGCATTTTAGTATGTTCTAGTTTTATAAAAATTATTAGCAAGTCAGAGTGCATGGGGAAAACTTTATCAGTGTTTGCATAAGCCATTGTGCTGTTTAGGGTCCTCATAAAGGATAACCTTGCTAATATGTGTGTGACAGTGTTTGAGTATTGTATTGCCTATTGAACATTTCAGTAAACATCGAATAGAAATATCTGAAATGTTTGTAATAACATTGGATTGGAGTTTCACACTGGATTGGCATTGGAGCAAAATAGTAACGAATGGCAACTGTGAAGCAGGAATGCCATTATACTAGTTAAATTCAATATATATATCCTATTTATTATAGACAAATACATTCTAGTATTTAATTTTTAAGTGTATAAAAGTACTAATCAAATAAAAGTTCTTTCTTTGAAGGTAGGGACACTGAGTATACAATGTATTTTGGGCTTCTTGACTGATGACTTCTGTGTCGGACCTCTAACTGAATTTATTTCCTGATCACTAGATTTTTTTTTTTGCAACTTGATTGGAAGCCTTGCCTTTCCAGGGAGGAAACTAAGCAGCACATTGTGAACTCCCCAGTTGTACCTGGCCATGGATCTTAGCAAATCTGGGGCAGTTGAGCAGAGAGCATAGACATAGCTATTTGGCTGTCATTTCTGTTTCTCTGTCACAATGTGTGAGGCAGATGTCATGCTGGGATGCTCTTTCCACACAAATCCATCAGGTAAAAATTCAGAATTATTTCCTGTTCTATAAACTCTGAAAATAGAACACTAGCCTTGAGCATTCCACCAAACAGAAGCAGAGTTGTGTTGTCTTAATTATAAAAGTGTCAAATATAAAGGCCTTTCCCCGACTTACGCCTCTCCTGCGAAGTATACAGAGCATGAAGCTGGTCATGGAGGCAACTTGTCTACCCACAACTTTTCTTTGATAAGGGGTCGATGAATGAAATGAGGGATGTAATGAACCTTCCTTTTCTGGCCTAGGGCTGAGGTTGCCTCCCTACAGGAGCATGCATTTAGCTCCTGTAGGGATGCTTCTTGAGCTCAGTACATCAGAACACTGGAGGGAGAGGGTGGGGGGCTGGTGATACTAGGGGTGATGGGCCTCCATCCCCAGAGTTCCTTTATTTGCATTTCTGACAAGTTCCCAGGTGATGTTGGGAACAAGTTTTGAACTCAGTTTAAGGCTTTCCTTCGTTTAGGTTTGCCCTATTTCCTCTCCATTAAGAACTGCTCAGTACTTGCAGTTTTGGGGAGCAGCTCATATTACAAAAGTTTCTTAAAAACAAGGTCATTGGATCAAGAATTACACTTTATGTATTCTGTTCCCTATCAGTAGTCCTGCCTGTGAGCACCTGCAGCTGTCATTGTGAGTTGGATCCTGGCTTGCTGCTTGCCAGGGAGCCTCAGCTCCAGGTACTCACAGATGGAGCAGCGCTATCTTGCACAAGTACTCTTTATTTGGGGCTCCTGAACACTGTGGACACTCTATGAGGTGAGATAGCTGGTCACTTGTGTCCTAGACAGTGTTTTTCCCTGTTTGCTAAATAAACCAAATTATCATTGTTCCCTGAGATTAATTGGTCTTGCATTGAACACGCAGATGACAGTGACCTGTCCTCTAGCTCATCTCTGTTTTTTGACCCTCTGTAGCACTGCTACAGCCCTCATTTATCTTTATTTACAAAACCGGGGCAAGATCTTCCTCTTTTACTAAGAGCAAATGACATGCCACATGAGAGAGTGCTTGGAAAACTTCAAAATGCAGTGCAAACAATAGATATTATCAGATTTAGAATAGTTGCTGTGGTACCATCACAAGAGGTCTTTTTGGTACAAATAGCCAATTATACTGGCTGTTATTAGTGCTTGAAAAATAAGATTAAGGAAATAAATTCTTTTTAATTTTGTTGTGGTACATTAACATTTGACAATATCTAAGCTAATGTGGTCACAAGAATAAACATAGAAAGCCTTGTTAGTAGAGACCATATACATGCCACAACAGGAATAAAAGACAGGACAGAATCACTGCTGTTTTAATATAGTTCCTTAGCCTGACAGAATGAAAAGTTAATTAGCATGCGTTATCCAAAAACAAAATAGTAGATTCCATCTCCATTTAAGTTTATTGAGTCTGATTTGATTTTGCTGATTCTCATGCACCAATAGCTACTTGGCCCTGATTTCTTAATCAGTAAAGGAATGCTGGATAGATGCTTATTTCGTCTACATGGTTAATGATGTTGGCTCATTTATTTTGGATCACAGAGCTTAGTTAGGTAGGTGGATGGGCCACTTTTTTGCTTTTGGGGATAATCAATTCCAAAGAAATGTTTCAAATTTAGGCCAGTTTGTTCTATTTTTTTTTTTTTTTTAAAGACAATCAGAATGAGGTGGTTGAGCACCTTGGTAGGGAATACCAAGTTATTAAAGTAAGCTCCTCTGAAGGGATATTGGCTTCAAGGATTCAACAGGCAACCTCAAGGGTATAAAAACTGAAGTAAAGGTAGGATCGTGAAATCAGGAATTGGGAAACCAGAAACAATGGCTTCTTTGTCCACTTTTTAATGGTGCTCTTGGGTTTTTGCTTCTGCTAGTTTCTATTTACATGCTTCACTTCCTAGTTCTCACACAGATCTTTTCTCTACTTAAGCGTCAGCATCCCTATAACTAAAAAGACTCTCAGACCAACCAGCCCTATGTATTAATACATTGAATTTAATTGAATGTATTTCCCCATCTCCATAACTGTGCCCCAAACTTTAAGTATAAAGAATATGATTGACCTTGCTTTGGTTAGAGGATTGGATACTTTAATCCTAGTTCAGTGAATTGTATTGAGGTTGCAGAATTAAAATTTAACTGCTTAGATCTCCAACTTCTAACATATAGCTCCTAGAGAAGATTGTTGCAGGGAGGCAAGCACCTCAACATATATGCCTCTTATATTTAGTCACTCCTAAAGCCTTACCTCCTTGCACCTGAAAAATATGTCAATTTCCTATTCAGTATAAGCCCAGCATCAAAGGTTTTTCATAATTAACTTCAATGCATTGCGCATTGCCTCCTTTCACTAATAGCTAATAAATAAAGTGGGTATAATATCTTATCTCCAGCAGACATGTCATAAATATTGTTGAAAGCAACAAATGATTTTACCATAACCTTTCTACAACTATCCACCTTAAACTTAAGAATAATATGTGTTAATTGTTCACATGATGTTTAGTTTGCTTATTTGGGTTTTCTTAAGAAACAACTGATATATATGTAATATTATGGGCTATTTTGATATATATACTATGTATATTTTCCTGATTTCTGAAGGAAGCACCTGGGACACATAATATCTTTTTCAAATATGCATTAATTTATAACTACTAAAGTAAATAATGGACATGAAATTTAACAATAAAAATCATGGCATCTAAAAAATGCAATGTCAAAATAAAAAAAAATCTAATTTCCCCATTCTGGGGAGACATCCTGTTATTTTATTTGTGGTATTTCACTAAAAGGAACATAAATATTAGTGTGAACACTGCAATTAGAAATTTTTATAAGCCTGTGGAAATGATCTCTGAAGCTCTTTAAGTTCTAGAATTCTAATTAATTTAGTTTGTGAAGGAGTAGATAACAAAAGGGTTTAATGATACAATTTTGAAACTGGATATATTAGGCAAGACCTTAAAATACTGGTCCAGGATAAAAGACTGACAAATATACATACACATGCCTAAAGTTTCTTTCAATATGGTTAATTCTAGATAAGTACATTAGATAGGTGAAATGAAGGATAAGAATGATTGCGTTGATGCAGCTCCTTACTGTCTCTGTAATTTTCTGTGGAGCTGATGCTGATGCTTAGTGCTCATCACAGTATCCAAGGACTGAGACATCTATAAGATCAGAAAGCAAAGACTTTGTGGTTGTTGTTGCCCTTAAAAAAAATCTGGCTGGGGAAGGGACTAAAATAAGACTGCTTGCTATCACCATGGTTATATAACATCATGTTTTAGTCTTTGTTACTAGGAGTATAGTTTACCTAGGCAGGATTTACCACATTACACTCATTTGCTTTCATTTTAACTTCAGACAATTCAGTTCATAGGAAAAAAAAGAAAAATCCCAAGCACTACAATTGGCTCTGCATTGGACCTTACACTGGAGCCAGATAGAATGCACCCGGGTACTGTCTCTGCCTAACTGTAGGAGTTTTGTCAACTTACTTGACCTTCATTCTTTGAGATTATTAGACTTTAAAATTTAAATAAAAGGACTTCTGATTCCAAAAATGACTAATAATAGCTATTAGATGATCCTTCTGTAAACTACTGTAATACTAGAAAAAGTTATGAAGTATCTGCATTTGGTATTAGAAAGAAGTACAGTCTTTGGCCTGAGTGAAAGAAAACTAAGGTTTTCCTCTTGTTCACTTTCCAAACTGTGTGCTTGTATATGGAACCCAAACCAAGACAGATGTCTAGTGGGGAAAAGTAATGCACATAGTGTTTGGGACTCAGGGATAGGAGATAAGACTAGTAGACGCTGTGCAAACAAGAAGTTACAGTAATATGTATAAGGAGACCCTTGAATATCAATGTGGCTGAATATTCAACCGTGTAAACTCAGGAAAAGGCTCTGAGAGACCTGAGAGTTAAGCAGGTATTTGGAAATTGTGAACATAAATTCTGGTTCTAGATAGTTCTGTGAGATGCCAGAGTTGTGATCAAAGTAGAGACTTCACTAAAACCCTGGGCTTCCATTGATATCATAGGCACTGAAACACTGGATCTCTTTTCATTTTTTTGGTCTTTTTGTTTTGTGTTGTTTTGTCGTTCAGTTTGAATAATTTCTGTTAAGTTACCTATTAAGTTTTTTATTTTACTCTGTAGGATCTAATGCACCATTAAAAGTACATTCAGTAAAAAGTTCATTTCCTATAGTATGCATTTTCTTTCAGTAATTTCCATTAGTTTCTTATAATTTCCATTTGTCTGATGAGACCCTGAATCCGATATACTTTTATGATATTTTAAAGACATACATTAATTTCAACAACTGTGTTGATCTGGATCTATCTCTATAGATTATTGATCCTTCAGGTCATAAAATACATATTTCTAGTTTTTACTGTGTATAAAACATTTTGAGGCCCTTCCTGGTAGCGCAGCGGGTAGAAGCACTGCAATAAGAAGCTGAAACCACTTCCGTATGAGTTCGATTCCTGCCTGCCCCGGAGGTGACCACATGGTGTGTCAGGCCTCTCCTGGCCCTCCCACTGCTCCCCTCAGCAGTGTACTTTGTCAATCTGCCTGTTCTGCTCCCCACTCTGTCTCTGGTGAAGTCTTTCACCACCCCCCTGAGTCTCTGGCCTGTACCCCAGTTCTGGATGCACAAATAAATAAATCTTTAAGAAAAAAATTTGAAAACCTTTGAAGGGTGCTGAGTTTGACTCTGTCATACAGCTTATATATGGATGAATCAACTTGGTCCTGTTAAGACTTGGTTTTTGGCTTTGTAGAATAACCCACATTCTAAGATACATAAACCCTACTACAAAGTTACTTAACAACTGCATCAAAAAAAAAAAAAAATGAGGCAGTTTTAGACATCCATAACAAAGTAAAAGTTTTTAAAGATGACAACAACAAATTTTGGTGAGGATGTAAATGGGAATTTTCATACATTGTTGGTAGGAATGCTAGTGATATAACATTTTGGAGAAATTTATGCAAGGTTTTCCATAAGGGAAATAAACACCTTATATATGGCCCAACAGTTTGAATCTTAGCCCAAAAGAAATTAAATCATTTGTCCACCAAAAGATTTGTGCAAGTGTACTGACAATAGCTTTATTCATAATAGCTCAAAATTGGAAACAACAAATGACCATCAGTGGAAAAATGGAAAACAAATTATGTTATATTGCTATAGCTTACTATTGATGAATGTTACAAAATGGATGAATTTAGAAAACATTAGTCTTAGCAAAGTAAGCTAGGGAAAAAAAAAACAAAAGGAGTTCGTGCTGTATGAGTTTGCTTATATGTAGCTCTAGGAGGGTAAACTAATGCAGTGTTAGAAATCAGAATAATGGTCAGATATTCCATGGAAGAAACTTTCTGAGAAGGGACATAAGGGAAATTTTGGGGGTGATGGCTGTTCTATATTTTATATTCTCATTTTCTGTTAGTACATTGTGTTCATTGTGCTTCAATTTTAAAAAGAAAAGAAATGGAGGTATCAATAGAAAGTGTTTTATGAAATGTTATAGGAATTACATGAGCAAACACAATCAACAGTGTTGAGAATTTGTAATATATAGCATTAGAACTTATTTTTATTCATGTCCTAATTTCTAATGCTCCATTCATCAAATGCACTATTATGTGGCTCTGCAAAAATATCCAATGCATGGATTATATTTCAGAATTTTATAAAATAATATTACATGTTGTATAGAATGAAACTTCTCTGGTATTATTTGATTCTGCTGTTTAAAAGGTATTGCAGCTGTTTCTACTCATGACACCCTGCAAATTCCCCATCTTTGGTTTCCCTGCCACCTAACTTTAAATGGATGCAAATTTTCCTTTCCACTCAATTATTTAGAATTTTAAATACAAGTAATTAATCCCTTGGTCAAATAGTATAGAATTATACTGCTTTGATTACTCCCCCCACCCCACCCACATACACAAAGATCTTAAACTTCCATAGAATAGAACATTTAAAGCACATTTAAGAGAACACTTTTAAGGTGGTTTTGTGGTGACACCCTTAAAATCCATAGTCCAAAGCTTACATCTGATGAAATAAAACAAAAAGGATCTTTTGCCTGAATTCTCTAGAGGGAATTTCCTCACACACACAGTGCAGAAGTGGTGCTGTTTCTGCTAAATGATAGGCTGCAAACACCAGAGCATTTCTTTCTTCAAATGACAGAAACCAAATGTTTCAGCAGTGAGGATGCAGAACACCAGGAGTAATTTCTATTTTGAGTGAAATTTAATTTTTCAACCCTCTAATTTAGGAAGATAACAGAAATGCTGAAGAGTGAAGAGATTTTCAACATATCATTCACAGGAAGCTAGTTCACTATCGTTTTGGGGGTCTTACCTGCTTTCATAAAGGTTTCAAAGTTGAAAATATTCTGCATATGGGTATAGTTTCCTGAACAGTGCTTTCAAAGTGGACAGTAGCTCAGAGTAAAGATGATTTCATGGGTCTTATCCCTTTTTATAAAGATTTCAAAGTTGAAAAGATTTCAAAGGATTTCAAAGTTGTTTATTTATTAAATAAAGATACATCCATAGCCTAACTCTAACTTGGCTTTGGTGTAGTTCCACTTTCTTTACAAACCAGATATAATAAAATGTCCACCAGTTGGCTGGCAGTAGGCTTATTACCCCATTTGCTCATAATTGCTATGTTTGATCAAGCAAAGCTGAACAACAGCTGGCCCAGATATTAGTCTGTGCTCCCACTTTAGATGAAGTTTGCAGGATGCACAAACATTCCTTTTCATTGTCTGGAATTTGGGAACTTCAAAGCCTACTTTGGGCAAAGAACTTTAGAAGCTAATGGCCATATCAGATAAGACAACACACTGTCAAAAACTTTACTAAGAGACAAAGTGAGCAAAGTCTTGCACATAATTGTACTTTTCAGCATTTGGAATTGTTCTTCTTAAAGAAGCAGTTGAATTTTTAAACTACCTCTTCCCCCTCCTTCCCCACCACCATTAGATCCCAATGGCTGAATGAAAGCTTCCTGTAATTTCTCTAGAATTACTTTTCATGGTAAAACTCCTAATGTGAAGGCTTGAAATCTATGTAGTTATAAAAATCCAATTAAAAAAACACAGGTTCCGAAATAGGAATGTTTATTGCTTCACCCAAATAAAGGTGACTACTAGAAAAATCATTCATAAAAGTAATTTTATTTTAAAAAGTTGTATCTGAACATTTTTATGTTCACTTTAAAAAGTGAGCTCTTTTATTTTTTTCTGGTTTGCTTTTGGAATGCTTTTTGCTGGTGAATTGGTTTTCACACATAAAATCATTTTAGGCAGTAATTCACGAGACCCTTTTCATTCAATTAGAGCATCTCTCGGAAGTTTTCCCTCAAATCCTGCACAAAATTGGTTCATCTAGAGGGTGCCTACAAACCCAGACTGGGTTTAGGAAAAACTACTCTACCGCTTTCCAAACACCAACACAGCTAACAGCTGAATACATCAATGTTTGTTATCATCAATCTTTCAAACTGTGTAAGGCCAGTTGCAGCCATGCCTATCACTGAAGTTGTGTAAACTTTATACAAGGCATCAAGCAAAACACAAAACATGAAACAAACGAAAATACCTCTTGCATAACTAACTTACAATGTAAGTGCTTTACATGAAGCATTTGATTACCAGGGTCTCCACATCCAAGATACTATGTCAAACTACACATTATTGACTGCGTAACACAGTTATTAGCAAAACAACTAAGTAAGAGACCAGGCTGTCTCCCCTAAGTTTCGTCTTTAAAAAGGCCTGGGGTGACCCAGATAACAGCCTTCTTGAGTGATCCCGCTTTGCTCTGCCCATCCCACCGCCTAATTCCTGCTCTTAGGTTTTAAATTCGCCAAGACTGAACAGCGAAATCCAAGGCACTCTGCCGTCTTACCCAATAAAGGTCTGCACTCTTCCTCTGTCTACCTGTGACCTCATATGTATAGCAGGATCTGTGAATAATAAATATTTTTCTTTAAAGTTTCCTGATAGTTGTTGCTGTCGTTTAAGCAGAGGAGGGATCCAGCCCAATACCATCACAGCTTTGGTTGAAGAAATGGCTGTGGCAGGTTGTCACTGGTAAGAGGAGCGTGAGTGGATGCCTCAGGCATTCCGAGACCCTCAGTCTCTCGCATGCTCAAACCAACAGGAAAAGTTCTTCCAAGGAAGTATGTTCCTCTGTTTCTTTTCCCAAAAGCCAAATCAAATGATAGATATTTTAGCGTGTAACTGAGTTTTACACATAAACCTGTTTTAAGTTGTGAATATGTCTTCTGTGTTCTAGTATTAGAGACACATTTTCATTGTTGCCAAATATAAATATCCTAATTTATAAAGGTCACAGATCTATAGATGTAGTAATACCACACTAGAAATGTCACATGTCCAGATTTAAAATATATTTTAATATTTAGTTAATTCCTATAAGTAAAGTTAAGGGAAGGAGGGGGTCACTGCATATCTACTCCTTATTCATGTATTTAATTTTTAATTATAAAACATTATAGTCATATATCAACAATTTGGAAGAGGTAGGAAAAAACAAAATATATTCATAATGATTTAGTACAGTACAATCAGTGTATCTCATGATTTACAAAAATAGAAAGAAAAAAACCTTTCCTGCTGAGAAAGTGAGGAGGGTCACCCTTCCTCTGGACCGTGTGGCACCACACAACTGAAATTTCAGAGCCCCTCCGATGTGCTGGGGATGACAGACCACTGTTCTGACCGACATCTTTTGGAATAGTATCCCCACCTGCTGGCACTTTGGGTTATTGACCCCAAAAGCCTCTGGGCAGGAAGCACAATGTTATTTTTTCACTACTAGTAGTTTAAATCATTGTAGATTATTCCAACTTGATTCCAGGCAACACACTCACACCAGACAGGGATGAATCCTGACATAATTCATTTCATGTTTTTGCACCGTGTAGTATCTTGTAATCTTCCCCATACAAAGACCCTTGACCTGCTTCTGTCATTTTTGAAGTTTTATCATATTGTCTTCTCTTTCCTTAGAGTTGAAATCCCTGAAAGAAAAATCTTCACTTTTCCTTATACTTTGTACATAATCTTGACTGAATCTCTACTCCAAATATTAATATTTTGAATAACATTCGGGAACACTAAAGCTTCAATGCAATGTAACAAAGTGCCTCTTTAAGGTGAATATTTCCTGTCATTTCTCTGTGACTTGGCTACCTCAAGTAAAGAGGTAGCCATCAGCTGAATCTACCAACAAAGCTGCAGACTTACCTAGCTTTTCTACTACCTTGCCCCTCTTCCACCTCCTTTGAACTAATAATTTTTTTGCTTCTTGGTTTTCCCTCTCTTTTCCAACTTGCTGAACAAGCGTTAGAGAAAGGCCACTGTTCTAATAAACCCAACACCTTCTTGTTACCCCAACAAACACTATACAATTCTTATGTAAGGTGACCTTTTTTTTTTTTTTAAAGATTTATTTATTTGTGCATACAGAACTGGGGTACAGGCCAGAGGTGCAGGGGCAGCGAGAGGCTTCACCAGAAACAGAGTGGGGAACAGAACAGGCAGATGGATGAAGTACACTGCTGAAGGGAGCAGTGGGCGGGTCAGGAGAGGTCTGCCACACCATGTGGTCTCCTCTGGGGCAGGTGGGAATCGAACTCATGTGGAAGTGGCTTTAGCTTCTTAGTGCTGTGCTTTAACCCACTGCGCCACAAGGGAGGGCCATAAAGTGACCTTTTAGAAACATTTGAGTGTGAGCTCTTCTCTCCTTCCTGGAACAATCTCTTGCTTTCAGTGTTCAGTAGTCTTCTGATTTTCCTCAGACCTACTTGGCATTCTCATCTTTGTGTCTACATCTCTTTCTCTTCCTTAGGGGTTATTTGCTAGGCTTTCTAACCGCATTCATTTATCCCAGCACTTTATACATTTTTTTCCCCTGAAAAACAGCATTTATTACCATACCTATGTGGACTGACTATCTTGCCCAGTTTTCCTTGGAGTTATAAACATTTTTGCTTATATGTGTCACAGACAAATCAAATTCACTACAATCCAAACAGAATATATTATCTCCTGTCCAAACTTTCTTCTGCATGTTCCATCTCTTTGAACTAATTCACTCTTCATCCTGATGCTAAGCCAGAAATCTAACCTTCAACTCCAGCTTGCCTCACACTTTCCTATTCAGTTATCAAATCAGTTTTGTTTTCCAAACCTATCTCTAGTCCACCTGGTATTTTCTGTCCCCACGACTTGTTTCTTCTTCCAGCATTATGCACTTCTTGCTTGATTACTGTTTGCAGCTTCTTTCACTCTGTTCTATCCCAACATTGCTGACTGGATCATGTTCTAGAAGAAAAATATGACAATGTCACTGCCATGTATAAGAGCCTTTGAAGTCTTTTTCTGTACTCAGTACCATAAATTGTGTGGCTTAACAACAGAAGATTATTCTCTATTGATAATGGAAGTTGGAAGTTTGAAATCAAGGCATCAGCAGGGTTAGTTCCTTCTGAGGGTTCTGAAAGAGAGAATTTGTTCCATGTCCTCTCCTAGCTTCTCATGGTGCCACTGGCCCTGGGCATTCCTTGCCTTAAGAAGCTTATCTCTAGTCCTTGCCTCCATCTTCACATCCTTAACGGGCACTAATTTCTGCTTCTGTAAATTGCCTATTCTTAAACCTTTAGTTATTTTTATATAACGTTGTTTATGATTTTCTAGTACTTTTGTAGGAGTTTCGAGAATATTAACTGTCCATGTCTCACATGTGCTCTAAATATCTTTTCAGATCTACTGTTTAGAGTTTATTTATGGTATTTTTGCATATCAGATTTTCCATTTTCACATAAAGTAATGGGCACACTTGAATTTCCTGTCCTACTTGGGATACTCCTGTCCTACTTGGGATACTTAAAATTGTTTATTTCTAAATTTCCTTTTAGTTTATTTCTTCCAGTCAAACCTTAAATTTATTAATCACTTATGCTTATGTGCTATGTAAGATGAAAATTTAGATTTATTTTTCCTCCAAAGGAAAAAATAAGGCCAGTTATGCTAACACCATCTACAAGTAGGAAATGAAATACATTCCTCCACCAAACTGACATCATGTATTTGAAGTTCCACATATATTTGTATCTACTTCTGGACACCTGCTGTGCTTTACCCATCTATTTCTCTGTTGCTGTGCTAGTACCATGTTAAATTCACCTGAGCGGAAAGGGCAGACTCGTGGCTGCCTCTCCAGCATCTTGTCCTCTTTTCTCACCAGTTTTATCTGAGTGGACCCCGCTAGACAATTCCATTTTCCATTCTCTATTTCTTGGTTTGGTGTGGCCAACTGACTAATCTCAGCGCAGTGAAATACAATGAGATATTTTTGGATGTGACTTTTATAGATGTCTTTTAGTGGGAATAAATGAATCAAAATTAGTCCTTTTTCCTCATCTTTTTTTTTTTTTTTTTGGTCAGTATGGAATATCAAGATGTCATGGAACTACCACCTAGTTTTGGATTACTGACTCTGGAAATCTTTTAGGCAAGCGACCAGAAATCTAATTTATTATAATTGACTGACACAGTTGATAAGAGAAAAGTATCATGTTGGAATATTTTCTTTTATAGTGGTAAAATTATATATAACATATCCCTTACCATCTTAACCATTGTTAAGTGAGTAGGTCATTGGTGTTGAAATGTTTTTAAATTTCTATTTCTGGAAAAGCAAATATCTCCTTCACTATTCTGTTTCTTAAATTTCTTGATTATTTTCAGAAAGTTTGTTTCTGTTGCACTTCAAAATGATACTAATTCCAAAAAGTGTTTTAGAATTTAAGGGACTTGAACATATGTTGTCTGATTGTGAGGATCAAATCTCACCACTTGAGATTGGGTTGGTGGTGGAGTGATTGGCCACTAGGTACTTGGTGATAGGTCTGTCAACAAATCTAGGAATCTCTTGGTAAGTCATTTACTCCTAGTCAGATCCTAGGAGATATGACAGACAGAGCACTGGCCATGTGGAATCTTACTCTCTGTCTCTATAAATAGGTTCTGAGAAGGCCAAGAATGAGCCCATCATAGTATTAAATTTTTAGTCCTTGTTAGTAGTATAAATAGACCTACAAATTTTTGTCAGATTATTAACTTTGACCAAGACAACCACTTCAACAAATTAATCTCAAAATTCTAGTATAGCAGGTCTAATATTGATGAGAACAAAAAATAATCCACGTCCATTGAAAGATCCATTTTGTTTTTCCTTGAAGTAGCAATGTCCAAGAACCTATTTGATAAAATGTTAAGTGAGGATTTACTATGGTGTTTAAAAGAACCAGTTGTGTTTCTTAGTACTTACAATGACATATGATGATTAATATGTATATATCTTTCCTATATGAATGAATGATTCTGTTTTGGTCTTATTCCTTACCTTGAAATATCCAAAACTATATGAAAGAAATAATGGCAAAGAGGCTAGTTCTGAATTTAACATTTTGTTTTCAGCATGATGTTAACTCAATTTTGTTAAATAAATGTTTATTTTTTGAAAAGTAAATTGTTTCTGCATGAAATGTATTTAAATAGTTTTGCTTCTATTCCTCTCTAGCCTTTAAAATATAAAATTATATTTAAAATATAAAATTATGGTGCTTCTACTTTTTTGATATAATGAATTATATTACTAGATTTTCTGATGTTGATTCAACCTTACATTACGGGAATGAATTCTCTCTCGTTCTGGATGACTCATTTTTCTTTTAGTACATGGTTAGGTGCTGATATTATGAATTATGTTAGTGGATATTATAAATCCTTTTTTATGGCATGTTATTTTTCCATTTTCATTTGACAATTTTTATTTTGCATTTTTGCATTAACTTTATAAGTGAAATTTGTATAGCTGAAAAAAATTGAGAACAATAGAGAATAATCATTTAACATAGAAACCACCTAGCTTAAAAAAAAAAAAGCCTTCAACTGAAATTACTTATATATTGGGAAAATCATCTTCTCCCAAGAGGTCTTCACTACCAGAAGGTGGTATTTAAAATTCTTATGCACACATTTGTGTACTTAAACATATGCACTTGCTATAGATGTTTTAAGATGTTATACACATACTTTTCTATATAAATCATTTTGAAGCTATTTTTGTTCAACATTATGACTTTGAGATTTAATCATGTCTGCAGATCCAGTTCTTGTTCACTCATTTTCACTGCTAGGTTGTATTCCACTTCATGAATATACCTATAGTTAATCTAATGTATCCCTTCTTTCCTTCCCAGTAGATGTTTTCTGGAACTCCGTGTCAAACAACATTGAATTTTATCACAATCATAACAGTAAAAATGACATTTGGCATGGTATAAGACAACAGGGAATAGTGGAACTGAGTTTGATTAGGAAATTTATGTTTTGTTTGAACTCTGTAGTTGTCCAGTAAAACATATATGCAGACCAGTGTGATATCTTAGTTTTCATATTTATCTTTCCACTAGACCAACTATAGCCCTTAGATTAAATCTGACATGCCACCTGTTTTTTATAAATAAAGTTATTGTCACAAGCATTTTTCTACATAGTTGATTGCTAATTTAAGCAGTAGTGACAGAACTGAGTAGTTGTGTGAGAGACAAAGTGACTCTTACAGCTTAAAATGTTTATCATCTGGTCCTTTCAAGAAAAATTTTGCTAAATCTTCCATAAGACGATAAGCATTTAGAGGATAGCTTGGTGTATACTAAACTCGATAATTATTTATTTTGAGGTGAGGATTTTAATTTGTTCAAAGCAGGAAGCACCATCCCCGCTTCTTCCTTGCCAACAGAGGCAGACAGCCTGGGAGGATGGACCATTTTCCATCCTGGGATAGTGAATCTGGGATAATTCAAGTCAAATGTGGTTATCCCATTCCTCCTTAGTTCTATTCCTACAGCACAGGTTTATGGTGGAATTAAGTCCAATGAAATGTGAAAAGTGGTTTCTGAGAAGAGATGCCAATGGGACAGTGTCACAAGATTCAAAGAAGGTCAGGAGAGGTGTTGTCTTTCATACGCCTTTGGACACTGGTGAGAGGTAGGGGAGAAGCTGGGACCCATTCGCAAATGCTCTCCTTTTTCTACTACCACATGGAACAGTGAAATGATTAGGAGCAGACACAGTAAAAAAAAGAGACTGAAAAAGAGGTGAAAGGGAGAATTGATGAAAATGCTCCATTTTAATAATAATGTCATAGATGACTATATTCTCTACTCTGATGAAGGGTAGTTTTTGTCATTGAAGTGTCATTGGTTTACATCACTCATAGTATTTTGGAAGTATGGGGTCTCCCCCTTCAGGTGCAGTTACTGTAGTGCACTGGTGATGGGCATTTGGAAGAATTTGGTGTGTCTTATATGTGACTGTCTTGTTTGTATATCCTCTCAGAAAATGGAATCTTAAGAGCTAACACAATTGAAAGTATGTCAGAAAAGGCAAATTTATTACTTCAAAGAGCATCTACTCATTACATAGGAACTATATTACATAGGAACTAGAGTTTTTAAAGTACTTAGATTAAAGAGAAATATCATCAATTAAGAATAAGTGAATTTCATGAAATCTCTCTATAGCTTTTAAAATCTCCCCTTTAAATTTTAATGTTTAAAATAACATTCCCTTTAATTTGTATTTATTCCTTGTTAAGTGTGCTTATATCATTATCTTGTTTGATTTTTCTCTTGTCTCGTTTATCAACTAACTTCTACTGATAGTCAGGTTCTCACACCTAAAATGTTCACAGTAGTTGGTTCCACAATAGTTTTCTTGGTGACATAACAACCTGTATTTTTACTTTGATGGTAACAGCAACAGACATTGCAGAAAGTTTAAAGTAAGAAGAGATAATGAAGGACTCCTTCTACTGTCTTTGCTATTATAGCATGTTTTAAGGACTTAAGTGAACATGTTAATTTTCTCAGAGTTACTTGCTGAGAATCTTTATGCTTGATTGTGGCAGAAAGGATTTGTTTCTACTAATGGAATTTATACCCAGTAAGTGGTTTTAGAGTCAATAAGTAGAGCAGTTATTTTAGGGAACAGCTAGTGAATTGATTATATTCTGCCCTACTTAAACTAACCCAGAAAGGTAAATGATGGTTTGCAATATTATTGCATGTGTGTGCTTCTTTAAGTAAGGTCCTTGTAACCTCAGTCATGATAACTAAACTAGCTATGGAAAAAAACACAGGGAGACATTGGATTTGAATGGACCAGTGAATCACAATGAAAGTTGAATATTGAAAGACATGATTTTTTTTAATTAGACAGTTGACTCAAATCTTATTTTTTCAATGAGATTTTTTTTTTTACATCTTACTTCATTTTGTGCATTTTTTCATCTCAGTTAAAATTCCCATGGGCTTCCCACTACCAGATGGCTCAATTCTTGAGTCATATATATTTATATTTCCCATTGTTGTATTGCCTCTTTACAATGTAAGTCGAATGTTTATAAGTATGGCTGTGCTCATGATTATTTATGGAGAGGTTGACATCACTACCTTTTCTCTTGGTTGTGCTTTATGGAAAATTTAACACTTCACTTTAACCATTGCTTTTACACCTGATGGTGTTCAAGAATACCAACCCTAGAGGCTGGGACTTATGGGGATCTTAGGAGTGTTGAACTAGTTGAATGGTTTGTATTTCATGCCAGTCAAAATTCAAGACTCTGTAGTATAGTTTTATTTTTAACTGATTGGGCAAATATTCATGTTCACACACGGTTTATTCTTGTGATGATATATATATATATATCATATCATATATATATATCATATGTGTGTGTATGTGTGTATATATATATATATATATCTTCTCATATCTTCCTAGTCCATTCAGTTTTTGCATTCTTTAGGTAGATACTTAACAGTAGAATTACTTGATCATGTGGTATATCTATT
>NW_004567108.1:43282153-43312332 GCF_000260355.1 Condylura cristata
ATCATACCTCTCTCTCTCTCTCTCTCTCTCTCTCTCTATATATATATATATATATATATATATATATTTAGTGGAGCAAGTTAAATATCATGAACACATTGACCTCGCCACCTAAAAAATTTATCTCCTGGTATATTTTAAGTATGGTTAGGGAGCCAGTAGTACTTTTTGTTCAGAATCCTGGAAACCATTATTTTCATATGGTTAACCTCAAGCTGGATGTGCTTGCATTGTGTCCTCTCCATTTGTAGCTGATTGTGGTATTTATTTATTCATTTGACCAGCAAACATTTAGTGAGTACATGCTACATGCCCAACTCTATTCTGGTTTCTGAGGATATAAAAGTGAACAAAACAGGCAAAATCCAAGGATTTTTGGAGCCTATTTTTAGCAGGAAATGTATAAACAGAGCAAGTAATATGCTCAATACTAATCAAGTGTTTAATAGAAAAATAAAGCAAAAAAGTTTTCGCTTATAGAGGTTGCAATTTTATATGGGATCAGGGATGGCATTACTGAAGTCACTTTTGCACAAAGATCTGCTGAAAATGAGAAATAAGCCAGGTGGATAGCCAGATTATTAATGGTGGAATTAATACCTGGACTATTGTTAATCCTATTAATTCTGGAGAGGCAACAGTGAGTGAAACAGTGAGGCAAAAGAATGAACTAGTATATTTGAGCAACAGTGAAGATGAGAGGAAAGGTACTGAAACTATGTAAACAGAGAAACAAAAGTAGGTGATGAGGTATTGATAGAAACTAGGACAGATTAGATAGGTTATAGGTTATAGTTCACTGTCTCTTTTCAATTCAAGAAAAACACTCTATAGGACAAAGAAGGAATGTTTCATTTTCAAAAGAGAGTACTGATGCTAGGAATATTTCCTGGGTATAAGGAGCCAAGACATGCTTCTTTCCATTAGCACTGTAGCAACTCTGATTTTCTTAATGGAAAAAAAAAATAATGTTTGCTTAGTGTTGTGTCTAAATTTCCTAAGAAAGATTAATTCTTGAACAATTATAAATTGTTGCTTCTCTGCTACGTTTTCATGTCCACACAGCACAAAATCTTTTCCTCTGCCTCCTTGGAATTACTATACAAAAGTTGTTGTTGCTATAAGTTATTGTTTTTTGCAATACTTTAGAAATGTTAAATAACTGCTTGAGATTCAAGAATTATGGCATTTACTAGCATAATCTTAGTTCCATATATGAGATCATTCACAAAATGAGCATTTGATAAAGTGAATGGAATTATCTCAATCCTGAGTAGAGATGACCTGTTTCTCTTTGACTTACTATAACACTTAACTTAAAAACAAAATACATGAGTGATTTTCAAGCAAGTCCTACTATAAATGACTATTGGGGAAGGATGTTTCTGAAATGGAAAGCTGGAAGTGAGGGAAGTAGATTCTATCTGTTAATGCTTTCTCACCTTAGCATGGCAAACTGTTCCTCCAGACTCCTTCCTGCTAATCAGCTTACTACTGTTATTTCTAGGGTTGTGGTATTTCTATTAAAGTACAAACTGCATAGAGAGGAATGTTTTATAATCACTCCCCAATAATTAGTATTGTTCCAGGTCTGTTTTAGGTATTTAAAATATTTTTGTTGAATGAATTAATAAATGTATTTAAATGGAATGTATACTCTTATTCTGCTGATATTCCTCCAAAATTTTCACCCTGGAAGTTCAATTCATTTCTTGAGGATATTAATTCACTCTTAAAAACAGTGTCAGCCTGTTATAAGTAAAGAACTGGCAAGCTGTAATGCCATTAACATATGAACTTTGGGCATGGTTTCTTGAGAAAATTGGTTGAAGGAGTAGATTTTACACTTGACCAGACTAATCTCTACTCTTGGGGCTTGGGGAAAAATTCAAAAACCAGAAATTGACAGCAACAATAAAAAAATGAGGGATTTGTAATTTATAATGCTGGTATATACGTTTTAATACTTGAATCTCTTTTCAACCATTTAGTCTCACATACTTCAATGCTTAGTACAATATGATAGAAATAGTATGAACTGCTGAAATGTGGAATTGGATGTGAATTCCCGTTTCATAAACAAGACCACAGTTTATTTACTTATGTAAGATCAAGAATTCCTAATTCATTGGCTTATTAAGATGCAGTGAGGGTCCTCAGGTGGTGCAGCAGGCTAGCACTAAAAGAAGCTAAAGCCATTTCAGCATGAGTTCGATTCCCGGCCCGGGATGTGACCCACATGGCCCAGCAGACCTCTCCTGCCTTGCCTGCTGCTCCCCTCAGCAGTGTACTTCGCCAATCTGCCTGTTCTGCTCCCCTCTCTGTCTCTGTTGAATCCTCTCACTACCCCTGCACCTCTGGCCTCTGCCCCCGTTCTGTATGCATAAATAGTAAATCTTTAAAAAAAAAGATGAAGTGAACTAGGTGATATTGAGTGCCCATTTTAGAGTTTGGTAGATAGAGGCCTCTTGAAAATACTGTCTCTTCCCCTTCAGATGGTGGCAGAGAGGTAATTAATGTCCTTTGGTCTTTTTATCCTACCATTGCCTGTGTACTAACTAGATGTTTTGAATTGGAAGGCTTGGAGTTATGTATGTCTAAAAGTTAAGGTGAGAGGTGGTGATGGGATGAAATGAAGGAAGAGAGGTGACAGAAAGAGAAACAAAGACAGGAGCCAAGAGAAAGTGCAGAATTCTTACGTAAGTCATGGTTCAAGTATGATAGGATATTTTAGATAACTTCTAAATATGACTAATTGCTATAATATTTTATCTTTCCAGTTCAGTCTTCACAGCTACTGTAGTTGTTTTCTTAATTTGTTTCTATCAGTTCCTACTTCTCACACCTACTCCAAATCCATATTTTCATCCAAATTCCTGAAGCTAGCTATCTTTTCTGGATTGCTCTCTATTGCCTGAAAATAGTGAACATTGTCCCCTTTATCAATTTGAAAATGCCACTGTCTTGTTAAAACTCTAGTCAATCTTTCAGTCGTAGTTCAAGATACATCCTTCATAAAACAGGGTTAATTTTTCCAGACAGAATAAGTTGCTCTTTTCTGCTTACTTCCATAAAACTTAATGTTTTGTGGTTACTACATTTATTTCTTTATTAACATAAGAAGAATGCTTGTAATTTCTGAGTTATGAGTCTATGAAGAAACAACAACAACAAAAAAAATAAAACATGGAGACAGTCACTACTCTAGCTGAACACTGGTAACCCTTCTAATGCTTTTCTCCATTTACCATAAGTGGTATCAACTCATCACCATAGTAGCTTTGACATTGGTCCTCTGTTTGTTGGATGCTATAGACATTCCAAAACACAATTCAAGTATGATATGAACAGTTTGCCATGAAATTTCAAGAACTACAAAAGCATAGGCTATCATGAGGTTTAAGTTATTGGCAAGATGAAAAAAAAAAAACAGAAAATTAACAAGAATGATGCCAGAGCATCAACTAGAAATAATTTGCCTATCCAAACATAGGAAAATTCATAAAGCCGGTTAATAATTTACAAAGGAGCTGTCTTCTTAATGACAGTATTACAAATTGATTCAAATGGGAGGTGAAGCTTGTTATACCATACCCTTTAAAGAAAAACAATTGCATACAAAATCTAACATATATTTGCTACTACATTATATGTTATATTTTATGTATTTTAGACAAACTTTTTTTTATGACTTTCAATTACATTTTTTAACCTGGACTGTGAAAGTACTATGAACTTTCATTCCCATATGGAGGACTTTATCTTGCTACCAATCATACTGGGAAAATGAGCTCTTCCTGTACTGAATTACTTGTCACCTTTTAGATGCCGTTAGCCGCCAGTCAGTGTTAGACAGGTGATCATAACAACTGGCACATACTCTGTAACGTACATTTTATGCTGAGCTGGACCTTCATCTGAGCACTTTACAAATATGAAGTCATTTAGTTATCAATATAATCTGTCAAATTAGGATTTGTTTACTTTGTACAAATGAGAAAATTAAGGCACAGGAAAGCTAAGTAACTTGTCCAAGTAGATTGTAAGTAGCAGAGCTGGAAATCAAGCCAGGTGGTCTTGTTCTAGAATCTGTTCTCCCAGCCAATACACTATGTTGTCTCTACTATTTTAGGTTGCTTCCAGATGTTTGTGGAATAAATTAAAATTTTAATAGTTTATGTGAGTATGGTAATACAGTCTGCACATTCAAATGAGACTCTGAGGAGAAGACCATTAAAGAAGCTTATGGCATCCTAGGTTATGATTAATGCTGGAAGAAAAATGCAGATATATAAACAAACAAACTCCCAAAACACTTCTAATAAAATTAGAACCATCTGGCCTTTTCCAGTATTTTCTTTTATTCCATTTATATTCCATTTATATTGTTTTATTATAATGCAATAGAGTACACAAAATATAAACATTCCAGAAACATCTTGTGCATATTTGCACAATTATCTGGTGTATCATCAACTGTTTTCCCACATTTTGCATTATAGCCTGAATTGTTTTGCTGTGTTGCCATTATTAAGAGTGCTGTTTGGTTGTTCCATGAGAATGCCTTCAGGCTAGGATCAAGACAATTTTTGTCAGTTTGTCTGCATAGAACTAGCATGGGAGCCAGTACCAGGCAAGTGCTGGATTCCCTTTGCTGTTCTCACGCTTCACCTAGAGCCCACTCAAGGTTTTCTGCTTCCCAAGTGGAGCCCAGCAGCACCACCTTTCTCTTACTTTGCAAACATGCTCACTTTGAGACCCTTGTCCCATCTCCTGTGCCTCCACCCCTTAGGTGTCTGCTCTCTTCTGGGTGACAGAGGCTTAATTTGATGACTTATCCAGGACTTCTGGTTTTGCTGTTTTTCTCAGTAGCTGCAAAGGGTCGGTGTGAGGGTAAGATTGGGACTGAAGGTAGCAGGCAGGTTCTGGGCCCTGTCCGTTTCCTGAAGGAGCAAACCTTAGCATTTATCTTTCTGTAATGAAAATTATAATCTCAGCAGCTGACAGTAGACTTCCTCTTAAGAACTACATGGATGTTGGAAAGACAGTTTGATATAACCGTAGAGAGGTAGAGATGACAGCACAGATACCAAAAGCAATTATTTTAAAACTGCTTTGTCTGAGAAAATGTGAACAATTTTCATTTTATTATTCTTTTGCTTTAAGTAATTGGGGAGTTATAGTGCCATGTAGACATTGGTGTCCTTTGCTGGCTGGTAAGGTCATAGCTTTGTTCTAATATATGCCTTCTACAATTGGCAGAAATCTCCTCTAGCACAGACCAAATCTAACTGTAATAGCAATTTCAGTGTAAAATGAAATATTTGTTGCTGATCTTTCCCCACTGGCTTATGAAGAAGCCTCCCTCCTGCTGATTTTAATGATGTTTATGTGTGCAACATTAACACCATGGTAATTAGAGCTATACATAGAACTCTATAGAAAGAAAATATTTTGTTTTTCCAACTTCCAGGTGATAGAATCTCCAGTATGCTTTATGGCAGAATTTTTACTTACTTGCATTTTTTTTTGGGGGTGGGTGGGTGGGTGGAATTTTCACTATGCAACCTTCTCATCACATGTTGAGGATAAAAGAAAGCAAAGACTCCTTTCTCTACCTGCTACCAGTGCCTACACATTTTATAGAACATTTAGTAACTATTAGGAGAAAAGGGACAGAGAAGAAAAATGGTGCTTCTCAGATAACTCATGTTTTACCAGATACTCTCCTCTCATTTTCTTCCTCTCTCCACAAATGTGCCCCAGTTTCTTTCTCATCTGCAGAGTCAGGCCCACCTAGGGCCAGCCTGGCCAGGTCACATTGGGTAAAACAGGGAAGGTTGTGTAGATCAACATATATATATATTTTCATAAAACAATGCACCCTTTCCTTCTCAGCACCGTAAGCCATGGATTTATTCTTTAAACTTGCCTTGTAACACTCCCTGTAGTCTCAGCTCTCTCTGACAGTATGCACGTGGCTTACCCGGAGGGCCATGGCTCCTGTGCTATACTGTTGGCTGCCAGATCATTGTTTTGTTCCACTTGGGCTTCTCTTCATTTTTTAAAATGGAGCCTCTAGTCTATTAGCTCTTTCTCATTCTAGCCTCTATCCTTCATTCCCAACTTGACAGATTGACATTTTGCTCTTCCCTCCCCCACTACAAACGAGGTGACAGCTCCTGACACTAGCCCCAGGCTGATCTCAGGTGAGCTATGATTTAATCCGGGATGGGATGGGTCAGGCCCTTTCTGAAAAGTGATGTCTAGGAGTAAAATAGATAGTAAACTAAGCTGAATTCACTCTGAAATCACCTTCATTCCCCACCCCCCTAAATAAACAACTATATCGTATTTTGAATCTAAAATTTCCTTTGGATTAATACTATTATAGTATCTGCTCAAAGATTTAACTTTCCTTAATAGTCTCCAAAACGTAAAGATTCTTTCTTTTGTTCTAAGATCCACTAAAATTTGACCCATTATAGTTAGTTCTGATAGCCCTGTACTCCCCCGCATCCTCATTTGCTTTTCTCATTTGCTGTACTCCCCACACATTCATTTGCTTTTCTTGACTTTAACTTCCTACTGTTTGTCTTTGACACTCCTTCTCACCAGTAGACAGACCACATCCTGCCCTCTAACTACTGAGATTTCTTTTCTTCAATTTCTGTTGCTCCCTTCTCCTCTTCATTGTCATTCATCACCCACATCTCTCTGAACCCCAATTCTAGTACCTGGAAATTGGCTGTACAAGCTTTATACTTGTCACTGTTCAAAGAAAATGCAAGGTAGAAGAAAAAGTTTCAATGTAGGCATACCAACACAAGCACATAGATATACACATGAGATCCTTCCCTCTGAGATTTTTCTCCTGGAAGGTGCATTATCCAGGCAGGACAGGGCACACTGAATACCACCTCTTTTTCCCCACTATGGTCACCAAGTAGCACACTCACCTCCCACTTTCAGCATTAAGTACTAACTGCAGCATCTGGTTGATGGACAGATACCAGCCTGGCAAGTGATTTGAAAATTCCACTGCATCTTTCCAGTAGATCATTTTCAAATACAGAGATGGTTCATAAAGGCTGAAGTCATTTTCATTGCTGAGAAGGGTTTTTTTTAACTGTCAGAAAGATATTTCTCATCAGGGAAAGAAAATAATTAGTAGATGATTAAAAACTTGTCAGAACACCTCCCCATAACCTGTAGAAGACACTGTTAGGCCAGAGCATTGACAGGGAAGTAGAAGCTGCCAGAATTGTCCCAGGCCCAATCTAGGTTGTTTCTCAACAGTCAGAGAGCCTGCTGGTGCTATTTCCTGCCTTTGAGGTTGATTCAGGCTCCTGAGAATAGCTGAAACACCTATGCCTGCTCTGTGCTGGGACTAGCTTATACAAGAGTGATATGAAATCTCATCCTGTGTGGGCTTTTTCTCCTCTGTAGGACCTTCCATCTCTCCCTTCCCTTTCTCATCAGCAAATGAGTGCGAGTATGTCATAGTCACAGGCTGTGCTGATGGACAGTCTATTGTCAACTACTTTACAGTCAAGTAGATTTTTTTTTTTTTTTGGTTCTAAATCTGTTCTAGTCTACAGCTGCTACCTAAAAGGAGACCACCAAATACCATTAGTCCCACCAGTTCTCATGCACTAAATTTCTTGAGATGCTTGAGATATCTTTGTATTTTGAAGTTTCTTGAGGGGAATTGTTATTAAATCTCTTGTTACTTTTAGTTAATCCTCATGCTGTAACTCCACCAGAGAGACCAAATGACAGCTCTCAGTTCTGGTAGGGAGTCTGTTTAGAATATTCTGGGAAAGCCTTGACTATTGCAGTGAGTTCAAATCATGACTATGACGTTATTAATTAAATGAATTGGGTGGGTCACTTTCACCCATTCCTCATCAGTACACTGTGAATTATAATAGTTATATAATAAGTTCTTTACAAGGGTTTTGCCACAATGCATATCAAGTGCTTTGCTTTGGTCTGACCCACTGAAAGGACTCAACAAATGATGGCAATAATTATGACAGGATATTTCAGCAGTTCTCAGATTCTGCATCAACATTTCACATTTCACATAAAAAAATTAAGGCTTTGGACTCTCCTTGATGGTTCTTTCACTTAGTATTTCAGCAGTTCTCAGATTCTGCATCAACATTTCACATTTCACATAAAAAAATTAAGGCTTTGGACTCTCCTTGATGGTTCTTTCACTTAGTATCTTCAACGGTTATTTCTATGAGATTCCCCTAAGCTATTAAATTATTCCTTTATTTACTTTATTTCTCTAAATAATAAGTATATCATACTAAAGATGTAAATGGCTAGCATTACACCTTATTACTTGATATTTAGGCTTTATGAGAAATCTGGTAGAAATTATCAAAAAGCCTTTTTCAGTATGTTCATAAAAACTGTTAAACACGAGAAAAAGTAATTTAAGCCCTGTCTTTATCTACTAAGTACCTTTAAAAGATACTTACCAAATTGTGAATGAACTTTATTTGATCTGAATCTGTTGATTGATATACAAAATTTAAAAGGGGTGCAATGAAAAGCTATGCTTCCCACACTGTCCTATGAAGAAAGCTATGAATTTTGAAAAGTCATATCAGAGTGGAAATCCCAGAAGCTTTCATTCCTTGCTTCTCTATGACGGCTGTACTATTGCGTCTCTACCTCCCCTCACATACTAAAGAAAATGCATTTTCCCTGTCTCTGGCATCAATTTTAAGCTAACAGAAAGAGGCCTGGAACAACTAATGATAAAAACATGTCCCTGTGTCCCTTTGGCGTCCTCCTGTCCTTCATGTTTGCGTGGCTGGATTTCTCATTTGGTCTGATCTCTGCTCGAAAGTTAGCCTCATCCGAGGAAATGTCCTTGGTAACGTGATCTGAAATACCATCTCTCATTATTCTCTCTCCTCTAATCCTGATTCATCTCTGACAGCACTTAGCTCATTCTTAGATGTTATGAATTAATTTTTAATTTTTGTCTATTTTCCCTTCCTGCCATTTCATATCACTCAGTGCTTATAATATATGATATTTTGTCTATCTTTTCTAGTTCAATACAAGTTTAGAATATTTTCTGGTGCCTACTGATGTTCAGTAAGGACTAAACAAACAAGAGGCAGAGTGCCTGGGAGAACATATATGAACTTGAAATTTAAATACGGTTTTGACTTCTGGCTCTGTTTTCATCTGAACTGTATGTTTTCAAGTGAGTCAACTAATTTTTTGAGCTTCAGTTGTCTTGTTCATGAAATGAAAATAAAGGAATCTACCTGGTGTCTTACGACATTCAGGTGGGATAGAATATGTGAAACTTCTTTGGATTGTCCTTACAAACAAACTTAATTTTATCATCATATAAAGATTAATAATTATGATTGTTGACTATTCTAGCTTCAAAAGATATGATTATACTTTATATATTTTAAAGTTAGCCAGTTTAGCTATCTCATTTTGTTAGTAAACAATTTTTTGCTCAAAAAACACAAATCCTTCTCTAGGTCTTCTAGTTATGGTCATTTGGATTTGATTTTGATTTTTTTTACTTTGATTTTTAACTCAAGTTTTCATCAAGTCTATGAACCTAAAAACCTTTGTTCATGAAAGATAGACTTTTTCTATAGGTTTTTAGGTAAGCTACATCTTGAGAGATCAATAAAACAATTTTATCTGAAAGCCCAGAAGTTAAATAAATATTGTGGCCTTCATTTTGAAGGTGGTAGTAGCTTGTAGTTTGGTTTGAATTACTGTTTTGAAACAATTTATTAAAAGTTTAAGTTTTAATTTAACTTAATGCACATAACATAATTTCTGACATACATTCTACATTTAATTTTTATTTTTGCTAAAAATGTCTATAAATATAGAAAAATTTGAGTTGTTATTAGTATGAATATTAATTGGAGATGCATTTGTTAATAAACTATTCACTTTGAAATCTGGCATATATATTTTAAAACTTCAAGTATAACCACTGATCTAATAATCATACTCCTAAAGATTTAGTTAAAAAAGCTAATCACTTTGTTTTTCAGTGTCACAAGTTTAGTTGACCTTAGACACTTTACCCATTTTTCTGAATTTCAAAGCAAAGATAATTAGACCTCAAGGTAAAGTATAGAAAACTACTATCAATTATTATATAATTAAATAATATCTTTACTATTTTTCAGTCAACTTTAATTTTAATAGTCTATTTCTCACAAGAATAAATATTCAGCTTTAAAATAGTTTGTCAGACTATTTTGCAGCTATCTGTGCCAGGTTACATTCCCATCAACAATGTATGAATGATTTGGTGCTGCATCTTTGCTAACATTTCATGTTAGGATTTTTATGCTAGCCATTCTGACTGCCCATTCTCTTAGTTTCTAAACAGCTCTCATCTAGCATTTATTCTTAGGAGTTTGAATTAGAGTATCATCTTCCCATAGTAAGCTTAATTATCTATCCCAGCAACTGGGTAAGGTCATCCTTGGACCCAGGCTTTCCTTTCTGGCACAGTCTTTGTAGAGTTCTGTACATACCAGAGTGTTTCTCCTTTTCAGTTTCATGTGTTTTTATGACTGATTAATCCTCTTTTTCATGTACATCTTGCTTTATGTATGCTAATAAGATTACTATAAAATAAAAGATTCCTTTGGCCTTGGGTGACACAATATATACATACATACATACATACATACATACATATATATATATATATATATATATATATATAGTTTCCTTTAAAACTGAACTCTAATCAGCATAAGTCATTTTAAAATAAGTTCTTTTTCCTTCATCTCTCATAGAAGAATAAATGTGACCTAATCAAATTCAGTTCCATTTTTTAAAACATTCTTTCTTTCTTACTGGGTTCTCATCCATACTCTCATGTAAAACCCTGTTTTCCACCTGAGTTTTACCCCATCTTCAGACTTTAGATCTTTACTTAACTTCTCATTCATTCTCTCCCCTCTTCTACACCTACTTTCACTCTCTCCCCTCCCTCCCTAGGTTTTCCAGTATTTTACACCATTCCACATTTTCCACATTCCACATTTCCCTGCGAGCCTGAACACTCACCTTACAAGTGAAAATCCCTCCCTCTTGGTCTTTCAGACCAGACCTGGTTCTCTTTTTTTCTACCTTTTCTGTGATATCAAAAGTCTAGAGTTAGTTTGCCTAAGTCAAACACTTAGTCAAGCACAATGATGAGTATGTGGGGGAAACTAAGAAGTTGAACCAACAAACTATAATTTCTCTTGTTTGGAAGGCTGAGAATATTCCCAAGACAATATATTTTGATTCCATCTGTGATAGCCCACAGACACAGAGGTCAATCTGTGGGCAGATTGAGGGTCATTCCAGGACCTCCGAGTCTGCACACTCTTTAAATGGGTTCTGCTACCCACCATACAAGGACAAAACATACTCTTAGTGTGTAAAACTGCCAACAGAAAATAACTTCAAAAGAAGTAGTGTGCAATAGAGAAAAGAGAAGAAAAAAAAGAACAATTTTTTCCCATTATATGCCCAAAGCTACCAATTCTCTCATGGCTAAATACCCAGGCAATCAGGGTTGGCCCAAAGTAGTCATTTGAATCCTGATAGATTGCCAACAGCCCAAAGCACCTTCTGGCAGGTAACTATAAGAACAAACAGCAAGTCTGGAAGGAGAAGAGCAAAATCAAGGTACAAGTCAAAATGAAGGCTGCCATTGTCAGCCTCCCCATGGATCTCTCCCCCATGTCTCTGTCTCTTTCACATGTCTCCTTTCATGTCCCCTAAGTCACTGGCACAAGTCCAAGGCTAAAAGCAAACACGTCTTCTCACATGTCTCTGCTCCACCTGCCTCTCCATGTCTTCTTTCTATCCTTTCTATCTACCCCCTGCTGCTCAGCTCTATCCTGCATCGGGTAGGGTACAGAACATGGAACCTCCCCTTTCATGGAGATTGCATGTTACATTCTATCTCAACATTAACTTAGCATCTCTCTGTTCAGTGTTACTATACATTAGTAATTATTTTAGTGTTAAAACACAAAGGGTGATGTTATTTTCCTTCCTTTCAAATTTGGTGGTAAAAGAAAGGATGAGTCAAGAGTGAAGAAGTTGGCTGAGCCTCACCATGACCTCTAAGTACCAGTAAAGGCTTACATTTCATTTCTGCTCAGGTTGATTTGTTTTGTCCTCTTTCTAACCAGTTAAATAATTGATCTCACGCAGCTTGCAAATCCATCATTGTCACTTAGACAGCTGGCCTCTAGTGCATGCCCTCCCGATGCTGGGTCAGCAGCAGTGTTTAGGGATGAAAGAAATCACATCCATTACCATCGTTTTTAGACATCTATTTTTAGCCTAAAAAAGATTCAGAGAAATTCACATTCATTTTAGAATGGAAAAAGCATCTGGGCATGCACAGCAGTGAACTGGAGCTCTGTATCTCTGCTCTTCACCTTGTGTGCTGCTGCAGTGCGGCAAAGGGAGGAACTTTCATAAACACTTACCTGCCACGATCAGAAAAGCACGCCTCTCTGAAAACCTGTGTAGCTGTGACTGAATCTCAGATATGGAGCTAACTGACATTTTCACGTTGTGAACAGGACTGATCTTTATGTAACTGAAATGATTTTGTGAAGTCAGTTGCCATTTATAATCCTATTTTAGCATGGAACAGAGTGAATGCATCCCTCTTGTCATTGGAAAGAGAAATGTGACCATGTCAGCCATGAAGATTACTTTTTGCATAAAAACCTGAATAGTTCTCAGTATTCGGGTTCCTGTATCAATTTTCTAGTATCATGCTTAGATTCCTTTGGCTTGGGATTTTCTCCAGCTCTCTGTGATGACCCCACAGCATCCGAGGCAGCGCTTCTGCATTTCTGTCTCCAGATCTGCTCTTATGTCTAGTTTCTATTTATGTTCATTGGTTATTTTAGTCTTTAGTAGTGATTATTTTAGGATGCTCTTAGTGATTATTTTAGTGTTAATTTATGCCAGGTGTTGTCAAATTTGATGCAAGGGCTTAGAATCCCCTATACAAAATCTTCCTTTCATGTGGTCCTGTCCCTCAGGGATTATGATACAGTTCAATCTATTAATTCACAATAATTGATTTTGATACATTTGTTCATACATTTCACCAGGGTCGGAAATAGGAAATAGTTATAGAGAGTGGGAGGAATCCGGCTGACAAATGTATTGGAAAGAGGAATTTGGTAGCTGAATGAGACAAGCGCCTTCTGAAGGAGAGTAAGTGCCTAGAAGATGGTATCAGGTATTGCTACTCCCTCAAGCTCAGCTTTGATTTGGCTGGAATGTCCCATGAAGCTGTAGGGTCAATTTCCAGATCTTATTGCTTGCTTAGTTTGAAAGGCTCCTCCTACCCATCTTAGCTAAACCTGCCTGTGTGTCAGGACTCTTCTCATGTCTTTCTCCTCCTTGAAGTATCCCAGGTAAACAGAATTTTTGCCTTCTTTGATTTCTGTCTCTTTTTTTTAATAGTTAAGTGTTTGTACTCTTGCGTACATGTGGCTTATTTTCTTTAACTTTTCCTTGAGTGTATATCTTGTCATTCCAAAAATGTTACAAACTTCTCAAAGGCTATAACTTTATTACTTTAAAAAAGGAGAGAACATTGGGCAGAAAGGGAGGAAAGGCACTGATTTATTTACACTACCACATGCCCAATATTATGTAAAGCAACAATCCTTTCTAAAGGTGATTAAAATGACGTTTGGCACATGATTGTAATAGAGGCTGTAGACATTAGGTTTAGGTCTATAATTTCAGATTGAATAATAGTTATACAATACTGTTCTAATCAATCAGTTGCCTAAAAATCTGGATAAAATTTCTTTTGTCCTTTGTGCATTGTGCCTGTATTAATGTACATAATTATTACTCTCAGAATTATTTTTTCTCACTTAGTATAGTAATGCATCTATTAATATAAATAGAATTAATTCACCTTAAGATGCTCTATGTATTAACATTGATTTTTGTTTACCACAGGAAATAATTTTCACATAGAATCAGAAATTTTATTTTATTACAAATTATTTACACACAATTTCAATCTTTGAATCTAAGTATGTGAGTATAAAGATCAGTTTTATTTCATAGATGACATGAAAGAATCTGTAAATATCTTCACAAACTCTTCTGGTGACATTATAATGACAGCCAGAAAATTTTATTATTTCTGATAGTTTCCAATATGCCAGCTCTTCTTTATCAGTTTTGCTTCATGATTGAATTCTTGGAAGATTTCGCAGCCAGTACCACTTCATTTTTCAGGCACTTTTGGTATTTTTATTACTCCTTGATTGTTCAAAATCTGTTATTTCAACTCCGCACCAGCCCAACTTCCATGTAAGGACAAAGAAAAAATGGGAAATTACTTTCAGTAAAGATTTAATTTAAAAAAATGTTTAATAGTCTCAGACTTTTAAATGTTTCAGAGTGTACTTTTTTCTATTTTATTTTTCTTAAGCTCAACTCCCTGATGTGTATTAGTTATCTTTACCCCTTTGCTAGTGCTAAGATCTTTAGTTTTAGAAATACTTATATGATACTGACACAGCTCCCAGTATTACCTGATATAGATCTACAGTTGCCACTCACATTTTTATTGAAGTCTTCTTGCTGTTGTAATCTACACCAGGGGCACTAGATCTCAGGGGAAGAAACTATTATGAGGCTATCTCATTCTTTGGTTTACTTAGCACTGTTTTTATACAGATAAGAGAATGGATACAAAACTCAGCAGCTCTCCTGGTTTATTAGTGAAGTACCCTGAGTACGTAGGTGCAGAATAACTGAGAGCATACTCTAAAACTAGACAGCCATGAATTTGAAACCTGGATCTGCTGTTTCATAGTAGTAACAAAGGCAAATTATTTAACTCTGTGGTGCATTAATTTCCTCAGCAATAAAATGGAGGTGATAATAATCATTACCTTGAGAATTTTAAGGAGAATTAAAGGAGTTAGTACATTTAAAGTAGTAAAAATAGTATATAAGCACATAGCTACTCTTTGTGTGTGTGTGTGTGTGTGTGTGTGTGTGTCTACAGGGAGCAATCTAACAAGGTTTTATTTAAAATGATTGTGTCTTAGATTCTGTGTCACACATGCAGAGATAGCCCATGGCATTCTATCGTTCTTACCTATAACACAATATAGTCAATTTTGATGTTCCATAGAGATAGTATTATAAATCAGAGAAAGGTTAAGTATATTTTAGTTATTTTCCTTTTTGAGTAGCATATGTTGATCTTTATATAAAATGCTAGCAAGTCCTTATCTCCCTTCCCCCTTTTTTCTCAGGTTATTGTCTGCCAAGAGCTATTGGCAGCTCTAGGTCTTGTGTGTGACTGTCTCAAGAAGGAAAAGAGGAAAACTCAGTATAATAACAAAGTGATGTAAATATGTCTAAGGCCATGACTACCTCTGGGTTTTAGTATTAAAACATTCACAATTGGATTTGGTAAATTTTGTTCCCTGAATAAATCTATAACCAAATTAACATATAAAAATAGTTAACTATATTCCAATTTCCAAGAAAAGGCCAGTGGTAGAGTGGGAGATACACACACACACACACACACATATATTTATTGTATATGTTCACCTTTTGTCTGTATGTGTTTAATAACCACCCCCTCCAGATTCCATTTCTGTCTATCAAAATCCAACTCTCTTTGGAGATTCTTCAATTCATTTGTCCATTCCTCATGAAATTTGGAAGTCTCATTAGAATGGGTCTATCTACCCGCTTTACTTATTCAATAGGGGTTGTGTCTCTTTTATGGCACATCATAAACTATATCATAGACTTCTTGAAGTCAGAAACTCTGATGTTTGATGTGTCTTTTGTTAGTCTTATATTCCACTCATCTTATATTCCACTCATCCTGCCTCACCTCCTACTTAGTGTTGTACCTGAAATATTTGTTCACAATCTAAATGAATAGATTTGTGAATGGCTATAACTGGAATGGGACTTAGGAACCATTTCATTTCATTCCTCATTTAACCATAGAAAATTGAGGCTTGGGAGGGTATCTGATTTCACCTGAGATAACATACCAAGCACGGAAAGGGTCAGGGGGCTGAGGTGAGACCTTTCATGTGGTGTTGTACATTTTTAACCGTCTTGATTAAAATCATAGCAGTACTTGAGAATTACAAATCTCTAGAATATCTGGATCCCTAGTTTGGAATTAATTTTGGCAAACCAGGTAAATATGTTTAAATATTATTAGGATTCCTATTCAACTAAACTTATCACTTGATAAATAGCCTTAGGGGAAAAAAATAGACCAGTTTTGCATTGCATTATATTTATTATATTATCTTGTTCCATATTTGATTTGGCCAATCAGCTATTCATAATTGTCAGGATACTTTGATTAAACAGAATTTTGACAATTAGAGCTGGGGACTGTTTTCTCCTCTACAACAATGCTGAAATCACGGAGTTAGCCAAGTTGAGTTCTGGTCTGGAGTCACTAGAAGAAAATTTACTTTCACTTTGTTCAGTTTTTTTGAGAAATTTATTTCCTAAGTTCTTGTTTCCTTGTTTCTATCTCAGTTTGATATACTATTCAAAGCTTCTTATTTCAAGAAATATATAATGGCATAGTAAAAATAATATACTGGTCATCACTTAAAATAAAGACATGGGGCCCTCCCTGTGGCACAGGGGGTTAAAGCACAGCACTAAGAAGCTAAAGCCACTTCCATATGAGTTCAATCCCCTCCTAGCCTGGAGGTGACCCACTTGGTGCTGCAGACCTCTCCTGACCCACCTGCTGCTCCCCTCAGCAATGTACTTCAAAAATCGGCCTGTTCTGCTCCCCACTCTGTCTCTGGTGAATCCTCTCACTGGCCCTGCACCTCTGGCCTGTACCCCAGTTCTGTATGCACAAATAAATAAATAAATCTTTTTTTTTTAAGATTTATTTATTTATTCGTACAGAACTGGGGTACAGGCCAGAGATGCGGAGGGAGAGAAGATTCACCAGAGACAGAGCGGGGAGCAGAACAGGAAGATCGACGAAGTACACTGCTGAGGGAGCAGCGGGCGGGCCAGGAGAGGTCTGCCGCGCCATGTGGTCTCCTCCGGGGCAGGCGGGGATCGAACTCATGTGGAAGTGGCTTCAGCTTCTCTGTGCTGTGCTTTAACCCACTGCGCCACCAGGGAGGGCCAAATAAATAAATCTTTAAAAAAAATGAAGACATGAAAATATGTATATGCATAGAAAAAATCTGGAAAAATATATGTAAATGTTGATAATGGATAATGGGGTAGTAGGTTATTTAAAATTTCTTTATATTTTCCATTTTTCTAGTTTTTTTTTTAGGAAGTCAAACTTCCAAGACTTTTTTTTTTTAAGATTTATTTATCTATGTATACAGAACTGGAGTATAAGCCAGAGGTGCAGGACCAGTGAGAGGATTCACCAGAGACAGAGCAGGGGACAGAACAGGGAGACTGACAAAGTACACTGCTGAGGGGAGCAGCAGGCAAGACAGGAGAGGTCTTCTGCCACCATGTGGGTCAACTCCCTGGCCAGGAATCAAACTCATGCTGCAGTGGCTGCAGCTAGCTTCACAGAGGTATGCTCCAACCAGTTGTGCTACCAGGGAGGACCCCTAGTTGTTGTTGTTGATTTTTTTAAATAATAAGCACACAATATTATTTAGCCAGAAAAAAATAATTTACTTGACAAACATTTTAGTATTTTTATAGGTCAGGCAGTGTTTTCTATTTTGGTCTTCTTAGCCCCAACCCACATCCTTGCTGTCACACAAACAGTCTTGGCAATTCTCTCATTTTGTCACCTTCACTGACTTCTCACAGGTTAGGAATCTTTCATACCCTTCCTCCTTGACTCATGTTTAGCTTCACTAGCACTGAGATTGCTTTTCCTTTTCCCTTCCTCCTGTATTTTTGGCAGGCAATACTAAGTGATCAAAGTGCTCTTTCACTCAACTCTGGCCTCTCCTCTAGATTACTTCAGTCAGCTATACTTGATCCATTAGAACTGGCATGAAAGATGAAATCAGTAAAGCCCCACTAATCTGGGAACTGAGAGGGTCTGACCATGCTTGAGAACCTGTGAGGTGGGTCCCTGGGTTTCTTTTCACAGAGGACTAAAGAGCTCATTGAAAAGGAGTTCAGCTGAATGGTCAAAAGCACAAGGAAAGCTCTATCGATTAGTCGCACTTATGGAGTAATCCTACACTTGAAATATGTACAATTAGACAAGAAAAAATAGTAC
This sequence comes from Condylura cristata, assembly GCF_000260355.1. Classification (NCBI taxonomy): domain Eukaryota; kingdom Metazoa; phylum Chordata; class Mammalia; order Eulipotyphla; family Talpidae; genus Condylura; species Condylura cristata. The sequence continues at coordinate 43,300,455 of NW_004567108.1, forward strand.
AGAGTGTGCCAGTCTTCACCCTAGAACTTTCCCAATGAATTGAAAGTAATTTGAATGGGGCTGGAATTTCTGAACTTCTATGTATGGGATCACATAGAGAGATAAAGTAGTACCACTACTGTTTTATTTCTCTTATAATTGAGAGATAAAGAGAAGTAAAGAACTCTAAAGAGAGTTCTCTTCTGATTCACAAACCACATTCCTGTGGCTTATGAATCCATGCATTATTCTAAAAAATTATGTGAAGTTAGTATGATCTTTGTTTCACAAATTAGTAAAAACATAATATGTTAGGGAAAGACTTAGTTCTTTCCTTACTAGAACACATCATGACTAGGCATAGAAGCTTACCAAGTAAGCACTTTGGATAAAGTTGTTGGATGCCATTACAGATCCATTTTATAGATCCAATTTAGCCATTAAAATCTACAGGTAAGACTTGACTTGAGAAGGTAGGCAATTCTTTCACCTGTCTTGAAAAAGGTTAAAAAAAAAACCAATCCCCTTCAATTTGTGAAGTTCCCTTTTCTGCCATGATAACAGAATGGAGGAAAGTTCACAGTCTGACTTGGTGTGGCTCAAGATCCCTGAGCTTCTATGTAAGAATGCTGGTTACCTCAAGGCCACCATCCTGGAGAAGGATACAAAGAGGCAGAGTGAAACCTACAAAGCTCCCTTTCTTCCAGACTCTGCTCAAACTTTCCCAACCTGGACTCCAGACATGTGAGTGAAGATAGCTTTGAGGGCCCCAGTCTAGCCACCACCTTATGGCAACTTACATAAGAGAGAATCAGGCTCATTATTTTCAGGAATTCCAGGAGGCTTTACCTTCCGAGGAGAGGCAGAGTGGTGTGGGGTCACATCAGGCCAATATTTGTTTTCTTTTCTGCAGAAATTAGATAATGCAGTCTTAGCAGGAAACTAGATGAAAACTAGTTTTTTCATATGACAAGAATTAGGAGAGCAGAGAAGGAGGAGGGCTTCACTATTCAGCAACTTTGTGTTGTTTAGAGAAGTACAGCTCTTTGATAGAACTCCCCCAAGACAGTGGATTTAAACTGTTTCTTTTCTGCTTATTATGCTGAAAATAATATAATATAATTGACCAAAGGAGAAAAAAAAAGCTTATGTGAAGCTGTTGAATGGATTTCATGGCTCAAAACACATAGGGAATTTAAAGAAAGAGCATTATGTAATATCTAATCAAGAAACATGATCAACTCAGCAAGTATTTCAGCCTAGATTACTGTTTCATATGAAGACAGCTTTTTTCTTATCAAAGCCCATAATCACCGACTTTGATTTCTGTCTCAGGCTCCAATTTTTCTGGAAAGAAGCCCCTCTCCTGATCAGTTCTTTGATACTTTTGGGATTCATCCTGCAGGACCTTAATTCAGTGCTCAGCTGGACCAAGGTCATATCCTTTGGACTCTCAAGGCCTAATCTACAACTCTGCACCATCACTACTAGTTGAGTTTCACAACCCTGAACTCCTAATTTTGTCAAATACTTGGAAAAATACAATCCTTAAATGTATCTACTGAGGATTTCAGGAAATGAAATATGAATTTGATTTAAATATTTTAATATCTAAACAACACTATTATATTTATTTCATTTCATAATTATGTGTCCTGTTTCTCATAGTTGACTGAAAGATCCCTGAGATAAAAAGGTTTTGAGTTTCTCTTAGTTTCCATCATAATTTCTGGCATAAAGTAAGTGCTGAAAAGAAGTTTTGAGGAAGGAAAGTATGAATACATGAGTGAATAATGAGCCAATTTGGAGGCTGTTATAAAACTCTATTGCTTGAATGACAGGAAAATTCAGATTATAAATTAATCTTTGGGTCTTTGAGGGGATAATCACTGCTGAGAAGAAGATTCTTTTGAACTGAACACAGATGATGAATTGTAGCCAGCTCTGATCCTGGCTCCATGAGATAGATTCTCTTGTGCTGATACAGAACCCTATCTTTGCTGAAGTGTCAGCACAGACTTAGAATGTTCTAGAGTGATTGTGTGTAAACTAGGAACTAATACAGATGTGTGGATTCATTGGAGATATACTCAGTTTACTGTGAAGTACACCCAGGAAATCCATTCTTATCTTTTAGAGCAGTGGTTTAAAAAGTGTAGGTTTGGGACCAGCTGCCTCAACTTTTTCTGGGTATTTGTGAGAAATGCTGATTACTTGGCTCCTTTGAAGATCTACATTAAAATCCCCATGGTGGGGCCCGAGAACTGTGTTGGACAAGTACTCCAGGTGATTCTCAGTTTGAGAATCTGATTTAGGGTATTGGAATTCAGGATAGAAAATAAAAGTAGAAAATAAAAAAAAAAGCAATTGTTAGTTAGTTTTGAATAGTATTGGGTTAGAAAATATCCTGAAATATTGCCAAATATGTCATTCTTAAAGGACCTCTTCTTTCTGTATAAATAAACTGAGTCACAGAGATGGTGAAGAATTTACTTTAATAGATATGGTAAAAGAACTTACTAGATCAGCCCAACTTACATAAAAGAGAAAATCAGGCTCATTATTTTCAGGAATTCCAGGAGGCTCAATTTTAACCCCTGTCGGTTTCCCATCACCAAGTCACCCATGTGCCATCACCATAGTCCTGTGCACTTCCCCCCCACACACCTCCATTTGATCCCATTCCCTACTCCCCCCCACAAAATGTCTCTGGTATATGACTGTTCATTATTCTTATTATTTTCTCTCCTGGTCCATTATACTCCTGCTGTGAGTGAAACTGTTCAGTATTTTTCTTTTTCTTTCTGGCTTATCTCACCAAGCATGATCATTTCCAGCTCCATCTAAGTTGCTGCAAAAGACATGTGTTTCTTTCTTTTGGTTGCTGAGTAATATTCCATTGTGTATATGTACCACATCTTTTGAATCCAGTCATCTCCTTTTGGGCATTTGGGCTGCTTCCATGTTTTTCCAATTGTAAATAAAGCAACTTGCTGCTAATATTTTATTGCTTATGTTATGGAAGGATATTACATGCTAAATCTTATTGGAAACTGTCAATATTGATGAAGATTAGGAGCATTGTCCCCCTGCAATCTCTCTGTATCTGTTGTGTTTAGAGACAAGTTTCAGCCTTCCTCTTGCAGTCTTTGCCCTTCCAACAATTTGCATGTTACTGACATTTTTATATTATCCTTAATACCCTTACCTTCTTATTGAAATGAGAATTCAGAATTTGTTTGCTTTATAACTTTTTCCAAACTTCAGAAAAGACTAGGAATGTTTTTATTATGTTATAGAAAATAACCTTAATGTTCAGTTTCATTTTTATAATTTAAAAATCCACTCCTACCCTCTCCATGCCAATATAACCAGGAAGGGCTAAATATATTTCTTAAGTTTTTCATTGTCAGGAGAAGCAAACAAGAGAAAATGACCACTCATCTTTGACTTTGGAGCACCCTTATAATGTAATTTATAGATGGAGTTTCTGCCTCTATGTGGGCTTTTGAAATTTAGCAGTGGAGAAGTTATGGAAAACTCCTGTGTTACAAGTACCAAGACAAAGTCTCATAAGTTAGTTCCTTTGTCTACTAGAACTGATACCTACAAATATGGAGTGACCTGCATTTTTCTCAGGTCTCTCCCTACTCTCTGCATACAGAGGACTGTTTCAGATTACATCTGAGAAGTTCCTGAGTTGACAGCCCCACACTCATTTCAGTCACTCATAAAAGTGACAGAGATAAAACAACCAAACCCAGGATATAGTCACCTTATCTTCCTCTTCTTAGCTGAGCTAACTTGTTCATGTATATGTACTGAAAGTGCTTGAAACAGATTATACAAGGGTCTAGAGGTATTTTGATCTAGGGACAATGAAATTCCAAAAGGCTGAGGAGAGCTTTTGCTCTTCCTTGAGACCCTTGCCTTTCTCTGATATAAGAAGAGACTTTCCCTAGTGTGAGAAGAGACATTCGCTAAGCTTTGGCCCTTTCCTGATGGAAGAAGCAATCACAGTTCCCTTCTTCATGATAGGAGAATGGATGTAGTTTGGGCAATGTCCTCCAGGTGAAGGTTTACCCCTAAACATGATTTTCTATTTGAGAATCTGATCTTTAGCTTCAAAGTAAAAGTAGAAATTTATTTGCTCCATGTCATGGGAAACCTCCTTGTCCTCCTTGTCCCTTCTAGATTCTTTAAGCCCTTCCTACCTAATTTACATCTCCTCTTTATTCAGGGCACCTGCAATATAGACATTAAGAGGGTATGGTACCAGGATGCAAATAAATACAGAGGTCAAAGGAATATAATTGAGAACCCAATATAATTGAGAACCCAGATACATGCATAGTCATCCTATACAAAGAAACCAAGAGTATAGAATGAAGTATGGCCAATCTCATCACAAATGGTACTGGGAAAATAATGAAGTTATGCGCAGGCCATATGCAAAACAGAAAGGTGTTTTCTCAAAATATTATATATAGATCTTCTATATGATACACTAATTTCATTTCTAGATATCCACCCAGAAAATACAAAACACTAAGTATAAACAATATTTGGAACAAAATGGTTCTTTCATTGAAACTGGATACTAGAGGGTCTTTCCCTTCGATAACCCTCACAACAATGGATGAGGGTACTGGTGTTCCAAATTAAATTCTGGTTCTTGTGCTACAACTGTCTATAGATTTCTCTGTCATTATTTCTGCCATGCATTGCAAGCTAGCATCCTTTTAGACTCACGTTCATAGCATCTACTGTTGAATCTGACTGCTTGCTTCTGGGATTTTGCTTTCTGGAATTTCTCTTATTATGCTTCTTTCTTTTTAAATTTAGTGACTTTAAATTTACCTTATCATCTATAAGTTTTATAGCCTTAATCTTTATTGTTGCTTATGCTTCTTTAATGAAGTTGTTAAATAAGATTGCTGCGGCAATCTTATTAAAATTAAAATCCTCCTTGTAATTTAATGTATATCCATTTCAGAATTTACCCCAGTACCTGAGGCAGCATAGTACTAAAGATCCTGCTCACATCTGAACTGATTTAAATTACTTTGGTAATTCACTTACTCTGAACTTTGTGATATGTAACAGCCTCTATCCTCCATCCCATGATGTGAGAGTGCTGCTGAAGCCTTAGGAAGTGTTCTCTAACTGGTTGAAACTAACTGAAGTTCAGGAGCCCCGGAATCTCCCTCTGAAGTGAAACAAATTGTTTAGTTGACTCCTTGAAATAGTCAGAATCAGGGAATGTTTGAGAACTTTGTGAACTAGAACTTGGACTTAGTGGATATCGAAGTTTAGCAGTGGCTGAGATTCATTTAAGCTCTCCATACTTGTACCTTTTGGCAAGTGTGGACTTGTACCTTCAGTCAAAGCATGGCTAACATTTCCTGTTTATTGAACATAAATTTTAGAGAACTTATACAACTATGAAGCAACTTATTTCTCAGAGTAAAGATTGTTGGTACATATTATTTGCAACTAGTAAATAAAATTCTTGATACTGTATTTTCTGAATATATTCATTCCAGAAGCTTGTTAACAGAGAAACCCACTTTAATGCAGAACTCACCTTGTTACAAGGCAGCGAGAGAGGGACCACCACTGAACCCCCGAACGTGCCTGCTCTGAATAGGTTCTGTCATCTGCTGTATCAAGACAAAACAATAAGATTTAATGAAAAGGAACTTTAATACAGTGAGTATACAATACGGAAGACAAAAAATATAACTTCTAAATCAAATACCTGAAGTTACCCATCCCCTCATGGGCAAAAGTCAACCCGAAAGAGATTGGTCCAAAGCAAGGCCTGAAAGCCCCCCATAAGACTAAATCATCTTCTGGCAAGGGACCCTTAGAAAAGGGTCAGAAATGGCCAGACAAATGGAGGAAAAGAGCAAAATCAAAATTAATATGAACACTGCTATAGTGAACCTCCCCATGGGTCTTTCACCCACATCTATTTCAACCAGTCCAGAGCCAAGAAATAAACACAGTTTCTTCACATGTCTCCCTTTGCTTCATGTGGCTTCCTCAGGTCTCCTTCTGGCTCTCCATCCTGCTTCCTTCTTCTTCAGATTCCTCTCTCCTCTCTTTGCACAGCTCCACCCTCCTTCTGGGTGGGACAGGGAACCTGGAACTTCCCCTATTCCTGGGGACCACCCTACTACAACTTCCTGTTAAAGAAAAGACAAAAGGAAGGACAAAAGAAATACAGTTAATTGTAGTGTATATCAATTAGATTTCCATACCTAAATGTGTGATGAAAATGATTCAAGCCCGATAAATTTCCTCTTTTAAGAAAAATTTGTCCATAAAATCAGTTCTAAAGCAGTACTAAAAAGAAGAGATATAGCAGTACAGGCTCACATGAAAAAACAAGAAAGAATTCAAATAAAAAAAACTTGCCTCTCACCTTAAGATATTAGAAAAAGTGGAATAAACAAAACCAAAAGCAGTAGAAGGAAGAAAATAATAAAAAATTAAAACAAAAAATAAATGAAATAGAAATGAAAGAGATAATCAAAGATAATCAATGTAATCAAAAGCTAAAATTTTGAAAAAAAACTTCAACAAAATAGATAAAGCTTTAGCTAGACTCCCTGAAGGGGAAAAAGGAGAAAAATCTAATAAATAGATTCAGAATGAAAGAGCACAAATTTCAGAAATACAGATGATCATAAGAGATTACTATGAACATTTATGTGCCAACACATTGAAGAAACTAGATGAAATGATCAATTCTTAGTAATCTACAACCCTCCAAAGCTGAGCCAGGAAAAAATAGAAAACATGAACAGACCAACCATAAGCAAGAAAACTGAAACTTTAACCAATAGTTTCCCCCAAAAATAAAATCCCAAGCCCAGTCAATTTCATCTTCAAAGGTGAACTATTACCTTTACTTCTCAAACTCTTACAAAAAAATAAGAGGAAGAGTTTCCAAACACATTTTGAGGTCAACATTACTCTGATACCAAATCCTGTCAAAGACAACACAGAAAAGAATTACAGACCAATTTCTTTGGTGAGCATAGATGCCAATATCCTCAAGAAAATCTTAGCAAACCTAATTCAACAACACGTTAAAAGCATCATGCATTATGATGGCTCTCCCTGGTGGTGCAGCGGGTTAAAGCACAGCACAAAGAAGCTAAAGCCACTTCAGCATGAGTTCGATCCCCACCTGTCCCTGAGGTGACCACATGGGGCGGCAGACCTCATGACCAGCTCACTGCTCCCCTCAGCAGTGTACTTCGTTGGTCTGCCTGTTCTGCTCCCCACTCTGTCTCTGGTGAAGCCTCTCACTGCCCCTGCACGTCTGGCCTGTGCCTCCATTCTGTATGCACAAATAAATAAATCTTAAAAAAAAAAAAAAAAAAAAGCATCATGCATTATGATCAAGTAGGATTTACTCCAGAGACACAGGGATGTTTCAACATCTAAAAATCGATCATCCTCATTCACTACATCATCAAAAGGAAAAATAAAAATTATACGATACTATCAATAGATGATTAGAAAGCATTTGATAAAATTCAGCATCCATTCATGATAAAAACCTCAAAATACTGGGGATAGATAAATCATCCTTCAACATAATAAAACACATATATTACAGATTCACAGCCATCATCATACTCAATTGTGAACAGTGAAAATCTTTTCCTCTGAGATCTAGTAAAGAATGTTACCACTACCATTCAACAGAGTATTAGATGTAAAATCTAGAGTAATGAGGTAAAAGAAAGATATAAAAGGAATCCAAAGTGAAAGAAGGAAAACTATCACTATTTGCAGCTGACACAAGAATCTCCCCCAATAAAAGGCTAATTATAATAACAAATGGATTCCATAAGAAATAAGAATTAATTGTTAAAATAAATGAAATAGGGAACAAAATCTATTTACAAAAATTAGTTGCATTTCCATATGTAAACAATGAGTTAGAAGGAAAAAAATCAAGAAAACAATCCCATTAACAACTTTAGCAAAGGAAATTAAAGACATAGGAGTAAACTTAACAAAGGAGGCAAAGGTCCTACACAGTGAAATCTAATAAAATATTGTTAAAGGAAATACAGGAATGCACAAGAAATGGAGTGTTACTTCTTACTCATGGATTGGGAGAATTAACATTGTTAATTTATTGGGCCATTCTACCCAAAGCAATATATAGATTCAATGTTCCAATATCATTCTCTCTTTTTTTTTAATATTTATTTATTTATGCATACAGAACTAGGGTACAGGCCAGAGGCACAGGTACAGTGAGAGGATTCACCAGAGAGAGAGTGGGGCGCAGAACAGGCAGAAATGAGGAAGAACACTGCTGAGGTGAGCAGCGGGTGGTTCAGGAGAGGTCTGCCATGCCATGTGGTCACCTCCGGGATGGGGATCGAACTTATGCTGAAGTGGCTTTAGCTTCTTAGTGTTGTGCTTTAACCCACTGCACCACCAGGGAGGGCCTCAATGTTCCAATGTCATTCTTTAAAAAAAAAAAAACACTTATTTTTTTTTAATTTATGCATATAAGAACTGGGGTAGGCCAGAGGTGTGGGAGGTAGGAAGATACATCAGAGACAGAGTCAGAGCAGAACAGACAGATTCACTGAAACAGGCAGATCTCCTACAGATTTACTGAAACAGGCAGATCTCGCCTACTGCTTCTTCAGAGGTCTGGTGTGCCATATATGGGTTAGATCCCTGGCCAGAGATTGAATTCAGGCTGCAGTAGCTGGCAACAGTTTGATAGTATTAAGACTTAACCCCTATACCTCCTGGAATCTCCCAATGTCATTCTTTCAAAGAAACAGAAAAAATAATACTTAAATTAATTTGGAACCACAAAAGACTCCCAATAGCTTAAAAAAAAAAAATCCTGACAAAAAGATTGGTGGTATGACACTTTTGACTTCAAACAATACTACAAAGCTTTGGAAATAAAAACAGTATGGTACTGAAATAAAAACAGACATATAAACCAGTGGAATAGAATTGAGAGTACAGAGATGAAGCTGCATATGTATGAACAGTTGATCTATGGCAAAAAGCCAAGAATATACATTACAGAGGACAGTCATTTCAACAAGTGGTGTTGGAAAAACTGTACAATCACATAAAATCACACTCTCACAACCTATCCAAAAATTAACTCAAAATTAATTAAATGCATGGATATAAGAACCAAAACTAAGAAATACCTTGAAGAAAAATCAACAGAAAATATCCTTAACATTGACTTAAGTGATGTCTTTGGGGGTTTAAACCAATGGCAAATGAAGCAAAGAAAGAAATGGGATTACATAAAAATGAAAAGTTTCTGCACAATGAAAGAAACTATCAATAAGACAAGAAGACAGCCCTCCCTGGTGGCACAACGAGTTAGGATGTAGCACTGCAAGCTAGCTGCAGCCACTTTAATGCAAGTTCAATCCCTGGCCAGGAAGGTGATCCACTTTGTTTAGCAGACTTCTCCTGTCTCGCCAGCTGCTCCCTTCAGCAGTGTATTTCAGTAAATCTTCCTGTTCTGCTCCCTACACGGTCTCTGGTGAATTCTCTCACTGCCCCTGCACCTCTGGCCTGTACCCCAGTTCTGTATACATAAATAAATAAATCTTTAAAAAAAAGACAAGAAGACACCTTACTGCATGAAGATAATATTTGAACATTATAAATCTGATATAGGGTTTATATCCAAATATATAAAGAACTTATGCAACACAACAAAAAGAAAAAAATCAAAAAGTGGACAGAAGAGCTAAATAGACACTTTTTTAAAGAAGACATACAGAATGTCATTAGGTATATAAAAAAAATTGCTCATCCTCACTCACCAGAGAAATGAAAATCAAAACCACAATAAGATACTATCTCATACTCAGAGAATGACCAATATCAAAAAGACCAGAAACAAGAAATGCTGGAAAGGGAAAAGGAATCCATGTACTTTCTTGGTGGATATATAGACTGGTCCAGTCCCTATGAAAAACAGTATGGAGGATGTTAAACATATTTAAAAAACACCCACCAAATCCAGCAAGTCTGCTCTTAGGTATCTACCAGAGAATGCATCAATACTGGGTTAAAGGGCTATCTGCATTCTTATGTTCATTGAAGCACTGTTTGCAATGGCCAAGCAGACTGTAAAATCTGTAGGTCAAAGGTTGAGAAAGAAGAAATTTGAACTTTACAAGTCATAACATTATCAGTCTTCTATCTATATTCAATATGGATTGGGGGTTCTATTTAGAGTCCTCTGGACTCAAAAAATAGGAGAAACCAAACATGTAAGACACTAGGTAAGAGGCACTGATTCAGAGTGGACAGTTGAGAAATTATAGATGAAAACAGTTTCAGTTTTTACAAATAGTGAATTTTATAATAGATATGTTAAGATGCAGTATTTTTGTAAAGATAGATGGCTTTGTCACTGCTCAGTCACTACACAGAAAATATCCCTCTGTGCACCAGTACTCTTCAGTGGCACAGATAATACCAATGCAGACTCTAAGGAAGTACAAGATAGATAATTCCTGGTAGATGTTTCTAAAGTGGAAGTCTTTAATGAGTGAGTGAATGAGTATGTGAGTATGTGTGTGTATGTATGTGTGTGTGTGTGTGTGTGTGTGTGTGTGAGAGAGAGAGAGAGAGAGAGAGAGAGAGAGAGAGAGGAGAAAGAGAGGAGAAAGAGAGAGAGCATGTTAATTTCGGGGCATGAAAGATAATATCAGAAATATAGAAGAATGCTTTATTCTCACTTTTCCTCCAGAAACCCAAGTAGGTAGCCTTTCTGTGAGTTTATATAACTACAATCTGAATGGCTGAATACAATGTAGACTGTGGCATTGGTTAGGAGTGGGAACTGAGACCACAGGCACCATTTCATGGAGGAATTTGATGTTAATTGAAGATGACAATGTATGAAAACCCTGAGGGACAAATTTCCTTTACCAGCTGGGAGTGGAGTAGGGCAATTTTCATAGTTGTGAATGCACCATAAATAACTACATGTCTGCTATCCAACTGAATTAATTTACATTAAGACTCTGAGAGGTGGTCAAAACTGAATGTCATTCCTAAAAAAACTGAATGTCACTACTGGAATTTACAATTTTGTATACTTTGGAAAGTAGGATATTCTTGAGAATAAAAATCTTTGAAGAAAGCAGAACCGGTTACCACTTACTTCAGACTTAGTACAATGAACTTGTGGTTCTTTCTACTTATTAACCCACAGGAAAAGTCTCTTCAACTCCTACCATTTCTGCCCAAACTGCAACCTCTACCCCTCACCTTCCAGTCTAATGAGGAATGTAAGGTGACTTGGTGTCATCTTTTGTCTGTATTCTACTTTCTCTGTCTTCTCTACCTCCTGTAAATTGGACCCTCTGGTGGCTCTAACTTGCAGGTTTGTGACAAACCTATTCATTGATCAAACCTGACAGAAGGAGGATGTATGTTAATTGCTTGTGACAGCCTACCTCCCTCTGTCTGATGAAAATGTGTCTGGACAGAGCAGGGAACCATCTAAGGAGTTAGAAGCAGGACAATGCATCAGGTTGAGAGACAATTCAGCAGCCAACAAAATGAGCTGAAACAGGAGTGATGAATCTCAGAGCTGATGTGGGAATCAAGTTGACTTTATCTGAAGGAAACTTAGGAGCTGGGGGTAGGGAGCCAGCTGTTTGGAAGCATAGGAGTCTGTGTTCTTTCAGAAAGAACCAACTTGGTTTTCATGTCTGTTCTGAGATTCATTACCCTCTTTCCTCTTACTACCTTGTGAGTAGGTTCAGGTTCATGATGCTGGCTGAATTGATCCCTCAAACATTAACTCTGCTGGACTGTCCTACTTCTGAATTCTGGCCTGAACCTGTTTTTTTTT
>NW_004567108.1:43312517-43313161 GCF_000260355.1 Condylura cristata
CAGGCGGGAATCGAACTCATGTGGAAGTGGCTTTAGTTTCTCAGTGTTGTGCTTTAACCCGCTGCGCCACCAGGGAGGACCTGGCCTGAACCTGTTTATACTTTTGTTTGATGCTGTAGAATCCTGCCTTAATTTAGGCAGGTATCAACCGTCAGTAATTAACATTTTCTGAGTAATACACAACCAGAGCTTCCACTCCACTTCTTATTCCTGACCACAGTGGCTGATAGTATTTCCTGATGTACCTTTCTTCTGGAATAAGGGCTGAGTTATTAATTTGTCTAGAGTTGTACTTTCCTGGCTCTGATTCCATTTTCAGTGATCAAATGACTCCTTAAATCTGGAACCTGAGTCATCCAAGGTATGATATTTAGAAATAATTCAAAATGTTTCCTCAAATTTAAGGATGTGCCTCTCTCCCTGTGTCAGTTCCACCTGCTATACTCAAGTATAGATTCTAACCCCATCTGTGGTCTCTGACCTGCTTTTATTATTCTGGATGTGCTCTCCCTCCAGGACTTGGTAGATATCAGCTTATTACTGAGATCATTCTGATTATTATTTTAGCTTCCTGGACCTTCTCCCTCCTGTATAACTTCTATTAGTTTTTCCAAGCTGTATAGGTAACATTTCCTGGTGTTTTT
>NW_004567108.1:43316142-43384363 GCF_000260355.1 Condylura cristata
ATTTCTCCTCTTTCATTTATGATTGTGTTTATTAATGCTTTCTCTTGTTTTTTCTTTGTGAGCCTGGCTAGTGGCCTGTCTATCTTGTTTATATTTTCGAAGAACCAACTTTGGTTTCATTGATTATTTGGATTGTTTTTCTAACATCCATTTCATTTATTTCTGATTTGATTTTTATTATTTCTAGTCTTCTACTGGCTTTTAGGTTATTTTGTTGTTCTTCCAGTTATTTAAGGTGGGACATTAGGTTGTTTCTTTGAGTTATTTCTTGTTTCTTTATGTGAGCCTGTAATGCTATATATTTTCTTCTTGTAACTGGATTTTAATGTGTCCCATAACTTTTGTGGATTTGTGTTGTCATTGTCGTTCTTCTCCATGTATTTTTTAATTTTTTCTTAGATCTCCTCATTGGCCCAGTTGTCCTCCAGTAGTGTGGGTTTCAGCATTCACATGGTAGGTGGATTTCTTGTCTTCCTCATATGGTTTATTTCTAGTTTGATTCCTTCACGGTCAGAGAAAATAGTTGGTATGATTTCTGTCTTAGTGTATCTCTTAATATTTATCTTGTGACCCAATATATGGTCACTCCAAGAGAATGATCCATGTGGGTTTGAGATAAATGTGTACTCAGATTTTTTTGGGTGTAGTATTCTATAGATGTCTGTTAGACCCATGTTGTCCAGGTCCTTGTTCAGAGCTTTAGTGTCTTTGCTTATTTTTTGTCTTGTTGATCTGTCCATTGTGGAAAGTGGCATGTTGAAGTCTCCTGCTATGTATGTATTTTCTCTGATATACGTTTTCATAGATGACAGTAGTTTCCTGATATGCTTTGGTGCTCCTTCGTTTGGTGCATATATGTTGATGATTGTTATGTCTTTTTGTTGTACTGTCTCCTTAATCATAAAGTAGTAGCCTTCTGCATCTCTTTTAACCTCTTTTAGCTTGAAGTCTATTTTATCTGATATAAGTATAGCTGTTCCTGCCTTCTGTTTTGGTCCATTTGCTTGTAGAACTGTTTCCCATCCTTTTATTTTTCAATCTGTTTTTATCTTTTGCAGTTAGATATGTTTCCTGCAGACAGCAGAATGTTGGCTTCTATTTTTTAATGCATCCTGCAACTCTGTGTTTTTTAATTGATGAGTTTACGCCATTTGCATTTAGAGATAATATTGCTATACTGGCACCTACATTTGCCATTTTGGTCCTTTTAAGAACCACTTTTTGGCAAAAAGTATCAACTCAACCTCAGTGCTCAGTAAAGGTCATGAGTAAGGGTAACTTCCAATGAAAAACATAGAAATCAAACATGTTCTTCAGGCATTTCTAATATAATTAACTCTAAGACTTTGACTAAAAATCAGTCAATGCTATAGTCATGCATTAATACGTCAATTTTATAAAAAGGAAAGTAAGTACTGCAAAGTGACAAGTGGTGGTAGATATTCAGAGTCAAGTGATTGAATCTAATCAGGTGTAAAATGTTGGCAAAGAAATATATGCTAAAAGGAGGTGAGAAATTAAATTTAAAGAGTGTATGAAATGCAGATAAACTTATCTTGATGACTCAATTAATACTAAAAGTATCCTGTAAGACATTTCAATATTTGAAAAAAAATATTTCTTACAAGTGTGTGTATAGTTTTTATAACCTCCTGTTAAAATGTTGTTTAAAAACTAATTAGAGAATTATAATTATCATTGATTAAGACTCCTTTATCGAAACAGCTAAAAAGCATATTAGATATGATTATGTACAGAAGATTAATAGATACAGAGAAGAGCATGCTCTTCTACTAGACCACTGATTTTTTAAGTTTTCTGTGTCCTCCAAGGACAGGGGATGTATCCTAAATACTTATCTCTCAAATTTGAGAGCTTCTCTATGGTGCCATTAATGATAGATTGAGTGTAGTCATGGCACTGGGCACTGAGAGGCTGTGTTGGAAAAGGTTGAGTAGAGTCTAGCATAAAAGGGGGTGATCCTTTCCTCAGAGTTATTTATCTTCAGACACCAAAATAGCTTAGGACTTAGCACATGCCCAAGTTTATATACAGTTTCCAAGTAAACCTCTAGGATAAGACCTCTATGATTTCTTTACTTTTTTAAGATTTTATTTATTTTTAAGTAGAACAACTAGGGTACAAGACAGAGGTGTGAGGGTGAGAGGACTCACCAGATACAGAGTAGGGAGCAGAACAGACAGATCAACTGAAATACACTGCTGAGGGGAGCAGCAGGTAGGACAGTAGAGGTCCGCTGTCTCATGTGGATCACATCCCTGGCTGGGGATCAAACTCATGCTGCAGTGACTGCCCATAGCTTCATAGTACTGAGACTTAACCACTTGTGCCACCAGGGAGGGCCCCCAAGATCTTTTTAGTTTTCTAAGGTAAGCTAATATTTTCAAAGATGATGATTTAATCAATGAGAAGAATCATTGTATAACCAGCAATTATAATTATAAAACATAAATATTAATGAATAAATATTAATGAATAATATGAAAAATTATATTGCTACATTGTCAATAATTGGTTATACTACCCCACATCTATCAACATTTTAGCGCACTTTTTAGTTTTTCAAGGAATGTTATTATTGTTCCCAACACTCTAGTCATATCTAAGTTGAAGTGGGAAGCTTTCTTCATGCTTGCTTTAAGGATTATGAAAGAAGCTCTAAAAGCCCAATGTTGGGTTTCATATGTATTCAATATCATTACAAATGAGTTCAAAACTGGACAGCAGAAAGGTAACAATTCTATAAATCAAATATTTTATCAACTAAGAATTAGCTGACAGCTTGTTTCTAACATGATACATTTTTTTCCTTGTGTGATACATTTTTAAAATATTTATGTATGCATACAGTATTGGGGGAACAGGTCAGAGGTGTGGGAACGGTGAAAATATTCACCAGAAACAAAGTAGGGAGCAGACTAGGCAGATAAATGAAGTACATTGCTGAGGGGAGCAGCCAGTGAGACAGGAGAGGTCTGCTGAGACATGCAGGTCACCTCTGGGGCCAGGGATCCAACTTGCACTGACGTGGCTGCAGCTAGTTTGCAGTGCTGTGTCCTAACCTGTTGTGATACCAGGGAGGGCCTAACATGATACATTTTTAAGAACAGCTTTAGGAACTGTCACTTTCTCTGCAGAATCCTATGATAATATGTTAAGCTTTTGGAGAAAATAGAAGCATTTTTACTTTTTTATCTTGAAATGACCTTCCCTCTGGGATTAACTTTTATTTATTTATTTGCATTGTAGATTTTTATCCCATTGCTTTCATTTGCAGGGTAGCTGAATAAAAGAATAAGATAGTACTGGTTGTTTTAGCTTGATACTACACTGAACTTTTTGCTTACTGCAGTGAGATTTTCCTGAAATTGACAACACTAATTCTGTTCCCTTCCTGGTACAGAAAATATGAAAGAAATGAAAGACAAGGACAAACCATCACCATTGTGCTTAGGACATAGGAATTTGCAGTTTAGTTCTAGAGTATATCAGAAAATGATGACTATATGTCCCAATCTTAAAAAATAAGTTTGTATTTTCTGCAAGTGATACTCTTCGCTATCTTTCTCTCGTTTTCTATATTCCCCCCTCTTCATCTTTGTGAAATGTTTGCTCTGAGAAATTTTTCATTAAATTTGGGGGTGTTCTCTGGAAACAAGTTATTCTCAGATACCCTGTGGGTGCTGTCAAATATGGATCAATTTCCAATGACACAGAAGTAAAAAGCCATGCCACCAACTTTTGCAAAACAAGAGTTTAATGTGAAGTCACCTGGGAAGAGACTGGAGGCAAGGCTTTCTAATCAGTCTCCGTGAGGATGGTTCTTTGGGCAATGCTTAGGTTGAAAAACATATATAGAAAATGCAAGTTGGTAGAATCTGATTGATTGGTTTCTGCTAAATTGTGGTGTAATTGGAATTTGGGTTCTGGGCACTCCTCGCTCCTGGATGATGTCTGTCTAACCACAAGGCATCCTGGTTTCATCTTCCCTCAATATTTTTGGATTGAGCAAGGAGATGTTATCTTGAAGACAGTGAACATTCTTCTAGACCCGCTCTGAAATCATCTTGTCAACTTACAAAAAAATCAAGTTCTGTTTTGGGCCCTCCCTTGTGGCACAGTATGTTAAAGCACAGCACTATGAATCTAGAGCCACTGCAGCATGAGTTTGATCCCTGTCCGGGGAGCTGACGCACATGGCATGGCAAACCTCTCCTGTCTCACCCGCTGCTCCTCTCAGCAGTGTATTTCAGTGGGTCCCTCTGTTCTGTTCCCCACTCTCTCTGGCCTGCATCCCAGTTCTTGTATGCATAAATAAATAAATCTTTTTAAAAAATCAAGTTCTACTTTTCCTTGTTTGAAATGTGTAGAGGTATTTTTATCCCATTGTTGCTGTCCTGCTGTTCTCTCAAGATAAGCAGAGGTCAAAAGTGACCATATGACCCATAGTTTCATTGGTATTATTATCCAGAAGTCATACAATGCAAATCTGTGCTGTTAGGAAAGACACTTAGAGTGATTTTAGCACTGTTTAATGAAGAGTCACACACTCTTTCTGACCCAAAGTGGTGAAAAACAGTATGTACAGAGAGGACCCTAACATACTTTAAGTTCATTAACATTCTTTTACATAATAAAATTCAAGGGCTCTTGTCTACCATTTTCTAAACATGTGATCCATGAGGAGGCATGATCTGTTTATAAAAGTATACTATGCATATGGAACCAAGATTATAGACACTTTACCCTCCATCCTCTCCAAACCCCATCCAGTGCAAATACAGTAATCTTGTAAAGTCCTAACTCCCTTTAAAAAGACAAGGCAGAACTTTGGGAAGATCCCCCTATCTGCCTCCTTACCTGATTCAAATAATTAAAACTACTCTCCACCTTAAATCTCTAATATGGCTGATGCATTTGCAACAAGCAATACATTCCTAGAGTTTGGTAACATTCTCCAAGAAGTCAATCCAGTTCAGCTCAGTTCTGACACTAACCTGGAGAGAGCATTAGATTCCACAGGTTTTAGGTTCAGTGATCAAAGACTAAGCCCCACTCCCACCTCAGAAGCCCAGATTATTGCGTCTTCTGACCCACTGGCTATCAATCAGAGGCTCCTATGCCCCCCTCGGATTTGGTTAACCCACTAGAGTGGTTTACAGAATTTAAGACATTTATTTATTTTCTATGTGCTACACTATCCAAATCTCCATTCAGCCAGGAAAGCTCTGCAAACCTTATCCTTCTGAGTTCTTCTGAAGCTTCTCTTTATGAAGGTGTGATTGATTAATTCTCTTCCCTCTCCAGAAGTCACAGGATAGGACTGAAAATTCCAAGTCCCTAATCACATGTTGGCTTTTCTGGCAGCCAGCCCCCATCCGAAGGTGCTTCCAAAGGGCACCTCCTTCCTGTAGCAAAAGGCATCTTTACAGCTCTCTTCATTTGAAATTCTAAGGGTTTTAGGAGGGCTGTGTCAGAAACTGGGAAGAAGACCAAATATGTATTTCCTGTTGTAAATCACAAAATCACAATTGCCAAGAAATTTCAAAAATTTTTTTCTGGCCAGTACACAGTCAGTAGTGAGAAATAATTTTTCTGGGCAACCCAGCCATGCAAATGTCATGTGGCCAAGGTTTCCTAGAAATGAGGATTTTTTTTTTTAAGAAATGAGGACTTTACTAGTAATTTTGCTATTAATACTGGAAGATTTTTGGGAAAAGCTATGAAATTAAATAGTGATGTTATTGGAAGTGTTATGTGGCATTACAATAAATAAACATACATTAAACATGCAAAATTTGCATTATTTTCTTTTAATTTATTATTTATACATATGGAACTGGGGTACAAGCCAGAGGTGCAGGGGTGGTGAGAGGCTACACCAGAGAGAGTGGGAAGTAGAACAGATAGATCGACGAAGTACACTGCTGAGGGGAGCAACAGGCAGGTCAGGAGAGGTCTGCAGCGCCATGTGGATCACCTCTGGGGCAGGAGCTCGAACTCACACTGAAGCAGCTGTGGCTGGCTTGCAGTGCTGCATCCTAACCTGTTGTGCCACCAGGAAGGGCCAAAATTTGCATTATATTTAAAGATAAGAAAAAGATTTTATAGTTTTTTTAACTTACAATAAAATTGTGCTGCGCTATTGGGTTTTTGTGGGAGTAAAAACTTGTAAATCAAAGTCATATGCACTCTGTTTTCATTTAAATAAAAAACAACTTTTAAATTGTCAAAGAATTTCTTTTGATTGATGTGGCTATGTTTTTATCATATTTAATAAGGCTTTCCTTTTGACTTCTTATGGCACAGTTTGAATTCCCCAGAAGATGTGCTCTGAGATGGAGTTGCTTTTTCTTGCCTTACCTCTAACTTCAGCTAGGCTTGCATTTTAAGTCCTAAGTAGCCTGAGTTGAGTGAAGCGACACAGCCAGTAATTGCACCTTTCCCTATGGGTATTGGTGGTAATTTGGGAGTGAAAAACACTTAAAGGATATGATCCCATACTTCTAAGCCATACACCATGTTGTGAACAAATGTTACTTCAAAAAATTAATTAATTAACTAATTAATTAATTAAAAAGACTGCCCTCCCCAGGTTGCAGACAGCATGGGTATTCAGAGAGGGATTGGCATCTTCAGTCCAGATAGCCTTTTGCAAGCTAGAGTTAGCATAAAGAAAAAAAAAAGTTCTCCTGGTCTCCAAATTATAATATTTTCTAAAATTCAGTTTTACAATTTACATCTCATATCTTTCTGAAGGGTATGGAGATGGAACCATATGTTTTTTGAAATCAAGCAGAATTTTCATTCTAGATTGAATTCTCAAATAGCTTTTTACTAGCTCAACACTGGTAAGAGAATGCCTCAGTTAGGCTGTGATGATTCCACTTTTTAGTGTACTTGAGAACAGAGAGCTGTGCCTCATTGCACATTTGAAGTGTTCTTTTCTACCATAAGTAATCAAATAGCATCCAAAGAGACACGTGAGTCAATACAAACTATTCAGCATAATGTTCTAGATTTTAGAATACCATTATAGAGTAATATGATTTTTTTTCTCATCATTATAGCACAGTCAAAATGATGCACCTAAATGCACAGGAGAATCATGTTTGGCTTAATATGAGTCTTTTCCCTGGTCTAGCTCCATCTTGGCTGTTTATGTTGAGTCTTCAACAAGCTGTGAGTTATACCATCTATTTTTTGAGTCATGGACAAGGCATCTTTTTGTGTTTTGTTTTTGCTGTTCCCTGACTGCATGTTGCTGTGCTTTCACCGCTCTCTGTACAGCACTCCCAAATGTCCTTGAATAATATTGTACAAAGTAGCTGTCACATTGTCAATTGCTGGCTCTGATTTCTCAGCTCATCACTATATTCTCTCCAGCAGAATGAGGACTGCTTGTCAGTTTCATTACTTTCAGTCTTGTGTGCCAAGCATCAGGCGTTTCTGTTCCTCTCTGTCTTGCTTTCAGACAAATCCTTTGGACAATCAGATGTGATGCTTTGTTCCCACTGCTGAAGAGAATTCCATGTGTACACAGTAGATCTGCTGTAAGTTCTTAGCCATGGCGTTTTTCACTGCAACCATGTTTTACCCTATAATTCATTTACTGTAAGATTTTTGCCATGAAAGTGATAGAAGAATTGGTTAACAATTTGGTTTCAATTGCTGCACACTCTACCAGAAAATGATAGCATATCATTTTGCAAACTATTAGGTATCTCTCCCACCTATCATAACTAAAAGTTTACTGAGCTATGGTAAATATAAAGGAAGCAATTAGTAATTTGCAGAACCCTCAAGAGCAATTCCTTAACAAATTTAAATAAACACCTTATTCACTAATGATGTCTTTACTGAATTTATCATGAATGTGTTAGGAGTTGAAGATGGTAAGAAATCTGGAGCATTTTAGGTTGTTTGAATCAGGGTTACTAAAAACAAGGGATTATTGTAGCTACAGGCTCAGGAATATCTAGGTATAGCCAGGCCAGGTCAGACACATCCACCCTAACAAAGCTGAAATAAAGCCAGGTCCCCACAGACCACCCCAGATTGACACTCAATCTATCATTGCGCAACTAACCTTTCAGCTGATTTGCATGTTTAGGGGCCAGTTAGCACTCAACTGACCTCTAACCTAATTTGAATAGTGATGCATTAAGACTGGATGGACTTCTACCTTTGATTTGTGTAGTTGGCCAGAATGAGAACTGTCTAGCTTTTTATATATGGGTAAAAGTTCTACCCTATCCAGATAGTTCAAACAAAGACTTCGTGAATCTTGTCTTCTGAATTGCAGTCCTAATAAGAACAAAAGAAGAATAACGTTCTTAAGAAGTGAATTCCTCATGAGTCTAAATTTCCATGTAATTCCTTAGGAGTCTGTTTCTTGAAAATTGTGAAACATTTTAAAGTTTGATAGTGGAGAACATGATGCAGATATAACTTTGGCATTTGGCATAGAATCTGGCCTAAATGATGTGGTGAAATAGAAGAAAAGGATATATGATGAAATATTTGAATATAGATCAGATATGTACTGCCAGTTGTATACATTATATGTACTGGTTAATAATAGCATTCTTCCATCTTCCACCATTCATTTTATTTCCAGGAAATCTGATATTGCAGCATATATATATATATATATATATTACACTTTATAGAACTTACATCCAATAGGAGATCCTAAATCCTCAATGATAAATTTTTATTTTTTATGATTTCACCTTTGTTTATGGCCAGATTGCCTTAACACTTATGAAGGGAAAATGTTGTTTTTGGCAAGGAATTTAGATCAAAACAATCTATAACTGCCTCTTCAACCCACCCTTCCACTTCGGACTGCTTCATTATGATTTTCTACCTCCATAGAATGGAACTTGAATTGCCCTTATCCTTTTGTGGATTGTTCCATATTTGTCAGCCACTCTTGAAGACTATCTGCCTACTCCTGCTCTCCACTCTACATGTTTTGGCTGGCCTCCCTTTCACTGCCATAAGCCAGCAGCTGTATATTTGACTTAATATGAAAGTGAACACTGTCCACAAATGAAGAAAGGTAGCTTATTCTTTAAGATAATCAATAGTAACTATAATTTGGAGTATGATCTCTTCATAATATAAAACTACAATGTATATTTTTATTGCAGGTTTTTTTTTTTCTTACATAAACATCATTAGCAAGAAAACCCAAATATCCTCTCCAACATCTCTCATTCATTTGCAAGGGAGATTGAATTTGACATAGGAAACTTCTAATCTTAGAACACTAGAGTAACAATTCAAAAATCCAAAGGAAGATAACTATTTTCTGAGAATCCTGGATATATTTGATTTTAGGTATCAGTTTTCTTTTCTTCTTTACTGAAGCAAAAATGGGAAGAAACAACAGGAAATAGCAGAGCGAATCTGTAAATCTGTCAAAAGTGATCAGTTCATTGAAAAAATGTAAAAGCAGCATCTTCATCTTAATCAAAATGAAAACAGTAGTTATCAACATTAATATGTGGATTGATTTGACTCCTGCTGCCACCACTTATACCATTTAATGAACCCCTCTTCTATAGGTGCTTAAAACTCATTCTCTTACGGCCCTCCCTGGTGGCGCAGCGGGTTAAAACACAGCACAAAGAAGCTTAAGCCACTTCTGCATGAGATCAATTCCCACCTGCCCCTGAGGTGACCACATGGCATGGCAGACCTCTCCTGACCCGCCCACTGCTCCCCTCACCAGTGTACTTTGTCAATCTGCCTGTTCTGTTCTCTGCTCTGTCTCTGGTGAAGCCTCTCACCGCCCCTGAGCCTCTGGCCTGTGCACAAATAAATCTTAAAAAAAAAAAAAAAACTCACTCTCTTACTAAGCTCTGCAAGGAGAGGATTTTTATATTCATTACATGTGAGATGGAAGTTGGAACTTAAATAACTTTTCTAAATGGCATGGCTAGTAAATAACTTTTCTAAATGGCATGGCTAGTAAATAATGAAGCTAAAAACTGAACTTAAATTTGTTTTATTAAAAAAATATATCTATACTTTAGCCACTACTCCAAGGTTACTCTCATCAACTGTTGAGTTGGAGGCAAAAAGGCCTGCCCCAGGGTAAGTCCTGACTTTGGTTGGAGTCAGAGTGGATGAGTTAGGGACTGAAGGATTCATTGCAAGGAATAGTGTACACTTTTAGTGCAGACTGACTCAGGAGAGAATCATACCGTAGGTCTAGAGGCTGCTGCTATGTTCTTGTTTATTTTGAGAAGGCTCACAGCTGGGGTCTTGAACTTGTTCTGACCAGTTTCTTTAGTCAGATTACTCAGTCATAACAGGATCATGAAAGTTAACCAAGATAGAAGGAATCTCTAAAAAGTAGGGTTTGGGTCATCTTGCCTCAACTGTGCATAGACATTTTTCCAGAAATACTGGATAGAGGGATGCTATTACTTTCATACTAAATTTCTGTTACTTCATTCCCTCTGAGAGATCCTTCATCCTCTTTATTTTTAAAGGGTAAAACAGGATGGTGCTCTTAATCTCCTGTAGCAACTTCTTGCTGAATATGTGTGTAGCACTTACTTATAGATATGAAGGGTGAAGTTCTGTCTTGGCCTGAAAAAAAGATAGAGACATAGGGCTCTGGATTCAGCACAGGTTGAAACTCCTGTAGTAGCATTTGACAGCAAGAGTTTGAGAGACAAGACACCCCCATTGGCAGGATGAGTGTAGTTCTCAGGACTCCTGTCAGTTGGGAGTCAAGATCACCATTCTCTAAGCAGATTTCATGGATTGACTTCCCTTGAATACTACAGTCTTTTGGAGGTAGAGGAGACGACGTTACTTAAGAAGCAAGAGCCAATATCAAAAGAAGTAAGCATATTCTACTAACAGTAGCCATGGGTCCAAATAAATCCATTAATCTGTCCAAATTAATTAGAGGAGGCAATGTTTACAAGACAAGTTTACAAGCCAGGACCAGGATTCTGCTTCTTTAAGGTGTCTTCCCAACTCTGGGGCAAACCCTTCTTTTTCCTGTGTTTTCTGTTTCCAGTTGGCCTTGGAGTTCAGTCAAGTTTTTTGATATAATTCATCGGTAAATATAGTCTCAGAGAAAAAGTGTTAGATATTTTTTTCTTTTTGTCTTTCTTTTTAAAAAATATTTATTTATGCTTACAGAACTGGGGTACAGGCCAGAGGTGTGGTGGGTGAGAGGATTCACCAGAGACAGAGTGGGGAGCAGAACAGGCAGATCGATGAAGTATACTGCTGAGGGGAGCAGCAGGCAGGTCAGAAGAGGTCTGCCATATCATGTGGGTCAGCTTCTTGGCCAGGGATCGAACTTGTGCTGCAGTGGCTTTGGAGAGCTTCATAAGATGGTGCTTTAACCCATTGCACCACCAGCGAGAGCCCTTTTTGTCTTTTTTCAGGCCAGAGAGTAAAGTTTTTTGTTTGTTTGTTTGTTTATTAATAAAATGCAATAAATTTTCTGATAAATTGGAAAGTTGATTTTAACCTTGGTCCTGATTTTCCTTTTTAGTTTTATTTTTCCTTTGTTGCTGGTGCAGATTTTGGCCATGCCACTGCATGTAACCAGCCAAGTGACCAGGTATCTTCAACAGACTGCTTACTGCTTCTCAGGCCTACCATGACTGTAGGGTTGGTTCTCTGTGGCCAAGTAGCTTTCAGAATCATGAGCTCCTAGGGAAAACTCAGAGCCCCATTCCAGTCTGGCTGAAATTTGTTTTCCTTTTGCTTTTAGACTTGCTTCTTGTCTTAGTGTGATTTTGTTAGTGTCACATTCTAAAAACAAGAATATTTTATACTTGGCTTACATTCCAGCTGTAACGGCAAATGTTGACTCACTAAAGAGGTGCTGGTTACCATTTTCTCTCTGTGTGTGTGTGTGTGTAGTAGAGGTAACATTTGTTCCCCCACCATAGGGCCATGCTATTCTCTGCACACCAGCAGGATAGCCTATCATTCCACTCATTTCTGTCACTATCCACTTGGAGGCAGCATTAGGGTGCTTAGTTTAAAACTCAGCCCTGTAATTCTGCCCCCTACCCCTAACTTCACTTGCCAGACTCAAGCCCATATTGTTACATGTGCCCTGACTTATTGGCTATATACCAGAGGTTCCCCGAACCCCCTTTGTGGGTTCAATTAATTTACAAATGTGACTCACAGAGTTCAGGGCATTGATTTATTCATTTAGATTGCTTGTTTGTTATCAAAGAACATAACTCAGTAACAGCCCAATGGAAGAGATGCAGAAGGCAGGATGGGAGAGTGACACACTGCTTTTGTGTCCTCTCCAGGTGCAACATCCCCCAGCACCCATGTGTTCACAAGCCAGGCAGCTCTCCACACCCGTCCTTTGGGAATTTGGTAGGCTTCTTTCCAAAGACATGATTAATGAACACATTGGCCATTGATGATTGATCCAACCTCCAACTCTCCTTCCTCAAAGGTAAGGGGGTTAAAACTGAAAATTCAAATCTCTAATAGCATCAGTGACAACTCTGACAACCAGTTCCCACCCTTAGGTAAGTTCTGAAGCTCATTTCATTAACATAACAAAAGTCACCTTTACTGTTCTCAGTAAAAAAATATCTTAGGATATTCCAAGTGTTTTAATAGCTCTGTGCCAGAAATGAGGAGGAAGACCAAATATGTGTTTCTTATTATAAACCACAATATTATCAAAGGGGGAACTTTAGAGTTCTGTAAGATAAATACAAATAAAAACCTAAGACATACTTTTCTCCATTTGCCCTCACATTAAAAAGTAATTTGCGGTGCTATAGTATATTAAAAGTACTAAAAGAAGAGGGTGATCTAGAGCTAAATATCAAGTAAACCCTCCAAATTTTTATCTCTCGTAATAAATGCACAGATGCATACAGTTTTCATTTATACTAAGAAAGACATAGAGAATTAGAATAAAATGTTCTGCTTAAAAAGAAAATTCTCTCTAAAACCCAACTACACACCAGAAGAATACAGTCATAAAACTTCAAAAATAAATATATTCAAGTAAACACTTGGCAATATGAATAATAGGAATGCTTTGAAGAAATGCAAATAAAAATTTAAGCAATGAAGTGGGTGTTTATTTCTTCCCTAGGGAAACAAATAAAAGGAAAAAAAAAAAGCTGAATTACAAATTGATGAATGAATTGAGTAAACACTTAATAAACCTCAATAAAGAAGATTAGAAGAATGAAAAGAATGAAGATGAGATAAAGAACGAAACAAAAGGTTCACAAAGTGATCAGAATGGGAAATTAGCAAAGCTTCATTATGTGAATAGTTGATGTTGCCAAAAAAGAAAAACAAGATAACAGAACTAAAGCAATGATATAACTGTTTCCCAAAAATAAACTGAAACTTGCATCTGCAAAGTGAAAAAGTCTACTGTGTTTCTGAAAAATCAACATTGAGTGATCAATTATGAGGCATGTCCTACTAAAGTTTTTGACTCTAAACTGAAAACTTTCTGATGGTTCCAAACAGAAAGGTATAAAAAGTCAAGAGATGGCCCTCCCTGGTGGCACAGCAGGTTAAAACGCAGCACTGAGAAGCAAAAGCCACTTCCGCATGAGTTCGATTCCCGCCAGCGCCGGAGGTGACCACATGGCGAGGCAGACCTCTCCTGACCCGCCGCTGCTCCCCTCAGCAGTGTACTTCGTGGATCTGCCTGTTCTGCTCCCCACTCTGTCTCTGGTGAAGTGAAGCCTCTCGCCGCCCCTGAGCCTCTGGCCTGTACCAGTTCTATATGCACAAGTAAATAAATCTTTTTTTTTAAAAAAAAGTCAAGATATTTAGAGATAAGCAACAATGTAGTAGCATTTCCAAGAAACTTAAAAAAGAGAACATATGATCCAAGAATTTTATCCTGGCAAGGTATCTCTCAAATAGTTATTTTAAATCAAAACAAAAACCTAAGAGCTTAAACATGTGAGAAATCAAGTTCTGATCAAATGCTGAGAAAGTAGTATGTAGGTAATATTTATCATATAAAATAAAATGATTGAGACAAAACATTTCAATACATAGGAATAAGTTCAATGTCATTTATTAAAAGGAAAAAAGAAGCATATATACAATTTTATTAAAAGAAAAATTATAACTTTGCACACAAAAATATCTAGCTATATCCTTGATGAAAGGGCACATCTTATACCATTGAAAATAAAGGGATGAACAAAAGCAAGAGGAAAACAAAGGAAGCAAGTGTTCAGACAGATGTATTCCTGACCCAAAAGCATGAGTGCAATGTAATCACAAGGATACTTCAGATAAACCTAAAATGAGAAAAATTGTTATTAAGTAATCAACCTGTACTCTTCAAAAAAATGTCCAAATAGAAAACAAAGAGTGACAAGAGTTATCCAGACTGACAGTGATTAAAGAGGGTTGGTAACTAAATGGAATAATACTGGATTGGACTCTGCAGCAGAAATTTTTATTTGTTATTTGATACAGAGGGCAATGTTGTATTAGACAAAATATTAACAAAGCTTAGAGGTTAAGTAATAATATTATACTCATTCTAATTTCCTAACAGAAATATTTTACTATAAGTATGGAAATGTTGTACTTATATTAGAAAGTGTACATTGAAGAATTTAGTGTTAAAAAGGCATCATAGGGCCCTCCCTGGTGGCACAGCAGGTTAAAGCACAGCACTAAGAAGCTAGAGCCACTTCAGCATAAGTTCGATCCCCACCAGATCCCCACCAGCCCCGGAGTTGATCCCAGATGCCTTGGCAGACCTCTCCTGACCTGCCCCCTGCTCCCCTCAGTAGTGTACTTCGTCAGTCAGCCTGTTCTGCTCCCCACTCTGCCCTTGGTGAATCTTCTCACGGCCCCTGCAACCGCTGGCCTGTACCCCAGTTCTGTATCCATAAATAAATCTTTTTTTTTAAAGCATCATAATCTGCAACTTACTGCCAAATAGCTCTGAAAAATTATAATATCACTTAGAAGTGTATGTGTAGGTAAAATGTCCAGTAGTGCTTTGCGCTTGTCCTGTAACTTTTTGTAAGATCATACTTATTTCACAATAGTCTGACAAATAATATTTAGAAGCAGGATACAGATAATTAGGTTAAGTATTTGTAGCCCATTAGAAGGATTGGACTATATCTTTCACAGACTTTGCTGGGTCATAAACTTCATTGTTCCTGGGGAGATCCTATTTCAAGGACTTGCTCTGTCCTGGTTATTGGGATGTGACTGGCTGCAAATGTCAATGAGCTCAAAATAGCGTTTTTCTTAGTGAGAAAATGGACCTTCAAATTTCATTGAACTGACTTTTCCAGAAAAAAAAACTTTCTAAAGAGAAGTTAGGTTGAGGGAAAACACAAAGGATAAAGGGCATTTGGACTTGGGTATTTAGGAAGATTTTTGAGAAGCTGATATTTTGATTTTTCTATTTAACACAAGCTGATTAAAAAAATCTGAAACATCCTGGGGTTTGTAAATTAGCAAGTATATTTCTACTACATCACAGATCTCAAGCTTAATGGTCAATTAAACAAAAGCAGAGATAATGGCTCTTGGAAGTAATAGATTGTGAAGCAGTGGTTTTTAGGCTAGGTTTACTTTCTTTTTCATTGATTTGGGGTAGAATCAAGCATTATATAACAGATGCAAATATATTAATAAACTTCTAAATCCAACATGTGATTATGTTCAAACTATATTAACTTAGTGACTTCACTTATTCAGTTGAGTAAAAAAAAAAAAAGAATGTAAAATATATAGACATTTTATTTAATTTATAGTCATCACATTTAAATATTTGGCGCTTTGAAAACATTCCAGATTAAGATACAGATGCCTACAGTAGATAAGCTTAACAATATACAGATTCAACCATCAACACCAGAAATACTAAATTTTCTTACTTTTGTTTTAGTTATTTTCTGAATAAAAAAAAACAGTGTGAAAAACTTGACTACCTTTGTTCCTTTGAAATTCCATTTTTCTCTATTCTTCTCCCAAAATAAGTGTTATCTTGAATTTCATATTTAGTCTTTAAATTCTTATTTCGTGGAGCAACCATACTGTTTTGTATAGAAGCTGAACCAGTCTACAATGTGGGAGGATTCCTTTTTCTCTCCACCGTTGCCAATATTTGTAATTTATGGTTTGGTTTGATTTTTTTTTTGTTTGTTAATATATGAGCTATAACTGGCGTGATTTGGTTATTCACTTTTGTTTTGATTTGCATTTCCCTAATGATAAGGGATGATGAGCTATTTTCATGTGCCTGTTGGCCATCTGTGTTTTTCTTGGAGAAGTGTTTATTAATTCTTCTGTGCAGTTTTTATTGGGCTTTTTGTTTTCTTTTTGTTGAGTTGTGTGAGTTCTTTGTAGGTCTTGGGTATGAGTCCTTTGTCAGCTGTAAGCTCTGCAAATATTTCCTCCCACTCAGTAGAGTGTCTAATTGTTTTCATGATAGTTTCTTTTGCTGTGCAGAAGTGTCTTAGCTTGATGTAGTCCCATTTGTTTTTCCTTGCTGTCGTAGTCAAGTCCCCGATCACATCCCTCAAGTCAATGTCATGGAGTATTTTGCCAGTGTTTCCTTCTATGAATTTTACATATAGTCTTTAAGTGTGAAGGTTTCCAACCTTACATCCAAGACTCTTACCCATTTTAAATTAAGTTTTGTGAATGGTGTGGAAAGTTGTCTAGGTTCATTTTTCTACATGTGACTGTCTTCCCATCACCATTTGTTGAAGAGTCTTATTCCATTGCATTTTTAACTCTGTTGTAGATTATTGTCCACATAAATGTAGACTTATTTCTGTTGCATTGGTTTATTTGCCTGGTTTTAGTCCAGTATCTGCCACAGCACTCCATAATTATTATTCCATATAATTTGTCAAAGTTCTTCCTAAGTGTATTGTATTTTTTGTTGTTTTGTGAATATTTCCCAATACATGTTTTAATCATTGCTAGTTTAGAGTTGCACTCTTATTTTTCACGTGTAAGTATAAATCCATAGCTCTTTGGAATTCGCTTACTCGTCCTAAGGTGTGATCCATATTCTTTTATATTTTGTGTTGATACCATTTGAGCAAACAGTGTCACTTCTGTCTTTAACTTTTCAATTACAGTGTCTCATATTTCTTTTTCATATCTTATACTGCTTAGAGCCTTTAGTATATTATTGGGAATGCCTTTACATTTCCCCAGTAAGAATGGCTGTTGGTTATCACGCAAAGGAAGTATTCTTGATAATGTTCTAATAGGTTGTTTTATAAAGTTAAAAAAAAATGAGTGTTCCACTTCATCATGGGCTTTTATAAAATGCATTGGGTACATGTGCTGCCCTCCTTCACCCCACTTCCACGTGACTGAGGTTGACCCATTGTGCTTACAGATACGAGACTTTTCACCCCTACTTCAGGAAATGTTATATTTTTGCTTTATATTTGTTCTCTATTTTTGCTTTTATTTTTGCTGATAGATATGAAAAAGGAAGTAATTGCCCTAGTTTCTTCAGGGAGCAATTCTGAAGAATACACTAATAAAAGAGGACCCAAAAGTGAACCAAAGTTAAAGAAGTGCACTTAACACTTAAGGACCTGAACCTGGAGTTTACCCTACTGACATTTCTCTTGTTAGGAAGAATAATAAATATTTCTCTTTCTAAAATTTAACTTTAGTTTGTGTTACCTATCACATACAGCCCAAAATTTAAAGAATGGTGTATACCTTGACAACATTGCTGGAAACATCTATAAAACTGATAGAGCAGGTCCACAGCTGACAAGGAACTAGAATACCCATGAAATACAGTAGTGAAATTCTGCAGTCAGGATCACATTTAAAAGACTCTGTGAAAATGGTTACCTTTTAATTTTCAAAACATTTTCTCAAATTCAATACAAATTGAAGAAGATTAACAGCCCCTTGTTAACCAGATAATTCAAGGAAATTAGTATCATTATATTTCTATGAGTCTGGTTGATATTTGGGCTCTGGAGTAACTATCAACTGTGGTACTGAGTAAGGTGTTTTTGACCTCTCAAAGTCTCAGTCTCCTCATTTATAAACTAAAAAAAATGTATTGAAACCACTTAGCAGTGTCTTTCAGTGAATGTTGAGTAGCTTTCAGTGAATGCTGAGGGTTATTGTTACTATTGAGAGGAAAGTAGTCATTTTTGGTCAGCTCTCTGTATGCAGAGGTTTGATATGGAATATACTTTTGTCATAATTATTGACCCGTTTTTGTCAAGGGGTTAAGTTCTAGTTAGCATAGAAAATTTTTCAAAGATTTTTCTTGGATAGTTTTGAGAACTATCTTGTCTGTGTACAAAATGGAGACCTTGGTGTGAAGCCAAGAGAATTAAGGTTGTAGAATAGTTGCCATTAAGGGTAATGTAGAAATCAGAGAGCAATTTGACATTGCCTATAGCTGTGACAAACTAGCTATAACAACTAAATGATGGTGAAAGAAATTAAATGATTGCTTATGTGTTGGCCATTTTAGTTCAGTTAAAGGCAATGACTTTGATTATGCTGGATTCAAAATACCAGTAGTGAAGTCTGGAAGGTTGATGCCTTGGGAAAATAGCATTATTGGACTAGATAAAATACAAACCATGCCTGAAAATTGTCAAGTTGTCTGGGTATTAACTCCTTGAGAGAAAGAAGTATGGTCAAAAGAGCAGAGCTGAAAAGATGTTTGGGCCATCATAATCATGTCTTTGAGTCAAGAACTACTTTGAGGTATTTTTTTTTAAGGATTTATTTACTTATGCAAGGTGCAGGGGCAGTGAAAGGATTCACCAGAAACAGAGTAGGAGGCAAAACAGGCAGATTGACAAAGTACACTGCTGAGGGGAACAGCAAGTGAGACTCACCTTCTGGGCTGGGGATCAAACTCACGCCCAAGCAACTGGGTGTAGCTTCACAGTGCTGCACTTTAACCTTTTGCACCACCAGGGAGGGCCCAGAACTACTTTGAATTTCTGACAGACTTTGGAGCAAGAGAGTGAGAGCTCTTGTGAATACCACATAATATACTATTTCATTTGTCTCCCTCTTTTAGCACCTGATTCATTGTGCAAAACCAGAACACTCTTTAGCAGGTATAGCATATCTACATTACCATTCTTTCCACAGTTAGAAGGTTGGAAGACTTTTATTGCTTATATGTACTTTTCTTTTTAGACAACTAAGAACAGATTGATTTGTGAATCTGTTTGGACCTTTAGTTTGTACCTATAAGACCCCAGTGTTCAAGGGAATCTACCAGGAAGAAGTGACACTCAAACTAAAAACTGAAGGCTGGGTAAGCCAGCCAGGGGAGGTGATGAAGCAGAACAAGTCAGACAGGGGAAAGAACAAAGTATTATTGACCACAAACATCTGCCTTGGTGTTTGGTATCCTCCACACTGCAGTCATTCATCCCACACTGCCTTCCTTAATTGCTTCAGGTCAGGCAACACAGTATCTATCTGTTTTTTTCTTTTAAGATGTATTTATTTATGCATGCAAGAACTGGGGTATAGGTCAGAGGTGTGGGGGCTAAGAGGCTTCATTAGAGACAGAGAGGGGAGCAGAAAAGGCAAATGTACTAAAATACACTGCTGAAGGGACAGCAGGCAGGTCAGGAGAGGTCCGCCACCCCATGTAGGTCACCTCCCTGGTGGAGATCGGACACATGCTGCAGTGGCTGTGGATAGCTCCATAGTGCTGTGCTTTAACCCATTGCACCACCAGGGAGGGCCCTCTTCTGACAAATGAATGCCACCAATTGCCTCAGAAGTCTTCAGGAACCCCAAAGTCCTGTCTGAAAGCCTCCTGCTCTGAAATACCTAACAGTATTGACTACACTGTTTTGTAAAGCTTCTCCCTCTCTGTTTTCATATTGAATGTATGTTTTTCTTTAGGTTCTCTTCCATATAAGACAAGTCTTAGAAAACAGAAAACATGACTTTTTAATCTTTGTAGCTTTTCAGAAGGCTGAAATTTTGTAATAAACATGTTTAAGCTCCAACTGATATCCTCTTAGCCTCTCCTGGATTTAGGTTTTATGGGGGAGGATGGAGAAGTCTATGGAAATAGCATCTCACTTCAGCTGACAGTCTCTGATCTTGCTTTCTACTCTGTTAGAAGTCTGGGTTCCTTCATGACCTTGGACATTATAAGGGGTTAGAGGACAGGCCGTCATTAGCCTGTGGAAATGTGGAGTTTAGAAGAATAGAAGGTAATACCTGAAGGTGAACCTTCTTCTCTGCGGCCCCTAAAACTTTAGGTAATCGCTTCTTCCTCTTCCTTTAGCAGGAGCACACAGATTAGGGCTTCTTGGAGAGGGCCAGTTTCCATTGCCCACACTGTCCTCCAAGCAGGCTCTTGGATTCACAGGCTTCTATTCTGTCCCTTTCCCTCTGTCTCTTTTCATGTTGTCATTTTGTTGCTTTGGCTCACTGCCCAAAGACAAGTCTTTATACCCAATTCTTTATCTCAGAGTCTGAAGACAGAACCTAAGGAAACTTAAGCTCAAACACATGATGGACATGATGTAGTAACATACATCTGAAGTAACATACATACCTATGCTGCTAAATCATACACATGGTTTTAAACCAATGTGACCTCAATAAAAAAATAATACAATGGAAATATTTGGAGTGAGAGAATAAATGATGAATAAACAGATGAAATGATGAACAAATAAATAGTTACGTTTTGGCATGCAATGGTTTATTACACTTTGCTGACTACAATGGAGAGAATAGGTGCTAGAAATCAACACTCTATTCTATGACTTTTCCAGGGAAGCCAGGCTGCTGGTTCCTCTCCTTTTTTTTCTCTCTGTCTCACAAAGAGGCCACTATGTGTTTCTAAATGAACTTCCTCAGGCTTTTATTTCCTAAACTCCTAAACTTGAAGCAGTTTCTTTCTGTTCAGGATGTGAGAATTAAAGCCCCGGGATATGACCAAATTAGTCTTTGTCCAACAATAGCAGACCAAAGGTAGTATATTTTTCACAGCTTGAATGGAAGAGTTTGCATCTAAGAAGGGCAGGGATTATTACATCTGACTTCCAGGAGAGCAGCTAGAACATTCTTTTCCAGCCTGCTCACCACAGAGAATTTGCTCTGGTTGACAGCACATTTCTCTACCTCAAGCCAGTCTAGCATCCACACTTGAATGGTTTTCTAATACCAGTCCCCTCACTCCCAAGCTGCTGTTCTCTCCACTATAATTTTATTTCAGTGGGCACAACTCTGGTATGGCCTTTGAAATTTGCCTTCAGGTTTCTCCCTGGTGGCATAATGGGTTAAAGCACAGCACTATGAAGCTATCTATAACCACTGTGGCACCAATTCGATCCCTGGACAGGGAGGTGACCCACAAGGCACAGCAGACATTTCCTGTCTTGCCCACTGCTCCCCTCAGCAGTGTACTTCATCAGTCTGCTTGTTCTGTTCCCCACTCCATCTCTGATAAACCCTCTTACCCCGCACACCTCTGACCTGTACCCCAGTTCTTGTTTGCATAAATAAAAATTTGCCTTCAAAGACAGAATTTCTTAATTCTGTTTCCCCTCAAAAGATGTGAATGAGCAGATGATTTCACTCATGTAAAATATGGAGAAACAAAAACAAAGATACAAACAAAATTAAGCCAAGAGTAACCCTAAAACTCTGATGGTAGAACTGAGACTATCAAAGGGGGAGGAGAAAGTGGGAGGGAACGCAGTGGACTCTGGGGATGGCTATGGGTGTAGTGTGGTTCCAGTGTCTGAAGGGGGAATCTTCTATTTAAATCACAGATAATGCTGTAAACTAAAAGTCCCTCAAGTAAAAAAAGGACAAATGGAATGAAATACAAAGAGCCACTAAGAATAATCTTCTATAAGGGCCTTCCAGTGGCGCAGTGGTTAAGTCTTGGCACTCTCCAGCTATTGCCAGCCATTGAGACCTGATCCTGGGCCTGGAAACTGACCCACATCACACAACAGATCTCTCCTGTCCTGCCCGCTGCTTCCCTCAAATGTATTTCAGTGGATATGCTCTTCTGCTCCCCACTTTTTCTCTGGTGACTCCTATACCTTCCCCTTCAACCAACTCCCTGCACCTCTGACCAACACCCCAGTTCTTGTATGCATAAATAAATACAAATAAATCTTTAAAAAATTTACCATGAACAAAGAAAGAATAGTAGAATAAAGATTTTTAAAATGAACAAGAGGAAATGGACTTTAATATAACACTTATCAAAAAAAAATATGGTCAAAGACCTCACAAGTTTGTATGAGAATTAGGAATGTGCATTTATACATTACAGAAGGGGGCAGCTTTTTGTAAATTCCAATTTTCTATTGGTGTATGGATCCCAGATATGTGTGTTTATTATAAAGGCCCCTGGAAACTACACCAGACCTGCTAGTCATTATCACTGCTGGATAAGAACTGAGTGGAGATAGGGGTGTGTGTTGGCCTGTATTTTATTTTATTTTATTAAAGATTTATTTATGCATACAGAGATGGGGTACAGGCAGAGGTGCAGGGGCAGTGAGAGGATTCACCAGAAATAGAGTAGGAGCAGAACAGGCAGATAAAGTACACTGCTGAGGGGAGCAGTGGGCGGATCAGGAGAGGTCTGCTGCCATGTGGATCACCTCCAGGGCTGGGGATTGAACTCATGCTGAAGTGGCTTTAGCTTCTTAGTGCTAAGCTTTAACCCACTGTGCCACCAGGGAGGGCCCTGGTCTGTGTTTTAAATATGCTTTTCAAATGATTTTGTGCACACTCATGTTTGAGAGCCACTTTAATATGTTCCTTTCTATAATCTTTCTATAATGTTTTCTCTTCTTTTCTCAATGGGAAGGTGAAAAGGACTCACTGCAGTATCTATTTGTAGATGACTGTTGAGTGAAGCCAGAACCAAAGCAGATTTGCTATGCAGTTTTTCTCATTAAATACAAGGTCAAGGAGGTAATTACTTATTTACTCTCCATGGTAGATGACCGCAGAGACTTTCTTGATCATGGCATATTTTGTTGTAGTTGGTTGGTTGTTTTTGAGGGAGACCCATCTAACCTAGACAGCAAAGGTGGCTCCCTGCTTTCAACTTAGAGCACACTGTTAGGAGGATGTGATAACTTGGCTCAGCAATTCTTACTTATCAGAATCGCCTGAAGAATATGAACCACACAATGCCAGATCCTCTTACCTAGACTTTGTGATTCAGTTGGTTTGGGTGGTACCTGTCTACTCTGAAAGCTACCTAGTAGGCTTCTAAGTCATGTAGAGAAATAGTATGTGGTTATTAAGGGCTTGGTTTGTGCCACTGTTTTGTGTTGGGGGGTAGGACTTTCTTTGGTAGAAAAGATGAGGATAAATATGGAATAAAAGTTGAGGGAACTATAAGTATAATATCTATGTATGTATGGTTAGACAAATTGATGTATGTGCTGTATGAGCTGCTGGAAAGACTGCTGAGGAAGTTATAAAGCAGGTAGTTGCAAGGATGGATAAGGCTACATTTTACCAATATGATGCAGAGAGGCCTAGATAGCTCTTGAGACAGTTTTCAGGGAGCTGGGCTTTCTACCTAGGACATCTATGTAGTAACCTCGTTCTGGCTGAGGACTGCTAAGCAGCACCTTCTGGTTAGTTGTGATCTTGAATGAATGAACAACAAAAGTTTCTAAGGTCAGACAGCTCATGTAGTTCACCAGGGTGGAGAAATCTATTTTCTCATTGTACTCAAACTCTTAAGACACTGACGAACAAAAAGGCTTTTTAAGATTTCATTCATGTGCGTGACAAGTTGAGCAGGGACAGGCTATTGTGAAGATAAATAGAAGTGCGTGGAAAGGGCCTAGTACTGTGTCGTGTGTAATTAATAATCTTACTGGCCACAACAGTTATGGCATTATGCAATTCATGAGCTAGAAGCCAAAATATTTAATCCCAAATACTGGCATTTGAAATTCTTTCTGCTGAAGATAGAGCAGTTGGCTATGAAGACTAGAGGATGAGATCCAGAACTGTGCCTGATGACAGTCATCTTCTTCAATTAGAATGCCTCAGTATATTAATAAGCCCAGCTGTGTTTTCCAAACAGTTTGGAAAAGCTGCAAAATCCATAAATAAAACAAAACAAAGAGACAGTCTGGAGACAAATTTCAATTTAGATTTCTTATAGTAAAAGGGTGACATTATAGTGTTTGAAATTAAAACTTCACCAATAACTAGGTCGTGTGACATATTCATCCTCCCTGTAATAGGAGTAGTGTTTTGAACATTTGCATTTTTAGAAAATCATTTAATTTGTTCTCCATTAGCTGATGGGCCTGGGAAAAATATATAGCACCCCAACTAAAATTATTGAAAGATATAACTAATGTTTAAAATATGATTTTAATTTATTTTTAGTTTTCAGACAGAATTGGAAATTAAATGTAAAATAATTTTAGAAGATGGGTACCATTCACTTTTAAAAATGGGTGAATACTGGCCCTCCCTGGTGGCGCTGTGGGTTAAAGCACAGCACTGAGAAGCTGAAGCCGCTTCCACATGAGTTCGATCCCCACCTGCCCCGGAGGTGACCACAGGGCGCGGCAGACCTCTCCTGACCCGCCCGCTGCTCCCCTCAGCAGTGGACTTCCTCGATCTGCCTGTTCTGCTCCCCACTCTGTCCCTGGTGAATCCTCTCACCCTCCGCATCTCTGGCCTGTACCCCAGTTCTGTATGAATAAATAAAAAATCTTAAAAAAAAATGGGTGAATACTGCTATCATGATCTTTAAAGAACTTTCCAAAATTTTGGGTTTTTGTATAATTTCAAATAAGTAATTGTCTTAATAAAACATTAAGAGCAATTTTGGACTACATTTAATTTTAAAATTTCTTTACTATAGCTTTTCTACATCACTGATTACAAACACATATAACATTTTGCTATATAATTTTCTTGTATTTATTTTATTTTAAATAAGCTAATACATGTATACATATTTTTAAAATATAAAACAAAAATCTATTTCTTCTTTTTGCAGATGAATGAGCATTTCTTTTTGTAATACAGATGTATTTTACATAACTGGAAAAGATGAAAACTTCCAAGGTAGAAATATTTTGGAAAACAAAGAACGTGATTTTACTAAGATTATTGAATACTTATGATAAAAAGGAACCCAGCCAAGTTTTTTAAAACACATTTTCTCATTTAATCCTGATCAACCTAATAAGAAAGTATTTTTCTATCTCTTGCTTCTGATAAATCTTACAGACTACATTCTAAGCTCCAACTTTAAAATACTAGGGAATGATGGATAAGTTAACACCAACAGGTACAGTTGAGCTACTGAGAAATTAAGTAATCTAATAGTAGCCTGAATTAATGGGGATAAATGCCAGAGCTGAAGTCTTGTACTGAAGTTGTAGATATCTTGGGGAATATTTTGATCAAAGATATCTAAATCCCGATGTTTTAATGTCTTTTTTAATGAACCAAAACAAATCCTATAAAAGGCTATGAGAGTCAGGAGTTGAAATGTAAACCACTACACAATCTCCTCAAAGAGATTCAGTGAAAACTGTCTCCCTAGCCAAAATCATACCCAAGAATAAAGACATGTTTTATAATATCTAACCATAGATAATGTTCTCACACAGGTTAAGAGAAAATTGCTGTATTAGGGGAAAAAAAAAAAAACAAAGGTTCCTTGAAAAGTATCCATCAAACCATGATTCTCAGGATTTCTAGAAACAAAAATTGGTGAAATATAAACTCACAACACAAAATCCCCAAATAGAATAGTAATCATTAAACTACTGTGAGTGATACTTAGCAGGAAGATGAATGAAGCACATAGGGGCACAGATACTGGAATAAACAGAGACAAAATATAAAATAAGCATGCTTAAAATGTTAACCAAAGTAATATAATTATAAACTTAAACAAGAGGGGCAAACCTGTTAGCATAGGTGTTATGTCTCAGTGCTATCACTCTGATGGTCTGAGTTCTATCCTCCACCCCAGAGGTGACCCACATGGCACAGCAGACCTCTCCTGTCTCCCCTGCTGCTCCCCTGAGCAATATATTTCTGTCAATCTGCCTGTTTTGCTTCCCACTGTCTCTGGTGAATCCTCTCAGCCCCTGCTCTGCTGGCCTGAACTCCAGCTCTTGTCTGCATAAATAAATGAAAATAAATCTTTAAAGAAAAAATAAACTTAAGCAAGAAACAAAGTTCTGATAAAATAACTAGGCACATTTAAAAAATGAAACAAAACAGAGGGGAGGGATATGAGCAAAGAGGAAAGAGACAAATATACTATAGAGGAATATGAGGCTTTGGTTGGTGACATGTTGTGATAATACACTTAAAACGTTACACTTAAAACATTACAGTGTCTAAACCAATGTTATATAAATAAACATAATAAAAATAATTGAAATAATGAAAAATACATAGTTGTCATTGAAAATTCAAAGGATTGGTTAATAGGCATCTTAAAACTGAAGAGAGAATTAATAGACTGGATGACAATAATTCTCAGGATATTTAGAAAATATTTCAATAGGCTCTCCCCTGGTGGTGCAGTGAGTTAAAGCACAGCACTGCAAGCTAGACACAGCTGCTTCAGTGAGTTCGACCCCATGCCTTCGAGGTGGCCCACATGCCACAGCAGACCCCACCCCCCGCCCCAGTCTCTCTAACTGCTTCCCTCAGCAGTGTACTTCCTCAGTCTGACTTTTCTGCTCCCCACTCTGTCTCTACTGAAGCACCTCTGCTCCCCTGCACCTCTGGCCTGTACCCCAGTTCTGTATGCATAAATAAATCTTAAAAAAAAAACAACTAGCTATCTGGAATGAAAGTGCTGGCAAAGCACAAACTGATGACTCAAGGGGAGAAGTCATTCCATGTGTTTTGTCTCAGTTTCTAGTAATTGCCAACAATCCTCAAAAATACTTGGTTTGTAGTAAGAGAACTCCAATTTGTGTCTCTATTTTCCTTTTTTCTCTGTCTTTATCTTTTTATGGTATTCTTCCCCATCTGTCTTCACATAGTGTTCTCTTTTTGTGTGTGTGTCCAAATTTCCCTAATTTATAAGGATACCTGTCAGTGAGTTAGGACCCACCTAAATCCCATGTGGCCTTATTTTAAATTACACTTGCAATGACCCTAGTTCACAATAAGTTCACAGACATTGAATCTTTTGCCCTTTTGGGTGATATATTTTAACCCTCAACTGTGGTTATAAAATTTTATAGGGCCAGTGTAGAGAAGAAGTAAACTGGATCTGTGAAGTTGAATCTAAATGTTATAACCAGTAGTTCCACCTATCAGTCCTTAAATCCTTGGCATGAAGTATGATCTGGGAATCAGCTATATCAGTGTCACCTAGGAGCTTAGCAGAGATGCAGTCTTAGGCAACACCCCAGACCCGCAGTGTCAGGATTTACATTTTAAGTAAGATTTGCTTGAAAAATATGAATCTAGCATTACATGCAGAGTGAAGATATATATACATATATATGTATGTATGTATATATACCTAAACACTCAAGCTAGCATTGTTAATAAAAACAAAAAAGGAAGAAAATTAAAAATAAAAATTCACTAAGCAGGGGACAGATAAATAATGTGGTATTATCTAAATATACATGGCAGTGAAAATGGATAAGCTAGAGGTACTAGGATCAACACAAATGAATTCCACAGGAATAATGTTAAGCAAAAAAAGTTACAGAAGAATGCATAGGGAAGGGTATCATTTACATGTTGCTTAGTGATACATACATGTGGAGTAAAATCAAGTCATTCATGGAAGCCATAGACACCAAATTCAAGAATAAGGATGTAGAATCATGCTATTGTTTATTATTGTTTTTGTATCTTGAGCATATAGGCATTTACTGTATTATTTTTTACATTATTATTATTCATTTTTTATAAATCTCCTACATTCAAAAGGAAAAATTTAAGATTTGTAAATGGAATAATAGTTTTTGTGTCAAAAGCTTAAATCAAAACCCATGAATCATTGAAGTAGTAATTGGTAGAAGTTTATTGTGTACACACCACAAAGACAATTTTCAAACCAGGAGCCCTCAAACCAAAGAGCTCTCAAAATAAAATGAGATTTCAGAGTCTGTTGTTATAAAGCAACTTAAGTAGTGAGGAGGCAGTGATTATTCCTCACAGTAATGGGTTAGCATATCAGAATTCTCTTCTGTGATAGGGAAGTCATCAATGATTACTTCATATCAACCCTGGGACACCATTTTCAAGGATTGCTAAGATTTCCTGAGGCATAAATAAGAAGTTCCCAGGTCAGATTAGTTTCACAAATTGAACTAAATTAAGCTTTATATGGTGAAATTGGCTCAATATGCTCAGGGGATTTTCCAGGCTGTTCCCCTTTCCTTTTGATTTTCACATTTGAATCCAGAAATCTGACCCTGAGCCACCATTCCCAACTACTTTATTCCTGCTGCAGTAGACAAAATGGCACAGCTGTTGACTGGGATCTTGTAATCATAATTGTTGCTTTTAGATAAGTAGCATGTCATAAAACAAGATTAAAAGAACACATTAAATATTGGCCTTAGTTTTATAACAAAAGTTTCCTTGCCTTGGCTGATAAAAATGTGGCTATTTTTCTCCAACTATTTTATTACTATTAAATATGGTAATTAAATTTAGTTTTAAATCATTATTACACTGCATTTAATTTCCAGTTATACTTAAATTAACAGGAAATATTGCACTAAATTTTTTTTTAAGATTTATTTATTCATACAGAACTTGGGTAACAGGCCAGAGATGCGGAGAGTGAGAGGATTCACCAGAGACAGAGAGGGGTGCAGAACAGGCAGATTGACGAAGTACACTGCTGAGGGGAGCAGTGGGCAGGTCAGGAGAGGTCTGCCACGCCATGTGGTCACCTCCGGGGCAGGCGGCAGGCGGGAATCAAACTCATGCTGAAGTGGCTTTAGCTTCTCAATGCTGTGCTTTAACCCGCTGCGCCACCAGGGAAGGCCTGCACTTAAATTTTAAATATTTTTCTCACCACAACTATGCTCTTATCTTTTCAAAGGAGAGTCCTATAAAGATTGTCAGGAAGAAAGCAGTGCAGAGGAATTACACTCAGGGAAACATTTACTAATCCCCTTCATTATAATCTGATAATTTCTTACAACAAAAATGCTGTCTTTTGGTTTTTACTTCACTTTTAACAATTTATTGGAGTCTCTAAGTTTCATTTATTTATTTTATGCTGTGGAACAAATGGTTGAGTTCCCGGAAAGAGGGTAGATTTCTGTTCGTAACGGATTAACTCAACTTTTGTTGACATACTCTTTTTCCTTCTCTGTAATGTCTGATTTAAGTCAAGTAGTTCCTGAATGCAGAGGTCACATCCTTCTTCACTTGTCTTATACTCCAAATTTCATAAAGAATTGGAAGATCACCAAGTACTTTAAAGAACATATGTACCTGCAAATTTTATTCATCATAAGTCCTCACATAAGAGGGATTTAAATTGTTTTCCAGCTTTTGTTCTTTCACTAGCCCTATCTAATTCTCTTCCTCCATACTCCTCAGGAATTACCGGTGAAGAGAATTAAAATTCTTAATTTGTGTTACTATTACTGTTTGACCTTTATCAGGTGTTGATCAGGAGTCATTGAATTAAATTAAGTCATTTAATCTTCACAAGTCTCTTATTATACTTGTTTTATTAGTGAGGAAACAAGAGGGTTAATTAACTTACCCAAGGTCACACATCTAGTGATATGTTACTTTTCCCCCCACAGCATGCTGTGTTTTTAGGATGTAAAATGAACCCAGTCCAATTTATGGTCCTCAGGAACAGAGACTGATTTGTGCTTTGTTTATGTATAACTGCTATAAACCCAGCCAGGTTCTGGGCCTCTAACAAGTGTCTACTGTGCAGGAATAGCAGTGAGGGAATGATATCTTTGGAGGAAGGTGGGTAGTGAAGATAAGACACTATAAAGGTGAACTGTTTTAAAGGAGAATTTATTCTTCTGCTTTTGGTTTCATTCTTACAGTTAATTACCACTAATTATCTAAATTAGCTAAACAAAAATTTCTCTTTTTTTCTCTGTAAATTCTAGTATAAATGTACAGCTTTGGAAAAACTACTTATTGCTTTAGTACTTAGGAATTGGGGAGAATTAAATTTAATATAGTATGATTAGTGAAAATAAACCACCGTTAGTAGAAGGTTTTAGAAATACCTCTGTAATCTTTTAAGGAAAATTTCAACTCTGTATAGCTTCTTCTCTTATTAATAAAAAAATCAGCCATAATTTGGGGAATATGTATAACTCTATCATTTACTGAAATATCCCAACCATTATTGAGCCTTTAATAATGATAAGACATCTAGGGTTTATGATAAAACTTCAGTTTATTGTCTTTTATCTTATGTCCCATGCTGAAGAACTACATTGAAATGCTGAACTCGTATCAAATTTCCTGTGAAAATGTTAAAAATCTTTATCTCCCATAAATTATTTTAGAGAAATTTCACTTGATGGATGATGTATTATACCCTCAGATGCATAACTGACAAGTTTATACTTGCATATGGTAAATTCAAGCAAGAAATAAAAGCAGAAATGACTTGAAGTTTTGTTTTCAAATGATATCATCAGTAACATTCACTTTAAGGCTAGCTGCTTTTCTTTAAGCTCATTTCAGAGATCTTGAAAAACAAAAGCATAGCTCTTTATCCAGGATCTTTGGTTTGTATCATTCTCTTTTGACAGATCTTTAAGGGTTGAACACAGAATAATTGACGAAGTGCAAACAAGAAGAAATGTTATCTCATTCTATTTTTAATAATGTAGTATTATTAGCTTAATAAAAGATTAATTTTCTATTAGTGAGTTGAAAGTAATGGAACCATAATCACTACTATCTCTCCTTCTACATTTCTATTTTTCTGCCTCCTGTTCTTTAGAGTTCCTAAAAACCTTGTGAATTTTAAGAAATGAAATGTTTCTAATATTATTTACATTATTTCTAAGGAAAACATGAACTATTTGTGTTTTTTCAGCCTGTGAATAAAAAATCATTTTATAATATTCAAGCAGAATAAGCAATGCCAGATCTCATGAATATTAACTCCAGATTTATTTAATTTTACTTTTCTTAAAAAGAAAAAAATACATTTTCAGTTGTCAAGCCATGTGGGGTCTAACAGATGAACACAAAATAGCTGAGTGACATTTATGTATATGTAATATTTCCTATTCAGGTATGTCCCCGATATATATATATATATATATATATATATATATACTCACTGTTTAAATTTTAAATTTATTTCATTTTACTCACTGTGTTATCAATGATATTTTCAAAGTTTATCTTTGGAGAGTCTAGATTTTAACTATTTTCCCACTGTAAGTTTTGGGCCTGCAACTGTTTTTTTTTTAATTATTTATTTATGCATACAGAACTGGGGTACAGGCCAGAGGTGCAGGGGCGGCGAGAGGCTTCACCAGAGACAGAGTGGGGAGCAGAACAGGCAGATCGAGGAAGTACACTGCTGAGGGGAGCAGCAGGCGGGTCAGGAGGGTCTGCCGCGCCATGTGGTCACCTCCGGGGCAGGCGGGGGAATCGAGCTCATGCGGAAGTGGCTTTAGCTTCTCAGT
This sequence comes from Condylura cristata, assembly GCF_000260355.1. Lineage (NCBI taxonomy): Eukaryota > Metazoa > Chordata > Mammalia > Eulipotyphla > Talpidae > Condylura > Condylura cristata. The sequence goes on from NW_004567108.1 coordinate 43,347,837, forward strand.
GCTGCGCCACCAGGGAGGGCCTGCAACTGTGTTTTAATAAAGACCTTTAATTCTGTATTTGTGTAAAGATTCTGAAAGAACAAATGAGCACCCTCACAATTTTTTAAAATATTTTTTAAAAGATTTATTTATTTATGCATACAGTACTGGGGTACAGGCCAGGGGTGCAGGGGCGGTGAGAAGATTCATCAAAGACAGGTAGGGAGCAGAACATGGTGACTGTTGAAGTACACTGCTGAGGGGAGCAGTGGCCGGGTCAGGAGAGGTCTGCAGGACCATGTGGGTCACCTCCCAGGGTGGGGATCGAACTCATGCTGAAGTGGCTTAAGCTTCTTCATGCTGTGCTTTAACCTGCTGCACCACCAGAGAGGGCCACCTTCACAATTTTTAAAGACTTCTTCAGAGTCTCTAGCCAGTATCACCATGTACATACATCTCTTTCTTTTCAACACCATGAATCATTAAAAATGTCAGGTTCATTACTGTGGCATGCTGAAATGACTGAGTGGGAGCTGTGCCCAGCACTGCACTGTAAAACAACCCATCTGCAGACACATTTCCCTGTACTGTTTTCATCTGCCCAAGTAGATTTTCTTTGACACTTTGATGATTGCTCTTTTTGTTTGACTTTGGAGAATTCAAATCTGTGAAATCCGAAGCTCAAATATGAGCACAGTATTAAAATGCTAGCTATCTGTGGTTTCCTACTTTTATCTAAAGTTTCCTACTTTGGAGATTGTGTTCTGCACATCTCCACTTCAGTCATATAATTAAGATGTATAAATAAATTTGTTTTTTTAATTGTAGAAATTGGTAATCCCACTTTTAACTATGTTCAACTAAAATTAAAGTTGGGAGCAATTTAAAACTAACCCATAGCAGTCTGTTTTCTATGCTAAGTGATCACCATTTAGAAAACTTCAAAATGAGAGAAATAATTTCTGTAGGCTTGATATACAACGTTAAATGCAAAAGAAGAAAAGACATTTTTGAATAAAGTAGGGGGGAAAATAACCTAATGTGACTTTTCTTTCAGTTCCTTAAAGTTAGTAATTTTCTCCATATCTACTTAATTTCTTCAAGACAAGTGTGTCTAGCTGGCCCTCTAAAGTATTAGCCAGAAGATGGCGACATAGGTCCTTATTGCCTAGAACTGTCCAGGTGCTGAACTCCGTCTCAGAGATTAAGAGAAGCTCAACGACCAGAGAGACCAGGGATTCCACCTAATTCTTCCGAAAGGTTGTTAGGCTGTGGGTAAGAACCCTAAAAACCGAAAGCGGCAGTTTGAAATGTCCGCCGCATTTACAAAACATCCTCAAAAGATTTCCTTCCCTAAGTTGAGTCACCACAAAGCTATGGGAGGTGATGCTATTCACTGAAATTAAAAGGGTAGTAGTCGTGAAAGGGCGTGTGTGTGTGTGTGTGTGTGTTCGCGCGCGCGCAGAATACATACCAGATTTTTTTTTCCTGTATCTTTGAGATGTAGCTCTTTGCCTGTCCTTTTACAGTCCTTTAAAATTCCTTTCTCCCGCTACCAACTCCCCAAGGTTAAAATAGATGTCGCAGGCAATGTCCTCCCCAAGGCGGCCAGGCTGCACTATGAAATGATGAAAGGAAGGGGAAGTTTTTTTAAAATCTAAGACACACTCCGTCTTTTTTCCTTCAATCAAGAGCAACTGACAGGCTGATCCAGAACTGTACATCTCCCTCTTCAGGCTCCGTGTGTTCCTTTTCTCATTTCCTATTGCCACTCTGTGATCTGACTGGACTTAAGAATTTGACCGCAATATGGAGCACTAGATAGTTAGACTATCCCCCTCGAGTTGGCTAGTGGGAGGAGTTATTTGTTGTAATGTTGGTCTGACTGGAGGATGGACTGTGTGTAAGTCAGTTCTGAGTCGCTTTCAGCAAAAAAAAAAAAAAAGGGGGGGGCTTGAAAGCAAAGACGCTGAGCTAGAGTGAGAGGAGGGCGGGGACCCAGAGGAAAGAGACACTTGGGGCTGGGGAAGTGTTAGGAGGAGGGTTAGTGTGGGAAGGAGGGAGACTAGCTGTCGGTGCAACGCCTGAAGGGAAAAGAGGGGTGTGGAGAGGAGGAACAAGACTGAAAGAGAAGGCTAAAGGGGAGAAAGGAGTAGGCTTAAGAGAAGGAGAAGAGGGAGGAGTGGGAGAGAGGAAGGAGAGAAGCAGGGAGAGGGAACTCAGAGTGTGACCATGAAGATGAGGTTTCTCTATTCCAGATACTTCTAGGATTAGAAACTGATTGCTAGTGGGGAGATTCCAGCTCGGGCAGCCAGTTGGGCAGCAGCAAAGTAAAATGGACAGCGAGAGACAGACGTTTCAGCCACCTCTCCGCTGCCCAGAGATCCCGGATCTGTTCTCAGACCAGCCCGTTTCCCAGCTTGAGTCTCTGGGCACACAAGATCACAGGAGCCCAGGGAGCGCCTAGAAGCCGCTCCACGGAGATGCCTTCGCCCGAGCAGTAAGAACTTCCCGCTTAAGTCCCTGCATCTCCCCTGCCTCTTCGAGAAACTCCCGAAGGGAGAGGGGAGGACGACCCCAGGGGGAGGGGCGAGGGGGATCCTAGCTCCGCTCTTTCTCCCCTCCCCCTCCCCCTCCTGGCGAGCAGGGATGGAGGTGCTGGGCTCCGGACTGGGCAACAACACCACGGCGTCCGAGGGCTCCTTTGAGACACTTGGCAACGCTACTGGGACCTCCGACGTGACCTTCAGCTACCAAGTGATCACTTCTCTGCTCTTGGGTACCCTTATTTTCTGCGCGGTGCTGGGCAATGCGTGTGTAGTGGCCGCCATCGCCCTAGAGCGCTCCCTGCAGAATGTAGCCAACTATCTCATCGGCTCGCTGGCTGTCACCGACCTCATGGTGTCGGTGCTAGTTTTGCCTATGGCAGCGTTGTACCAGGTGCTCAACAAGTGGACACTTGGGCAGGTCACCTGTGACCTGTTCATCGCCCTCGACGTACTGTGTTGCACTTCGTCCATCCTGCACCTGTGTGCCATTGCTCTGGACAGGTACTGGGCTATCACGGATCCTATCGACTATGTGAATAAGAGGACGCCCCGGCGCGCCGCTGCGCTCATCTCGCTCACTTGGCTCATTGGCTTCCTCATCTCCATCCCGCCAATGCTGGGGTGGCGTACTCCCGAAGACCGCTCGGACCCGGATGCGTGCACCATTAGCAAGGACCATGGCTACACAATCTACTCCACTTTCGGCGCTTTTTACATCCCACTGCTGCTCATGCTGGTTCTTTATGGGCGCATCTTCCGAGCTGCACGCTTCCGTATTCGTAAAACAGTCAAGAAAGTGGAAAAGAAGGGACTAGACACCCGCTTTGGGGCGTCTCCCGCCCTGCAGCCTAAGAAGAGCGTAAATGGCGAGCCTGGTAGCAGAGACTGGAAGCAGGGCATGGAGAACAAGGCAGGGGGAGCTCCCTGTGCCAATGGTGCAGTGAGGCAGGGTGACTATGGCGCCGCCCTAGAGGTGATCGAGGTGGAGAGGATCGGCAACTCTAAAGAGCATCTGCCGCTGCCCAGCGAGGCGGGAGCTGTATTTTGCGCCCCCGTCTCCTTTGAGAAGAAAAATGAGCGCAACGCAGAGGCCAAGCGTAAGATGGCCCTGGCCCGCGAGAGGAAGACGGTGAAGACCCTGGGTATCATCATGGGCACCTTCATCCTCTGCTGGCTGCCCTTTTTCATCGTGGCCCTAGTCCTGCCTTTCTGCGAGAGCAGCTGCCACATGCCCACCTTACTGGGTGCCATAATTAACTGGCTGGGCTACTCCAATTCACTGCTCAACCCTGTCATTTATGCCTACTTCAACAAAGACTTTCAAAACGCATTTAAGAAGATCATCAAGTGCAAGTTCTGTCGCCAGTGACTGAGGAGTAGCGAGCCAGTAAGCCTCCCACAGCCTTCTGTCATCAACATCTATGATAATTTGCAAGGTGTCCTCCGATTTTCTCAGCTGCTTTGCCCTTCGCTTTGACCTCAATTTACAGTCCCGCTCCTTCCTCACTTCCCCAGCAGGGCTTTCGGGCTAGGAGGCCCCCAGGGGCTTGACTGAAGGTTGTCAGATACTCCTCTGGTCTATAAGCTGACTCTTAGGCTCAGACTTTGACCTCAAATCAGTTTTGATCCCAGCTATGTCTACTAGCTCTTCTGCCCTACAAGTCTTTGCGCGGGAAGTTAAAGTCTTATCTGTGCAAGACAAAAATAAAATCCAAACAAATAAGCTGTGCACACCCAGGGGCCTGCGTTCAGTAAAGACACCCAATTGATCACCCCACAGCTTGAACTTGGACTTCAAGTTTAGTATGACTTTGCTCCACTCCTCCCAAATATCCCATGCCCCAGCAAAGTTCACTTTCTCACTTTCTCTCTCTCTCTCTCTCTCTCTCTCTCTCTCTCTCTCTCTCTCTCTCTGGTGACATGGAGGAGCCTGTGGGGGGAGGATATTTGTAGGGTGGGGGAAGGGGGTAATACTTATCCCACTTTCCTTTCCCAGCTTTCTTTAAGCCCTGGACCGATGCACTAATTTGCTAGTCAGGAAGGTAGGTAGATCTGCTTTTTCCCTGTGCAGGTGATGCCCCAGGGATCCCAAACTCCCGCTGTAGACTTGGCAGATAACTTCCACGTACAGCCCCATGCTTTGTTCTCTCGGATTGGAGACAAGTGGCTGGAAACTGTCTGTTAGAGTGGACTTGTAAGTACGAGATTTAACCAGCTTGTGCGAGCAAAGGGGATTGAGGAAATTTTTTATCCGCGCTTGCCTTGGAGTCTGCACTCACCAAAGAAACGGACGACGGTAGGAAGAGCGGACTTCGGTTTGTTTAGGTTGCTGGCAAGTGCACGTGTTGGCATCGCCACTCACTTACTGCGGGAGGCGCCCGCCGGCCGCTGCGTGCCCGCAGGGGACGCCAAAAGGCCTGAGATGCCTGCAGCTCCCCACCAGTCCTTCGCCCCGCCAGCTCTAAGCGCTCGCTCCTAAGACTAAAATAGACCGGATCCGTCCTGCCATCTTGTCCCTGGAAGCCCCGCTTGAAAAAGTTAGTTCTCGGGAAAGAGTAGGAAAACCCCAAAGGAAGCGTTGTCCGGAGACGCCCAGCAAGCGCCTCTGGCAGTCCAGGCTCAGCTGGCACTCCCGGTGAAACCTGACCGGGCAGTTTTATCCAGATGCAAACTCACTCTTCCCAATGCACCTGACCGGGCAGTTTTATCCAGATGCAAACTCACTCTTCCCAATGCACCCTTTTCCCTTTTCGGAGAGCTGTTCCCAACAGATACAGGATATGTTCTGTCGGAGGGCCAATGCCCAGAATAACCAGGACCTTGATTTCCAAATAAGGATTCTGGGCTTTCAGTGGAACGAGTTCTGATAGAACTAGCGCTGTTACCTTAAATACGGGGCTCCTCAGGACTAGTTAGGGATGCTTTCCTTGGGGAGATCTGAGAATCTGGTACCGTGTTACTTTCTCGCACCCTGGTCTGTCTGTCCTTACACCATAGCTGCACCGGAAACCAGCTTCTAGCTGTTCGAGTTTGTGGAGCACTGGAAGCTTTCTCCCCCTCAAAAATTATTCTTTCAGCCGTGCCACTTTTGCTGAGAAACCTGTGATAATTCTTTACTGACCCCAGAAGGGAAGTTACTTTGGTGCTCCATTTGAATGTAAATTTCCATCCACAGGGCCAGGATCAAGAGATTGGGCTTAGTTAGCTCTAGCCTCTAACATTCCGATGGTGAATGGCTTCCTTTTAAATAATTGAACAGTTACTGATTTTTAGACTTTCCTTTAACTGTACCTTTTGAATGTTTGTATCTGCTGTTTTGCGAACTAACCATATTGCGAAAATGCTAATGAAAAGTTCACTTGTGTTTAAATTTAAGATGAAAAGACAGCTGTATCACTGAAGCCATGTTGTTGTCAGAATGGGGGTGGGGATGCCTCTATTTTGTATCTTTTTCTCTAACCTAAACTGAGAGTCAGCACTGAATGGTTAAAATAGACACAGTATAACAACGTTGAGAATTCAGTGATGTTCTGTCTATACCTATGTAATACTGGTAATGGGCTTTGATGAGAAAATAAGGCAGAAGTCTCCATTCCAGCAATTGTTTATTTGAAATTCCTTTTTTTTCTTGCTTACAATAATTTAAGTAGAGCTATATGAAAAAAAAAATTCTGTCTTCCTACACTTTTAGAATAAATTCTAAACTCAAAATAATCCAAGTGCAAAATTTTCTCTTGCAAATTATGCCTTGGCTAGCACGTATTATATTTGAAACTTTAAAACTTCCATCTATTTCTGTCTTTTACAGAACTGTATGCAATGATTTGCAGACATTTGTTCTTCCTGCTTTGGAGAATTTATTTAAGAAGGGGCATCCAATTGGACTATAATTGTTAAAAAAAATAGGTAAATTTAAGGAATAAGTTTAAAAGAGCTACTTAGTAGCAAAGAAAAAAAAGCCCTTTAATGCTTTTTCTTTTAAAATATAATGAAGTAAAGTATACATGCATCAAAATTGACTTCCAATCTTCCTGTGACAATAAAGGACTGACACTAATGGTAATGCTACAATAAACTGACACCAGACTCACATGAAGCTTTATTGTAATGAGGACACTGTCTACTTGTATTTATTTGTATAAATTTAAAATTGAAGTTAAAAAATACAGTTATCAGAAGATCCTAATATATAGATCTGAGACCTGAAACTTAAAGAAATAAATGTAGTTTTTAGCTCTGCAACTCATTCTAGCTGAGTAATTTTCTTTTAAAAAAAAATCCTTTCTCTGGGATGAGATCACATCATCATTTTGCCATGAACCATGCATTTTCTCTGACTGACACCTATAGATAAGATTTAGACATCTGTCTAATGAATATGGACAGGGTAAGGGGATGTGTGGAAGTGAAATGGAGCCTCTAGTAGAAGCAACAGAGGCCCAGCCTGCCTTTTAAAGCAGTTCCTTTGTCTTCCCCACCATTTCCAGCTAGAAGAAACTGAAGCAACTCATTCTTTTGTGGTTTGTCACTCAATTAGGCTGGAGAAGCATTTTCTTTCTGCCTGGGTCTCATTTGATAGTGGGATTCTGTATATCCTACTACTATACTATGTAAAGTCAATTCTTATGCTGTTTTCCCCTAGTGAGATGATCACTAATATTTCTTGCTTCAGATGCTGTATTTGTTAATTCCACTGCATTCTAGTATCAGATAGTTGCAGAGGTAAGGGAACTCAGGTCAGTCCCAAAAGTGAACAAAAGGGCAGTCTGAAGCTGCATGGAGTCTAGATCAGACAATGTATGCACAAACATAGCCTCCCAAACATGAAAAGCACAGACAGAGGAATTGAGAGAGCAGGAGCTGTTTGGAGATTCTTATTTGAAAAGTGTTACATAAAAGCATCCCTGACCTTGAATAAAATGATGCATTGGCACACCTTATTTTGGATTCTGGCTCTCTCCCTCCTTAGCCTTTGTTCTGATCTCTCTTCCACCAACGGGACAATGGCTTTCTGTTTTGGACAGCCCCTTACCTTGAACTTCTGTCAACACTACAGTTCAGAGAAAGAATTGTTATCAGTCACTTCCAGTGGAATTAACAAGCTGGACAACAATCTAGCAGCTCCCAAGTGTCAGAATCTGTCAGATAATGTTCAAATGTGGGACTACAAATTAATATGTGTTGTTACCTTGTAGGGATTCTCAACTTACATGGATGTACAATAACTAATTATTAAGGTTAAATAAATATGATAGATTATAAGTATATACCTAGGACACATCAGAGCAGCTTGGCTGTATAAGCACTCGAAAGACAAAGGTCATTGTGAGTCAGAAGTAAGTAGGGAAACTTGAGTAGGAAAACCTGTGTAGAGCATCCAGGACTGAGCTCTGGGAAGTGGGAAGAAAAGGCAAAATTCTTTATTCCAAAACTAGTCTGATTCCTTTTTCCTATCAAGGTGGATTGCTGGATGCTGACAAACTGGGTTGATTATGGAGGTGGTAATCCTAGAGAAAGATTGTCGAGGACCTTGACCAGCAAGGCCGGAGAGTTGGAGCCCCAGGGCCGGCGAACAAAGAAAACAGTCACACATGTGTATCAGAACAGAGAGAGAGTTTATTTTGTCTTTATCAGGTTTATATAAAATACAAGAGGTGGGGGATGCAGAAGTCAGGAAAGGAGAAAGCCAATGGATACTAGACATGTAGCAGTGCTTGATAACATGGTTCTCGCGAGGGACAAAATGGGCGAGAATGGAGCAGTGGTTAGATAATAGGTGGGTGGGAGAAGAAAGAGGAGAAAGAAAAGGTGGGGGCAAGGAGTTCTTCCCGCATGCCTTTTACAACCCGGATGTTTTTCTCTATCCGGACTCCATTTCACCTTTTTATGACTGCTGACAGACGCCAGATGCTGGCCTCGGTCCCCAACAAAAGATGAGGTTGAAAACTAACCATATGTTGTGTCAACCAAGTCTTGAAAAGAGAGCAGAGTCTAAAGCCAGAGGAATGGGTTGGGGTGACAAGAGAAGAGAAAGGATATTTTTCAGGTTTTCAGGTCTGGCCAGGAACACATCCAAGGCTGTGATGGCAGTGCTGAGTCCCTGCCATCTGACCACCACAGGTTGGCATCTCACAAAGCCTTAGCAGGTACTTTGCTAACATTCAGGCAAGCAGGTGAAAAGAGGCGATTTTATTTAGAGAAATAGATATAAGAAAATGTTTATTAAAGAGAAATAAAGAGGGACTGCCAGACTTGTAAAACCAGGCCAGGGAGGGTCAAGGAAGCCAAAGTGGAGTCTTGCCTCAGAGAATATAGACCTTTCTTTCCCTGATTATTCCAAAGCCCCATCAGACTCTATGTGGTTGGTTAGTTCTCGGTGGTCTCACTCACTCTGCCTTAATGTCTCTGTGCCCAGAATTAAGTGTCTGTATCCTATCCCCATTTCCTGCTGCCCCTAGTCCTGGAGTGTTTGATTAGTCCTTTTTGGAATTTGTTGCTCTTATCTCTGGAGCCTTCTTTATTTCTCTGAGAGGCTTTTCCTTTTCTATTGTTACTCTAGAAGCTCTCCATTTACCCTCTGACTCATTTTGAGCTAAGTCAGGGGCAGTGCCAGTAAATAAGGAGAGAGTCATTAAACCGTGAAAGTCTGACAGCAGAGTGACCAGAGGTAGGTACAAGACAGAATAATTCATACATATGTTTGTGGGTTTTTGCCAAGTGATTTTAGTATAATATACCACTTAAATTTAAGGTAACAGATCCTTTTGGAAATACCAATTATGAAATGGTTATGGGTGTGATATAACCATCCAAGGACTGTGTCCAGTAGAAGAGAGGTCACTGTGGGTTCTCACTCTTGCACACAATTGCAAGACCACTCAGGCTCAGGGAACAACAGGGTTTATTTAGCAAACAGGTGAAACAAGAAGTTTCTAGAGCCACAAGTGGCTGGCTAGCTCATCCCAGATTGTGTCCACAGTGTCCAGTAGTCCCAAACAAAAGGTAACTCATCCCAGATGGGTGTGACAGCATCACACTGACCCAGGGGAGTCATGGAACTGGCTGTACAATTCAGGGTGCTGCTGACAGACCAAGCTCCTTCCCTTTTATTGATTGAATAATAATACAGCATTAGTTACACAGGATAGGAGAACACAGAAAGGACAGGTGAACTGAACAAATGTGCACATCTAACTAGGGTTTTGGGAGGAGAAGTTTAGTCTGCTAAAATCTGCTCACTATTGAGAAGGAAACCATACCCCAGGTCCTCTATTCATGGTTCAGATCTTATGGATAGGGCTCTTCTTCCACTGATCAGTCTCTGGGAGGGAGGGCAGGATCATGAGTCGGTCAGTGGCCACACATACCCTGCCCTCACCCCCTATCCCTGTCCTGAATTTTCTTGGTTATACCTTGTGATACATACCCATTGTTCCAGAATGGGCAAGCATCTTGCTCTTGTTAATTTTAAGAGGAGCCTTATAACTTATTGACTGGTCTGGAATGACCTTGTATTTGAATGCAGAACTGCACATAACCAAGATGATGGTTGAGCAGTCTATTTAAGTCTAGCATGTCCACATGTCTCACCAATGTAGGCCTGGAGCTCCTAGAAGCCAGCAAGCAGCTAAGTCATGGAAACTGGAGGTGCTCTGTGATGGGGCCACTGAGATGATGCCACAGCAGCTCACAGCAACAGCCTCAAGGTTGGAGTGGACAACACTGGATGCTGGACCAGACAGCAACGGAGGCAGAAACACTGAAAAGCAGTACTTGGTGGTCAGATAAACAGCTCTTTGAGACAGCAGGCTTGGGTCTTGGGTGCTCTTTTCAGGTGATGGCAGGATCTGAGGCAGGTGCAGCTACCTAGTCGCTATGAAGTTCTTGAGTTTCCCTCTTTGGTGGTCAGCTGCTGGGTGCCTCTTCTTTCTTCCTCATAGGTTCAGAACAGAATAGGAGCCTCCAGTGTCTGGGCATCCGGGCATCTGGGAGTCTGGACGTCCCAAGATGACTCCTGCCCTGCCTTATATCCTCTTTCAGAGCCCTCTCCCACCCACCCCCCACCCCCAGTGGATACCCTCCTTATTGGACCAATTTCAATGGTTCATGACTAATTAGACCATTTTAATATGGCTGGAGCTGAGGAAGGGGCTGCCCACTGGTGGCAACTTTTGGCATGGGTGGGAAAAACCACCATGTTTTGGCTCCTGCTGCTTAGGCAGCAATAGGAAAAATGCCAGTCTTGCCCCAAAGTCCACACTGCAGAGCCCCAGTTTCAATTAGACCATATTAGCTAAAGCATATGACTATATACTAGTGTGTAATTACAGAAAAAACTACCCATGATCATTTGTACAAGCATTATAATACCAGGTTTAAAGCTAGAACTAAGGTTTTGATGCAGGGGTACTACTAATAATGAAAGTAGAAGTGTTATTTGTAGGTAATTTCAACGATGCAGGTGTTAAGCAATAAAAACCCATATGTAGGATGCTGGCAGAAGGACTGTAAGAAAGACGCTAAAAAATACATCAGAGAAGGAACTGGCAGGACTTAGTGTCTGGATATAAAGGGAGAGGGAATTGAAGATGCTGATAAGGTTTTGAGCCAAAGCGATTTGGACAAATAATGGAAAATGGGAAGCTGGAAGCTGCTTTTCCCATGGATATTTGTTTTTTCAGTTTTTTCTGTAAATATGAAAGGATATTTTGCTAAAAAGAACTCCCAGCCCAGATAGCAGGGCCTGCTGGAAAGGTAATGACACATGTCACAGCATTTGAACAATCTGGCATTGGGGTAAATATAGGAGGAATGCTACCTCACACAGAAACAGTTGGATCGATTCCCTAATTATTGATAGATTAAAAAAAATTCTTTTTAGTAGAACATGTTAGTTTTTTATTAGAAAGGACTCAGTTCCAGGATGACAAGAAGCTCAAGTGAAGAAAGGATAATCTGCTTGCTCTTCAATCCACTGTCAAGAATCAGTACGTGGGCCCTCCCTGGAGGCACAATGGCTTGACTCTGTGCTGCAAAGTTGGCTCCAGCTACTTCTGCATGAGTTCAATCTCCAGCCAGGATTTAAGTGCTCCCCTCAGCAGTGTACTTCCTCAGTCTGCCTGCTCTGCTCCCCACTCTGTCTCTGGTGAATTCTTCTCACCTCCCCTGTACCTCTGGCCTGTGCCCCAGTTCTGTATGCAAAAATAAATAAATGTTTAAAAAATAGAACTAATACCTGTTTGATCCAAGCTGAATATATCTAGAAAATCTAGATCCCAATGAATACGAATTTTTTTTTAACTCACTTGCTCATGTGGTCAGGGTACAGATTAGGAAGTGAGTCAGATCTGCAGATATCTCAATATCTGACCCATCCCAGGCTTTTCCATGTCACCTGAACTTTCAGAGAGTTCCCTGGGCAAGTGCTCATTCTGTGTGTCTCAGTTACACCTTTTAAAAAGACAAAATAAATAAATAAAGGAAGGAAGGAAGCAAATGGCCTGGCTGGAAAAGGGAGGGCCAGGGAAAAGGATACCCAGTGTGGAGATTGATGAGAAACTGTTTTGAAACATCTCAGAGGGGCTTGGAGGGAGAGTATTCTGTGAAATATGGTATGTTCCAGGGTCTCTGAAAGCAAATAGTTTGACTTTGAAGAACAAAAGAATCAAGGAGAAAAGAAGCTGTGAAAGGTGGTTTTAAGTTTAAAAGATAAGTAGAGACAAGAATTAAGTGCAAATCCTCACAATGTAGTTTTTACATTGTAGGGATTTGCAACAGAAAAGGCATCACTAACAGTTGTGCCTCCTTGGGAGTGGTGGCCATGTGGTTCATTCATTCCAGTAATGTTTCTGCAGCATGAGGGGTTAGGTGCAGATGAAAACTTTTTAGTAGGCTTTTTAAAGAACAAACTTACATCTACACTCCTTATGTTGGTATATTTTGCAATGTGAGTTCCACTTCTAACAAGACTTGGGAGCTTTCTGACAGTCTGAATCTGGGGTAGTCTTGTGACTTGCTTTTACCAGTAAAATAAGATAGATATGATACCATTTCTGACCCTGGAACTCAAGGGTCCTTATGTTCTTACCTATGAGTCCTGCTCACCTGCCTTGTGAATATACCTGTGCTCATCTAATGGAGAGAGAAAACTCAACTGAAGCAGGGAAGTGTCATCCCAGCTGTGTTTTCACAGTCCAGCCATGTCTCAAATGACTCAACAGCTGACACCAGAGGCTCATCTGGTTCCAGGTTCATCTAGCTTCATTCATCCCAAACTGTCAAAGCATAGACATGTGAACTCATTATATAGATGTAATTGTAAGATACTAACTTTGGGGTAGGGGGCAATTTGTTATACTGAAAAGGCTAAATGATACAGTCTCAAGCCTATACATTCTATGTCTAAAAGCTACATTGTAGACAAGGAGAGAAACAACAGCAACAACAAAACCCAGGTACCTATGTTGTATATCAGAGGATGATCATTATATGGGGGGGGGGGGGAGAAGGAAAATGTGTAATGAGTGTGGATGTTGAGGGAAAATGTGTTGCTAGTTTTTATAGGGTGTTCAGGGTAGGGTGATATTGGAACTGAGATTTTGAAACAGGGTTGTCAGAGGTGTAAAGTTAAAGCTTGGTAAAAATGAGCACTAGAAAAAATTAATTAGAAATCTTTGCTATTTACTGTGGACACTGCAGGGTGTATTTCCAATAGGAAATGCCAGGAAATGCACATTTGTGGATTTGTGGGCTCAAAGTCTGGGATTTTCTCAGTTATTGCCTGCAGACTTATTTCGCTTCTATCAGTAGACAGCCTGTTCAGGATAGGGCTCAACCAGACCCTGGGAAGCCCTGCATGGGTCTTCCTGAAGCTCATAGATTGCTACATGCCCAGAATGCTGGCACATACTCTATATGGTAGGAAAAAAATAAAACAAACAGAATTTAACTTTCAACTATGGTACCACACCAACTTGTTATTTTAATAGTTTTGTTTTGAAAATAGGTCTATTGAGATATAATTCATACTCTTTACCTATTTAAAACATACAATCAAGGTATTTAGTAAATTCAGAGTGCAGCTATCACCACAATCCATTTTAGAACATGATCATCATTTCAGAATAAAGTCTGTCTATATTAGCAGGCACTCACTACTTCCCAATAAACCCTGACCCCTCAGTGATCACTAATTACTTTCCGCCTTTATAATTTTGCTCAGTCTGGACATTTCATATAAATGGCCTTTTGCAACTGGTTTAGTTTATTTAAAAACTGTTTCCAAATGAACTACCCATATTGTGTTATACATTGATACTTTATTTCTTTTTATTACCACATAATTGTTCATTTTATGGTATATTATATTTCACTTATAGGTATGTAGTTGATACATTTTCAGTGTATATTTGTGTATGGTGCTTTGTACTAAATTTGGAGAAAAAAAAGCCTTTGTATTTCCACATGAAATTTAGGATCTGCTTGTCAATTTCAAAAAATGTAGCTGAAATTTTAATAGGGATTGCATTGGATCTGTAAGTCAATATAAGGAATATCACCATCTCAATATTCTGATTCACAAATATGGAAACTTTTTCCATTAACTTTAGTCTTTTTTAATGTATCTGGACAATATTTTTTAGTTTTCAGAGCACAAGCTTTGTACTTGATTTCTTAGAGCTGGTTCCTAGACATTTCTCTTTGTTGTTCTATTTATCTGCTCTCCATCACTGTGTTTCCAATTTCATTAATTCTTTCCACTACTAATTTTATCTGCTCTCCAGGCAGAAACCTGGATAAGCCCAAGATATTTTAGGAGATAGATTCAACAATACATGCCAAAGGATTTTAATATGGAAGTTGAGGGATGGTAACAAATGAGAATTCTGGCATCTAGCTTGGATTGACATCTCAGGTGTTGTCATTGTTATTTTTGTTGGGTTTGTGTTTGTTTGTTCTGCATTTGTGGTATGTTTGTTTACTTTTAGTCTTTATGGGTTGAGATAAAGAACCTCCTTATCTTGTTTTAAATCAGCCTGTACCATGCCTACAGTTATAAATAATCACAGGTTTTTGTTTTTTTATCCAAGAACTCCAGGTGTCTCTTGTTTCACAGACTGAAGCTTCTTCATCTATTAGAGTGGTTGGGGCACTGGCATCAAGAAGGGCTAGTAGATAGGAACCAGGGCAGCTGGGCACCAAAAGGTCATCTCCACAAAAAGCATGACTTTGGGTTTCCCTAAAGTATTGATGATACCCAAGTTGGATAGTGAGGATCTACAGTGGTCCCCAATCCTAGGCTAACTCCTCAGCCAAAACTTCTAGAGCAATTTTGTATCAGTCTGAACTTCTGAGCCATGGTGGAGCAATGATAAACTACTGGACTGTCAATCTGTGTGTTAGTTCTCTCCATCTTTAGAGCCCTGCCTGGGGTGCTGTGCCTGCTTTTAGGACCCAGATGTTTCAAATTCTAGTTAAATTCATGTAGGTATACCATTTAGATATCATCTAGGCTTCGACCCAAGGATGGGGTAAAATAACACGGCCACAGGTCACACATGACATCATCTTCTGTAAGGAGACACAAATGAGCAGTAGATCTAGTCTCCTCCTACAGCTTTCTGGCTCCAGATAATCTCCTGTGGGAGCCACTGCTGACACTCATCCTCCCTGTCCCGTTGCTTCTACTCTTAGGATCCAGAGTCAAGCAGTGCATCCTGTGTGCTAGCTCCATGCCCTCCCTTCTCCAAGATGGTGCCCAAGTCTTAAAGTCCCTGTGTGGGCACGAGCCCAGATTCAGCCACAATAGGAAGGCCCCACAGAGTAGCCACCCCTCCCTCTCAGGTTTTATCACCCCTGCATCACTCCAAAAACAGTTTAGTCAAGTTTTTCTTACCCCTTCCACCATTTCACCCCTGATGACCATACAATAGCTCATCATCCAGCGATCTTTGTCTTGGTTAGGTGTAATTGAGTTGCAACAACGTGGAAGAGGTGGCATCTCCACTCCCACAGACTTAGAATTGGAACTGCTTTTTAAATTTCATTTTCAAATTATTCATTGTTAGTGTAGAGAACTGCAACTGATTTTTAAATATTGATCATTTATTGCATAGTCTTTCTAAACTTGTTTATTCTAATAGATGTTTAGTAGGTTAATTAGAGTTTTCTGTGTATAACATCATGCCATCTGCAAGTAGAGATAGTTTTGATTATTTTTTGCTGATGTGGATGCCTTATTTCAGGCTTTTGCCCAGTTCCCTGTGTGGAATATCCAGTACAAGGCTGGATGAAATGGTGAGACTGGATATCCTGATCTTATGGGGAAAGTACTCAGACTTTCACAATTAAATATGCTTACTTTGGGTTATTTCTACCTGCCCCTTTTATCAAGTTGAGGAAATTCCCTTATTTTCCTACATTTTTTGACTGTTTTCATCATGAAAGGGCATAGGATTTTATTGAATTCTTTCTCTGAGTTTATTGAGAAGATAATGTGCTTTTTCGTGAGTTATTCTATCAGTATGGTGTGTTATATCAATTTATTTCCAGATGTAATTTTGCAACCTTGGGATAAGTCTCACTTGGTATAGAATGCAGTATTTTCACATATTGCTGGATTTGAGTTTATAATACTTCTTGAGGTATTTAAATATATATATATATATATATATATGTACACACACTCATTGATAACACATATGTACACACACTCATTGATAACACTGACATTAGTATTTATACTTTCCTTCTGGCTACCACAGTATCTTGTTAGTGTTTAATAATGTATGAGACTAATTGTGCTCACCAATGTGCGAGGCGTTTTCTCTCTGGGTACATAGCTATGACACTTTTCCCAACCTCCATTTTTGTAGGTTGTGGCTATGAATCTGTTATCAGGCCAATATAAAATGAGCAGAAGTAATATGACCACTTGGAGGACTACATTGTAAACACCCCTAGAGTGATCCTCCTTTTTTCATTTATTCCTAGAGGGAAGATAGCATGGCAGATGTAAAGAGCCTGAATCTTCAATTTTCCGTGTGGGCCAAAGTCTAACCCACCCCACTTTCCATCAGTCAGTGTTTGTGATATCGATAGAAATGAAACCTGAGTTTAATTTAATTAAACATATATTTTACTGGTTTCATAAGAATCTAAACTATCTAGAACCAACATTGAGTAAAACAATTTCAATGTCCTGTCAGTGAGGTAACAGTAAATAACTGATGGGCTAAACTTTCCATTTTAGTGATGTACAAAAAACTCCTGAGAATGAATGAACATAGGCCAAGACACACCTGTAGCTTATGGTCTGAATGAAAATGAGTAGCTGACAGGAAGCCTTTGTCTGTCACTGTGCTTTAGTAAAGACTTAATTTTTATTTTGCTCTGCTGTTAGTTTTTGGGGGTGTGTTCTCAGGAATGTCACTGAGCTGCATCTTTGACCACTCTATTTGTCTTTAGAAAAATTATAAAGTAGGCACAATTGATTTTAAATGCTTTTTTCCTTTTGGTGAGACATTCCTTTGTTACATTGTGCTTTACTCACTGGTCCCTCAAAACTTGCACAGCATGTCTTATTCTGAAGTCTCCAACTTACTGCTTTTATTCCTAAATTGATTAGCAACAATTACATAAAATGACAACTTTTCTTTTATCATTTGGACAGCAGAAAGGGGGCATTTATACATTTTCTAGCAGAGATATTACTAATTGTTATGACATTTTGCAAAAAAACCCAAAGACAGTAGACAATCATATGCTTTGATTTATTTCCATAATTATAACACACACAACTTACCCCAAGGGAAGGAAATGATCTGCCTCTAGCTGTACCATCTTTTTCTAGTGACAGTTTCCCAAACCCGTATGTTTACATATGTACACATACGGCTCTAAGTAGATGATGATAAAATGACAAATGGCCCAGAATAATTGCTGTATTACTAGTTAGATTATTCAAGTTTTCCCTAGCACACTTAGACTAGCATGGTGAAGGAGGAACAAAGAAAGGAGTAATTAATACCAGAGCCCTGCTGAGAAAGTGCTGAGAGGCCCTGAGACTGATGGAATTTGAAATGGTCTGTTAAAGAAGATCCAAAAATTGGAGTTTGGAATGTATTGGAATCGTCTACAAAGAAGGAAATTAAGAACAGAAGCGGCTAGTTTGAGAGAGAAGAAATAGAAATTTCCTGATAAATTTTCAGAATTTAATTTCGGGAGTAGGATAGAAGAAGAAACCAACTAGACTGATGAAAGATAAGGGGGCACAGAGAGGCCTGTGGATCATGTTGTTCTAAAAACTAGAAGTGTTGGTGAAATAACCATTTATTTTTCTTATTATTTTTCTCTTCAGATAAAAGGTGACCAAGGTATGCTTACAGAGAATAGGAAAATGGAAACAGCAAAGAAAGAGGATTGAAGGTAAGCAGAACTGAACATTCTGGTAAAGGGGGAAAACTGAAAGAGCAAAGACTTGAAGGCAGGAAGTTGAAGGGTTAAGCTTTGAGGTGGAGACATCTGAGTGAGATGGGAAATATATCTCCTGATATATTAGTGAGAGGGATAATACATGAGGCAGGAGAGATAATTTGCTTTGGATAAGGGAAAAACTGTATGAGATATCAACTTGCCAGTGTTTTGATTTGAAAATTACCTGTTTAGATGGATACCCCGAGACAAGTAAAAGTGAAAGCATATTCAAGCCTGGCAAATCATTGCATGCACCATACAGAGGGCCAGGAAAATGGAATGTCTTTGGAGGATGCAGAGTTTGTGCTGACTTTTCAACTAGAGTATAGATGACCTCTAGTTCTGTCCCTTCTGACCTGATGTGCTTTTTCACCACCTTGGAATGATCTGAAATAAAGATAGTGGGAAATCCAGAAGTGTATGGGGATATTTTAGGATTGACCTTTGTCTCAGATTTTCAGGATTCTTAATTTTTGGAACTTTGACAAACAGGAATTTGTACTTGATCTTTTTCTGTAAAAGTAAGGTAATAAGTGGTAGGAGTGGGCTTCTGCAAGATAAATAAGATCTAGTATAGTTAATGCAATTAAACATGTACTAGTGATTTCATAATAGAGGTATTGTCAAGCTGTTCTAAGAAATCAGCTTATTATTTTTTTAAAGATTCATTTATATTTGCATAGAAGAAGAGGTACTGGGGTGTTGGCCAGAGTTACAAAGTTGGGGGTGAATGAGAGAGGATGCACCAGAAGCAGAGTAGGGAGCAGTAGAGGCAGATCTAATGAAATACACTGCCGAGGGGAGTAGTAAGTGAGATAGGAGAAATCTGCTTCACCATGTGAGTCAGCTCCCTGACTGAATGTATGCCTGGGACTGAATGTATGCTGCAGTGACTGAAGATAGCTTGTTAGTCGAGACTTTAATCCCTGTGCCACCAATGAAGCCCAGTAATCAGTTCATCTTAATCTGACTTTTCAGTAAACTTGATCCACAGGAATGGCTGACTCCTGGCTTAAATTACTTCATGCCCAACTCTCCTCACTACAAAACATTGGTCTTCCTTCTATCATGTCTCTCATATATACCCTTTCAATTTTTTTTAACTTATTCATTTATGTATACAGAACTGGGGTACAGGCCAGAGTTGCAGGGGCAGTGAGAGGCTTCACCAGAGACAGAGTGGGGAGCAGAACAGGCTGACTGATGAGGTACACTGCTGAGGGAGCAACAGGTGAGACAGTAGAGGTCTACCAGTCCATGTGGATCACCACTGGGGGGCAGGGATCGAACTCAAGCTGAAGTGGCTTTAGCTTCTTATTTCTGTACTTTAACCTGCTGAGCCACCAGGGAGGGCCCCCCCTTTTCAAATTTTTCCCCTACATTTTCAATTTAAGTTTCATGCCTAGATGATTGCGTGATTTTTAAAGCTTCCTAAATTTTCTTCTATTCCCTGTTTGACCTCACCCTCTTTTCTTTCCTGTTTTGAGTATCACTATCAAAATGAATATTGTTTGGCAAACAGATTCCCTACATTCAAACTTACTTCCCACAATATGATCAGTTTTTCCCAACCTGATGCTAGATGATGTTATCTCATTTAGCAGTAGCTTGCTGCTATTGCTATTACTTAACAAATGTTGCTTAATCTTCCCTTAGAGCAGAACCTGTAACTGGGTTATTCATTGGTTTAGTAGTTGCAAAGTACACAGAAAAATTAAATTCAACATTAGACCTTTTGATTACATGATACAGAAGACAGAATTAAAGTCTAACTTACCTATATTTAGTGACTTTCTCAATGTCTGAGAAATAAATAAAATTTACAAGCATTCATTGTCCATAAAGTATTTTTCATTTCCAAAAGCAAAATAATAGTAATAATAATAAATTAAGAGTTAAGAATGAACTTAATCACTGGTAAAAATACTAGACAATGTAGCATGGATATCTTCCCTCATTGTCTTTGCTTTGCCTTTCCCTGACCTTGAAGTAAAATTCTCATTCTCTTTCTTTCCTCTCTCACTAATCTTTGGCTCTAGTGGGACCAGGGAGATTATCATTGCTTTCAGCTCAGGATGACGTCACAGTGGCGCACACTTACCACTCTTAAGCCTCTCCAGAGGAACCAGATGGCTGGTTACTTGAACTGCCAAAATGACAATAATAAAACCCATAAAATGTGAGGAAATGGTATTCTCTTCTTTTGTTCTACTGCAAATCTGACACATTATCATTAAATAATGGGAATTCAAGACCTGACTGCAAAATTCAAAATCTGTTGAGAGTCTGAGCCATTGTTTTCATTCTTTATTGTTAAATAATTAAGCCTTGATCATCTCAAACACGCACACACATACTTGATTAGGATCTTCTGATGACATTACAGTTTTTGCTTTAGCAATTTAGGAGAAAGATTAGTTTCAAATTGACTTAATTATCTGTCTCTTGAATGTAAGCTTTGATGATCTGGTATTTGATCATATTCATTTACCCAATTGGTATGAACTTTTAATACTGTGATTTTACCTTGATAATTTTTTGGGGGGTGTAGCTTTTTATGGTGTTTGGCTTAATATGCCTTTTACCTTTTTAATCAGATTTTAACAATAACCAGGATTTTAATAATGGGTTTGACATTATCAACACTATTTTTCTTCAATGAATGTTTATATATATAACACATAAATAATCTTATAAGTAAATGGCCCTCAAATGGGGCTTATTTGCCCTTCTTCCACCTCCAAGTGACATTTGCAAGATCTAGAGATATCTTCTCATCACAATGGAAAGATGCTACTGGATTCAATTCAGTAGAGGCTAAAGGTGCTATTAAATTTCCTGAAGTGTGCATGAGAGTCCCTAAAATTAAATATGGCTCAAAATAGCAATAGTGCCTAGCTCGAAAAAACTGGATCTAGGTGAATAGCTCTAGCATAATCTCCTCATGTTTCAGGGAAAAAAAAATGGAGATAATTTAATGACCTACAAACAGGAAGAACATGCATTTAGGGAGAATCTAAGAATAAAAATGCTATAAACTTTACTGTGTTTTTGTAATGCTTGTCAAACTTTCCAGGAGCTTTCGCACATAGAATGTCATATAATTCTTATATCATCCTTAGAAAGTAGAAATTGAAATGGAAATGTTTCCAAATGAGTGAAACATTTTACAAATACAAAAAAAAAAAAAAAAGAATTTAAGTGGTTAAGCTCTTTAGTGACCCAAATTCTCTGTCCATGGAGCATTGAAACCCATCTGAAAGAAATATACCTACCAACCTATTGGGGAGAAAGAAATTTAAGAGACAGACTTTTTGTGTTCTAGAAGAAAAGCAGGCTAGTAGTGTTATGCAAAAAGATGGGCTCTTTCTTCTCTTGGCTCTTCTGCCTTCTCAATGATATAAAATATCCAAGGAGATAAGTTCACCTTTCCATTACTAAACACCAAATAGTATCAGATTATCATTCCATTTAAACATATTTAAATACTAAATTTAGTTAAATTTACTTTCATAATTTGAAGTTTACATTTAACATTAATTATAGTACATTTAACATTAATCATAGTACATTTAACATTAATCAAGCAGATCTCAAGTGGATACCATAAAATCTGCTATTATGGCATTGCTGAACTGAGACATCTTGAGCACTATGGTACTTCTATGTTTTCCCTCTATTAGTTTCTAACTAATGACTCCTCTTCTACCTATCAAGTAATAATGCATTTATCACAGATTGTCATCATACAGGGTACAGACAAAAATGAGAAGAGGAACAGCACTGAGGCCAATAACTGTGGCATTAACCTTGGATAATCATGTGATTTTTAGATTGTTTAACTGAGAGTAGAAATTCACTGTCATTTCTATCCAAAGTTTGATGTTATTTTGGCTGAGAACAGAGATCTTTAAGTATGAATTTGGAAACTATTAACATTGTGACTTAATAGCTTCTATTTTGATATTGGGAGCAGTTACTTTTAAATGAAGTAGAGGAATAATCTAAACTACACATAAATATTACTCCCTCAGAGTAAGTTCTATATAAATGTTTTCAACAATTTGTACAAACCTCTAAAAGTACATGCATAGGGAAAATTATAAAACTACCCATCCTACCTTATCCACTTGCTCATTTATCAAAGTTTTTCTGGAATTTTTGGGTCTACAGTTTTGTTTTCAATAAAATGGTTGAGTTTCTCCTAGGCATCTAGTACTATGGATAAATTAGAGAGGCACAGAAATTTCATATGTTCTCTGCTGCAGTTAAATTTGCATTATACTGTATGATCATTTCTGAAGTACCTATAAAGAGTTGAAGGTGGCTGAGCAGCAGGGAGAAAGGGTTGTCGATGACCATAGTTGTTGATATCCAAATATAAAGAAAAATTTCTTAGGACTTTGCACCTTTAATAGTAGGTGGACAAAATGCTGAGACAAAGGTAAAAGGATAAGGAAAGTCAGGGGATTACATGACCCCACAGCAGTATTTCCAAACTATTTATTTAGTTGAGTGAGTCAGAAGTGAGTTGAAGTCAAAGCTCTCCATGTTGTTCACCACCAAAGTGGTGAGTTGAAAATGGAAAGATATAAATATTTATAGCAAAACACTTTGTATTAATTCTGGCTGTATATGTGATTTATCAGGGGAGTTAATAAATATATGAATGATTACATGCCTACCTGGTGGTTCTGATTAATTGAGTCTAGATTTTGGCCTGAAAATTGCTATAAACAAAGCAAACAAAGAAATCCTCATTGATGCTTCTAAAATACATAACAGCAGAGACACAAAGAGGTTAAAAAAACATGTGATGGCATCTCAGAAACCTGATGCAGATGGAGATGTGGTAGATTTATGAGCCTGAGACTTTACAGAAGAGATATATGATATCTGGGGCTATTTTTTACCCATTGGGAAATAGTGAGAAAAGATTAAGAAGATCTTAGTCTTGTTTCTTGCTTATTCCAAAGACCCTTCATAATAAAGACCTATTATAGAGTGACTAGGGAAATCACATAGAACAATCAAGAGTCTTTGACACCATACCCAATTTACAAAATGGCCTTCGGGGATGCCCTTGACAAAAATATTTTCAGAAATAACAAGTTAGAACTCAGAATAAAAAAAAGCTAACTATAACTGAATTTTAAAACAAAGTGGCCAGTATTTAGAAATGTGCTTTATACAAATCCATCAATTTCAGATTTTGTGACAGTTAGAAATGACTACCAGAGATGAAAAGGTTAAACCAGAAAGAACATCTATCTGTCCATAGCAGCATATTCACAGCTGATCACTGGAAAGGTTTTCTCTCACTCTCTCCATATATCTATGTATCAGTATTTCCTATATTGTATGTGGTTGGTATATTTCCTTATCTATGCATGTCTATATACTTTTTTCTGTAAATTTTTTTATAACTTGTGGGATAAAAATATACAGATTAATCTGTGGTAGGAAATAATTTATTTCTATAGAAAAGTAATAATGTGTTTATAACAGCCTTGGAGTCTGAAGCAAATATCTTTTGCCATGTAGGATGTGTTTTATAAGTAGCTATAATCTACTAAATTTATTTCGATAATATGTTAGGTGTGGAGTCAAGAGTACACAAAGGAAACAATTAGGTAGAATGAAATGAAATTAAATAAGCCAATGTAAGTGATGTAGGTGATACAATTAGTATCAGGAGATCAGTAGAGAGAAAATTTAAAGGAACCCAGGGAGTCAGTGCCTTCTGCTTTTTGAAATAGTGAGATGAGCTTGTCCTGAAGACTGGTGGTATTGGATTTAGGTAAACAGGAGGTGCTTGGATGGAGAAATTAATGACTTGTGAAAGAAAAAGACCAAATTAAAAACAAATTATACCTTGCTTCATGTTAGAAAGAACAACGTTATAAAATGGGATTTATGGTAATCTAGGAAGAATTAAAAAATTTTATTAGGGTCTCCATCATGGAATATGTGTCAGGAAATTGTTGCAGGTTTTTAAATAGTATAGAAACGAGATATAAATTTCATTTTGTTACAGGGCAGGGAGAGTGACACCCCTGAACTCCCAAACCTGCCTGCTCTAAATAGGTTCATCAATCTACCACATCAAGATAAAGCATATAAGACCTTTAATGGAAAGGAACTTTAATACAGTCAGTGTGCAAAACAGAAAACATAAAGAATATAGTTTCTAAATCAGACCTCAAAGGTACCCATCCCCTTGTGGGTAAAAGTCCACCTAAAAGGGACTGGCCCAAAGCAAGGCCTGAAAGGCCGCCACAAATCTGAAGCACCTTCTGGAGGGGACCCATAGAAAAAGGTCAGAGATGATCAGACACATCTGGGAGGAAAAGAACAAAATCAAAATCAAGATAAATGTTGCCATAGTCACCTCCACATGGGTTCTCTCCTACATCTGTTTCAACTAGTCAAGGACCAAGAAACAAGACAAAACTTCTTCACATGGCTCTCTGCTCCATGTACCTCCATCAGGTCTCCTTCTGGCTCCCTATCCTGTTTCTATCCTCTTCAGTCTCCTCTCCAGTTTCTTCTCCCTGCTCAGCTTCAGCCTCCTTCTGGCTGGGGCAGGGAACCTGGAACCTCCTCTTTTCCTGGGGATCACTGGGTCACAATTTTAGTGAAATTATTCCAGGTCATGGGTTAAAGTGAAGAGATTGGTAACCAAGAATGCAACGACAATATATGAAGCAAACATAGAACTGAAGGGAAAGATAAACAGTAACACCATAATAGCAGAGTGTTTGAATATCCTCTTTCAAAATGGACAAGGCATCCAAACAGAAGATTAATAGGAAGCAGGATTTGAACAACATTATAAACCAAGTAGCTCTAAATGACAATGCAGGACATTCCAGCCAAATTGGATTAGATAGAAGAAATGGGTAAGTGCTATAAGCACCCAACCTCTGATGACTGAATCATGAAGAAACAGAAAATTTGAAGAAACTGTAACTACCAAAAAGATTAAAACTGAAATCCCCCTCACCTCCCCCCACCATCCCACCAAAAAAAAAAAAAAAAAATCCACGACTGGATGGCTTCACTGTTGAATTCTTCTGGACATTTAAAGAATTACTAATACCAGTCACTGTAAACAGTCACTTTACAAGGCCAGCATTACCTATTAATAAGGGCGTAATGCCAATAAAGGACTGCAAGAAAAGATATTCAAACCTACATCTATGATGAATATAGATAGATGCAAAAATATTCAACAACCTACCAGCAATACTAATTCACCAGGACATTAAAAGGATCAAACACCATGACCAAGTGGAATTTAATCCCTGGGATGCAAGGATGCTTCAATATATGAAAGCCAATCAATGTGATAACCCACAACAACAGGATTAAGTATAAAAAATTCTATGTTTTAATAGATGAAGAAAAATATTTCAGAAAATTCAAAACAATTTTATGATAAAAGTATTAACTAGGTATAGAAGGAATTTACGTCATAATAAAAGCCAAATATCTTCCTCAGGAAGACAAGGATGCCCTTTCTTTTATTCAGTACTTTATATAACAAAGTACTGGAAATTCTAGCCAAAACAATTAGGCAAGAAAATGAAGCAAAAGATTTGTAGGTAAAAAGGAAGAAGTAATTATCTCTGTTTACAGATAATATAATCTTTCTTATATATAGCTAATCCTAAAGATTTTCCAAGATCTATTAGAAATAAAAAATCAATTCAGTGAAGTTGAAAATCAGTTGCAATTTGATGATGGGAAGCCCACAGGAATCATAACTGAGATGGAAAAAGGCACAAAATGATGCAAAAACAAACTGTTATTAAAATAAAAAATCAGTTGCATTTCAGTACAATAGCATCAAAAACAATAAAATATGTAGCAATAAAGTTGAATGAGTGGGGTAAAGATATTTATATTAATAACTAGAAAATATTGCTGAATGAAATTAAAGAAAATGCAAATAAATGGAAAGAGATTGTGTTCTTATGGATTGAGAGATTTACTATTGCTAAACTACCCATGCAAATCAAAGAAATTTACAATTCAGTGTAATCCTTATCAAAATTTAAAGTGGAATTTTCAAATTTTCCACTGGAAATTTAAGTGGAATCCTAAAGGACTCTGAAGAACAGAAAGAATAACAAAACTGAAGCTATCAAACTTCTTGATTAAAACATATAACAATGATAGCATAATATATACACA
Organism: Condylura cristata; assembly: GCF_000260355.1. NCBI lineage: Eukaryota > Metazoa > Chordata > Mammalia > Eulipotyphla > Talpidae > Condylura > Condylura cristata. The sequence continues at coordinate 43,374,038 of NW_004567108.1, forward strand.
ATATGTACAGACAGTGATGAATAGAACAAAAGAGAAAGCTAGAAATAAATCCTCATATTTACAATCAAAAGATCTTTGTCAGTTCATCAAGAATGGGGAACAAGTGATGGCAGGACACTGGATGTACACTTTGAAAAGGATATTGAATCTTTATCAGATGCCATATACAAAAATCAGTTTAAAATGTGTTAAAGATAGACATAAGTCCTGAAAACGCATAGCAAAAACTAATGGAAAAACTTTCATAACATCGGTCATTGTAATGACTTATTGGAGATGACATGAACAGCTTAGGCAATAGCAAAAATAGACAAGAATGACTACAATAAAGTAAAATTGGACAACCTAAAACCCCTCAAAATTGAATTAAGAAGAAATAGAGCACTTGAATAGACTGTTCACCTCTAAGGAAACAAATGGTAATCAAAACCCTCAAAAATTAAAAAACCTAAGGACCAGGTGAAGACATACCCTTCACATTCTTCCAGATTTTTTGAGAGAAGGGAAACTACCCTAATTAATTTTGTGAGGCCAATATGACCATGATTTTGAAACCAGAAAAGGACATTACAAAAAAATAATATGAATCAGCATCTCTGATGCACATATATATCAAAGTTCTCAATAAAATCTCGGTAAACAGAATATAGCAATACATTAAAAGGAAAAAGTAGCATTTATTTTGGGGATTCAAACATGATTCAATATATACCTTAACTTTATTTCACATATAATATAATGAATATCTCTCAACCCAACTCTTGATGAATATTTGGTCACTTCTCTGGATAAATTAATTCCTAAAAGTAGATTATCAGTCATGGTTTGACTATATTTAGGCTTTTGATGCTAGTTGACAAATTACATTTCAAAATAACATGCCGATTTATTCTTCTATTGGGATTATTGAAGTGTTTGATTTTGGAAGGGGATTTTCTCTGCCCAACTCTTTCTGAAAAGAAACAAGCAAAAAGTAATATAATTTTTCTGAAAAAAATGAAATTGAGGTATAATTTTGTGGGTTATGGGTTTATCAGATATTGCCTATTGGAAAATACTGCTGATAGTGATTCTCTAAAGAATGAAGTGATAGATAAAACTTGAGGGTATGTGTATTTTAAACATTCATTTAAAAATGAAATTAAGGTGTTTTCATGCCTCATATAAGTTCTTTGAAAATCCTTAATTTTTAGGCATTTTCTCACTTTTCAATGTAATTTGGGAGTTTCTCTTTTTTTCATTTGTCACATTTCTTCACTTTCCTCAACTTCTAACTTAAATAACTGACCTTTACTGAAATTACTCCCGATCTCCTCAGATTCAGTAATTGTTCAGTCACACCTAGAATTATGTCTGGAACATATTTGAACATTTGGGTTTTTTTTAGCATAACTCATTTTATGTAAATCTGCTACCTTAGCTGTTTAAATATACTCCTACCACCGGGCTGGCACCTTGCACTTTTCCCATTTAAATGTTGGTTTACCTCATGATAGTTTGAGACGATAAACTCAGTAACAACAGGTACCTTTCATATTTCTTGAAACATAGCTGGAGCTCAATTATTCTTTGAATAAGTGAGTGATCAAATAGATTTCATTATGAATTTAGTATAACAGGATGGCGTGTTTCATTTTTCCATGAAGCCATCTCATCAGGAAAGAAGGAAATGTTTGTTTTTTCTTTCTTTCTCCCAGGAAGTTATGTAGGACTTTTTTTCCCTCACCCACAGAGAGTCTTGTGATGCTGGCAGGCTGATATGGACCCTTTTGAAAAAAAGCCACTAAAAGAATTGTGTGGACAATGTGCGTGTGTGTGTGTGTGTGTGTGTGTGTGTGTGTTTTCCCTATGGCAATTAAAGCAAAGAGGTCTAATTTCCCAAAAAAGGGAGAACAAACCAATCTGGCTTTGCAGTGTTGAAAGAAGACAAAATGTTCCACCTGGGTGAACAAAAGTGAGAGAGGAATAGGTGATAAGCCTCTTTGGAGGTAGAAAGTCTTGAACCCACTTCGAGTCCACTGCAGGTTGGAAATCGGTGGGGCTGCCTAGGAGGACAGAGCTGTGGCCTTAAGGGCAGGGAGTCTCCCAGGCCAGCCTTGGCCAGAAAGTGAGTGCAGCTGCCAGTTGTCCATCGATAAATAGAGTTGTTGGCTTGGTCACAGATGGCAAAACAGCTTGGACAGATGGTGAGAGACTATGCTTCACGGTGGCATCATGTGGCCTCATAGAGCAAATGGCAAGAGTGGCAGCCCAGACCCAGGCTCTTCTCTCACCAAGAACCAAAAGACTGAAAGGTCAGTGTGATCTAGCTTGGCTATCCCAGGTGGGGCAGCCAGCCTAAATTTTTTTTTTTTTTTTTGAGGAGTGGCTTGAGCTATGTCTAATTAAACTGAAAATTTTCAAAAATGGTGATATAACATGTTCCTTGCATGTCCCCGGGCAATTCATGTCTCATTAGTTTTGTTTGTTTGTTTTTAAGATTTATTTATGCATACAGAACTGGGGTACAGAACTGGAGTACAATCCAGAGGTGTAGAGGCAGTGAGAGGATTCACCAGAGACAGAGTAGAGAACAGAACAGACTGACTGACAAGTACTCTGCTGAGGGGAGCAGCAGCCAGGTCAGGAGAGATCTGTCACGTCATGTGGGTCACCTCCAAGGCAGGGCAGGGATCGAACTCATGCTGAAGTGGCTTTAGCTTCTTAGTGCTGTGCTTTAACCTGCTGCGCCACCAGGGAGGGCCATGCCTCATTAGTTTTAACTTTGTTTCTCCTAGTTACAACTACTTGTCCTCCCATGGAGGTTTTTAAACACAGTTTTATAGGATATCCTTGTCTAATAAACCTTCCGCCTGTAGGAGGAAAAGTCCAGCTTCCAGTTCAACTTTCCATCTGGGAATGTGTTGGCATCTGGACTAATTCTGAACCTCTAATATTTTAAAAATTATTGTTTTTGATTTAACTTCCCTTTTCTCTGTGTGGCTCCATATTGGGTGAATGTACACAAAGTTGTGTCATCACCCCCACCCCTACCACCCCAGTGTCTAATTTCCCCAAGGTGCTGTGGGGGTGTTTTCAGAAGCACTATTCCTGCTTTACCTTTAACACAGGGGAAACAAAACGTACTTCTTGAAGGCTAGCTTTTATTTCTGACCAGATACTCACCTTGAGTTTAAATTATGTTTAAGATATGTTTCCTTGTTGAAGATGTGCAAATCAACATCTCAAATGTAAAAATGGTGATAACGTAGGTGAAGATAACATAGGTGAAGACGGTGTCCTTCCACAAGTTGCTGTCCTTTGTCTTTATTCCTTTTTCTCCCCCATAAATAAATGAAGCTCTCAGTACACGGTGGATTATAAAGAATTGAAGCTAGAGTTTATAATGAGGAGCCAGGGTGTAGCTGGGTGAAATATTTTCTCCTCCCTTCTCTGCCATTAGCATGGGATGGAGGGACAGATTACTGGATGTCCTGCCATGTTCAATACCCCCGCCTAATGCTCTGCCATCCTAGCAGAAAACATAAAATGTCTTTAGAAATGAGAGAGAACAGGGAACGGCTTATGAAATCAGCAAGTAGTTTAAGAACCATACGTGGAAAATTATGTTTGACAGTGTAAAGGCGTTTTTCCTGCAGAAGAGAGCTAAACCAAGAGCCTTTTTACCTCATGGAGAGGGGCACAGGGCTGGGTATCTGGGTGCCTCCCACCCCACACCAGTGGCGTCCACCTGCCCTCCAAGGTGACTCTTCATTCTACATGCAGACTCTAGAAACCCCCTTGTCTTACAGGGTCAGTCAGGTTGTCATTCCCCAGCTCTGTGCAGTGTTTTCCCTGGCCTTGCCTTTGTTTAGGTTCATCCAAAATGACTCTACAGCAGGTGCAAGAGCCAGAGAAGAAAGGGCTCATGTACTTCTAGATTTTCCCCTTTCTCTTTACTTCTGTATCATTTGCTGGCAGCAGCTTTTTCACTCTGCGATTGCTCCTGCACAGCTTTGCTTATGCTGTTTCCTCCTCTAGTGTTTGGAGCCTGAGGGTAGAACAGTTTCCTGCTGATGTAATCCCCAAGGCTTCCCTATACCTTGTGTGTTCCCTTAACCCCCGCCTGCCTCAGTGAATAACATTCTTTTATTAACTTACATTCAAAATTTCAGTTGAATGTGTCTCCATTTCCTTCCTTTCTCTCCAAATACAAGTCTGCTGATTTGGGAATATTGACTTTTGGAACTAATTTCAGCTTACAGCTTTTTTTCCTGGACACAAAGTGGTAATTACATAGACCTTTTAGTGTATCTCTGGACAATTTTTTTTAAAATATTGATTTGTTTATGCACACAGAACTGGGGTACAGGCCAGAGGTGCAGGGGTGGTGAGACAAAGCGGGAAGCAGAACAGGCAGATTGAAGAAGTACACTGCTGAGGAGGGCAGTGGGCAGATTAGGAGAGGTCTCCTGCACCATGTGGTCACCTCCAGAACAGGATCGAACTCACACTGAGGCAGCTGGGGGGTTAGCTTGCAGTGCTGAGCTTTAACCCTCTGTGCCACCAGGGAGGGGTCTCTGGGTCTCTCTTAAAGGATAAGTCTTAAATTATTGTTTCTGGTTATTCTGAGCTTGAAGAGAGGGAGATTTCAAAGATGCATATGAAGATGCAGATTTCAAAAATGGACTCAACCAAATTGACACTCTATGTCTGACTCATTATGAAAGTATTACAGATAACCGTTGCTGCTTGGCGGGTCCTGTTACTGGAGGTTTACTCAGGACTCACATTCATATAGCATGTCCCTGAATAATAGTGATTTAGTCAATCTTATTATCATAATGTTTTTAGAGAGAGAAAAAAATTAATTCCCTGGGCAGGACCACTGCCTGCGCGGAGTTTGTATGGGTTTTCTCCAGGTTCTCCAGGTTTTTCCACATCCCAAAGTCATGAATCTTCCATTCAGGGTCTGTCTGAATTGTGCCATTTAGCGTGAGTGTGGGTGATATCAGTGCACCCTGTGATGGAAATGGGTCCTGTCCAGGACTTCTTCCCACCTGGACCTCGAGTGGAAATAAGCAGTTGGGAAATGAATACATACTTAGAAGTGATTGTATTTTTATATCAAAGTTTCATGATGTTTTTGCGACCAAAATATGACATAGAAACTTAGCCATCATTGATCTCAGTTAGCCTATGTCCTTGCACTTCCAAATTTCCAAGCACCTGTTGACATCAAGTGAGGACTTACTATTCCTCTTCTCACTAACTGAAAGAAATCCATAAAAGATTTCCTTGGATTTTTGCTTTTATGACAATAGGTAAAAAGTGAAACTAGCACTCAGCATTTTTTTCTTAATTGAGGTAGCATTGGTTTACATCATTGTTTGTGTTTTAGGAGCACAGGAGCTCCCCACTCAGGTGTTCTTACCAGACCCACCCCCTACTCAAACCCAGTTGTCCACCCCCATAGTCTCTCCACTTGGTTCCCTCCCCTCTTGTCCTTCCTGTCCTGCAGCCTCAGTTCTATCATGAGCTTTCTAAAGTTCTTAGCTTGGTTTTTTGTTGGAACCTTTGGTTCCTCCCTATTCTACATGGCAGTGACACCATCTGGTATTTGTCTTGCTCCTGCTGGCTTGTTTCATTTAGCATCAGACCCTCCAGCTCCCTTCAGGCTGTACAAATGGCAACAGCATCTGTGTTATGGCAGCCTTGATGGAGGCAGCCGCACCCTGGACAGGGAAAGCGGTAACAAGCCCTTCCCTGGCATACTTTCCACAGAAGGTCTGGCTATCCTATCATTCCCCCTTTCATTTTATATTAGCATTATTTTATGTTTTATTTACATGTTACTTGGCCTGATTCCATAGGTTATTTTTTAGATCTGGAATGCTACGTTTTTTAAAAAGGTTTATTTATTTCTGCATACAGAACTGGGGTCCAGGGGTGGTGAGATGATTCACCAGAGACAGAGTGGGGAGCAGAACAGGCAGATCGACGAAGTACACTGCTGAGGGGATCTCAGACAGGTCAGGAGAGCTCTGCCACGCCATGTGGGTTACCTCCCTGGCAGGAAATTGAATGCATGCTGAAGTGGTGTTAGCTTCCTAGTGCTGTTTTAACCTGCTGCACCACCAGGGAGGGCCCTGGAATGCTACATTTTTTCCCCAAGCAAGTTCATGTTAACTGCTTCTTTCCTGTACACTGTTTACACTCACAGCCATTTCATAGGAATGGTCTTCTCTTAGGTAATATGGGAAGCCTGTACTTGCCCAGAGTTGGGTTTTATTATTTGTTCTAGGACAATTTAGAATCCAGACCTGGGCCTGAGAAGAGAACCAACAAATAATAGTGGTTTGTTTATTTGTTTGTTTGTTTTGGAGCTGTTAATGAACAGGACTTGTGCTTCTCTTTGCTTGTAGGCAGGACAAGGATTGGGAAGCCCATTGACCACCAGACTGATGGCAGTGGGCTTAAGTAGTCTTTGCCAAGCAACCTGTGCCCTTACCATCTAGTCCATAGCTTTGAGGACAATAACCATGACTGACTTGAAATAGCCCAAAGAGATAAACACAATGGAGGCAGGCATGCTAGTCTATGGTGATGGCTTGCAAATATAAGATGGGAATAAATGTGGTAGAAGAACTTTCCTCATTTTGTATTGTTTCAACTAGTTTTGTCTTTCCTCTTAACACGAAGGATGAGAATTATACACCAGCTCATGTTGCACACCTGGGGTGGCAGCGTATGGGGGCATATCTGAGGACTTAGGTCTAGTGACCGTTGACAAAAATGTGAGTTATTTCTAGGGAAGTTTTAGATAAATACTGATTTTAAAGAAATCTCTAGATAAAGAGCTATTAAGAAACACTCAATCATTTATGTGTACATTCACTTGCTAAAATATCATATCTTGAATGTACTACCACTCAGTAGTTATCCGAAGTTTATGGGGTATAGCTTGAAGAATGAGTTACAAAGAGCTTCCCATAAAAAATGGGAGGGGCCATATCATGTTCTCTACCTCACTTAATGATGGGCAGAACTGAGTGTCCAGGTGGTCTATGAAAGAGATGACAGGTGGCCTCGCAGGAAGAGGCAAGAGAGAGAGTGCCCTTGCTTCCTCCACCTGACTTGCACCCTGTGACTGCTAGGAAAGAGACAGGGAAGGGAGCACATGGAGGGATTTGAAAGAGACCCATGGGCAAGAGGGATATGGGGACGATAACGATGACAGCTGTTTTCTTGATTGTATTTTAGTCCCAGTTTTCCAGGAGATCTTCAGCACCCCTTTCCTTTGATTCCCTACCAGAAGGTGCCTTAGACATATTGCAAACTTTTCGGCCTCAGCAGCCCTACATAGGGCTAACCCAGTTTGGTTAGGCATCGATGCTTAAGGGGATGGGTAATTTGGGGTGTATCCTTTCTTTTCTCTTCATACACACTAATTCTATTCAAGTTTTTTGTAAACTAAGAGTCTGCTTTGTCTTGGTGTGCATGGATGACTGGACCATGTAGTGCATACAAGTTAGAGGGTCCCTGGATACCCCTTAGTCACACACTCCCAGCTGGACAGTCCAACTACACTTCAACAATGCATTTGAGAAATAGTTGTCAGACAAGAGAAAGCTGATTGCCATCCTGAATCTTTTTAGTACCTTTCTCAACTGGATTTTGTTTTTGCATTGTGTTTTTGTTGACCTTCCTTGAAAGACATCCTTAGAAAGAGCCCTGAGCATCTTAGTGTTGTAATTACTGCAGGAGTGTTGTTGAGAATTCTGTTTATATTTCACACAATCTCTACAGAAGGACTGATGGGAGGAATGGGAAGGACTTAGTTTTAAGGATACTTAGGATTTTTAACAACCAGGTTTTTGTTTTTTTTTTAATTGTCATGGAGTTATATTTGATATATGGAATTGTGTAAGTATGCGGCATATTGATCTGATATATTTTTATTGCTATATGATTGCCATAGTAGCTCTAGCACTTCCATTATGTCATATGATTATGTGATGCAGCCAGTTGGTTTTTATCTTATGGGCATGAAGTGTCTCATTGCTGATAGATTTACTCTTTGTTATTTTTTCCTGCTAGGAACCCAGAGCCTAATTCTGTATATAAGCAATAGAATTTCTATTCTTTTTTTTCTTAAAGATTTGTATTTATTTATGCATGCAGAAATGGGGCACAAACCAGAGGTGCGGGGGCTGTGAAAGGATTCACCAGACACAGAGTGGGAAGCAGAACAGGCAGATCGACGAAGTACACTGCTGAGGGGAGCAGTGGGTGAGACAGGAGAAGTCTCGCATCCTGTGAATCACCTCCCAGGTCGGGGATAGAACTTGCACTGAAATGGCTGGTGCTAGGTTGCAGTGATGAGTCCTTACTCGTTGCACCACCAGGGAGGGCCAGAATTTCTATTCTAATGGCTTGGTTTTACTTTTTTGATTTTTTTTCCTGTTCAGATATTATCTTTTTTACTATACTACATTTTTTAAACTACCTCAAATTATAAATATAGTAGAAGGGCATAAACAAACAAGACAGGAAGGAGTATTATTAATATGTTTTCTGTGAAAAAATTTTTATATCAACAAAGTGTCAGAAAAAAATATCCTCAAAAGACACTGGCCAAAGCAAAGTATTAAAATCAATGATTATTTTGCACCATTGTGTACCAAAAAACAATAATTTTTTGAACAGCAAAGGTATGCTTCCATTGCTTAGTTCCTTCAAATTGCCTTATGAATGTTTATCTAGACCATACAATGGGGAATCTTCTAAGTGACCGGTATTCTCTGCTAGCTGCAACACATCATTAATGGCCACTAGGTTAACTGGAAGAAGAGAGATTTTTGAAAGAAATTCTTGGCTTTAATAAAATATATGATTTGACACAAATTTTTGCTATAATCTTGATTTTTATTTCTATAATAATGGAGCTACTAAAATACTAATTTACATATATAATGAAATTTTTATTCTGAATATTATTCAACACTCTTAAAGAATATTTGAAATTATTAGAAAGTAGAGTACGTGGAATCTTTAGACTTACTTTATTGAAAATCAAATTGCAACAGGTGGATTTCTAAGATTTTAAATATTTGATTTTCAGAAGTATAAAAAGGCAAATCATGGATGATTAAATGACAAATGGCTTCATGGTTTTACTATCAAGTTTTGTTATGAACTAAACATCCAACTGGAAGTTAAATCAGGAGACAATGAGAGGTGAAATTTCTAAATCATTCATTTGAGCAATTTATTTGCTTTTACACCTTCACATGAAAAAAATTTAAGTTTCAGATTTTAAATTCTAAAATAGTACCTCAAAAGCAACGTGCACAAAGTTAAAGAGAAGCTGTTGGGCTTTGAAGCTGTTTGGGTTCCCTGAGTTTAACAAAGCAGAAATTCCATACCTGTGGTGTCCTCCCACGTCACAGGCAGAAGGAAAAGGTTAGCAGCAGCTTGTCCACTTCGTTCTCCCTCCTTGGGCCATTGTTGTTATTTGTTCTCACAAACAGCTGCTCTACTCAGTGCTGTGAAACCTGACTAGGATACAAAGATAATGATAATTTCATGCTTTTGAGATCCAAAATGGTTGGCTGTCCGGAACAAACAACTGGGCAAGAATATTAAATCCAAAAGACATAAAATTCATCTAGCATGATAATACAAAGAATATGGTTAGCCCACACTCTGCAATGTTATGCACCTTTCTTTTGTTTTACTTTTTTTTTTCCTTTGTTTTGGAAAACCAAAAACTGCAATCATGATTCAGTGACTTATAGATCCAAACTACAGGGAACATTCTGCTTATGAGCAAATGCAGCTTTTAAAATGTTAATAAAAGCAGAATCTAGAATTTAGGAACAGGAGTCTTAACAAAAATAAACCTGCTATGTGAATTATTGCTATGGCCTAAGCTACTTTAATTTTGGGCCGAGTGGAGCCCAGGGTCTGCAGCAAGCATGATGGGCTTAGCTCCCACTCCTGATTCGTGGTCTCCCTGCAGCTGAGCAATTCCAAATCTGAAAATGTCCGGAAGATGACACTGATGAAGTGGGAAGGTGGATGCATGTGTGTACACTCAGCAGTGTTGGTGATATCTGAGGATCTGAACTATGACTGTACTTAAAAACTATATATGAACTATTTTTACCTTGCTATGACATTATTTATTATTATTATTATTATTATTTTAATGGTTTAATGGCTGCCTGTTAATATCCCTGAAGGCTCGGTTAGTAGATTTGGACAAGGGTTTGGTATTTGTATTTTGATGAAATTCCTTGAAAACTTATCATGTCTATATGAAACTGAGAACAACTTGGATTA
>NW_004567108.1:43385221-43411185 GCF_000260355.1 Condylura cristata
TTGTTTACTTTATTTTTGTTGAGTTTCATCAGTTCTCTGTATATTTTTGTGATCAGTCCTTTATCGCTACTTTTGTGTGAGAAAAATTTTTCCCAATCAGTGGGATGTCTGTTTGTTTTTGTACTGTCTCTTGCTGTACAGAAGCTCTTTTTCTGATGTAGTCCCATCTATTTACCCTTGCCTTCACAATCGTTGCATTGGATTCTCTATCTTTAAAGATATCGCTGAAGTATATGTCGTGTAGTATTTGGCCCATTTTTTGCTTCCAGGTATTTCATGGTTTCCATTCTTATGTCTAGATCTTTAATCCACTTCGAGTTGATTTTTGTGTATGGTGAAAGGTAGTGATCTAGTTTAATTTTTTTTTTGCAAGTAGCTTCCCAGTTTTCCCAGCACCATTTGCTGAACAAACTTTCTTTGGTCCATTGTATCTTCTTTGCTCCTTTTTCAAAGATTAGCTGTCCATAAACCTATGGGTTTATATCTGAGTTTTCTATCCAAATCCACTGGTCTATATGTCTGTTTTTGTTGCAGTACCATGCAGTTTTGATTATTATGTCTTTGTAGTATAGCTTGAAGTTTGGGATTGTAATGCCTCCATTCTCTTTCTTCCTAGTTATGAGAGTTTTGGCTAGTCGAGGTCTTTTGTTGTTCCATATGAATTTCATCAATATTTTTTCTATTTCTTTGAAGAATGTCATTGAGACTTTTATTGGGATGGCATTAAATCTGTATATTGCTTTTGGTAGGATGGCAATTTTGATGATGTTAATTCTCCTGATCCATGAGCAGAGGATATCTTTCCATTTCATGGTGGGTTCTTGAATTTCTTTTAACAATGTTTTGTAATTTTCTTTGTATAGGTCTTTTACCTCTTTTGTTAGATTGATTCTTTTTGTTAGGTATTTGATTCTTTGTGTTAGGTATTTGATTCCTTTTGTTTTAATTGAAAGGAGATTTTTTTTTATTTCCGTTTCTTCTGATTGGTTGCTTGTGTATAGGAAGGCCTCTAATTTTTGTTTGTTGACTTTATATCCTGCTACCTTGCTAAACTGGTTGATGGGTTTGATTAGTTTCTCTGTGGAGTTTTTAGGGTTTTTTATGTAGATGAACATATCATCTGCAAATAAGGACAGTTTTACTTCTTTCCCTATTTGGATTCTTTGTATGTCTTTTTCCTGTCTTACTGCTCTGGCTAGAACTTTCAATGTTATGTTGAAGAGCAATCGTGATAGTGGACATCTTGGATTATTATAAACCAGTGTGAAAACTGAGTGTGTGATACAATTTCCCTTTCTAACTTAATCCTTACATATATGCACCAGGGAGTTAGCCCAGGATTCAAACAAATAAGCTCTTAATTTACTATTGCTGATTGTAAGATTTGTCACTAGGAGAGCTGAAATAGAAAGTTACAGATTCCTGGATCCTATTTCAGTAATTTGAAAGTTACAGATTCCTGGATCCTATTTCAGTAAAAAATCATTTGAGCAGAACTTCTACCTTGCCATCCTTTTTGCCTAGATTAGTACAGGTGTTAGTGGTGGATGCTGTTGATTGAGTCAGGGGTGAGAGGGTACAGGTGCTAATATTCAGGTTTGGTCTCAAGCTCCTGAGAGGGTCTCCTATGCTATATTGCCTCTGTCCCTCACTTACTTTCTTGAGTCCTCTCAGCCCATCCAGAAGGTTAAACTTGGGACTCAACAGAACTCCAAAACATCCGTCATTCCTGTGGTTCGACCTATGCTCTATATTGTGACAGGTTATTTTGAATATGCTTGTGGGTGTGGTGTTACAAAGAGTAGAAACTCAGCAGGAAAAGATAAGAACTGAGTTGGTCATTATTATCAGGATTCTTGACTGGAAACTTCCACTTCTTAGACATTGGGTGAAATATATTATTGCAGAGGTGAACCTACGAAAGCAGGGGTTATGACAGTGAAGTTGTGTGTGTTCTTGGGCAAAAGACACCAAAAAAGAAAAGACAAAACAGGGCCCTCCCTGGCGGCGCAGCGGGTTAAAGCACAGCACTGAGAAGCTACAGCCACTTCCACATGAGTTTGATTCCCGCCTGCCCCGGAGGTGACCACATGGCGCGGCAGACCTCTCCTGACCCGCCTGCTGCTCCCCTCAGCAGTGTACTTTGTCTATCTGCCTGTTCTGCTCCCCACTCTGTCCCTGATGAATCCTCCCATCCTCCGTATCTCTGGCCTGTACCCCAGTTCTGTATGAATAAATAAATAAATCTTAAAAAAAAAAAAGACAAAACAGCAACCAAAACAACGACAACAATAAAAATAAAAATAAATAAAGCAAGTGCAAACACTGAGAAGACAGCGAGCTAAATCAGTGGAGTGTTTGTTTGGCGCTGCTAAGATCTAGGCCGTGAAAACAGAGGGACTTGGGAACGTATGCTCTCTGAAATATGACTAGCACTTTCTTAGAAGTCCAAACTTTCCTCAAAGAGTATTAATTACAGGTGTCTCTGATTGACTTAAAGTGTTTCAAGTGTTAAAATTCTACGTGGTTACTTACAAGTAGGTTCAGAATGGTGTTTTGTAAAAAATTTTGAGTTAATATTCGAGTGCACAGGATCTCCAAATCTTTTGACAATTCCCTGCTTGCTATAAGCACCAGCTACTCTACCTGAATTTGAAGTTTACATGAATTTAAAATTCACTATACCCATGAAATAGATGCATTATTGTACCAGGGTGGTCCCCAGAAAAGGAAGGTACCAGTTCCCTGCCCCACCCAAAGGAGGATGGAGCTGAGCAGGGAAGAGAAGAATCTGGAGAAGAAGCTAGAGAAGGAAGGAAGCAGGATGGAGAGCCAGGAGACCTGGAAGAGGCACGTGGAGCAGAGAGACACGTGAAGAAGTGGCTCTTGTTTCTTGGCCCTGGACTGTTTGAAACAGATGTGGGTGAGAGATCCAGGGGGAAGCTGACTATGGCAGCTTTTATCTTGATCTTGATTTTACTTTCTTCCTCCCAGACTTTCTGGTTGTTTCTGACCCTTTTCAAGGCTCTCCACCAGAAGGTACGTGACACTTGTGGCAGGCTTTCTGGCCTTACTTTGGGCCAATCCTGTTTGGCAGGACATTTACCCACAAGGGGATGGATAACTTCGGTGCTTGATTTGGAATCCATTTTCTCCCTCTCTTTTCTTTTTTCCTGTATTGCACACTAATTGTATTAAAGTTCCTTTCCATTAAAGGTCTCATAGTTTTTGTGGCAGATGGCAAAACCTCTTTAGAGCAAGCAGGTTTCGGGATTCTTGGGTGCGCCTCTCCCTGACCTGTAACATTAATATTGCTGGGATGTAGCACAGCATAGATCTTAAAAAATATGATTTTGGAGCTGGGTTTGAATCTGGTTATGTCATTTACTTTATTACCTGTGAATGGTTGGGCATGTTTCCTAAACTTTTCGCACTTACTTTTCTCATCTGTATAGTGGTAATAATAATAACAGTGTTGTGAGACTTAATTGAGTTATCTCTAAATATCTAAAATTCTCTAACTGTATATTACATAACATGCAGATGAATCAGCTATTATTATACCCTTTATTTTTCAGGTGAGGAAGCAGGATAGAACTGTAAGGTAGCCCTGGAGAGAAGTGGATATCACACCCAGACAGAGTTCAGAGACTCTAGTTCAAAACATTCCTTGAGCTCACTTTGAAAGTGGCCAAAAACTTTAAGGTGAAAGTAAATATACCAGATACTGCCTGCCTGTCTCCAGATTTGACCTCTATCCTTTGCCATGTTTCTCTCACCCCTCAAGAAGCTGACTGTTAAGAACTAACTGTATCCTTGGGGTCCTTGCCCTCTAGGCTCTGTCAATAAGGAATCCTGGCAGAAGGTCCGTGGAAGGAGAAGAGTATGATAAAGGGATTATTTTCTCCTGATTTCCTGCCTGTGTGATAGCTGTGTTCTGTCTGTGTTCTTTTAGCAGAGGAATTGTGGTGGCGTAATATGCATGTGTAAAACAAGGCATGTGATATGTCAGTCTTCAGGAGGGCCGATCTCGTTCTTATGTAGTGCAGAATGCTGAAGGAATGATCTGGCACTTCAGCTTAGCTGTAAGCAAAGCATAATACAGACTGCCAGGGGAGGGGCAGCCTTCAGCCTTTCTCCAACTCCTCTCTGAAACCTTTGCATTTCCCTTCCAAATGGGAAGAAATGTAACCCCTAAGTCCTAGTCTCTGCACCTACCAATTCTGGCCTTTCTCTACTTGCTTGAGAAAGAGGGGAATCGGGAAATTAGTATTTTCCCTTAGGAGTAAAGACTTAATTACTTGACCTGGGCTTCCAGAGCTCTTCTCTATGGGTCCAATAAAGTCTTGATTACCCACAATTTAGAGAGTTACACAGGTTACATCCCATATATAGAAAATCTTGAGCTGTTGTAAGGTTGCCCTTCAACAATAGTGCTAAACTAGAATCCTTATGAAGAGAAGGAGCTTGATCATTAGCATTATAATTGCTGATATTATATTATTCTTGACCAACTTAGATTGGTACAGGTTTATTAAAACTGGTGGATTAATTTGTTTTATTGTCAAGGAGATGCTTGATGAAGGGGGCCTTGTCAGAACTTGTGCTTATGAATGATTTATGCTGCCAGCAGCTGATTAATCATCTTTCATTTGGAAATGTCTCCTTTTGAGGGGAATGTGAATATGATCTAAATGATCAAATTAGGACCAAAACCTTGAAAAAAGAAATGACTGTAAACTTACCTTGCTGTGATATTAGCAAATGAGAACTTTACCTTTAAATTGAAGGCCAGGTTCTTAACTTTCCCAAAAGGAAGCCGTGAATAAGATACTTACCCCAGGTTTGGTGCTGGGCTGTTGGATTTGCCTTTAGCGGGTGACTTTGATCCGTTTGCAGACAGCTATCACTCTCTATTTTTAAAATTCTTTTATCCAACAGCATTGTCTCTAGCCAGAACTCTTGAGTGACTGTTTGTATAATTTTTCTAGACTAGTGCTTCTCAACTGTTACACTAAGGACATGTGGGTCTGTGAATTCTCTTTGGGTAGCTGCCATGTGCTGCTGTCAATGCTGAGAAAGATTTAGGGTCCCTAGTAGCAACCTGCCCTTTGTGGCACCCAAGATGTCTCTGCAAATGTCCTCTGGGGGGCAAAATTGCCCCAAGTTAGGAGTTGCTACTTTAGACCTTGACTGTGAATTGATAATATGCCTCTTTCCTTATTTATTACATTATGTGACATCCTTTGGATACTTAGTAATCCTGATTGGAGCATCTGGTCAGTGAATTCAAGGTTGTAGGAATTTCCTGTTTTCCATTTAAAATGATGATTACATTTTTTGAAACAATTATACAATAGGGAATAAGATGGAAAAAAACTTGTCAGTACCTACATTCTTTTATGGATTCTGGTCTTTATACATTCTTTTATGGATCCATCCATTTTATAGAGAAGTTATGTCTGTCAGTGGTAAGAATACAGGCCTGGAATGAGGTGACCTGCTCCTAAGTGCAGTACTTAGCTTCTTTGAGCCTCAGTTTCATTATTTACCAAATGAGAAAGTTGGGTCAGATGATCTCCAAGGTCCTTTCTTATTTTAATAACTAATGATTTTATGTCCAAATACTGGGTAGTTCATTTGGAAAATTAATTCTTTCTGTGAAAACTGAAAGTATGGCTGCTTATTCACTTACAATATTGCAACAAATACTACTTCCTTCCAGGTCTTTGCTAGAGTTTTAAATATATTTCCAGTATATAAATCTAGAACGTTACTAGTCAGAGCCTTCTTGTCAGTCTTGAAGAGGTCTGACTTAAAGAAACTAGGGGATTTTTGCAACTGGGCTACAGTTGGCCTAAAGAAATAAGGGAATCTTTCCCCAAAACAGACTTATGTTTGCTCTTCCAAAGTGGTATCAAGCAAGACCTCAATTCTGTAAAAAATGATACAAACATTGACATTTCCTTCCTTTGTCCAAGGAGAGATGTTCTGGTTTGTCTTATTTTCTGTCATGGAGATGTAAAGGACAGGTCAGCAAGCACAGGAAACCCTCCTGGAATTCTGCACATGCCCCAGAGTTCCACTGGTTAAAGCGCACTAAAAATTTTGTATTTGAGACAAAAATTTCCATTAAAGTAAGAATGTTAAGGGGAAGGATGTCCTAACAGAACTCTGCAGAGTCTTATGGACTCCACTCCCTAATCCAGCTTTCAGGACCCTACCCCCTACTCCAGTGATTAGAAACTACAACTCCCAGCAGTACCAGGGAGAGAACTGCGAGGTCCCAAGGGTGGAGCTAGCAGGAATTCTGGGACATTTTGAGGGATAAATAGGGTGCGATTGCATCTCTCGCTCTCTTGCTCGGGAAACAGCTCTCCTGACTGCATGACTCCAGTGTGTTCAGTCATCCTAGCCATAAGGTATTCCAGATACTTTGTATCCCGCTCTCTTTCCCTGGGTTGTTTCCTATTCCCTTCCCCTTTTGTAAATTAACCTGTTATTGACCCTTTTGTGTGCACCTGCAGTATAACTGAGCACACGGGTGAGGCCCCACAGACAGGCGACCCAGTCCACTCTGGGCTACCCTGTAACAAGAAGATGGCATTGTGAATGGAGTGCTGATGTGTGTTTTTTTACAGCACAGGTTCAGTAGATCTTCCTGTTCTGTTCCCTACGCTGTCTCTGGTGAATCCTCTCACCCCACACACACCTCTCGCCTGTACCCCAGTTCTGTATGCATAAATAAATAAATCTTTAAAAAAATATAATAACATCTTGTCAACTTTTCTGCTTATTTCTCTCAAACTGGCTCACTTTTATCCATCCCCATTGCTAATTTCCAGCCCAGGCCTCCAGTGACACTTGTCTGGTCTGTCTCTCTCCTATGAGTACAGGTCCTATGAGTACAGGTCTTGTACTCAAAAGTTCTTCCTCTCCAATGACAAGCACCCTACTTAGATCACAGAAATGTTCCCTGGTTTCTAAGATGGCCATGATCTTCTTACACTGGAAATACTGCAGTAGCTTTGCATGGCCCTCAACCTCCTAGAATGCCATCCGAGGCTTATCAATTCTGGCCTTACCGCTGGTGCCACCTTCTGCCACTTTCTACTTTGCTCCAGGCACACTAACATAATTTTAGTTCCTTTATGAAACATGGTGCTTCCTCTTATCTTCAGACCTTCTTTAGTTGTCTTTCCCCTATATTATATACTGTAAATAAAACTAAGCATTTTGTGGTCAGAAAGGTAGGATTTTTTTAAAAGATGTATTTATTTATGCTTACAGAACTGGGGTACAGGCCAGAGGTGCAAGGGGGTGAGAGGATTCACCAGAGACAGCAGGGAGCAGAACAGGCAGCTTGATGAGGTACACTGCTGAGGGGAGCAGCGGGTGGACAAGAGAGGTCTGTGTGCCATGTAGTTCAGCTCCCTGTCTGGGGATCGAACTCATGCTGCAGTGGCTTTAGAAAGCATAGTGCTGTGCCTTATCCTGTTGTGCCACCAGGGAGAGCCCAGGAAGGTAGGAATATTTAGTTATTCGAAAACTTCTGTTTACAAAACATTCCTGAACAGGTCATTTTGAGTTCTAGGACAAGTTAGGGTTAATTAGGTAGCTTCAAGGACAGTGCAGACAGGGGTGGAGGGAGAGGTAGCGGCTACTGAGGTAAGGCCAATAAATTACCTAAGAGCTGCTCACCAAAACACTCCAGAGATGAGTTCAAATATACAGGAGGGCTAATGGGAGTGGTAAATTTTAGGAAACCTTGGATAGGGGGGGTAACTCTAAGAAAAGAGCCGGAAAAATGGGTACCTCTGCCAGGAGGAGTATAGCCACGCGGAGAAAGAGCTAATCACAAAACAGGATGATGAGATTTTAGAATAGACAAAAAAGAGTCTAACTGTCCCCTAACTAGAAGCCCATAATGGCTTCTTTGCCCTCCCGGGTACAGCACACTGGAGTCGTGGCTTTTTTCCTTTGGATGTACTGTTCCTTACTTCCTTGAGCAAAGTGTGTTTCTCTCTGTTTACTTATCTAAAAAGTCTGTGAATTCCTTTTTACTGCTTCATGGGTGGTGATTCAAGGGCTAAATTAATAACACACACTAGATTCAATTTCTCATTTGGAAATTTCTGTTTGGAAGTATAGAGAACCTGTGCGCTAATTACCAGAACTTGCACCTGAGGGCCTTTTTCTCTATCTAATTTCTCTCTCTAATTCAAGCATATAAAAACAAAGGAATGTCTTTATGAAGAATGAATTATAGTTTTCTTTTATGGCGATAATCAGGTTAAAGAAAAATTCTGAAGTAGAAAGACCTGATGTAAATTGTCACAGTTGATACCACTGTGCACAAGGTAATCATTCATGCTTACACTGAATGGAAATGGACTGTAAAGTTGGGATGTGTGGAAATTAAACACCAGGGTAGAGCTAAAGAAAGAAGAGAATGACGCTTGAGCATGTGGAAGATAAAAGGAGCAAGGACTCAGGCATGGTAAAAAAAAAAATCCAGTTTCCACTAACTGCCATTTCCCATCTCCGCTCAAGTTTGCAGGATTTCAGATGGGCTATGGTAGGTGTCGGCAGACATGAGGTGTTGTGTGGGAGTGTGTGACATGCCTTTTGTTGAATATTATTAAGCAGAGTTGTTAATACAGTTCGGAAAATGAGCACACACAGGACAATGAAGAGACCCGAGCAGCATAGCTGCCCTACAAGTTATTTGATTATCAAAATAATTTACACAGTGTCAAGCTGATAAAATAAATATTAATATTCTGAAAGGCATAACATGAAATGTGGTCAAGTGAAGCAGGAATAAGGATTTGCAAGAAAGAGCCAAGAAGAAACCTTCAGAAGATGAACATAATGCTAAAAATAAAGGATCCAAAATATACAATAAATTGCTTGAATGATTTAACCAGGGAACTCTTTGAGGGAATAGTTGGAGGTAATAAGAATGGACAAATACTAAGAGAATGAAAAATTAAAAAATTTCGTGGAGTGTAAAGCTGGAAGAAGAAAAAAATTGACACCGGAACACATTATTCACTTATATCATAAAATTTAATGAAAGAAAATACTATAATTTTCCAGAAGGACAATATAGGTCACTTGTGAAAAATAAGCAGGTTGCCATGTGACTTTTTAGTAGTGAGCATTATGCACTATAGAGTAATAATTTTGAATATTCAAGAAAAACAACTTGAATCTAGAATATTATATCCAATATAATACGATTATAAAATATAACTTTGCTGTTATGTAAATACATTATTAAACTATCCCACAATAAATATATTCACAGGTGTATAAATCTTCAAAGTATCTATGGTACAAAATGCTTTCTCTGAAAACAACACATTTGACAGGTGTATTTTAGCAACCAGAATCTGGTTACATAGGGGTACATGAAAGTAAATAACTTGGTATGTTTGATTGTCTAAATAAGCAAGGAAACTAATTACTCTATCCCTCCGTACTTCTACCTGTGTGACAAATCTAGAAGGCAGAACATGCATCCAGTGAATTTACAGTTCTAAGAAGAGACACTGAATAGGACATCAATTGTTTGGTACTGTTGGCTGTATTTAACAGGATCCTACAAGAAATAGATGAGCTTTAAAAAGAATAAGCCATTCTCTAAACATAAGGATAAGGGAATAGCAAGTCAAGAAATTCAGAGATACTCAGGTATGGAGAAAGCAATTTCTTCACAATCCCAACCAATAAAGCATAAAAATGAAAAGGCCTTTGAACAGCAAAGAGTGATTGAAATGGCCTTAGGCAAGAATCAAATCAAAGGTTTGGCTGTCCCAACCATTGTTTAAAGCTGTGAGTGGATTAAGGTGTTTTATAACAAGATTTCAGGTAAGGTTATGGGATCCAGAAATTCCCTTTAATAAGACAGGATTGCTAAGTGAGAGATATGAAAGGTAAGTATCCTAGAAAAGAACTGGAATGTGGCTAGTGGCACAGAGACCTGCAGATTCAAATTGATAGGAAGTGCCCAAATACTTTCTGTCCAGAATCACTAATCTTTACTAAAATTTACCAACCATTCACAAGCAGGAACAGTCTAGGAAAGCTCTGTTGCCTCAGGGAAACATTTACCAAAGCTCATCTGGGCTCTAGGCTTAGAGGACAAAGGAAGAAGAGTATTCATTGGTGAGGGGGTCTTGGCTCAGAGAAAACAATCCAACTCACCAGGACTGTGGCATATCTGCAAACATTCCCACATGCCAGCATAAGGGATTTTCAAAATATCTACCCAGTGTTCTTTGAGGGTTTTCAAGAACATTCACTTTCTTTCTGAATTAAAATGTTAGCATGCTACCCAGTGCATTCAGGGACCCCAATTTTTAAGGGGTGAATGCTCAAACGGAGTAAGTATAGCCATCCACTCTCCACATGTACAAAGGCAAAGAAAGCAGACGGTGTGGAAGATCTTTAATAGAATCAATGTGTGCAGAGACAAGAGAAGAAATGATATTCCTAAAAATACTCTGAAAATTATTCATCCCCTAACAGACAAATGCCCAGTTAGACAGGATTGCTTGAAAGTGGGGCAACTGGCCTGAAATCTTGCAGCAAGTTTAAGGCACCTTTTGGTGAGGAACCACAAGTAAGGGGGTAGGCAGGTCCCAGATTGCCCCAGCAAAAGGCCCAAAATTCAACATGTACCATGTAGTCCAGCAGGAAGTCAAGATCATATTACTTTTACTGTCTTTTCCATGGAAAAAATCAGTATCATTTTGGTCACTATATATAATATATATAATCTTTTAGTAAAGATTAGTTTATATATATATATATATATATATATATATATAAGTTTTAGTTATTTGTGCATACAGAACTGGGGTACAGGCCAGAGGTGCAGGGGCAGTGAGAGGATTTACCAGAGACAGAGTGGGGAGCAGAACAGGCAGATCGATGAGCTACATTGCTTAGGGGAGCAGCAGGCAGGTCAAGAGAGGTCTGCCACGCCATGTGGGTCAGCTCCAGGGCAGGAGGGGATTGAACTCATGCTGAAGTGGCTTTAGCTTCTTAATGCTGCACTTTTACCCACTGTACCACCAGGGAAGGCCCACAAAATATATTTTTAGCTAGAAGTTATGATAATAGCAAAAACAATATTAATAACTAATATTACTGAGTATTAGTTATTCCGGCACTGTCCTAAGTACCATACACAATTTAACACATTTATTATTACAATAACATTTCAATTGCATAGATGAAGAAACTGAATGACAAAGAATTGCCTAAGGTCATTCCACAGGTAACACTTGGATCCAGGATTTTTTAAAGATGTATTTATTCATGCATAAAAGAACTGGGGTACAGGCCAGGGGATGGGGGTGAGCGGATTCACCAGAGACAGAGTGGGGAACAGAACAGGCAGATCCACTGAAATAACACTGTTGGGGGGAACAATGAGCAGGACAAGAGAGGTTTCCTGCACCAAGTGGATCACCTCCTGGCCCAGAATCAAACTTGTGCTGCAGTGGCTGGGGATAGCTTCATAGTGCTGAGTTTTAGCCCTTTGCACCACCAGGGAGGCCTTGGATCTAGTGTTTTAACTCAAACAACTTTGTTGCAGAGATTAATATCAATTTCCTTCTTAAATATTATTTTTTTCACCTGGCCTTCGCGTTTCTCTTATGTTTCATATTTCGACTCAATTCACCATTTAATCCCAGGTTAAGTTTCCCAGTTGAAGAATAAAGTCTGGGGAATACAAATAGGCTTTGATATACTTGTTTGAAGGAATTATGTGAGCGGGCAGAATGAGGGGCCCTCCAGCACCCCCAGACCTGCCTACCATTCTGCCGCATAAAGACAAATATAGTCTAGTAAATAAAGCCTTCAATGCAATTATTGTGCAACAGAGAAAAGAGAAAGCATACAGTTAAAGTAGTTTCCCAGTGATACAGCCAAAGCTACCCTTACCCTGGTGAGTAAATGCCCAGCCAAACATGGCTGATTCAAAGCAGGCCACTGAGGCCCATAATCTTGCACAAGGTTAAGGTGCCTTCTGGTAGGGAACCATAGAAAATGGGCAGATGGGACCAGACAAATCTATCAGGAAAGGAGCAAAATCAAAATACACATCAATATAAAGGCTGCCATTGTCAGCCTCCCATGGGTCTCTCACCCACATCTCTGTTTCTTTCAAGTGTCTCCTTCCATATCCCTCAAGTCCCTTGTATAAGTCCAAAACTGAGAAGGACATGCTGCTTCTACTTCACAGGTATCTTCTAGTGTCTCCTCAGCTCAACAGCCTCATCTCCCAGTCTCCCCTAGCTTCTCTCTGGTGCTCAGCTCCACGCTACCTTGGGTAAGGCAGGTAACCTGGAACCTCCCCTTTCTATGGATATCACCTGTTAGAATTGTTCTTTATCCTTCTGATCAGTAACTCCCTTGTCTGTAGATTAATGGTCTACTCTCTATTTTCCAATCACATGTATAAGTGATGGAAAATTGCTTACAGTTTTCTGAAACTTAAGGCCACAAGTAAAAAGCCTTTTGGGTAGCCTCTTTTAAATTCTGAAGAATGTTCATTATCCTTCCAAACTCCAGGGTTTTCAAAGTAACTGGCTTGTGAATTGCTTTCTATGTATGACTGACTGATATAGTAGAAAAAAAAAAAAACAACTAGGGCATTAAAAAGTTTGCTTTGTGCCTTGATTATTGAAATGGAGAAAAATAAAAACTATAGAAACTTGCATTATGTTGTGAAGAAAACCGTTTTCATCTTAAACCATGATTTTCCTTTCATGTAAGAGTTCCCTGGGAAAATCTAAAATAAAGACAAAGCATATATGCGTGTAGGTTTTCCCACTTGGCAAATTTGTTATAGAGCCAATGTCATCCATCACTATGTCACAGAGTCAATAGATCCTCCCCTGTAGTGTCTTGCCTGAAGCTTTGCCTTGTGCTTCTTGGAATAAAAGATTAGTTGAACTCAGAATAGTTGATGTTGTAGGTTATGTGGTGACCCAGAGCTTTTTATGCACGTGTCTTTGTTTCAAGCTCTACATTAACTTCTTGCTCATCAGGTCACTTGGGTCCTTAGGGTGCCCTTGCATGTATTCTCCAGTACATTGTACATAGCTGATCACATTACCCCCTATTATTTCCGAGAGCCTTTCTATGCTTCTCCATTTTAGCTGCACAGTGGACTTACCTTAGGAGCTTTGAAAAGCTTAACCCAGGGCTAGGTCTCAAAACCCCTTGTAACTGAAGAATATCGCAGGCTGAAAGACTGAGTCCCAGTTGCAGCTCGCTGCCACTGCTCCTAGATCAGTGGGGCATCACACTGCTATTTCTCCTGGGTGCCAAGCGCATGGTAAAGTTGGAAGAGTGTAAGTTATAGATTGTGCATTGGATGAGATTCTGATTCATTGCTCCAATGTGTAGCCTTCATGTTAGGATTTGTTGTTCCCTTTTAAAGGCAGCTTTACTGATATACGATGAACAATGTAAAGTGTACAGCTTGGAAAGCTTGACATAAGTATCCACGCGTTATGCCATCACCATAAACCAGGGAGTGTACTTATTTGTTAGCACAGACTTTGCCAGTGTCCCTTTTCTCTTCCTCCAACTCCTTTCTTTTTCTTCCCTAAGTAATGACCACCTTTCTATTATTACTTTTTGTATTTTACAGACTTTTATATACATGGGTTCAAACAGTTTGTACTCTTGATTGTTCAGCAGTCCTTTTCCAACATAATTTCTTTTAAGTTTATTTATGCATACAGAACTGGGGTACAGGCCACAGATGCAGGGCTGGTGAGAGGTTTCACCGGAGACAGAGTGGGGAGCAGAACAGGGTGACTGTTGAAGAACACTGCTGAGGGTAGCAGCGGGTGCGTCAGAGAGGTCTGCTGTGCCATGTGGCTCACCTCTGGGGCAGGGATCAAACTTGCACAGAAGCGGCTGCCATCAGGGAAGGACCTCAGCATAATTGTTTTTAGATTTGCCCAGAATATTGCATGTAAATTGTTCATTTCATTGCATCATTATTCAGTTGGTGATATAAATTTGAGTTATTTTCAGTTTTTGGCAATTACAGGAAAAATGCTATGAATATTTATGTAAACAGTTTTGTATGGACATATTCTTTTGTTTCTGTATGAGTGGAATGCCTAGATCACATATATGTTTAAGTTTTTGAGAAAGTCAAGTAGCTTTTAAAGTGGGTCACCCTCTTTTCTCATCAGCAGAGTAGGAGAAATCTAGCTTCTCCATGTCCTTGCCAAGGTTTATTTTCCTCTTAATTTTAGACATTTGAATAAGTGTGTTGTTGGATCTCATTGTGGCTTAAATGTCCCTAAAGATTAATGGCTTTGAACAACTGCCTAGGTCCTTATCTGTCATCTTATGCTTTCTTTGCTGAAGCATTTGTTCAAATCATTTCACACTTTTTATTGGGTTGTTTGCTTTCTTTGTATTGAGTTTTGAGAGATCTCTATATATTTTACAAGATGTTCAAGTATCTTATTCAATCTAGATTAACTCTTAACAAAGTCATTTGAAGAGTGCAAATATTTAACTTTGAAAAGGTTATTTTTTTATTGTGAATCATGCATACCTAAAAAAGGATTAGTCTGAGAACATAAAGATTTCTCCTATATTTTATTTTACACATTTTATAATTCTACATTTAATTTATGATCCATTGGTTTTGTATATGAATTAAAGTTAATACAGGGCAGGGAGAAGAACACCCCTGAACCCCCAAACCTGCCTGCTCTAAATAGGTTCTGCCATCTGCCACCTCAAGACAAGATCCATAAGACCTTTAATCAAAAGGAACTTTAATACAATCAGTGTGCAATACAACAAACATAAAACATATAGTTTCTAAATCAAACACCCAGAGTTACCCATCCCCTCATAGGTAAAAGTCTACCCAAAACAAGGCCTGGAAGCTGACAATAGGCCTAACACACCTTCTGGCAAGATCCCACGAAAAAAGGTCAGAAATGGCTGGACAAGTCTGAGAGGAAAAGAACAAAATCAAAATCAAGACAAACACTGCCATAGTGAACCTCCTCATGGGTCTCTCACCCACATCTGTTTCAACCAGTCCAGGGCCAAGAAACAAAGAGCCGCTGCTTCCCCAGTCTCTCTTCTCCAAGTGCCTCCTCAGATCTCCTCTAGCTCTCTATCCTGCTTCCTCCTTCTTCCATTTCCTCTTCAGATTTTTCTCCCTGCTCAGCTCCACCCTCCTTCTGGGTGGTGCAGGGAACCTGGAACTTCCCCTTTTTCTGTGGTCAACCTGTTACAAAGTGAGGCAGGATATGATTAAAATTTTATTTTTTATTTGTATATGTATATTTAGTTTTTTCCAGCAATATTTGTTAAGCAGATTATCATTTTCCCATTAAAGTGTTTTTGAATCTTTGTTTAGAAACCTTTGTCTACATATGTATATGCCTATTTTTGTCTTCTCTTTTACACGCCATTGATTTGACTATATCTCAATATCTCACAGTGTCTTGAATACTGCAAATTTATTGTAAATCTTAAAACCAGGTAGTAAATAATACCAACTTTGTTTTTTTTTTAATTTTTTTAAAATATTTATTTATTTATTTGTACAGAACTGGGGTACAGGCCAGAGATGTGGAGGGTGAGAGGATTCACCAGAGACAGAGTGGGGAGCAGAACAGGCAGACCGACGAAGCACACTGCTGAGGGGAGCAGCGGGTGGGTCAGGAGAGGTCTGCCACGCCATGTGGTCACCTCCAGGGCAGGCGGGAATGGAACTCATGCGGAAGTGGCTTTAGCTTCTCAGTGCAGTGCTTTAACCCGCTGCGCCACCAGGGAGGGCCCCCAACTTTGTTTTTAAAAGTGGTTTTCTTTTTCTAAAAACTTTTATTTCCACATGAATTTTAGAATGAATTTCCAATTTTCACAAAACCCTGCTGGGATTTTTGACTTGATCGCTTCTCATCACCACTTGATGTCCTTTCTGGAGTTAGTGAGGGGTCCTTGGGTTCACAATGGGAAAGTTTACACTAGAGCTCCCCTTTCAGCAGCATGCTGTGAGTTCCAAAGGGAGTTTCTACACAAGACAGAGACTCAGTTATATTTAAAGAGCAGGTTTATTAGGAAAAAGGACAGGATTATTGGCACTTGCATAGGCACAAGCGGACAGGGAGAGATGCCTCTGAAGGGATGTATTTGCAGAGAGAAGACTTGCATGGTTGCAGGCAGACAGGGCCTTAGGAGAGCTGCCTCCACTGAGGGAGGCCAGTGCAGAGGAGTCCCGGCATGGTACAGGTCACACAGGCAGGCAGGAGGCTGCTGCCCTGCAGAGGGAGAGAGCAGGTGGGAAGAAGCACCTGCATAGGCACAGGTGGGCAGAAGACTGCTGCCCCAGCCTGTGCAGAGACCACCCTGATACCACCCTTTTCTCTCTGGGAGGCTCACTCCTTATGAGTGTGGGCTTATTGATTCTGAATGGAATCTGAAAGGAACCGGAGATCCCACAGTGGGCTCAATCTCCATATCTTTACCTTTTACCTTTTGGGGCTGTGCTGTAGACACTGCCCCCAGCAATCTGCTACCTGCTTACATCTTCTACTCTGTAATCAGGGCATTGGCCCTGAAGGTCTTGATTTCTATGGCAGTGTCCATGGCTATGCTAATTCTTCCTGCCCAACTCCCTGTGTGAGTCAATCCTGGGATGCCTCCTTCTGTTATTCCTCCATCACCCTGGGTGATTGGTTAAATTCCTTGTGTTTGCTACACCACCTCTGACACCACCTGCAGGGTGTGAGGGAGGAAGGCATCATTATGAACAGTAGAGGTAGAAGTTCAGTAAGACCAGGAATGCTGCATGGCAAAGATTCTTGTCTGGATAGTCTTTGTTCTACAAAGCTGGAGTAGAGTGATTATTATCTAAAAGTTTTAAGTCTTGAAAGCTGTCTCTTGCATTGTTCTTGGCCAGACAGCAAGTTCTTATGTGGCAGGGGTGGTGTTAGGGAGGACTGCTTTTTGTCCGTGTCTGTTACAGGGCAGGGAGAGAGGGGCACCCCTGAACTCCCAAACCTGCCTGCTCTAAACCGTTTCAGCCATCTGCCGTATCAAGACAAAGCATATAAAACTGTAATTAAAAGGGACTTTAATACAGTGGGAATACAACACAGAAGGCAAACAATGTAATTTCCAAACCAAACATCTGAAGTTACCCATCCCCTCGTGGGCAAAAGTCCACCCAAAAGGGATTGGCCCAAAGCAAGGCCTGAAAGCCCACCGCAAGCCTATAGCACCTTCTGTCAGGGACCCACAGAAAAGGGTCAGAAATGGCCAGACAAGTCTGGGAGGAAAAGAGCAAAATCAAAATCAAGATAAACACTGCCATAGTCAACCTCCCCACAGGTCTCTCACCCACATCCCTTTCAACCAGTCCAGGGCCAAGAAACAAGCACGGTTTCTTCATCACGTGCTCCCTGCACCATGTGGCTTCCTCAGGTCTCCTTTTGGCTCTCCATCCTGCTTCTTTCTTCTCCAGATTCCTTCTTCTCTCCTTTTCTCTGCTCAGTCCCACCCTCCTCCTGGGTGGGGCAGGGAACCTGGAACCTCCCCCTTTCCTAGGGACCACCCTGTTACATGTCCATTGGCAGTGAGCACTTATAGCTCCTTCAACTGTGTACTTAGGAGACGTATGACAAGAAGAAACCCAGGGAAATATAAGTTGTCAGATCTTGGATACTTGCCAGTTTACCTTCTCACCTTTTCAAGTCTCTCTCTCACCACTCTCAAGGCTATGGATTTTAGTTGTGCTAAGTGGGAGGAAGGTGGAAAAGTGTATTGGACCTGTATTGAACCAAGCTAATGCCATTTTGCTTCTGTATTCTGCTTGTTGCTTGCTACAATAGGAAATTCCCCAAATAACTTTGCTGTGAAAGGAAAAAAACTTGTAAAACTCATTACCATCTGCAACAGGACCAGGATGTGGGTCATATGGTTTGTTAAGATTTGACAAACATCCTATGGCCCACTGTAAGAATGTTATCTCTATAACAACTAAGTTTTGGTTCCTTGCCTGCAGTGTATAACAACTGTTTCTGAGTGCTCAGGGCCTCACTCTCTAGAGGGTGATGGTCCCGGCTGGCTGGTATTTAGAAGCCTGAATTAAATCTTGAATCTGTCTCCACATTTCCTGACTGCTTTATTCCAGCTGCTCCAACAAGTGTCTCTAGCCTGTGTCCCCAGAAAGGAAAGTTATTCATATGCAGGTTTTTGACTGGAAATTCTTGTGATAGATCCAAAGATAATTTGAGTCAAATCTCTTTGAACAAATTGGAGTGAAATGGACTCTAAGTGATGTTTTTGGAGATAACAGGTTTGGAGGGAGGGGTCCTTGGGTTCATTCTGGGAAAGGTTTCACCAGAGCTTCCCTTTCAGCGTCATTTGGGGGGTTTCCCAGGCAAGTTTCTCCATGACACAGAGACGTTAGTTATATTTAAAGATCAGGTTTACTAGGGAAAAGGACAGAGGAGTCGAAGAGACTTGGATAGGCACAAGAGGCTGAGAAGAGAGAAACCTCCACTGAGGGAGGTCAGTGAAGAGAAATCCCAACATGGTGCAGGTCACGGGCAGACAGGAGTTTGCTGCCCTGTAGAGGAAGGGAGTTGGTAGGAAGAAGCACCTGCATAGTCACAGGTGGGCAGGACTGCTGCCCTGTGCCAGTGTAGAGACTTCTCTTTGGTGGGGCCTCACGCTTTGTGGGCCTGGGGTTGTTGTTGATTTTGAATAAACTATGTAGAATCTGAAAGGGACAGGAGATTTCAGATGGGCTCAGTCTCCACAGACAGTGTCTACAGCTTTCTGTCACCAACCTGGATGTTGTGCTTTGTAATGTAGGCATTGGTGCCCAAGGATCTTAGTTTCTATAAATGGGTTAATAGTTATATTAACTCCTTCTACCCTCATCTCCAGATTTCTGGTCTTTGGAAAGACCAGGCACCTCCTTTCCAACTTCTGGTGGGGACCCACAGAAAAGGGTCAGAAATGGGCAGACAAGTCTGGGAGGAAAAGAGCAAAATCAAAATCAAGATAAACGCTGCCATAGTGAAACTCCCCATGGGTCTCTCTCCCACATCTGTTTCAACCAGCCCAGGAGCAAGAAGCAAACACAGTTTCTTCACATGTCTCTGGTCCCTGTGCCTCCCTCAGGTCTCCTTCTGGCTCTCCATCCTGCTTCCTTCTTCCTCAGACTCCTCTCCAGATTCCTCTCTTCTCTGCTCAGCTCCACTCTCCTTCTGTGTGGGGCAGGGAACCTGGAGACTTCCCTTTTCCTGGGTCCACCCTGTTACACTCATCTCTTAAAAAAATTCTTTTTAAGGCACCTTATAAGGAATTTGGCTTCTATGACTGATTGACCAGGCAGTTCTGACTTTGTATAGGAAGGCATATCTGCAGGAAACCTAAAATGGTGGCCAAACAGGCCTCTTAAGATTAGCAGACTCACATAAAGGAACTGAACTTGAGAGGAGTTAAATAACTGCTGGAAGTCACACAGCAAGCAAATCATAGAATAGATACGGAATCTGATCTACCTGTCTGAGATTGGCATCCGTGGCAAGATAGAGAAAAACAATTTGATAAGAGGTCAGAGAAAATGTACCAGTGCTACCTGGGACTATGTGAGGTCAAATGCATTTGGGCACATACACCTTTGGTCTTGTCTTCCTTTACCTCAGCCAGTTGAACACCAATTTTGTATTTGTGCCGTAGAAAGGGCACCAAGATTATTATTTACTTAATTTTTTTGGAAATTGGCTCACTTATTTTCTTTAAGTAAATATTTACCTTGAAACCACCTTATGTGGTTTTAATTATAGACTTTAAGATATATATTTATTTTAATATATATTGAAATAAATGTGTAACTTTTAAAACAATAGCTGATGTGTACTTGAACCAATAGCTTGTCTGGTGTCACACTTGCTGACTGTGGTGCCCGAAAGGACTCTACTGGATGATTATTTAAGACATATATTACCACTGGGGCAAAGGATTAAGAAGGCTTTTTCCAACTGGTGGTATTGTAACCCAGTGGTCCCCAGGAAAAAGGGAGGTTCCAGAGTCCCTGCCCCACCCAGAAGGAGGGTGGAACTGAGCAAAGAAGAGAAGAATCTGGAGAAAAGACCAAAGAGGATGGAGGGCCAAAGGGTGACCTGAGGGGGCACATGGAGCAGAGAGACTTGTGAAGAAACTGCACTTGCTTCTTCTTGGTCCTGTGCTGGTTGAAACAGATGTGGATGAGAGATCCATGGGAAGGTTGACTATGGCAGCATTTATCTTGATTTTGATTTTGCTCTTTTCCTCCCAGACCTGTCTGACCATTTCTGACCCTTTTCTGTGGGCCCCATCAGAAGATGCTTGAGACCTGTGACAAGCTTTCAGGCCATGCTTTGAGCCAATGTCTTTTAGGTGGACTTTTACCTGTGAGGGGATGAGTAACTTCGGGTGTTTGATTTAGAAACTATATTCTTTATATTTGCTGTATTTCACACTGATTGTATTAAAGTTCCTTTCCAGTAAAGGTCTTACATGTCTTGTCTTGATGTGGTAGATGGCAGAACCTATATAGAGCAGTCAGGTTTTGGGGGTTCAGGGTGCCTCTTTCTCCCTATCATGTAACAGTGTAACTGGTGGATGAGGAGGTCTGTTTGGAGAACTACATTTCTCTTTATTCCTGGATAAGAGTTGCCTCTGTGTTTTAAGTGACCTTGTGCTCCTTGCCTGTCAGTAAGCTTGTTACTGACCAAGACTTAAGCTCATTAAATAGAAACTTTCACATTGGTGTCTCACTGGCTCAGTTGGACCCCAGACTTAATAAGACAAACTTCTCTTAGTACAATAAATCAAGACCACTTTTTTAAAAAGTAGATCTAACTGGTCTTCAGTTACAATGTATATTTGAAGGAATGTTGCTGGGTCCTTATTCTTACTTTCAGCAAAGTCAAGATAAATTTAGATTTCCCTCAGTGATGAGTTTATCAGATTTTGAAAACAACACAAAAAAAGTTGCATCTTGGAAAATAAATTTTACAAATCCTAAAATAATGTCTATGGAATAGAATTGAAGCCACTGTTTGATCTAAAACACAGAGAAAGAAATATGGCTCACTTGAAGAAAAAAAAAAAGCGAACCTTTTAAAAAGAACTCTCCAATGATCTTATCACCAAACAGCTGAGCTGTAGCAGGGGGTGGCATAGCAGGAGTTTTATTTATTCATTTAGAGGTATGTATTCTCACTGGGTTAGACACAGAGAACACCAATCAAAGGAAACTCATTGTGCATCTGTTCTCCTGCTGGTAAACCATAATTGGTGGCTGATTGAATATGAAGCATTTTCTTTCTTCTCTGACCTTTCTGTCCTGATAACCTGGTCATTTCCTGCCAGGATTTAGAACAGGGCACATTCAGGTGGAAAGTGCTTTGCCTTTACAGAGCCAGAGTGCTTAGAATATTTTTTATTTGCAATATGAAATGAATTGCTTCATAATGAAAATATTTGGAAAGGAGAAGAAAGCATTTCTCTCAGACCAGCTTTTAGTAACCAGCTACATACTTAGCTGGAATATCAGCATATATATATCCTCAGGTAGATTGTTCTTGCCAGAATATCAAAGGTCTCTCAATTTCCCTTGCTATAGTAATAGGTAATAGCAAATAAATCCAGCTATTAAAATAGAAGCTGAAGGCACATATGACCTGAACTTGGGAAGGAAAAGGTAGAAGTTTTCTGGAACTGATCTGAGAATTGCATTTGGGGGATTTTATTTTCATGTGATGGTAAAGTAACTATCCTTGTTTCTGGAAATGGATAATGAGATTTCAAAGATTAGTGGATTTTTTTCCTCTTTTGCTAACATTAACTTCTATTTGAAATTCTTGGACAAGACTTAAGAACCAAAAATAAGACTTCTATGGTCATTTAATGCCTTCGCCAGGAAGGGGAGCTCTAGAAAGTGAAGATGAAGATTGGGCACAAATTTAAAGTCAAGAAAGTCTTGCGACATGTTTGGAAGTCACTTGTAATAGCTTAGGTTGTTAATTTTAATTAGTAGCAGGTTGGTTTGTTGAAGATTGCCTGTTTACTGGCCAGTAATCATATTCTTTCCTTTATGAAGCACGTACTCTCATTGGATAGAAATAACTTAGGCCATGCATGCTGTCACATCTTATTTTTCTTTTGCACAAGTTTGAATGGATATTTGAAGTTCATTATTTAATGGCAACTTTTATTGTTTTTTAAAGGCGTTTTATAATTTTCAATACAAATTACTTAAATTCATAAATATAACATAAGCGCATTGTAAATTTTTAAAAAAATACCACTATATCTTTATAAAAAGTAGGTAATCTTTCCATCCTACTCCATCTTCTATTCTTACCTTTTTGAGGTAAACACTCTTTACAACCTGATATGTATATGTCATTCCACATCTGTTTCTAGATTTTTCTAAAAATCTGCACTGGTGTGTGTAACATATGTACATATATTTTTTCCCTCTATCTCTTAAATTGCCATGATTTGTGCTCTATATGTAGCAAGTATAGTTAGTTGTCTACCCAAAGTCCATTTTCAAATAGCATCTTAAACTACACGTAAGTTGTTATACCCCATGTGGAGTCGATCATTCCCTCAATAAGAGGAAAAAGAACTTAAAGCCTTTCTGTTTATCTAGAATTGAAGTTTAGCTTGTCAGGTTATAGACAGTCTTCTCCATCAAGCCTTCATGACCTATTCATGGTCCAGAAAACCATGGGATAAACCATGGGATATTGACATATTCAATATCCCTTAGTGATGAGTGGACAGGGAAAGTATGATTAAAAGTTTCCATCTGTAAAAGGGAAGCTGGGGAAACATCATGACATTGGTCTGTTGCCCCGTCTGTTGCCTCTTAGTACACACCTCTCTGATCTACACCCAGTTCTATGAATAAACAAATTTTTTTAAAAAGTGAGATTGCTCTCCCCACCTAGTGCAGTGTTTTCATTTCCTTTTGGCCAACAATCGACATAAGCCTTTAATTCTGTTTTATGGTTATTAAAGGAATGCTCTTTCAAGGGGAGGCTTCATTTGAGAACCCTCTTTTTGTTGGTACAAATGAAGGATCTAGGGGCAGAGTTTCATTTGAATGGTTGCAAGTTATCACAGGCCAGATTTAGCATTGCTTTGGGGTTACAGACCCATTGAAAAATAATATATTTCCTTTTAAACAGTTCTATTGCTTAATGTTCAGAAAAATCTTGTATAGCCACTTTGATTCTGAGAACTTGGGATATTCGGTCCCTTGTTTTAGTAACCTAACCTTTAAGCAGTTTAAACCCATACCTTTTCACAAACTGATCTCTGCCACCAAACTTGACATGATTTTCACTCTTCCTTGAGTTTTTAGTCTGCTGGTTCACTCAGAAAATTCAAGATTTTCAAGGTCCACAATTAAAATTTTTCTCTTCCCCTTCTCCAATAGTATATATATATAATATATATATATATTATATCTTACTACCTCTTAATTTGGAGTACTCTATTGTTACCCACTTAGTAAAATTTGAGTGATTGTAGGGTGTCTTACTAGACACTTTCCATTGGATAACATTTTAAACTACAAAAATATGCAAAATATTCACAATGCATTATGTAAATTTCACCTGGATTTATGTAAATGTATGTTCACTTAATGTCTTTTACTCAGGACCTACAAGAAAGTGGCAGTCTTCTCAATACTTCAGCATGCAGCTCTTTCGATCTTAAATAATTAATCCCTGGGCCCTTCCTGGTAGCACAGCGGGTTAAAGACCAGCACTAAAGAAGTTAAAGCCACTTAAACATGAGTTAGATCCTCATCCCGGAAGCGACCGCATGGGGCAGCCAGACCTCTCCTGACCTGCCTGCTGCTCCCCTCAGCAGTCTACTTGGTCAGTCGGCCTGTTCTGTCCCCAACTCTGTCTCTGGTGAATCCTCTCACTGCCCCTGCACCTCTGGCCTGTACCCCAGCCCTGTATGCATACATAAATAAATCTTTTTAAAAAATTAATCCCTCTATCTCCAACAATAAGCAAGTATTACTCACCATGATCAGATCCAGGAAGGCAAATACTGACATAATAAAATTATCTTATACACGGCCCTTACTCAGATTTTAGCAGCTGCCCCAGCATTGTTTACAATGATAGTCTTACATTTGTTTGTCTTGTCCTTGTTTCCTTATCTATTATTTTAATCTGAGGCAACTCTTAAGCACATCTTCCATCTTTTCATGATACTGACATTTTAAAGAGGAAAGAACTGTTGCTTTGTAGACATTGTAGAATGGCTCCTGAAATGGATTTCTCTGATTTTTTTAGCCTCACCTGATTAAATTCAGTTTAATTAGCTTTGATTAGAGCACCGTGTAAACAATGTTGCATCCTATTCAGTGCTAAACTAATAGTTAAGGAGTCAGTGTCACTTCCACTACTGGTGATATTAACTTAGATGTCTTTGTTAAGGTGGTAGTTAAATTATTTAAATAGTGTGGGTTTCTCCTCTTGTCTCTTAATGAGCCTGTACATCAAAACAAGAGTGAAGGTGCCTCTATAGATAGAAAATATGTTACTGTCTTTGTAAGATTCAAATCCAAGGAGTCTTTTACTGTGAAAATTTAGCTATATCTAGTTCAATAAACTAATTTCATGAGAAGTTACTGAGAGCATTTTTATATATGGTGAGGTAAATTGACCCTCATTTAATCACTAGTAACCTAACCTTGGAGTTAGAAGCAAGTCTACCAACTAAATATCCTTTACTGCTTATCACTAAGTAGTGTGAATGAGTTTGTCAATTAAATATTATGCATTTAAAAATTTCGCTATATATTGTTAGATTATTTCTAAAAACAGTACAGCAGCTCATCGTCCTACTGGCAGTATATGGGTGCCGATCTTTCACTTCTTGTTCACAGATAAAGATTATATTTTTGTCAGCCTGATACACTGTAATAGTTTCTCTGATGGTAATAGTTTCTCTGTTGTAATTTATATCTCCTTGACTGGTAATGATGCCAAGCAGGTTTTTGTATATTCAATGGCATTTGAATTTCCTTTTTGTTCAGAATTAGCTATTTGCATCCTTTCCAATTTTATTTGATGATATTTAATTTATGGAAACTCTGGGCATGGGGGATGGTAATCTTTTGATTGCCATATGTTTTGCTTTTTTTCCCACCCAGTCTATCATTTATCTTTGAGCAAAATTTAAACGAAAAAATATTTGTGCAATCAATGCCATATTGTTCCAAAGTTCCCTTCCTTTTTTAGAAAATTATCTCCACACCAAAGATGTATGAATAGTCTCTAATTTTCATCATCATAAGTGTATTATATTTTTTATTTATTGTATTTTTAAACTTAAAATATTTACTCCCTCAGAAATTCATTTTTGTGTATAAGGTGAAGTAGGATTCTACTCTATCATTTTTTATTTTCCTAAAGAAGCATATTGTTTATTTATTTCTGTAACATTCTGTTTTCTATATTGAATTAACTTTAGTAGACAACACTATGATTTAGAATAGGCTCACACCTCTTCCAATGTATGATATCACGCCATAGCACCCATAATCCTGCATCTTAGCCCATGGGCCCTCCTCTTCCCTTTGCTTCCCCCTCTAGTAGCCTCAATTACTCCATCATTATTATAAATCAGTTTTGTTTCCCTAAAGTGCCACATCTGTCATATAAGTTCTCTCATGTTTTCAGAATCTTTATACCACCGTGTTCTATTGATCTATTTGTCTATACAACTGTGTCTTTTGTTAATGATTATAGTATTATTGCTGTTTAATTAATTTATTTTAAAAAGATTTAGTTGTGCATACAAGAACTGGGTAGAGGCCAGAGGTTCGTGAGAGGATTCACCAGAGACAGAGTGGG
>NW_004567108.1:43412015-43444921 GCF_000260355.1 Condylura cristata
ATACATATGCTAAAAGAAAATTCACTGTTTACGAAAATTATAATTTAAGTGGACATCTTTGGATGTGGGTGATGAATGAAGAAAGGTGAGCCAAAGCAAATTACAAACTTCTGTAGAAACATACTGGGTAGCAAAACTTGGATCTCTTGGGAATGTAATGTGACATTTATGAAGCCTTATCACAGACTCGTTTTCTGTAAGTTTGATATAAGGGGAATAAGTTTCATGCAATAGGCAGAAATTATTAGTGAAATCTTGTGCATTGGAAATGGAAAGAATAACCTAAGAGCCATGATCCTTTTTGGATGCTGTGTGAAGTTCTGCAATTCATGAGATTAACCAATCTTTAATTCAGATGATTGATGAAGCTATCCAAGAACACTTTGCTTAAAGTAGAAGTGGATAGTTTTTATGATAAATTATTTTGTCTAATTAGGTATTGGCATGTAAAAGATAAGGATATCATGGAATAATTCTCGCTCTGTGATGATTAAGAATTATAAAAGTAATTGATGTGATCAAGTTTGTTAGAGGCATTGTTTTGTTGCATAAGATAGTATTTTATCCACACTGATAAATTTGCACTGAGAGTACACCTGCTATGCTAGGGAAAAAAAATACACTGCTGAGGGGAGCAGCAGCAAAGTAGGAGAGGTCTGCTGTGCCATGTGCTGTAGCCCTCTGGCGGGGATAAAACTCAGGCCATAGTGGTGATAGTAGTGAGACATAACCCGTAGGCCAAACATTTTTACTGAGGTATAATTTTCCTACCATAAAATTCACCCATCTTTCACTGTAAAATTCAATGAATTTTACTAAATTGGCAGAGTAGTACAGCCTTCACCACAATCTAATTTTAGAACATTTTCATCTTGCTTTAAATTCCTTTCTGCCCCTTTGCAATCAATCCTTAATCCAATTTCCCCCACCCTGGGCTACCAGTCTTATATTTTTATTTATAGATTCATTTTTCTGTGTAGTTCATATAAATATTGGATTTTTTATATTTGTCTTTTTTTTGTTTTCTTTAATGTTTTTGAGATTCATTCATGTTCTAATTATCTTTCATAACTTTAACAGTGAAGAAATTGTCTTCCTTTAAATTAGATAAATGCTTTTGAGAAACTCAGTGCCTGGTACTTTTGAAATCATGGTGTCTAAAGTACTTTATTAATTTCTTCTGTAGTTCTGGTGTGTTGATATTTTTACTTCT
The DNA here is from genome assembly GCF_000260355.1 of Condylura cristata. Classification (NCBI taxonomy): domain Eukaryota; kingdom Metazoa; phylum Chordata; class Mammalia; order Eulipotyphla; family Talpidae; genus Condylura; species Condylura cristata. The sequence continues at coordinate 43,413,229 of NW_004567108.1, forward strand.
CAGTCACTAATAGAAAATTCTAAGTTAATTTCTTCTTTAGATTTTCAAATTTGATCTGTAAATATATTGTATAACTGTATTTCAGTTTTTTGATGTGTTGAGCTATGTCAAAGTCTGTTTATTTTGTGAGAATTATTACACGAAGGGTCTAGGATAATATTTAGCCCATAATAGGGCACTCAGATGTTGGATATATTTTGGTAGAACTGTAGATATAATTTTTTAGTCCATTCATTGTGGCACGTTACTAATTTCTGGTAGGTTTGGCTGTCTTTTCTTTTTCTTATGTTTGCTATATAGATTGGCTGTCTTACTGGCCTTTTTTAAAAGGTTCCTTTGGGCTTAATTTGTACTATCCTACTTCTAAAATTTTTATTAATTTTATATTTTATCTTTAAGTATGTCTTCTTTCTTTTGAATTACTTTGTTCTTAACTTTCTAATTTCTTGAATACTCTTTTAAGACTTTATTGTTAAATGATTAAAAACATTTATAGGTGCCCCTATGATTGTCTAAGCTGTTCTTGTTCTTTCTTTTTACTACTTTCTAAATAATTATTTTTTTCTTTAATTTCTTTTTTTAATCCATGGATGATTTAAGAGAGTGTGTCATAATTTTAAGTGGTTAATTTGTCAATGTATGTTTGTTTTTATTTTCCACTCTAATTCCTCTGGTAATGACAGAGAAGTATAGTCTTTTTAATAAAAATTTGGAGCATATATTATAGGTCCATAATAATTAAGTGTACAAGTAAATTTTTGTGTATTATTAATTCACATTATCTGAAAATGCAGAAGCCTTTTTCTTTCTTTCTTTAATATATAGGTCCTTGATCTCCCATTTCTAGAGCATAAATTACTTAAAAAAAAAAACATGTCATTATAAATTCTGTCTCTGCCCCTTTGGGACTCTCCTTTGCCAGTTTTCCAACTCAGCAATGTCTTTCTTAAGGACCTGGGGGAACTCCCTTTGAAATGTAATTATCAAAGAAGGTCGTGTTTCTATCTCTCAGTCTGGGTGTAGGGTAGAAACCTAACTTGGATAATCTCCAGTTAACCAACACCTATGACATAATCACATTGGCCAGTCCTTGGGTACTTTTCCAATGGCTCATCCAGTATTTAAAAATCCTCCTGCTTTTTGTTTCAGTGGAATTAACTCTCCCCTATTCCAATAGTTTTGAACAAAAAAATTCTTTTACATTTTAAAAATCAAGAACAAGGTGCAATTTCTCTTTGATAGCATTGTAAGTTTTTGACTTTGTTATTTGAATTATCTATAGTCTTTTTTTATCATTGACCTTTTTCCTTTCTAGACCAGACAGGACCTTTATAGTTGCTGTGAGCTATGAGAAATTTCCCATGTATACTTGTATTTACAATAATAAACTGGTTCTGTTTTCTTGGAAGTAATTAATACAGAATGTTTACTCTGCTTCCTATGAAGTGGGGCAGACATATATCATACCCACAAAAGTTTGATATGGAAGAGTCCAGAGAATAAATCCAATTCATTTATTGTAAATAAGAAGTAATCTGTCATTTATGAAAGTAAGTAAATTTCATAGATGACACAGTACACTAATGGCAGCACTCAGCCTTAAAGTCAAATCTCTAAAATCCAGTTCCTTTATTTTATAAGGACTAAATGAGCCTCCATGAGAAACAATAAGGAAGAGTTCCCATTGTCCTATATTTCCAGTGAAAGGGAATGGAAGGGAGGATATATTAGAGGCATTTGTTTTCTATCATTTCTGTTGAGGTGAGTTCAGAAACAGGGGTCGTAGAACTGTTGACATGACAACTTATTCAATTGTACGTTTTCTAAATTTAGCCAAAAAACTGCATATGTCTAGTTTAATTTGAATTTCACACAAATGACATTTTTTCCTTAGTATAATTATGTCTCAAACATTACTTGGGGGTATACATATGCTAAAAGAAAATTCACTGTTTACGAAAATTATAATTTAAGTGGACATCTTTGGATGTGGGTGATGAATGAAGAAAGGTGAGCCAAAGCAAATTACAAACTTCTGTAGAACATACTGGGTAGCAAAACTTGGATCTCTTGGGAATGTAATGTGACATTTATGAAGCCTTATCACAGACTCGTTTTCTGTAAGTTTGATATAAGGGGAATAAGTTTCATGCAATAGGCAGAAATTATTAGTGAAATCTTGTGCATTGGAAATGGAAAGAATAACCTAAGAGCCATGATCCTTTTTGGATGCTGTGTGAAGTTCTGCAATTCATGAGATTAACCAATCTTTAATTCAGATGATTGATGAAGCTATCCAAGAACACTTTGCTTAAAGTAGAAGTGGATAGTTTTTATGATAAATTATTTTGTCTAATTAGGTATTGGCATGTAAAAGATAAGGATATCATGGAATAATTCTCGCTCTGTGATGATTAAGAATTATAAAAGTAATTGATGTGATCAAGTTTGTTAGAGGCATTGTTTTGTTGCATAAGATAGTATTTTATCCACACTGATAAATTTGCACTGAGAGTACACCTGCTATGCTAGGGAAAAAAAAAAAAAAAAACAGAAATTTGTTATTCAGGTGGAAACAAAAATGCAACAAGGTTCCAAAATAATGTCCCATAAAATGTAAATTTGACTATACCATGATTGAAAAGTTGGCTTCTCTGCTCAGTTAGTAGGGTTCGGTGGTGGTAGGGAGTTGAAAATGAACTAAAGTTTTTATTTTCTACAGAAGGTGAAAATAGTCATAGGAACTGACTGCCTGATGATTATATACCACTTGTGCTCAATTCTGTAACTCACAATCTTGTACATTAGCTTCCCTCCTTTTTGTGCTTCTCAAAGTTTCGCTAAGTTTTCAGTAGTAAGAGTACATGTTTTATACAACTGATATTTTGGTCTCTGATTTGAGCATTTTGTGGGGGTCTGCACCATTGTGCACATGCTGCATTGTGTCCTGCTGATTAGAAGCCACTGTGTAATTATGGCGATACTAAACTTCAGTGGATCATTATCTCAACAGCCTTGGTTTCTCTGCCACTGCACTTGCCTCTTTCTACTTATTCTTAATGCCACAGTCAGGGTAATCTTGTTAAAATCAAAATCAGAATTAACCAGTTCAAAACTCTCCAAGGTTTGCCACCTCACTCACATCACTGTAAATACCTGCAAGACTCTGAGCCACCTCCTCCCATCTCTGGGGCCTAATGAGTTGTTAATTCTCTACCTTGTCACTATGCTAAAATCAAACCAGATTCTCCTAGTTCCTCTCTGGTCTTAGGGTGTTGGTATTTCCTTTGTTTTGTTTGTTTGTTTGTTTAAAGATTTATTTTATTTATTTACGTATACAGAACTGTGGTAAAGGCCAGAGGTGCAGGGGCGGTGAGAGGATTCACCAGAGATAGTAGAGAGCAGAACAGGCACATCGAAGCAGTACATTGCTGAGGGGAGCAGCAGGCGGGTTAGGAGAGGTCTGCTGCGCCGTGTGGGTCACCTCCAGGGCAGGGATCGAACTCGCACTGAAGCAGCCATGACTTGGCTTAGCTTGGCAGTGCAATGCTCCAACCCACTGCACCACCAGGGAGGATTTTATTTTTAGAGTAATAAAGGGAAGTGAGAAGAGGTATGAAGAATTCCCACATGCCCCATATCCCCACACAAGCACAGCCTAGCCTATTGTCACATCCCCCACAAGAGTGGCGCCTAAGTTACAATTGATGCACTTCCACAGACATACTATACTTGCCCAAATCCTATAGTCTGCACTAGATGTAGTGCATTCTGTGTTGTACTCTTGGTATTGTGTATTTTTTAAAAAATATTTATTTATTTATGCATACAGAACTGGGGTAAGGCCAGAGGTGCAGGGACAGTGAGAGGATTCACCAGAAACAGAGTGGGGAGTAGAACAGGCAGATCAATGAAATACACTACTGAGGGGAGCAGCGGGAGAGGCAGGAGAGGTCTGCTGTGCCATGTGGATCAACTCTGGAGCGGGGATCGAACTCTCACTGAAGCAGCTGCGCCCCAACCTGTTGGGCCACCTGGAAGGTCCAGTGTTGCATATTTTATGTATTTGAACAAATCTGTATTGACATATATCCTCCATTGCAATATATACACAGTAGCTTCACTGCCTTAAAACTCCTCTGTGTTTCAACCACCCTTTCAGATTGCTTTTTCCTTCCACTTAGTTCATGCATTTAAGGTTCTTCTTATCTTCTCATGACCTGATAACTCATCCATCTCTTTTTAGTACCAAATAATATCCCATCATCAGAATGAACCACAGTTTCTTATTTAAAGGGTACAATGACCACTTCAAATTTTGTGAATTATGAATATTACTATAAACAATCATGCAGGCTTGTCTGTGAGCATAAGTTTTCATCTCCTTTGACAAAGTATATTCCAAAGGCTATGATTGCAGGATCCTATGGTAAGAATTTGTTTAGTTTTGTAATAAACCACCAAAGTCTTCCAAAAGTGGCTGTATCATTTTGTGCCCCCACCAGCAGTGGAATGAGAGGTTCTTGTACTCCAAATTCTCACCAACATTTGGTGGTATGATTGGTCTACATTTTTTTTCTTTTGACACCTCTCATTGGGTATCTTATTGTTTTAATTTGCATTGACCTGATGACATATGATGTAGAATATCTTTTAATATGCCTATTTCCCATCTGTTTGTCTTCCTTGGTGAAGTGTCTGTTAATAAGTTCTTTGGCCCACTTTGTAAATTAGGTTGTTTATATTCTTATTCTTAAACTTTAGGGGTTCTTTATATGTTTTGGATAAGAGTCTTTTATAAGAGATGGATTATGCAAATATTTTCTGCCAGCCTGTACCTTATCTTTTATTTCTCTTGACATTTCTCTCACAGAGCAGAAGATTCATTATTTAAATGAAGTCTAGCTTTTCAATTCTTTTTCTTTCTTTCTTTTTTTTTTTTACCTGTTCCATTTTCCGTTTTGAGGTAACATTGGCTTAACTATTGTCTGCATGTCAGAAGTATAGGGTTTCTCCTCTTAGTTATTATTGCCAGACAACATCCACTACCTTCATGCCTATAGTATTGTATCTAAAATTTGATCACCAACTTCAATATTATGCAAATTTTCTTCTTCTTTTTTTTCTTTTTTGCTTAATAGTCTGTCCCTAACACCTAGAACATTGTCCAGTTCACTGTAGGTACTCAATAAATCATTGTTAAATTAATGAATAAAAGAAGAAATGTTCTAACTAAAAACACTGACCAGTGGGGATGGCTAGATAAACAAATTGTTAGGGCCCCTTATAGCCACTGTTCATATTGATCAATAGATCGACTAATCTTTTTTTTTTTTTTTTCAAGAAAGGATAGGGGTTTGGAGGCTCTGTGCCTGGCCTTGTTATAAATAAACAAGAGAAGCATCTTGTGTCTTTAGGTAAACCATGTAGGGAAGGATGGCTTTTTGCAAAAAGTCATTTCTTAAGACCTTAAGAATGGGGAGATTTCTTAATCATTGCTAATTTCACTGGAGCACAAAGTTCTGGTAAAGTTCAACAATGCTAACTCAACAAAGTATGCCCAAATATGAATGGAATTTGAGAGAATGAAGTTTGAGGATTTGTGGTATTTTCAATTAGTAGTAAATTATACTTTATAAGTAAGATAACATTGGATTTTTGTTTGTTTCTCTGTCTACAACTACTGAATGTCTTGGAGAAATATAATTAAACCAAAAAAATCTCCTGCCATGCTAGAAAACCCTCTATAGAAGTAGAAGAGGTTTATTATTAAACATTAAGTCAGAATATAGTGCTATAGGTAATTCACTAAAAGATGACAGATTCTCATAAAACCAGGTAAGTACAGTCCATCATAAACAGGATGAAAAGTAACTAATTCTCAGGTCGAAAGACTTAACAGTACCACTTGTCAAATAATTCAACCTAATTGATCATTGGTGTGGCCACCTGTGTTTGCTAATTAGCTTTATTCCAGGGAAAATAAACGCTTCTCTTTTAGACACAGGTGGTTTGCAGCATAGAGCTGGGTGCCTGAGGTTTGGCTCCTACACTCACACAGACACTGCAAGATAGGGCCTCTTCCTTTCTTGAAAAAGACAGGCTGGGTACTAAAACTGGCAAGAACCTTGTTCAGTTTTTAAAAGATTTACATCTGTTTCCAAAAAGCAAAGGAATTACAAGCTTTCTAAGGAGAATGTTCTAGGCAAAGTGGGAGGTGATTCCTTTTAGCAGAGAGTAAGTCTTTTTAACTTGTAGCTGCCCTTACACATGTATATGTACTTACAGTCATTTCAAAAAATCTCTTGTGTATCATTAAATGCCTTATAACAGGTTTTGTTAAATATGTAAACTTAAAGTTGGTAGTTTTTAAGCATCCTTTACATCCCCAATCAATTGAAATAATCTGTGAATTTATCTATAGCTGTAGCTAACACTAGCATGTTAATTTGTGTAACTTTCTCTTAATGATGGAGAATTTATTTTTTAAAATATGGGTTAAAGAATGGAGCAGAGGGTAGACATCCCAAGATTTATCAATAAAGTTGATAAATCAAGTTATTGGTAAAAATTAAAGTCCATGGGTAGAAATGGTACTGCTGAATTGCATTAAAAATAAAATAGAGAAAGCAAAATAAAGCTCCTTACCGCTGGCAATCAAATGCCCATTGACAATGACAAATGACTAGAGAAAGTATCTCATGCCTGCCTTTTCCCTCTGGCAATATGAACAGCCTCAGGAAAAACGATATTAAAGACAGACGTTTACCTGCAGGGAGTCTCTCTGAGAGTATCTCATGCCTCTGATTGTGTTTCTTTGACTCCATGGTACTATTAGAGAGATGGGGCTACAGAATAAAGTGGTTAAGTAGGATTTCCCCTCTGAATACTGACAAAAGAAATAATATTTAGGAGGTTCAGATTCTTATAACCTCTTCTCTGAAAGAAGGTGAATGTGAAAATTGGAACGTAGGGAGGGTCTCTGCCTTTTCAGGAAATCGCCTGGCCATTATTTCTATAAAATATTTATTTGAAATATTTAATTATTAAAATATTTTATTATTTAAAATTTATTTAAATTACACACATATATATAAATATTTATTTAAGGTGTTATTTAAATATTACTTAAATATTTACTTAAAATTACAAAACTTTTAAAGTTGACTGTAAATCAGGAAGCGTTCCCTCGGTCTCAGCTGAATTCCTGTATAATCCCAAATATCTGTAATCATTTTCTAGACTGATTCTTGTGTGAGATACTTGGGACTAAGAATCTCAGACTTTACTCCAAATGTGAGTAGACTTGAAGAATGTCCATGTTTTCTCTTGCCTAGAACATCCCTGACTGTACCTCACCATATGTGAAGAATGGTGCCCTCGATGGCTAAACTGTAGGATTTTATATTCCTCCTTTCTTGCTTGGGTTCAGAAGACCTTGGGTACCCTGAATTGAGACATGACGCCACATTTTCAGAAAAACGGTATATGTATTGCAGGAAAATATGTATAATATGTGTGTGTGTGTGTATCAGAATGTATATGTGTGTATAGCAGAATCATTACTTAATGTAAATTCCACAGTAATTCAGGAACTTCAGTAACATCACTGTTCTCTCTTTGCTAGATCAGAAAATTAAGATTCATAGGATTAAGGTGACTCTGTCATCGAAGATTACTTATTAAGTGGAAGAGTCGATGCAGAAACACAAATCCCTGGACTTTTCTGTACACTTTCTGCACCTTGTGCCAGTTATAGCTGCTGCACTAAAGAATCTCATTGGAGCCATTGTTGGTTTTATTTTCCCACAATCACAGACTTCCTACAGAACAGGAACAGGCAATGCTTTAAATTCCATAGGGTCAGGAGGATGTATACACCCAGATTCAGTCATCAAAGGGCCATATTGGAGTTACAGAACCCATAGCCTTTCCCACCATCCCTACTCTAAGTCAGGAAATCCAGAAAGAATTTTCAAAATTCTTCTCTTCTGCTATTCAATTCCTGGGTATTCAGATATATCCTCTTAGTTTCCACCTGATGTCCATCCTTTATCTTCATTGGTTTCTAGCTTTTCTGTTCTAATTTTCACAGCTGTCTTTTGTGGAGGCCTCTGAGGTCAGCTAAATCACCCCTGCTGGTGCTGTTACTTCCAATGCAGTCTGTGTAGACTGCTGGTGCTTGCTGATGGGTCTTATGTCCAGACCAACAACGGCTTCCCTGAGCTGTTGAAGCCACAGGTTTTGGCTCAACTTGTTATAGAAGTTACCCAGTCATGGTCCTTAAATCAAAGTTGAGGCTCCAAACAAACTTCCGTGAGAATGCAAACACTGGAAAGATTAAAGGAGTTATCCTTCTAGAATAGTCACACAGACTAATCACAGAATTAAACCATTTAGCAATATATCTGGAGTATCATACTTTTCATATTTCTAATTTAAGGCCCAGATGGGTAGTGGCTTTATTACAGCTCGAGCATCATGGCATGTGCTGATATAACTCAAGTCTCTTCATGTGACAGATTACCAGCAAGTACTGTGTTACCAGAAAGGAACTGTATTTTTTCTTTCCTAATTGTAAAAGTGTCACTGATCTCTCAAATCAGGTATATAAGAATTTGGGAACTTAAAGTCAAATAAATATAACTTTGAAACCCAATGTAGACAAACTGGAAAATGTAGTGTCAGTCTTTAGAGGGTCCTTTCTATTATCTCAGAGAACTTTATGTGGTGGTCAGACAAAATATCTCTACTCATCAGCTCCTCATGATTCCTGCTGTTATTTTTGTCCAAGCCCAGATTGTCATTGATAAGTAGATGACTCTGGCACTTTGGTGCTAAAACAAAGGATATGCAGCCTTCTTAGATGAGCCTTGATGCACTGGTTCTTTGAGGTCAACCGCATACTTACCTAGGAATGAACTTCACAAGGTGACATAGGTCACCACTACTTTTAGGGGTAGAGAAATCTGTATTCTCCCAAATTTAGGGGACATTTTCTGTATTTCTTTCTGTTTCAATTTCTGGGCTCTTATAAGAACTATTCTTTCAATATCTTGTTTCTTCCTTCATCCCATCCATGAACTCAGGCTCATGCAGAGGAGATATTCTTCACTCAGGGAGATATTCTTCACACCATGTTGATAAGGTATACACTTGGCCTCCTATAACATATCACAGGCTTTTTACGTCATTAAAATATAAGCATCTACTTCACTGTACAGGCATAGCATTTATGGATGTACCATGATTCACTTTACCTAATCAATGCTTTATTGATGGCAGTTTTTTTGGTGCCAGCTGTTATAAATCATTTATTTAGGATGAATTCCTAGAAGTAGACATGTGTTCCAAGTGTATACTTAAGAATTTTGTAATGCGTCTTACCACATCACCTTTCCTCAAGTTTGTATCAACGCACTGTCATTGGGAAACAAAGGGTATCTTTTCCCCACTCTATTGTCAAAAACATAGTGACTCTTATGTCTTTACCAAGTTTCAGTTTCGTTTCCAGTGATCATGACTGGGAATAATATGGGATCATGGTATACAAATAAAAGCAGTATCACCATCATGGTTATCATCACTGAGAGCTCTTTAACTATAAGAACTGAGAATGGGAGAAGCAAGCAAAATCATTCTAAAGCACTGCCAGTATCAAACACATCCACAGCCCTCCAAGGTGATGGCTGGATCCAAAATTGTTTTCTGCATCAACACAATTTGGTTTCTGACTAAGGATAAAGATCCCCACAGAACCCATTTCCACTGCGACTGGTCGCTCTCAGTGACATCTGTGTGAGTGGGATGTTAGTACATTATCAAAATCTGTATTAGGATAGTGCCTCATTTGATGATATGCCAGTTCTCCACTTTTCTCTTTCTCTTAGATTGCCTCTCTAAAGATGAAAGTTTTAATAATAATAAGATTGAACAGGAGAACCATGACCCCTCATGCTGCTGAACAACAAAAAGCACTTTTTGCTTTTAATAATAAAAATTCAAGTATTTTCTCTTCCCCTTTTTATGAAATTGTATTGCCCATGAATGGTATGACACGCCCATAAAGGGTGTGTTTCTTTCTAGGGAGCTAATTTCATGTGCAAGTTTCCAAGAAGCATGAATTTAATGGAGGAGTCAGGTGGTATGTGGCACTGAGAGAGTCCTGAACTGTTGCTTCCTTGACTAGCTCCAGTGGGCCACATCTGTGCCTCCAAAAGAAGGGAATTCCCCAATATTTGGAGTTACGTTAGCTCTTTGCGACCACCAAAGTCCATTTAGGCCATCTGAAATAGTACATTTTGTATTTAGAAAGTACTACTCAGGGCCTACCTGGTTGCATCATGGGTTAAAGTGTGGCACTAAGAAGCTAGCCTCAGCCACTGTGGCACGAATTCAATCCCCAACCAGGGAGGTAACCCACATGGTGCAGCATACTTCTCCAGTCTTACCCACTGCTGCCCTCAACAGTGTATTTCAGTAAATCTGCCTGTTCTGCTCTCCACTCTGTCCTTGGAGAATCCTTTTACCCTCTGCACCTCTGGTCTGTACCTCAGTTCTTATATATGCATAAATAAATCTAAAATAAATAAATAAATAAAAAGTACTACTCAATTAGAGTGTGAAATTCTCTCTTGAAAAAGTAGTAAGTCTTTGCCTTCAAGTCACATATTTCCCAAAGCTCCATTGCTGGAGCATTTGGCTTATATAGGCAATCTCATTAATAAGTAAGTTATCTTAATGGTTCAGGAATTTTGTGGTAGACACAGTCTACAAAGTACAGTGCATATGTTCTTACCATATAGCACCTCTGGGTGCTATTAATCAGAAGTATAAAACTGGAGTTTGCAAATCAGGAGTTAGTGGATTTATATGGCTTTTAGATGTTTCATTTATCCAAAATAAGGCTTGAAAAATATTGATTGGTAGTCAGTATTTAAAAATCTGGATTTCAGGTTTCTTTTGGAACTCTAGTATGGCTAGCGTGGCATGCCTAGTTGGTAACAGTTTTCATTTATTTATATTACCCATTTTCCTCCTGTATTTACAACCCCTGGTAAGTTCTTAGAAGGCAGAATGTACTTTTTCTTTGAGAGGATAGAAAACAAGACAGAATTCTCTACAAGAGCTTACTGTGTCGTTTCCTTTGTGAAGTTTCGTTTTCCTAGGGAGTAAATGATTCTGTGCTCCAATAATTCTTTGAACATACCTCAATGAAGGTACTCTTAACAATATATTGTTATTTTCCTCTCATGTCTGCCTTTCTCCATAGTCTAAGAGGGAAGAGACTATATCTTTACTGTATTTATAATAGCCCAGTGCTTGTGACTGCACTAAGAAAGTCTATGGGTAGCTGCTGTCTGAATGAGTGAATGTTTGGATGGATGAAAGAACAACTGGTCCATTGTGGGTATTCATAAAGAGTTGGGTTCCCAAAGGAACATCAAAGTGACTTAAAATGGATTTTTCTCAATACTTGGCCCTTTTGGGGCTGTTAGCAGCATATAGAACTTTGAGTCAATGTCATTTGAAGCCTGAACAATATATTAGAACAACATAATTGCCATGGAGCATTTTTATTTTTCTCTGGATATTGGGAATAACAATTCTTGTTTGATCATCCTATTAAAATTAACACAAAACCTAACAAAAGCTCATTATTCCTGTCAAGCTTTTAATCATTACCTGACAAAAGAACAAGGTGAAGTCATCCAAAAATATAATTTCTGTCCTCCCTTTGCAAGAATAACATGTTCAAGTTTTCTCTCATTGTAATTTCTTTTGACTAAAAACAGTTCTGTTTTTAGCTAGTGCTCTTAAAAGACTATAAAGTCTTCTTTCCAACTTCACCTTTGTCAAGAATATAAATACAAAGTGTTCAATGTTTTGGAACAGTTTTGATATATTTCTCCTTTAAATTAGGATCATAACAGCTAAAAGATACCATAGCCATTTAATCAAAAAGTAAATATTTTAGTGACTGCAATGAAAAGAAAACTGTTGAAAAAATGGTATCTGAGGGTGATATTCTGATTGGAAATGTTGCATAAGTGAAGCAGAGCACTTCCCAGATGGAAGAGGTAGTGATGATTAAATTTGGTCATATAAAGCCTATATAGGTCTGTCGTAAATGATTTTTAATCCTCTTACCACACACCAGAATTTACTTTGAGATTTGTTTCTCACAAAGAAATTTTAATATTCCTATCATTCTCTTCTCATGTAGTTATCAATCACATTGACATGATGTATTTCATAAGAAACTAAATAATGTGGAATTACATATATTGAATTGTATTTTGTATGTACTTACATTGTAAAATAGGTTCATTATATGGATGAAATTATCAAAGAAGTGATTAAAACATTTTTTATAAGGAAAGGGTTAATATAAGGACTGGCTCAGAGAAATTCTGAGTAGATTCCATCTTCTGAGAATAGTTTCTACAAGATATCAAAGTCCTGCTAAAATAAGATTATGCCTGGAGAAGTCACAATGATTATCTGTTCCTGAATTGTTATTTGCATATCTGTGAAAGTATATTTTCACATAGTATATTTAAAAATGAAAAACTACACTTTTAGTATGTAAATTTAAAAATACTTTAATTGCATATTGTATTATAATGTCATTAGAATAAAAAAATTCACTTAAACAGAGTTTATTTGTGCTTTTTCACTATGAAAAACACATTTTTCTAGCAAGTGTAATCTTTGGAAAAGATTTCTCTCCAGATATTTGAAATTTCTTTTTAATTTTAGAATGAGAACATACCAACTTACACCTAAAAGTTTACTTTAATGTTCTTTGTTTGACTGTTTAATGAAGGAGTTCAAAGGAAATTCATTCACCTCTCCATTGGAAATGAATTCCCATCATTTTGATGGCAAGTTCCTATGGTATTGAAGCATTATAAGTGCATAACAATTATTGAACCTGTGGAGTAGCAATTTTCCCCACACAAATATCATTTTATATTTCTTTAAAGAGGATTTTAAAAATATCTGACAAAGAGAAAGCCTGCCAAGGTAATTCCTTCTTAAGCAAATCATTATTTGATGTGAAACAGTGGATAGGAAAGTAGCACCACAGGCCCTAACTGTGGCCTGCTGGGATGTTCTGCCCAGCACTGAACTTCTCCTCAAAGAACCTTTGTGCTGGCTGTTTGGAGGTTCCCTGGGTTTCATTGTAAAGATGCCTCATGACTCATAGGGTGCCGTGGGAAAGAAAGGGAGCAGTGTGCACTTAAGACTCCCTCTGGTCTGTATCTATGAGACAGAGACCAGGGAAGGGCTGCAAAGGGGCCTTTCTAAGAGTCCCTGGATAAGCTGATTCTCAGGGAAATGCATGTTTCTAAAATAGGAACTCAAAAGGGTTCCTCATTTACCTCAAATTTTAAATGTACAGCTTGGTTCTGGCAGTGGGAGGTGGTGCACTTTAATGTGAAAATGAAGGTTTCTAGAGGTTGTGATTTCTCAGCATTTGCCATGACCCCAGGTCTCCCTTCATTAAGTTGCTCTTTCCTGCAGAGCAACTTCACTGAGTCTCTCTGGTATTGAATGGGACACCCAGTTCTCTGGCATGAAAGAGATGTGTTGTGGCCACGGATAGCCAACACTCTGCCTCCTTCTGATTCACTCAGCCAATCTGCACACCCAGACAGCATCGATCTATATTCATTTTTTAAAAAAAGATTTATTTATTTATGCATATGGAACTGGGTTACAGGCCAGAGGTGCAGAGGCGGTGAGAGGATTTACCAGAGACAGAGTGGGGAGCAGAACTGATGAAGTACACTGCTGAGGGAGGCAGTGGATGGGTCAGGAGATGTCTGCTGTGCCATGTGGGTCACCTTTGGGGCGAGGATGGAACTCATGTTGAAGTGGCTTTAGCTTCTCAGTGTTGTGCTTTAACCTACTACACCACCAAGGAGGGCCCCTATATATTCATTTTTAAATAAAAATGGAAAAAACAAATTTACTCCATACTCTCTGGCTTGCAGGAACAAGTTGATGTGGTTATAAAGAAATATGTAAAAATGAAATATGTTAATTCTTCTAGTTATCAGGATGATGTTTTAGCAAGTTCATTCCTCAGTCTTTAGTATCACATGGATGAATGAACCAGCATTTAAGCTCAAGGGTAAAGGAGGTGGGAATCACAGAAAATGACCATACTACCGCACCAGTAGCAGAATTTCATGAACACAAGTGATTGCCAAGAGAATTTTAGTGCAGCCTGTGATGGATGCAGTATGATCTGCAAGCATTTCACCTGTATTATAGATCATCAGGAAAAAGTCATTCTGTGTACATAGGGAAACAGTAAGTGTTGATCTCATTACTCCAGCATAGCTGAAAATATATCCAGCTGGAGATCTTCAAACAAGTCTGCCATCGAAGAGATGCCTAATAAATATTGGTTTAGGCTCTCCCTGGTGGCGCAGCAAGTTAAAGCGCAGCACTGCACAGCTGGCCACAGCTGCTTCAGTGCAAGTTCGATGCCCGCCCTGAAGATAATCCACATGGCACAGCAGACCTTCCATGCCTCGCCCCGGGCTCCCCTCAGCAGTGCACTTGTTTAATCTGCTTGTTCTGTCCCCACTCTGACTGGTGAGTCCTCTCACTGCCCCCCACAACTCTGGCCTGTACCTCAGTTCCGTCTGTCTACCTGTCTGTCTAAACAAACAAACAAACGAACAAACAAATGAATAAATAAATAAATAAATGTTTTTTCAGTGAGAGGGTAAATAAGTGCCCAGTACTTTTTGGAGTCACTCAGGCTGGCTGATGTTCTAATCAGGGAAGATAGTTTCATGACCTGCATGTCTGGATTTATCTGTCTTTGTCCTCAGAGAAGTTCAGTGAATAAGAGGAAGTTGCTTTTCCTTTTTTCTCTTTTCTCAGCCTCCTACTGCTATTTCTTCTTTTGCCCAGTTCTTCACTTCCCATATTAAAAAGAATCAACTGGGGATTTCCCTTTGTTTCTCCCAATGCCTATTTTTGTCTCTCTTCACTACATCCTGTAATGCTTCCTCTTAGCTTGTTTGTATTACTACATATATATTTTTAATTACTGTGTAGTCCCACTAATATTTTCCTAGAGATTAGGTTAAATGCTTCTCATGATGATTTGATTTTCTCTTCCCTCCATAAATATCAATTATCTGTGTATTCATGATATGGATTTTGTTATAAAAAAAGTTTGCTGTATGTCTGGGGTCTCAAATCTACACCTCTACATTGATGCATTGATGCATATACATTCTGAAATATGATATGGATGAATAAGTAGTCAAAATATAATTGTTTACATTTTTATTTTTATGGTCATATTAATTAATTATTCTAAATTCATTAAGTTAATTTGTTAATTATTTATTTATTGGTGTTCAAGTACCATTCTTTTATATTCCTGGCAGTTTTTTGATAATATAGGATTTCCCCTTCAGGTATGATCTTCACAGCTCTCCTTCCATTCATGCATCCATAGCCCCCAGCAGAATCCATTGTGTTCTTCATCCTATTGGCAAACCTTCTCCACCACTCTGAAAGCTAAAGACCTGTGGTCAGCTTAGACACAGTTTTAAAGTTTCCCCTTGACCATTTGTTTTTTCTATATTCTACAGCCAAGTGATACCATTCAGTATTTATCTTTCTTTAAATATTTTGATAAGAAATATTTATAACTTCAATGTTATAATCTCTAAAAGTAAAGAATCCCCTAGCGGTAAATATGACTTAAGAAAGATGGCAGAAGCATTAGCTTTTCCCAGATCTTGCTTTGATAGCTGTACTTTGTCAATTATTAAACTATAATCCACTCTATCACTCCATTTTGCAAAGAAGGCTATGCAAAGTGACTTGCAGAAGTCACATACCTGGTGAGTGCTTTTTGATCAGTTACTCTGCTATTCATCCCTCAGACCAATGACTGAGGATTCAGAATTGAATATTCAGAATTATCTGAAAAATACCTTGATAGATTTTAATACATTCTCAGCCTGAAAGTTTCATTTTTACATCATTTTGTGACTTTTCCCATCTCAGTTGTAATCCCTGTGGACTTCACATCACCAATTCACCCATGTGCCATCACCATGGTCCAGTGCACTTTCCCCCTCCCCCATTTTTTTTTTAAAGATTTATTTATTTGTGCATACAGAACTGGGGGACAGGCCAGAGGCTCAGGGGCGGTGAGAGGCGTCACCAGAGACAGAGTGGGGAACAGAACAGGCAGATCAATGAAGTACACTGCTGAGGGGAGCAGCGGGCGGGTCAGGAGAGGACTGCCACACCATGTGGTCACCTCCGGGGCAGGCAGGAATCGAACTCATGCGGAAGTGGCTTTAGCTTCTCAGTGCAGTGCTTTAACCCGCTGCGCCACCAGTCCCCCTTCCCCATTTTTGACCCCATTCCCCACGCCACCCACGTATAATGTCTCTGGTATATAGTTGTTCATTATTATTTCCCACCCTGGTCCTTTATGCTTCTGCTATGAGTGAAAACATCTGGTATTTTTCTTTTTCTTTCTGGCTTATTTCACTAGCGTGACCCCCTTCCACAGCCTGCAAGCTTTTATTATTTGTTTGTATTTCTACTTTTGGAGATAAAATATTACAATGCAGTCTTGAAAGAGGGTGCAAAAATGAAGTACACAATGGGTGCATGGATAGAAGGAGAGCTCCTTGAAAGTGGGGTGCTTCTGTGTTTTTGCATGTGCACAGTAAATAGACTTACAGTGAGGTGAAACTCCTTGCTGGTGTTTCTGTGTAGGGCTTCCTTATGGATACCCTCTTTGAGAGGTCCAGCTTAACATAACTGTGTCTGTGTTTGAATAACTACATGACTATTTTCCCTTACGTCAGGTATTAGGCAAATCTTAATGAGTGACAGAAGTGAGAGCCATCAGTTCTGGGCTCGGCTTCCATTGGGCACAGTTCAATAGCTATTTATTAAGTCCCATTGCTCATTTTAAAGGTGAAACTTCAGATCAGAGCACAGAAGTCAAATAAATTTGATTTCAAAGATGCCCTGTAGTGTCTGGATGAATTACTTAGTATCTATTGATGTGCCAAAGAGAAAAAAAATCAGCAAACACTGGCTGAGCTGCCTGGAATTGGGGGCTCCAGGAGTAAATCCTTGCCCTGTAATATTTGCTTCAGCATTTTCAATGTTTAAAAGTTTTATGCATCCTCTACCCTCACCACAACCCCACCAACTTTTTTTTTTTTTTGGCTGAGTGCCAGTGCAAGTTTATAAATAATTGCTTGTACTATTCAATTAAAAAAAAATGTTAGGGGCCCTCCCTGGTGGCGCAGCGGGTTAAAGAACAGCACTAAGATGCTTAAGCCACTTCCGCATGAGTTCGATTCCTGCCTTCCCCGGAGGTGACCGCATGGCGCGGCAGACCTCAACTGACCCGCCCGCTGCTCCCCTCAGCAGTGTACTTCGTCAATCTGCCTGTTCTGTTCCCTGCTTTGTCTCTGGTGAATCCTCTCACGCTCAGCATCTCCAGCCTATATCCCAGTTCTGTATGAATAAGTAAATAAATCTTAAAAAAAAAAAAAAAAGCCTCAGCGAGCCAGCAGAGACTGTAGAAAATAGCAAACCATACATTATACATTATATATATTTTTTTTTACTATAGCATGAACAAGAATATTAATGTAATTCTGGAGGTAGTTGCCCAACAGTACACCGCAGTTGGAGGATTTCTGGTGAAATCATCGATTTTCCTTTTATTCACTGTAGTAAAGAGCATGACTCCTGTCCTGCTTCATTGCAAATTATAACAATTCTTCCAGGACCATTTTGGTGCAGAGATCTTCCTTTGGCAATCGCCCTTGGGGCTCATTAAATAGCCTGTTTTACCTATTGTAGCAGCTTTTAAATGAGTTGTTTGTGAGTAGAAATCACTAGTAAGCTTTTTTTCAAATACATATTCACAATTTTGACCAAGACAGTTTTGCTTCAGGAGGTCTATGGTGATTCCTAGAAATCTTCATTCTGAATGCAAAGCTCACTGCTTAGTTCTAAAGTAGGTGGTTTGAGATGCAACTACTATTTTATTTGTAAAAGTGAGACAATATCAAAAGCACTGGCCACCCCGAGGCAAAATAAATTTGTCTCAACCCTGTCCACCCACTTTTGGTCTGTTCCCTGAAAAACTGAGACTTGAATTGTTTTCAGATGTCGTTGTTTCACCTGCATAACCTCTCTAGAGTGTGAGTCTGTATCAGGTCCTTTAATGAATCAGTGAAACCCTGGAAGGTGGATGTTCTTGGTAAAGAAAAAATTCATCCTTGGGAAACAGAAATAAAGAATTGTATAACCAAGGTTAATTTTGCCTGAACGAGGTAAATAGAAAGGGAGAGAAAGAATGAAAATATAAACAGTCAAATAGCTAAACATTCAAATTTGTTGGTTCTGCCAGCTAGGACAAAAGTATTTATTAGCATATTAAAGTTACTGAATACTTTTTCTTATTTTTTACCTATGACCTTAGTCATCAGTTCCTTGGCTTAAATGTTCACTGGCTTTTAAATTAATTCATCTGAGCAACGAATGGGTTGAGTTCTGATATTTGTGTTGGCATATTACACATATTTTTAAAAATATGTTAATTCATGTAAAAAGTTTAACAAAAGGAAGCAGTGCATTACTGCTAGATAGAATGTATTAATTCTTAAGTATGATTCCCCCTTTAAGTTTTCATACATCTTTATAACTGGATGATTCTAATAGTCAGATATCTTGTTTGAATTTCCAAGAGGTACACAGACATTTGTATTTTCATTAGTTGAATAAGTCTGAACTTATTTTTTTCCTTTAAAATCTGCCTGATTATTAATATGTAAACTTAAAGACTATTTTTAAAAAAGTGATACCTTTTTATGAATCTTCAAGAAGACAGTCATGAATTCATATGAGTTTACTAACTGATAGAGTGAGGATAGAAAAGAGAGGAAGGAGAAGGACACTTAAACAGTAAATCTGATAAGGGTAAAAAATCAGTCAAGGAGATTAAGAGGAAGCGACCCATGAAATAGAAAAAAATCAGATGAGTGTAGTGTGCCATGTAAATAAAACATATCAAGGGTAAGAAAATGTCAACTGAAGAACATATGGCTTGTGGGTCAAGAAAGATGAGAATTAAAACCTAATTAAGCTTTAAGCTTTAACATCATATAATCATAAATATTATTGATGACTTTAGCCAGCATAGTTTTAAAGAATTGTACCACAGTGAGAAATTTGTAACCTACTAGTTTCTCTAAACCTGAGAACTAGATAATTTGATAAACTCTGAAGACTGCTAGGCTATTTTTTGAAATACCAACTTTCCCATTTCCCTGAATTATTTGTTGGCTTTAGAATGTCTTGTAGAGATTTACGGATTGTGTTACTTTAGTTTGCACATGTTTTTACTACTCTAGCATATACTTAAATTCTTCATTTTATTGTTTCCCATTTAAGGTAACTTCTTTAGCTCTAGCTTCTAATTTACTAATTATCTCTCCAGTTTTGTCTAATCTACTTTTCAAATATTTCACTCAACCCAATGATTTTTAATTTCAAAGATTTTTTTCCAATTCTGCCTCTTTTTATCTTCTCATGTTTCTGATTCATTTTATATAAAATCATTTTTGGCATAGACTTTTTATTTCTAGTCTATTATTCTGTCACCTGATATTTTAGGACTCAAATTCTATTACTTAGTTTTTTTGTTGACTCAACTGACCTATTTTCCTGTGTGTTTGCTAATTTTGGGTTAGGATCTTATGTATGATATGACCTAAACTTGATAATACTCTGTATCCTAATTTGGGATATGTTCTGACAATATTTCATGTATAGCTGCCACTCCTTCCAGCAATATAGCAGATTCTCTTGATTTACCAACCAATATTCTTGTGCATCTGTATGTCTCCATAAGACTTTTTCTTATTTATTTATTCATTTAATTTATTTTACCATGTGCTCAGCAAGCCAGAAATGCATGCTCCCTGTTTCACCAAATACCTAACAGGATTTGCTATATAAAACTACAGCCTCCTTGTTTCTTAGGTGGGTAGTTCTTGAGATGTCCTATATTAGCCCCCAGAATGTCTCACTGAAAGTAAGATCCACTTACCCTCAGGGCAATTCCCTTGATAACGTTCCCTTAAATAATTGTCTTCCTTTTTCTGGTTCACCAACTCACTCAAGTACTTATCTCATGGTGACCAATCTGAGAGAGTGGTGTGAAAGTTCCAGATTTTCATTTTTTCAAAAAGATAATTATCAAACATGGGGCTCTCCAACACAGGAAGTTGGTATGGTGTTGAATCCAGAATTAGTGCAGAGTAACACTCAGATTTAGTCCTGCCTAGTGACTGATGAGTCATAGATAACTAGCATCAATTATGCTCCATGCAAAGATTCTTTTCTAGACTATATTTATAACCCCTGACTTGAATGGCACTATATCTCCTATTCTGTGCCTTAACACTAACCCTACCTCCCAGAACCTTAACTCCCCTAACCTTAGCTGCCCAGGCCCTAACTCCCCTAACCCTAACCTTAGCATCCCACACCCTAGGGGTCAACTGTAAATCTAATGTTTCCCTTTTTTAAGTTTGATGACTTACTGGAAAGTTGCCTATGGGAAATGTTTTCCTCCAATTAACCCTCTTATAAATCTCTATGGTGTCAAGAAAATATCCAAAGGAAATCCTTGTATATGTAAAGTACCCATTTGCTGCTGCTGGATATCATAAGTATGTCTATATTTCTGTTTATTTTATTTTTTATGAGCCAGTATCAGTTTTCATGACTATAATTTATGTATTGATTACCTTCCATCAAGTAGACCCTGCCAGTTTGGTAAGATGGTAACTTTGACCTCTGAGTCACATTTTATTCTTTCTCCTACTTTCACACTGTGACCAAAGCTAGACCTGCAAATGCAAAATACACCATCTCTATTGTATCTGTTTTAAGAGCAGTAACTCAAATGAATTGGTTTCTTCATCTTAAAAGGTTTCCATCTCTGCACATCATTTTTATAGCAAGAGAAGGAAAATGCATTTTCAAAGGTGAGCAAATAGACCACAGTTTAAGTGGTAGCTATGATTGAAAAAACTCTAGTTCTCAAGTTTAATATGCACTGGGGAATATGTTAAATTAACAGCGTAAGAGTGGGAAAGTTTAGACTTTGATCAGATAAGTGTCTGTAATAAAGTGTTTCTATATGGTAAAAGCTGTAAATTTAGCTATTCTCTTTAAAGTGTTCCATCCAGCCTTTCTCTAAATGCTGGAGTTATGTATATGTTTTAATGTTGAATTTACCCCAACCCAGAGTCTGATTTCTTCTGGCTTCTTCCTCCTTCATTTGCCCTAGTTCTGCCCTTGAGATTATCACCTTTCATACAACTTTCTACTATGATAGAAAAGTCCTGCATGGCACTTTCTAAGATGGTAAATCACTTGCCAAATGAGGCTATTGAACATTTGAAATAAAACAAATATGACCTAGAAACAATGTGTTCAATGTTGTTGAAATTTAAACCATTTAAAAATATTTAAATTCTGGCCCTCCCTGGTGGCACAGCGGGTTAAAGCACTGCACTAAGAAGCTAAAGCCACTTCCGCATGAGTTCCATTCCCGCCTGCCCTGGAGGTGACCACATGGCGCGGCAGACCTCTCCTGGCCCACCCGCTGCTCCCCTCAGCAGTGTACTTCATCGATCTACCTGTTCTGCTCCCCACTCTGTCTCTGGTGAAGCTTCTCACCGCCCCTAGCCTCTGGCCTGTACCCCAGTTCTGTATGCACAAATAAATCTTTAAAAAAAAAATTTAAATTCTTACTTAAACCTTCTCTAAATGATAGCTGTTAAAATATGTAGAGTGCTGCTATGTCTCTTCCAGTCTTTTCGAACTTCTAACAGAAAACTTGTTTCAGTGCCTTGTGGTTTCTAGTATCTCACTACCTTTCTCTAATTGTATAGTTTATTAATCATCTGCTTAAAATCTGGTGCCCAGAATTTTCTTCCTATTGCAGAAAACATTGGGTACACCCCTTTACTTGGAGAGAGCACTAGTGTATCCTGACATACACAATGCATTTATTTTTGACTGTCATGAAGCACTTCATATTTGACTAGCAATAAATTACCACTTTCAGACAAATCATTGATGTTTAGAAATATCCTACTGGTTTTCACAGTTTATTTTATTTAGTGGGGTTATTTTTAAAAGAAACATTTTCAAGAACATTAGACAGGTAATTCTATAATTGCCAAAGTGGGCTGTACTTCCTTACTTAAATATAGTACCATCTCAGCTCCAGGCTCTTTGAACATTTCTGACTTAGCCCAACCTATCATGCAAATTTTAATGTTAGTGTGGCAATGTGGACTCAAATCACTACATTCATAGATTCAAATCCTTTCAGTCAGAAATGAACCTTCTAATTTTCAATATCTAAGGAGTGTTAATAGCTGCCTGAAAGACAGACAAGCTCAAGTTGAACAAACTAAAGATGCTTAGACATGAACTCACTTTACTGAGAACATTTAAGATCACATTTTCATATTAGATTAGTCTCTAGAGACATAGAACCAATACAATATATTCATTATAAGGAATTGGTTCAAGTGACTATGGAGGTTATGATGTCCAAAAATAAAGTTAGCAACAGTGTAACTCCTGTCAGAGATCAAGGACTGAGCACCCAGAGAACTGAGGGAGTAAGTTCCAGACCCATGATCCAGCCCAAAGTCAGTGAGGCACAGGTACTTTCTATCTTATCCTTATTCTGCTCAGGCTCTCAGTATTTTGTATAAAGCAACCAACACAGGGCACCACAATCTGCCTTACTCAAGTTGTTAATCTTATGCAGAAATATCTTTACAGAAACAATTAGAATAATGTTTGGCCAAATATCTGAGCACCTCAGGGCTCACGCAACTTGATGCACAAAATTGACCATCACCAGTTCACCCCTTATCAATGTGGTATCCACATACATTTCCTTAAATAATATTCGGTTTCCAAAAAAGATAATTAGGTCATGATTACACCTAATGTAAAACTGAAAATTCACTAATCCCTTGCCTAGAACACAGGCACAGTTCTTGAGTGATGGATCTCTTGTAACTTAAATAGTTTATTTAAAATTAACAGTACTTAAATACTGTGATAGAAAATCAATACAACTGTGAAGGAAATAGAATATTGGACACAGATTTGAGCATGTTAAACTTTCTGGAGAACCTTCAACTAGACATACAGGGAGAATGATTAAGGGACTCACTGTTTTTGATTTAGGTCAGAATTTTCTTCAAATGCTACAGAACTTTTCTGTTTATACAGATCAAGTAAGAATTTATTAGCCTTCCTATCTGTTTTACTCCCAGGCACACCATGCTCAGCTAGCCAATGTCATAGCTCTTCATGAGTCACACCACTTTGATGCTGCATTGACTGAGCTTTCCATTAAGATAATGGTATCCACATTGCCTTTGGCAATTGAGTGCTGTCACTTGGCTCCTGCTAACTGGAATTTAATTATTCTAATTGTACTTACTTTCTCCAATTTAGTGATTGTAGTCCCTCCAAATGACAGGCCTACCATGCAAAACCATCACAGATCTCTCCAATGATGCCACCTTTCACATACTTATTTCTCATAGGTGTGGGAAAATGTGCCTTTTGTACATTTTTCCAGTACACATGAGTAGTTTTGAAATAATAAATCCACACTAACATTCTAACTTTCCTTCATTTTTACATCTCTTGTCTACAGTGAGTCCTCCACTAGCAAAGAAGACTCAACAAAATTTAGGGACTCAGTGTCCATATTCAACCTCTAATGTCCTTTCTTTTCCATGCGGAGTCCTCACTCCCATAGAAGATGCCTATAGAAGAGTCCTATAGAAGATACCCTGGCTGCTGAGACTTCAACTTGGGTGTAACTCATCCAGTTATTGAATGAGGTTCTGTGTTTGATTTTCAGAAATCCCACACTCTGGTTACAGGAGATAACAATCTTTAGGATCCACAAAAGCTCTCAGATCACTGATATGGCACTTGAGCTAGCAACTTGAATCCCTGCACTAATTATTTTCTTTCACCATTTTGTATAGAGACATAAGAAACCAACAATTTACCTCATTATATTTGTCAGATTTCAAAAGCATGTTTGAAAGTATCAGATGTATTGTCATTCAACTCCTTGATGCTTATAAGTGGTCAATTAGGAAATTTCAATGGAAAAATAATATATCGCTATTGCCAGACAATGCTGTGGATTATCAGTGCTCTCTTTACTGGAAATTATCAAATTCAGAAATCTAGGGTCAATTTAGAAAACATCCCTATAATTCAGTTTCTCTAGAGCCACTGTCAGTTCCAAAATCTGATAGTCCAAAATCTATTACACTAGAGTAGTAGAAACAATATCATATCAAAATAAATGATGCCAATAATTCCTATAGTAAGTCTTTTCAATATGCTTACATAGTATCCTTCTTTCTCTACCTACCTATCTACTTATCAGTCATCTGTCATCTGCTAATCATATTATCTGTTGTCTACCTACCTGTCTAATTTATCTATCACATCTATAACTATTATGTAGATATCTATATTTATAGAGATTTACTATAATAAATCTATAATAAATAAATCTATAACAAATATATAAATTTACTATAATTGCCTCATTGACTATGAAGAAGTCCAAGAGCTATAGTCAGCATACTGGAGACGCAAGACAAATGATGAGCTAGTTCCAGTCTAAGTCTAGTGGTCTGAGAACCAAATTTAAGTTCAAGTATGAATACAGGAGAAGGCCAAGGTCCCGGGTAAAGGGCAGCAAGACAGAAAGTATTATTTTTTACTCAGCCTATTTTCTGTTCAGAACTTAGATATATACTTGGTATGTCTTATCAACATTTGGAATAACGGTCTGCTTACTCATTCTATAGGACCAATGCTAATCTCATCATAGACAAATCTAAAAATAACATTTAGCTAAACATCTGGGCATCCTGTGACCTAGTCAAGTTGATACGTAAAATTAATCCTCTCACTTCCAAATAACGATTTGTACCCTGATTTTATTGCAGGTATAAGATTATTTATGATTACTTAAAAATATTGAATATATGTTAATTTTTAGCTTATATGATGATGGTTGAAAACTTAGGCATCTACTTACTGAACAAATTCTAAAATCTTTCCCTTTGTCTTCCAATATCTGAGGGAGAGTTTTGCAAACCTCTTATGACCCATTAGGTCTCCTTCAAAAGAAATTTTCAAACTTTGGTTTGAGAAATAAGTTCAATTGAGTATATTAGTAAATATACAGGTTCTCAGGATTTATTGCCAGAGATTTGATTTGGGTGAACTGGTACAGTCCCTGCACTCTGTACTTTTATCAAATCCCCTAAATAACTGACACCAGCAGCTGGCATTCACACTTTGAAAACCTCTGAGCTTTGTCACTGTCATTAAAACAGAAAGGGACATCTATAGTTTTTACAAGCATCCTTGTGACTTAAGTGGAATTCAACAATTTTTCTCTTACCTTGTAAGATTTACTTAAAAGGTTTTTCCTCAAAATTATACAATATGTATGTCATGTGGCTTGAATTCCTAGGTGCCAAGGTGAAGACTATTTAATAGATATTCCAGTCCTATCATCCTGCTCTTGGAAACACAATTTCTCATTTTGCATCTGACCTTCTACATATCATTATGCAGCCCTTCAACCGCACTTGATGTGATTTGTCATTAGCCTGAGAGAGGCTGTCAGCACCGCTGTGATCTTGATGCATGATTGCTGCAGTTCCCACATCACTCCCTAAGCTTTTGTTCTTCCTCACTTTAGATTTGTCCACATATTTCATTTGAGACATAACAGAGAAAAATAACTGTTGGGATAATGATCCTGAAAATTAATAATCTCCTTTAATAAGCTTTCTTTCTTGTTGTTGCTCTTTAATGAATATATCTAAGCTGTGGGAAGGGAAACCAATAGAAAGATGATAAAAGGCTTTCTCATTATTCAAACTCTAGATGGAAGATGGAAATTTTAATGTCATCCACAGGAACTATTGTAAGTGTGCTATCACCAATGTCTTTTGCTATTAAAATATCTATAGTATATATTTTTTGGAAATATATTTTCGTCTTTGTTCTACGTACATAGAAGATATTATATATAAGCCATCTTGAACAAAGTACTAGTTTGGTGGGTTTTGCCATTTAAATACCATCTTCAATAGTGAACAGCTTTTGTCATGTGAAAGTAAGAAAGCTTGGAAATAGTAAGAGGGTTATAAAAGTTTATGACCTGGGTTAGTTAGGTTGTAAGTACCATCTATTAGACCTGTGATAAACAGTGTGTTAATCACCAGCCAAATGTGGCTACTTAAATGTGAATGTATTTGTTAAATAAAATGAAACTAAAAAGCTAGTCTCCCTAGTTACATTTCAGAAGCTCAGTAATTATGTTTAACTTGCTGTTGTATTCAACTAACCGAAATAGAACATTTCCATCAGTTTTATTACACAAGGATGCATTAGATTGTTCCAGTCTAGCCAAACTTATTTGAGCAGAGGGGGGAAAAAAAGGTAAATAACTTTTATGTAAAATACTGACAATATTTACTTCAATCTCTTGGGTTAAAGTTGTTTTTTTTTTAAAGTAAATAATAGAAACTTCTACTTAGGATTGTGTATTGAGTCGCCTTAGGAATATGCCCAGTGTGATGCATTTATCAAGTATGACTATGGTTTTGTACCAACAATTGAGCTGATTATTGCCCTTCCCAGAAGAGTGGCTAGATACATGGGTAGTGACTGAGTACTCTAAGATGACTTAGTGCCTTGCCAATCTGCCTTACTGCTTTGTTAAACTGTATAATAGTTATATTAAACTGTCCTTACAAATTACAGTCTTGAATTTTCCCTTAAAAAATCCTCTAAACAAGCACACATGGAATGATTACTTGACTTTGAGAAAGAATTGTTTGCTTTATATTAAACAAGTCTTTTGGTTTATTTGTATTAAAATAGAAATTATTTAAATAGCAAGCTTCTTTAATGCAATTAAAATCTAACCAGATGAAATTTTGTTTGGGCTCTTGCCAAGAATATTATTTTTCTCCACATTGTTGCCCAAGCATATGGATCCATTCTCTCCTGATAACTCCAAGTAACAGCTTTCCTAGTTCTCACCAGATATTTTAACCTGGTTGTGAAAAGATGATTTTTAGAGTGTTGTGTTCAGATGGGTCCTACCTGGACAAACAGCGTGTTAGCCACCTGCCACATGCAGCTCTTTCAATTTGAATGTATTTGTTAAATAAAATGAAACGTACAAGCTAGCCTCCATAACTACATTTCAGAAGCTCAGTAACTATGTGTTCACTCAGAACAGTGCAGGGAAAGGCTCAACTATCTTTGAATTTAAATGAAGTATGAAAAAAATACCCACCGCAAGATGAGTTACAATATTGCTGTAGAAATAGTATTGATAACATCGCTTATTGCTGTGTTAGCCTTCATCTCAATTGTGCTTGGAGAGAAATTCTTTTTACTTCTTGTCTTAAAAGCTACTTTTTCTAATATTAATTAAGCACTTCAGCTTTGTCTAGACTAATGTTAAAATGTATATATTTTCCTATTTTTATTCAAATTATTTAATATTAGTAGACTTATAATTTCTGGGTGTTAGTAATATTTTTTATTCAATTATCATTATTTTACATCCTTGTTCATTATTTTTTTACTGTATAGGATTTCACTCGTCTGGTGTAGTCACTATAGTTCTCCCACCACCAAAGCATCCATAGTCCCTGCACCATAGTCTCATGTGTTCTCCCTCCCTCCCTCTATATTTATTAGTAACAATAATAATTACCAACTGGGGAACTTTGGTTTATAAGGAAACATTGAATCAAATTGATATTGGAGGATCTAATGTGTGTGTGGACAGGGTAGTTATTAGAGTTACGGGAGAGCCTCAAATGACACAAGCCATATTTCCAAACTTGTTGATAATAATGCAGTTATTTATCATATACTTAATACTTAAAAAAAAAAGATTTATTTATACATAGAGAACTGGAGTACAGGCCAAAGGTGCAGGACACTGAGAGGATTCACCAGAGGCAGAGTGGGGAAGCAGAACAGAGAGATCCATGAAGTATACTGCTGAGGGGAGCAGAGGGAGAGACAGGAGAGGTCTGCTGCGCCACGTGGGTCACCTCCCTGCACTGGGATCATCCAGGGATCTAGCTTGAGCTGAAGCAGCTGCGGCTAGCTTCGTAGTGCTGCACTTTAACCTATTGCACCACCAGTGACAGCCCTACTTAACACTTCTCAATAGGCCAGGCAAAGTAATCACTGACTAACATTATTTCCCTGGTCCTTCCAATAGACCAGTGTCCCAAGGTCCAAAGCTATTAAGTATCATGGATAAATGTCATATAACTGGAAAATAATCTTACTATGTTATTATAGCTAGTGAATTTCTACCACCTGGGATAGAGTTTGTTCTTGGTTTCCTACTATATGACATAAGGAAAACAGGCAAGAGAAATGTCAGATATCAAGGAAGAATACCTGCCAAACCAACTTACTTTTCAAAAGTGGACCTGTTGCTATCTCATTACTATGAATATAGTAATATAGTACTCTATATCATTACACAATACTTGATAATAATATGTTCTTGTCTTCTGAGTTAACACATGTACAATAGAATTAATGCTCTGCAAAATACCATATATATAATTTTCATTTTACTTTCCCCTCAAAGTTAATTAGGTGATGATAATAACAGCTTGTGTTTGTTGCAGTATGTGTCACCCATTTTTCTAAGAACTTTGAAAGTATACTTTTTAATATTTACAATAACTTTATGAAGGAAGTGGATTTTATATATTTTTTTAGATTTGAAAATTAGACTATAGAATACTTGAATAATTTGCACAGTAGAATTCAGTTTGGGTAAGTGAAAAAACTAGAACTTGAGCTCAAATTGTCTTTCTTATTTGTTATTTTTAATGACTACATGCTAGGTATTCTGTTTTCACATTGGTAGTCAACTGGTAAGTGTTTTCTTAGCCTTTCCCTAGGGTACTTTGAACTTCAGGCACCTTTTAGAAATTGGCAGTACAAAGCGGCTTGCAAGGAAAATGAAAGGAATTAAGAAATGTATTGAGTCTGAATACAAGGGGAATTTTGGGAAACAACTGATTGGAAATGGCAACATCAGAGAAAACATCACTGCAGAAGTTGGGCTTACAGTGTCATTGAAAAATTGGATAGGATAAAAAAAAATCAGTGAATCAAACACCATCCCTAGGTAGGGTGCATACCATGAACAAATGCTTAGGAATAAGGGGAGTGACCCGAAAGCCTGAAGGTGTTTAGACCTGCCTGCACATCTATAATGAGTAATTATATCTGCATTTTTTCCCAATCATTTAACAAATCTATGTGACAGGCACTTTACAGCTACTATGGAGATGTTTACACACTGACACAACAACTTCACTGCATGTTGGGGAGATATGAGAAACAAGATTAGCAAGCTAATACATATTTCAATCATGTAAAATATCTGTTTCTATGCTAATACATATATGGGTTTATATGCAAATAGTGAAGGACTTTTTTCTTACCAATGATACATAAACTACTCTAAAATTTTTTGTAGTCAAAAGATGTATGTGGGTTTTCAGTCTCATTTTGGTCATTAATTGACTACATAACTTTGACTATCAAGCACTTATTGGATGTATGTTGTGAAATCATTTTCTCCCATTCAGCAGATGTTTGTCATTTAACAATAGTTTATTTCATTGTGCAGAAGCTTTTTAGTTTGATTTCATCTCATTTGTTCATTTTTTATTTGGTTTCCCTTGCCACTGGAGTTAGTTCTCCAAGGACACCCCTGAAGTCAGTGTCATAGAGATATTTGTTTGTTTTCTTCTATGTATTTTATGGTGTTATGTTCACACATACATAGATGTAAACAATCTAAGTGTTTATATACATTGTCTTTTAATTCTCAAAGTCTATTTCTACATAATTGCATAAAGTTAAACACAAAATTCTGTGTTCAGCCTTGAGTCATACCAGTTAGTGTGTGTCTTGGGTGCTAGACTGAATCCTCACTACAGTTGAATTCTCTATGTTGTCCTGCAAAACTCGCTAAAATATATCTTTCCTTTTTTTTTTTTTTAAAGATTTATTTATTTATGCATACAGAACTGGGTACAGGCCAGATGTATGGTGGGTGAGAGGATTTACCAGAGATAGAGCGGAGAGCAGAACAGGCAGATTGACTGAAATACATAGCTGAAGGGAGCAGGGGCAGGTCAAGAGAGGTCTGCCACACCATGTGGGTCAGCTCCCTGGTGGGGGACCAAACTCATACTGCAGTAGCTTCGGAGAACTTCATAATGCGGTGCTTTAACCCTCTGTACCACCAGAGAGAGCCCCTAAAATACATCTTTTATGAAGACTTGCCTGATTTGGGGGCTTGTCTTTTGGGACAGTGAGCTTCTTTAAGACAGAACCTGTGTCTTGGTCATGGTTATAGCCTTAGTATCTAGAACTATCTTTTATACTACGGTTGTCTCTAACTACAGGTGGCTACATTTACTTTTAAATTAATTAAAGTCAGATAAAATTGAACATTTCGTTCCTCAGCCACCCTAGCTACCTTACAAATGCTCCCCAGTCAGCACATGTGGTTACAAGTTACCTTAACACTTGGGCAGTGCATGAGCATTTCCATCATCACACTGTCTAGAATGGTGATTTTCCCATGAGTTAGTTCATTAATTGCACAGATTAACATTTATTGTATGCATTTTTTGATGTTGGAATTGCCTCCATAGAGGAGATAGAGTGAGGACAACATCAACAACATGGCATGTCTCTCATTTTGCAGACAAAACAGAAATTAAGCAAGCCTAGAGAGGCAATATGTATATGTTGAACAGTGACTCATTCAGATTCAGTGTGGAAAGGTTCATTTTTGAGTTATCTGAGTAGCACTTTTTGTTAATCAGAAGCATGTTACAGTGAAACTATATAATCTTCTCTTGGTCTTTTGGTTTAAGCCAAGAGGGTTTCTAATCAATCTTGGCATAATAGCCATCTGTTGCTTTCTTCCTAGAGCCATTAAAGGGATTTTACAACTTAAACTAAATTGCCCTATTTTCTAGCTCAGATATGTACAGATCTAACCCACAGTTCCTACTAAAAGTGGGAGGAGAAAGACAGCATTTAACACAGCTGGAGGACTATTAGTGAGTTGCATTAAGACTAACATAAACAAAACCCTGTGCTGGCTTCCTGTACTCATGGTCTTGGGGGCTTTTTATTTCATTTGTTCCTATTATTTTCCTCCTATAAAATTAGTTTAACATGAGTTCTGAAAATCAAATTTCAGACAGGGGATAATAAGAAGTCTCACGAAGGATTTTAGACCAATATGTGATGATAATGTGCTATTCTTCTGAGAATCAGCTATAGTTTATTGGTAACTCAGAGGAATCACTTATGCTGTTGGCTGCACAAATAATAAGATTAGCAAGCTAATACATATTTCAATCATGTAAAATATCTGTTTCTATGCTAATACATATATGGGTTTATATGCAAATAGTGAAGGACTTTT
>NW_004567108.1:43445021-43484953 GCF_000260355.1 Condylura cristata
CAATATGTGATGATAATGTGCTATTCTTCTGAGAATCAGCTATAGTTTATTGGTAACTCAGAGGAATCACTTATGCTGTTGGCTGCATAATTCATTCAGCTATAAATTGCCTGGTTATTGGTGAGATCATTCGTTTAAATTATCCCAGTTGGTTGGATTGTGTTTCTTGAACAAGTTTGGAGGGGTATGTATGCATGCTTGTCATCTGTGGTAATAACCTGATCTTGAATAGACTTCCCATTACATGAATTAGTAAGACTGTAGTCGCTGATAAAGGGAGGCTAGCGACTACACAGTGGAGACTGTTTGAACAGGGCATATAGGTTGAGGGTAGAACAATAACTTGAAATAAGTGATGTATTTTAACTTAGGAATTTCTAAAATCTAAGGAATGAAGAATGATTCTGTAATTGAGCATGAAGTGATTGGTTGTAATTTCTTGAGCGTCGCAAGATTTAGGCCAACAATACTGACTTTGAGATTTTCCACAACTGCATGTAAAACCTATTGAAAGAAAAAAAAAACACAGAATTTCAAATGAGACTAGTTTTTTCCTTCTCTTTGTACATATTTTATTGATTTATGTAGCTGAAAATATCACCAGCTTTAAAATAATTTTTAAATGAACTTAGTGGTCTTTATATTTTGATGAAATATAATAAGCTGAATTTTTTACCTTTCAAAATCCTATAAAGTTATGATTATTTCTAAGTTTATTCATTTACTTAAAATTTTATATTCTTTGTAAGACATTGTTTAAAGGAAGCAAAAGAAAGACTAATGGCAAAATACATATTGAGAGCATAAATGGTAATAATTTTTTTCAGGTTTATAAATTGCATCCCTTTGAGTTAAATTTTTTTAAAAGCAGAAAAGAACAAAATAAAAAAAATCCCAGTATTAAAAAAGCTATATTTAACTATATGCTTTAATTTCTCAGCACGTAGTACCTTTTATATCCAGTGAGTTATTTGGCATGAAGGCCTTGTAAATAATAATAATAAAAATATCTTTCCATTTTTTATTAACAACAGAAGATAAAAATGTAGTTAAGAAAGCAAGAATTCAAAATTTACACAATAGCTCCAATTCTCTAGGAAGTTGAACTTGATACTTCACAGATTTTGAGATCAATATCTAAAGTCCTAAGTCATTGATCTTTTGGCTTTCCTGTTCAATGTATACTCTTCCTTCTGAAACTGTGTCTTGAAAGATATCCCACTTTAAGAAACAAAAGGTTATTTTAACTCCAACATTTCTATTATGACCAAAGCATGGCAGGATGGACATCTAGAGACTGTTGTGGACTTTTGTTACTGTCAATGCTAATTAAGTCCCAAGTAGCCACAATCTTTCCTATTTTAAGGGACTTCATAGTTGTAGTTGGAAAAGTCTCAGACCTTTGTGCAAGGAAGCGTGATCTACATTGGAGATGCCTGCTGTAAACTTAGGAGTATAAAATGTAAACAATGATTTAGAATTTATGCACAGTAGCAGGGAAAATAACTTTGGCAGAGCAGTGATGTTGTTCAGATAGTAGCTTCATCGGAATTTTCATGGTATGTGTGACTCTGGTTGCTTGGCTTTCTTTGTTTCCACTGGATTTTTGATTGTTATTTTTCAAGCTTCCCTACAGGTGGTATAAGCTGTACTTCATATTTTTCTAACAATGTCTGTTAGTTAAATTTGAGAATCGTGCCTCATGCAATTCACTAATTTAGATCATGGAAGATAATTTTACTTTGTTTTTCTGGAGAATAAATGTGACACTGGCATCATGGAAATTCCACTTTTTAAAGAAAATCTTCATTTTGATAAATACAGCATTTCATGTGACTACTGAGGATGGCTCTGAGAACTCACTTTCCTCATCTAACTTGGGAAGAAATTTAGAAGAATCTGAAATGTCAGGTCCAGGAATATGGTCTGTGTGTCAGAGTCAGGGGTTCTTATTGCTGTCCTGACCCTCATGGTCAACACTAACCGTCTGTATTTTCCTTCCTCCTTGTAGACAACAGCTGTTTGATAGAAAATGGAAAAGAATTTCTCCATATATGCTCAAAACCCTGATGTCACAGGAAAAGAGAGAAATGTATTATGAAGAAATAGTTTGCTGAACTTAAATCACTGAAAATGAGAGGAGAGGTATGCTACAAGTAATTATAGCAGAAAATAAAAGGTAATGTTTTAGTATCATCTTATGTAAACTCAAAAATATGAATACCTTACACCAGCATTCTATTCTAGTAGAATAAAATAAGTACTAAATAAGTATTATTTTTTTTTAGATTTATTTATTTGTGCATACAGAACTGGGGTACAGGCCAGAGGCTCAGGGGCTGGGAGAGGCTTTACCAGAGACAGAGCGGGGAACAGAACAGGCAGATCAATGAAGTACACTGCTGAGGGGAGCAGCGGGCGGGTCAGGAGAGGTCTGCCATGCCATGTGGTCACCTCCGGGGCAGGCGGGAATCAAACTTACGCGGAAGTGGCTTTAGGTTCTCAGTGCTGTGCTTTAACCCGCTGCACCACCAGGGAGGGCCACTAAATAAGTATTTTTTAAAAATCAATACATTTAAAATAAGAAAGCATCAATGAATTAAAAAACATTAAGTTAAAAAATTATTAGCTGATGGGAAATTATTAGTAGATAGAAATTTAAAAGAGAAACTATTATTTCCAAAAGAGACTAGCTACTACCAAATATTAAAAACATTTCATAAA
Source organism: Condylura cristata (assembly GCF_000260355.1). Taxonomy (NCBI): domain Eukaryota; kingdom Metazoa; phylum Chordata; class Mammalia; order Eulipotyphla; family Talpidae; genus Condylura; species Condylura cristata. The sequence goes on from NW_004567108.1 coordinate 43,447,746, forward strand.
TCATAAAATATTGGATGTACCTAACACCTGAGTATATTATTTGTTATATACAAGTGAGATAAATTATTTGATGATGGAATGTATTAGTTGAAATTTTGAAATATGTGTTCTTAAAGTGTATGAGTAAGATCACCATTTACCCATGAGGATATTTTCTCCAGAGCCTTCCCAACACTCCCTCTGACACTGCACCAGTAGGATGATGGTCAAAAGTTTCTCCTATTTGATGATTTTCCTCTTTTTTTTTAAAGATTTATTTATTTATGCATACAGAACTGGGGTACAGGCCAGAGGTGCAGGGGCAGTGAGAGGAGTCACCGGAGACAGAGTGGGGAGCAGAAAAGGCAGATCAAGGAAGTGCACTGTTGAGGGGAGCAGCAGGCGAGGTCTGCCACGCCATGTGGGTCACCTCCGGGATTGGGGTTTGAACTCATACTGAAGCGGCTGCGGCTTACTTGCAGTGCTACACTTTATTCTGTTGTGCCACTAGGGAGGGCTGAGTTTACTCTTTTTAAACAACTTTCCCCCAGGAACTATAAACTTTTTATCAACATCAAGTAATACTTTTCTTTCAAAAGTATTTCCAGTTTGTATGAAACTTTTTTTTTCTGTTTTCATCATGTATAGAGATTTTCATAAGCTAGTACTCATCAGTTTCAATACAGTTATGTTTATAATCTATTTATTCAGGGATTTTCATAAGTACTTATCAGTTTCAATATAGTTATGTTCATAATCTATTTATTCAGAAACTTTTGAGTTCAAGTAAGGATTATTCTAGCAACAAAACTTTATTCTGTGGGCTGCATTTAACTTGCGACTGTCTACATTAAAGATTAAAGAGTTAGAGAAGAGTACTTTTAAGCCAGTATTACCTCAATAAAAAGTAAATAAAAGGGTAACTGCTCAATTTGGATTTCAGTGAAGCATAGAACTCTTTAGGTATATCTCAGGGTATAAATTATTTCTTCAGGGATTTTTTCAAAGGCTGAAATAAAGGCACCGTACCAAGAAATGCATGCCATCTTAGGAGACAAAAATAGCATGTTGTACCAGAATAGTAAAGATTTGCACGGTGGTCACAAAGCATCAAAGTGGAATCCCTGGCAGCTCAGGTATAGGAGACTCCAAAACTGACTCACATATTTCTAAAATATAGGAATAATCTGCTGGAGAATCCAAAGGAGTGGCTATGAGCATGTTAAAAAGTATGTATTGAATGGGAGTGGGAAGGTACTTGAAGTCAAAGAAAGGCACAAGGTAAAAATGTTTTCATTTCAAAATCACCAAAGGAAGCATAGAAAGAAATAATTATCATATTACTCAATAGGCTTGCATTTAGCCCTAGGATATAGAATTTATGACCAAAGATTGACCAATATTTCCAGAAGGCTCCTTGTAGATCAGGTTTCCTACAATTGTTTATATGTGTGTTTATAATACATTACTATATTATAGCTAGAAGTCTAGAAAGATATTTAGAACTATACTTTAGCCACTTTGTCTTTTAGAAAGGCAAGGATGAGATATATCCTGGAAATTGAAACACTGAATCAATCCTATACACAATTGTATTATCCCAGTTTTTATGTAGATGTTTTTCCCCATTCACAGCTCATTGTTTTAGTCTCTCAAATATTTTGAAACACTGATATGTCTCCAGTTCTAGTTCGTTACAATTTTTGTTCATATAATGGTGTTTGTCAGCTTCCAAGACTGATGTATATATTCTCCCCCTGCATATCAAATAGCTCTTATCAGCATGTAAGTGTCTATTGATTGTATCATTACTCTTTTATTTCTTGCCTATTGTTTGTAAGAGAACTGGAGTTGCTATTAAACTTGGATTTTTAATATCCAGGGGTGGTATCACACTACAGAACTTCAGTAATCTCTCCAGCATATTTATCCTTTCGTATCTTTCTCACCCATTGTGTAATGTGTTCATCAATAAATAAGTTGCAGGAAGATGTGAGGCCATTGCAGGGTAAACAAATGCATAAGTGAATGTCAGTTCAGCTGGGAACAAATGCTGTGCCTCCATGTTCAAGAGCACAGCTCATCTGTTTGCATCCTACTGTGTGATCTCCCTGGCCATGAGAACAATACATGTGGACTTTAACACTAATCATGCAGTAGATTTGCATGTTTAAATATAAATTTATTTGATACAAACCACATTCTAGTGAGTTAGCACTGTATAATTAAGTGATTTGAAAGAAATATATGTGTATGTATGTATTTAAATGTATGAATTTAAAAAGCACACCAAATATGAATTGTCAATGTCATCTAGTAGTGTTCTCATAGAAATTTTTAATTTCTCCTCATAAGAAATTTTTGAGGCCCTCTCTGGTGGTGCAGCACTGCAAGCTGGCGGCAGCTGCATCTGTGTGAGTTCGGTCCCCACCTGCCCCGGAGGTGACCACATGGCGTGGCAGAGCTCTCCTGACCAGCCCGCTGCTCCCCTCAGCAGTGTACTTTGTCGATCTGCCTGTTCTGCTCCTCACTCTGTCTCTGGTGAAGCCTCTCACTGCCTCTGCACCTCTGGTCTGTACCCCAGTTCTGTATGAATAAATAAGTCTTTAAAAAAAAACAAAGAAATTTTTGAAACTTAAATTCTGTGTATAGTAGCATGATTTCTGTCTGAGTCTAGTCTGGGTTTCCCTACTTCTGTCCTGCTCCATATTTAATGATTTTTTCCTTTTTTCTCTTTGGCCCAGACCATTTTTACTCAGGACTGGGCTACTTTGGTAGACATTCTCTGACCATCAATTATGTGTTAGGTAGTGTTCTAGCTTTTAAATACTATTGCATGTGAAAGAAGGAATAACTTCCTGGTTAAGTATAATTTGTCCACAGTCACGTCAGAGCCATTACTCCACCTGAGCAGTGCATTGTTCTCTCCACACAACTCAGAATGACACTATTTAACTGGTGTTAACAAGTAGTCTAGCCTCCATTGAAAGATAACAATCTCATACAGCTGCATGTAGATCAAAGGAAGCAGATCTTGTCAAAGTTGTTAAATTTTCTTTTAAAAAAATTATTTATTTATGCATACAGAACTGGGGTACAGGCAAGAGGTACAGGGCAGTGAGAGGATTCAGCAGAGACAAAGTGTGGACCAGAACAGGCCGAGTGATGAAGTACACTGCTGAGGGGAGCAGTGGGCGGGTCAGGAGAGGTCTGCTGTGCCATGTGGATCACCTCTGAGTTGGGATCGAACTCATGTGGAAGTGGCTTTAGCTTCTTAGTGCTGTGCTTTAACCCACTGTGCCACCAGAGAGGACCCTCTTTTTTTTTTAAACAAAACAAATATTTCTTGGTTGTCAACAATTACATTTACCTTTGAAGTGTCATGGATAGGAGTTGAATGAAAGACATTTTATTGCATGTAGAGTTTGAACCAAGCTATTTCCTTTTTTAACATTTTAAATTTGCTTATATATCTATTTACATTAAAGTTGTTAAATTTTCAACTTGGAGTAGAATGAACCAAATCCCAGCTTTATTCTCTTGGAATGCCTGAAATCTGACAAACAAAAGAACACTTGTTATTCCTTTGCCTTCTGTTAAGACACAAAAAAGGCTTGCCAAGTGAAAAGCTACAGATACACAAGTGGCACATCAAAATCTTGAGAAACCTATGTTTTGCTTGACAGCACACATTTCCAGCCCAGTCTTTATGCCTGTGTTGTTTTGCTCATGGATTCTCAAAGTTTCATAACAGATGGGAAATTTTCAAATAGCAGGACCTTAAGAGCATTATCAACTTTTCAACTTTTCAGGTCATGGAATAACCGTATTTTTTGACACCTTTTTTTTTTTTAAGTATTAAGTCTTTACTTTAGGTCTTATATTATCTTTTAGACACTTGGAAAGAATACTATACTCATTATTACAATATCAAATAGAATCTCAGTTATAGAGACAGGTGCTATGAGGTACTAGAGCTTATTACATGCACTCTCAAAAAAAGTTTTCTATTTAAATTTTCCTGTGAATATTTGAATTGATGAATTGCCTCTAGAGAGAGGATGCTAAGGAGAAATACACATTAAATTTATCTGGCATTTAAAACACAAAATAAAACAATTTGTTAAAATTTTAAATACAAATGAAAATCAGCCTCAAAATTCTCCTGAGCAGAAAACATCAGTTTAGTCATACAAGTACAAAATTTAACTTATTTTAGTTGGCTAACTTGACCTTCTTGTTTATGCTTCTGGAAATCATAAACAAAATTTAAACCACTTCCTAGTGTTCCAGAGGTAATAAGTGAACATCCTAATGTTTTAACCAATCTCTACAATGAATAGACTCTGCCTTCTCATTATGTAAACTGCTTCATAGTAATTTTCCCTAGGCTTATTCCATGTGTTGGTTTAAGTGTTCCCATTTGCAAACTGTATTTTAAATATGTGCACAGTAAAATTTTACTTTCTATGATTTCAGTGATTCACTGTTTTTATTTTGGTTATTATTGATTACTGGCAATATTTTAGAAGGAGAGAGTAATCGAGCATGTTTAGTTGACGGATCATGCACTTTTATAAGAAAATTTGCATTTGGCCAGGTTTAACATCTTCATCATTCTGGGATACTTGGTAATGAATATCATGAGGTCCTGTATGCTTCCTTTCCAAAAATAATTGTAGATTACATTATATTTATTTGATATTTCTTGTGCTTCTTTATTTAATTGGTGTGTTATCTGTACATTGCGTGCCTTTTGGTAATTTCACTATCAGTGAGGAGGTAGAAAAATGAAAAAGTTACAAAACATAATTCTCTTGTTTTTCATTGTTGATAGCTTTGACAAAAAGAAATATAGAAGAGGCTTTAACTTGCCACTAATCACCATCCTGTACTTAGGAATAGAAGCAAGAAAATGGAACAATATGAAAGAATGAACAGGTAGGTACTGGCTGTCATCAGCATCTCAATTACACATTTGGGGGTTTGATCCCTATTTAGTGTGACCTTCAAGCCATCCCTCAACATCTGCTTCGGTGCCAAAAATATCTCCATCTATTGGGTGATGCTTCAAAGAATTTTGAAGACTTAATTCACATCCTTAAATAAGTCCAAAATGGAAGTATGTCTAGGGAAGAGTAAGAATGACATAAATGCAGCTCAAAGTATAGATTACTATGTCAGGGTCTTTTCTTAAGGTAGATATTGAAAACAAGTTAGTCCTAGAGATAACTGGAGAAAATAAAAGGATGCAGGTCTTAAAGCAAAGAGGGTAAAATAATAGGGTATAAATCTTGATAGTGAAAGACATAGAAAAGAGGGATGAAGGACAAAGAACTATTTTCCCAATCTGTTTAAGATCTGTCCCACCCATTAGGTTAGGTGATCTAAGAAGAGAGGACTTTTCCTAGAGTTTTGATTGTTATAAATATTTGCAATATGTTTTAATTATAACCCCAATGTGTTTTAAGTATAATCCCAAATTTATATTTGATGTGTTGCTTTTCTTTTGTTCAGTTACCTTCCTAGCTTATAAAGAAATAAATTCATTTTAAGATATAATCTGTTTAAAAGGTCCTACTATGTTTCTTTCATTACATTCTCCTCAAAATATTGTTTACATATATCCCATTTGATATTATAGAGATTGGAAGCAGACATACATTATGAATAAGAACATGAAGTTCAGAAACAGAGTAAAGTTAGATTGCTTACTTTGTCATTTATAAGTAGTGTGACTTTGGACACGTTGGTTAACTTCTCTCTCCCGAGTTGTTTTGTCTGTAAATGATGATAATACTACCAGGTCATGAGATGAAAGGGATTACATTATATCTTATCAGCAAAACATTTTACGCCAAGCTTGTTAAGTTTGTGTGCTCAACAAATAAATGAGAGGCCAGTGACAGTGGTGATTGTAAAAATAAGTTGTAGGAATTTTACCCCAACAAGTAAATATAAAATCATTGTATTTTATGTCTTAGCTATTTTTTTTAAAGATTCATTTATTTATGCTTACAGAACTGGGGTACAGGCCAGAGCTGTGGTGGGTGAGATGATTCACTAGAGTGGGGAACAGAAAAGGTAGATCAATGGAGTACACTGCTGAGGGGAACAGCAGGCGGGTCAGGAGAGGTCTGCCACACCATGTGGGTCAGCTCCCTGGCTGGGGATTGAACTCACGCAGCAGCGGCTGCAGAGAGCTTCATAGTGCATTGCTTTAACCTGTTGTGCCACCAGGGAAAGCCCTGTCTTCACTATTTTTATGTGGCTTGGACATAAGCTCAAATTGCACAACAGTATGTGTTTGATTATTTAAATAGAAAGCTCTGAATTTTGAGGTCACTGGAGATAGTAGATTTTTTTTTGGTTGATGAAAAATTATGACAATGCAATATTAATAAATCAGTGTGCTGGGATTACTTTGGAATATATGATAACCAAATATGATTCCTTTGGAAACTTTATTTATGAGATAACAAGATTAAAGGTGCTAGACCTAGACAGATTCTAGACTACTTGAAATAACTCTTTTCATAAAGTAAATTATAAATGTCTGTATGTTTTCATTTTATATCTGTTTGTGTCAGCACATATTTTAAATTTTATTATACTTAGTAAATATTAAAGAACACAATAACCAAAATTGAAAGAGATCTGGTAAACATTTTTAATATGAGTGGAAATTCAAAGAACTGACAATGTTTGTTTGAAATAATAGATTATGGAGAGGAAGTAATTACAATCTTCAGAGAAGATTGTCCAATGTCTATTTTAGTCATGAGAGTTTTTGGTTGCAGGTGATATAAGTTCAACCCAAGTAAACTTAAGAAAATTAGAAATGCTTTAGCTTATATAACTGAAAATTGCTGGGAAGTAATTTTATCTTCACAATGAACAGGATAAATCAGAGCCCAGTAACTCTTTCTGCTCCTCTTTTATCTAGGTAAGCCCAAATTCCAAAGGGTCTCTTGCTTCCTCTGGATAAAATGGTAGCCAAAGTTTCTACATTCTCCAAGTCTGCTGAAAGAATATTTGTCTTGCTCAACAATTCAAAGTAATTCATCCTTCATCCAATTTCATGCTCATTTCTGAAGCCATGACTGTGAACATGGGAGCTGTGAGTCCATGTTTAGATCATGGACCCCACCTTTGGCGATGATAGCATGCAATACCAGATTCAAATGGAATTTGGTGAGACATGGTTCTCCAGAGAAATATGTGAGTGCTTAGTTCTAAAGAAAAGAATAGAGTGAGTGGCTACTCAAACAGGAAGATGAAATCTCTGTACTGTGTATTATACCACAGGACAAACTGAAATCAATTGGAAGAAATCATTGTAAGGCAGATTTTAGTTTTGCAAAAGGAACTCACAATATAAAACTCACAAAAGACTAAAACACCTCAAAATTTCAATGACTGCCTAGCCTATGAAACTTAACCTCAAATTCAGTTTTGGAGAGAATATATCTTGGAGTAGATGATCTAAGATCATTTTTGCCTGTAAGTGATTACTAGATTTCCGTAAGTCTGGGTAAGATAAAAGAGAGTTCATGCTAAGTATTTTTGAAGTTAGAGTTATAAAACTACTTCCCACAGATGAAAACAATGAATGAAAACAAGGATTATTGTGAGAAAGAAATTGTCTCAGAAGGCAACATGCTTTACTGAGAATCTAATATTCATGTTTATAGATAGTTAACCTTAAAAAACATTTCTTCTCCTTCTTCTCTCCCTCCTCCTCCTCCTTCCATTATTTATTTTTATTGTTATTATTACAAAGCTCCGTCTAAGAAATATGAAGCTTTATTTATCTAGTCTCATCATATTCAATCTTTTAACTATTTTTATATTTTGAATTCTTATTCAAGTCCAATATAAATTTTCCACAAAAGGGAAGAGAGTCATAAAAATGACATGGCAACTTGATTCAGAGTCACTGCTTTTGATCTTCAAATTTTTTTTATTCGTATTGACATATAAGATATAAGACAATGAACTCAATAACTATTGAGTATCATTTACATGCCAGGTGCTTTATAACTGACTTCATTTAATCATCATACTACCTTTGAGCCTAGGTATGTAGCTTTATTAACATGTAAAGATTCAAAGTTTGATAAGAGACAGTCTTGAGTGGAAGGAAAGGAAAAGGGATCAAGGATAGAGGAGAGAAGAGCACAAAGCTATATGGTGATGGTTTACGGGTGAACTGGTGGTGGAAATTTTACAGGGCATATACAATGATGTAAAATATATAAATAAAGATGCATGGAATAAAAAAATTAAATTCAAAGTTTGAGAAGAATCATATACTTTGCCTGAGTTAATTTAGTAACATATAAGCTTTGCCCAAGGACATATGTTCATCAGCTGGCAGAGAATAGATTCAAACCTGAATCTATCCATTTTTGTACACATTTTCACCATGTTGCCTGTCTAAAAAAGGAGAGGAAACAAACCTGCTTTCTATCATTTCCTGAGAGGACAAGGGAGTTGATAGTTTCCTACTTGCTTGATATTTCTATTGACTTTCAAATATAGTTGCATAAATTAAAATTAGAATGATGGGACCCTCCCTGCAGCGAGTAAAAGCACTGCACTAAGAAGCTTAAGCCACTTCCGCATGAGTTCGATACCCGCCTGCCCGTGAGGTGATCCACATGGCGTGGCAGACCTCTCCTGGCCTGCCCGCTGCTCCCCTCAGCAGTGTATTTCGTCCATCTGCCTGTTCTGCTCCCCACTCTGTCTCTGGTGAATCCTCTCACGACCCCTGCACCTCTGGCCTGCACCCCAGTTCTGTATGCACAAATAAATAAATCTTTAAAAAAATTAGAATGATGGTATTACAGGGCAATTAATAAGTATGGACTACAAAGATAATGTAGAAGCCCGAACTTCTACATTAGTTTAATAAAAAAAAAAATACAAGGAAAATGTGGTGGTCTATTATACAATTTTTGAAGATAATGTTTCTGTAAGATTCAGTATCGAAAGTTGTTATGTGTTCTACTCTTCATGAATTGGAATGTATATATTCCCTTTCCTTCTGAACTTTGAAAGGGGAGCCTGTTAAAAATGGTATGTGGATTCAAACCCATTTCTACCTCTGAAGGGAGGTAGAAAGTAGCTTGTTATGAACTTCAACCTTGCGTGAATTTGATTCATCAGTTTCTAGCTGAAGATTTTATAATATTTCAAAATGAAAGTGTATGTTAAAAAGCTTTTACTTTCTAAACTATTGGAAAGTTAGTCGATCATTTACCTACGAGGCTAACTGAGTTTCCTACAAACAATAGAATGTGAATATTAAAAGGGAAAGGACTATTAACCCTTAGCTATCAGCTGTTAGAGTTTTAGTTTTAAAAATAAGAGCTTAGGGCCTCCCTGGTAGTAGAGGGGGTTAAGTCTCAGTGCTGTCCCTGCTATGGCCTGAGTTCAGGGAGCTGACTCACTGCATACATCAGACCTCTCTAGTCTCACCCGCTGCTGCTCCCCTCAGCAGTGGATTTTAGTGCATCTGCCTGTTCTGCTCCCCACTATATCACTAGTGAATCCTCTCATACCACTGACCTACACTCCAGCTCGTCTATGCAGAAATAAATAAATCTCTTAAATAAATAAATAAAAATTAAAGCTTACACAATGGTAACTTCATGCAACTAAACTATAACAATTTCTTCTTATGTAAACTTTGATGTTTTAGAAAGATTTTTGAGAGTTTTGAGTAATCTGGGCAACATCCAGACACAAATGCAAGGGACAGTGAGAGAGCAAACTAGGAGTGTCAGCTATTGTTAGCAGATGTGCACTCTGGAGGCTGTTAGAGGGATATTTTTTTTACATTCTATCTGCTCCTCAGTAAGTAAATTGTTACTGCATTAGGAATCTTACAGGATATTTAAAAGTTTATAATTTTATGTGGAAAGCTTAAAATTCCAATGAAATAAATATTGGTTGAAACAACCAACAATCCTTTCCAATCTCAGGCATGACAGTAGGCGAAAAAGAAATTACATATTTCTTCCTTTTATTTTGGTGGTGTTGGCTATATAACAACTAAAAGACAAATGTATCTTCTAAGAAATCACAGTGAATATAGCACCTGTAGGAATGTAGGAGTGAAGGATCTCAGTAATACCTCAAAGGATAGTAACAGGGGAGTAGGCTCGGAATATAGTTTGTATTCCTCTTGGCAACTTCAAGACTGCAATAATCTTGGGAAATTTTGTTCACTTCCTACTTGTAAGTGGAAACATAGGATAATTATTATATTGTGAGGTTGGTATAAGTATCAAAGACATAATGTATGTGTGTACATAGTAGATACTAGACACAATACATTTTTGCTCCAACTTGATTAAAGTAAAAGAATTGAAATAACCAGGCAAACAGTGGAGAGGACATCTGACCTGAAACTTTTAAGATTTATGGTTGATCACTGTTCTGTGAATACTGAATAGAACTAAATATAAATATTTATTAGTTTAATATTATAAGCATAAATATGAATATAAAAAGCACAAGCTTAAGCACTGAAACACCTGCTCTGTAGTAACAATAACTAATTAGCTTTACTTTGAAATCTATAGGCAGGCATTTTAAATCTATTCTATAGGATTTGAGATCAAAAAATGAATACAGCTTGCCTATATCCACCAGTATATAATCAATACACACTAAATGTTTGTCACTTTTCTTGATACCCACACAGCCTCATGCTCTTCAGAGTTCCCATAATGAGGATTTCATGCCCAACTTCTAGTATTTAAGGGGGAAACAAAGTGTGTGTGTGTAGCAGTCTTCTTCTTTTTCAGTTTGGCAAAATAGCAAATTCATGATGCATTTTTTAAATTTTTTATTATTTATGCATACAGACCTGGGGTACAGGCCAGAGGTGCAGGGGCAGTGAGAGGAGGATTCACCAGAGACAGAATGGGGAGCAGAAGAAGATAACTGTCACAGCACACTGCTGAGGGGAATAGCGGATGGGTCAGGAGAGGTCTGCCACGCCATGTGGGTCACCTGCAGAGCAGGGATCAAACTCATGCTGACATGGCTTTAGCTTCTTAGTGTTGTGCTCTACCCACTGTACCACCAGGGAAGGCCCTTCATGATGCATGTTTTGTGAAGTTTCCTCCCCCTCTTTTCATCAGGTTATTCAAGTTCCTAGGCAGCCCTCAGAAGTTCAAACCAGCCTGTATGTCAATTACTCTTTGAAATTCATTCTTTATTCAGGTATTTTCCAAATCATTTCCCAATCACCTCACTACCTTGGGATATCATTTATCAGAAGAGTGGACAAGAAAGATGATGTTAATAACCTTTGTAAACCTTAATATTCTATGAAGCTCATATTACGGGTAACTTCTGGCTATTATTATATTATGGATAACTGACTCAGGTTTACCCAGGGAAAACTAATCATCATTAGTTTAAAGATTTAATGTTTAGTACAAATCTAAATACTGTTATTTTCTATCTTCCCCTTTTCATACTCCAATCACAAAGTCTTTATTTCTTAAGTGTTTGAGAAAAGAGACACTCCTTATGTGTGTGCATTAATGTATATTAAATACTAACCAGATCCAGGCACCAAGGAACTAACAATTACATTGTTAATCATCATATTACTTGTCTAAAACAAGTAATAGTTGAAACATTAAGGAGCCTTATCTAAACATACTTTGAGGTCATATCATATAATTTCTCTAAGTGGTTGTTCTCTGAATTTAGGATTGGGTATTCCACCACTGAGTCATTTTTCATGCATATGCAAACTTGTTTTAGAAATCCAACTTTGTGATACATTCAGCTTAGGTTTCTAGTGCAAATATCAAGTATTGCACAAACTTCAGTTAGTGTTTCTCTAATTGGAACTTAGACCTTCATATTTTGACACTAAAATGTCAACAAATGTATTCCAGGCAATAACATTATTTTTAATTTCAGCAATCCAGAATGGCATTTGAAAGCACAGTGAATGCTTTCCTAGAATTAATGTAATAAGACATAGCTGAACAGATGGAGCATAGACAGACAAGCTATGTTCTAGATTATTTTTTGAGACTCATGGACTAATCATACTACTGGAATCTGGGAAACATCAGCACATCAGAGCTGTAGAAGGTGCCAATAAATTAAACTTTATGGCAGAAACATACATAAAGTAACTCATTTGAAACCAAGGAAACTTAAGGAACTACCAATTCAGTTATCAAGGTGATATGGTTTTAAGAAGTAAATTAAGTTTAAATGGTGTTCTGTTTGGTTCTAAATCCTTTAAATAGTTCCCAGACCATGTCTACAGTGATGATAGAATTACAATGGTAATTTCCTTGAATATGTGTGATCTGAAAGTTTAATGTGTGAAAGGGAAAGACTGAATTCCCAAGCTAAGCAATTACGTATTAGGTTATGTCTAAAAGAAAGGACCCCAAAGTCTCAATGAAATCCCAAAGTTTAGAGTCAAGTATATATATCCCTTTTACAAACTACAATGGGAATAAAGTAATTTTAATTATCTCTCTTGTTCCCATCACCAGGCAATACTAGTCTGTCTCTTCATGTGTTAGATATCTAAGGGCTACAAAGGGTTAGGAGGAAAATAACAGAATGGAGAAGAAAAATTAGAATATACGGGAGATAGAAGGAACCTTAGGGGGCAGGTCATCCTGCTGGAAGGTATAGCCTCCTTTCTCCCCTCACCAGAATCTAAAGGTGATACCAGTTATTTTTCCTTTTGTGGATACCCCCTTTACTCTTGGTTAACATCATAGTTGGGTCCAAAGCAAATGTCCTTTGTAACATTTTGTTAAAAATGTATTATAAGAGTATTTATGCTTCCGGTCATGGTGAAGTAACAGCCAAAATGAATTATTCACACACACACACACACATATGTATACACACACACACACACACACACACACACATACACAATGAACAATAGGGAGCATAGAAGAGTAAACTCTGAACAGGGAATCTTAGAGGAAGAGAGAGCACGTTCTTTTGCCCTTATTGTTATTATACAATGGACATGTGTATCTGAGGTCTTCCTTATTATAAGTAAATAATTAAAACCCCTAAAGCAGTATTGCTAGTTAAAGCACATGTACATTTCAGAAACATGCACACTTCTTACAGATCTACTCACTTTGGCATAAAAAACTGGAAGTGCAGCAGAATGACTATGCCAATGCCACAGACCCTTTAGAAAGAGAATAAAAACACAAAGAACTCAGTTGAAAAGAAAACATAACCTACAAAACAAAAGAAAACTCCTAGTGAATATATTATATTGTAGAAGATAATTAAAGATCAAATTCAATAAATGAAGAGATTGAAGTCCACGAAATAAAATGACAAAAATAAAATGAAAAATTTTCAAAATGTAACTTTATAGAACTGTAAATTTGAATACTAAGCAATAAAATTAATTGAATAAAAATTGAATTGTTTCAAGGAAGAAAGTTTTAATATAACCATAGGGAACACATGAGAAATAAACTGAGAGATCTCAGCAATTAGATGAACAAAGTATATATGGAGAAAAAAAGAACAAAGAAATAAGAGCAACTGTGTTGCTGAATCATAGAACTTAACAACTGAATAATAATAATAACTATAATGATAATAATAATAAATCAGGTATTTAAAATGAAATAGAAATTAAAATTCCTTGAATTAATGGCATAACTGAATATGAAGATTGAAAAACACACCTAAGAAAACTGTTATAGTATAATCAGTAAGAAGATGATATAGTTAAAATATTGAGTTTTAAAGAAAAATACATTATTCTTTAGATATCATATTAGAGAATGCAAATCATCTTCAATAATGACAAAACTATCAGAGTAGTTTAACATTTTCCTTCACAATAAACAAATGAATTAGCAAGGTTTTGAAGGAAGACACCCCAAAATATTTTGAGTAGACATCTTTTTTAATTGTTACGTATATAGGCTAAAGTTCTCAGATAACAACAACAACAAAATAAACAAATAATAAAACCCACAGAACATATATCCAATACCTTGCATTACTAGAATTCATGTTATTACCTTCCACTAATGGAAACTGCAAAACTACAATGGAAATAGATACATGCCAAATTTTCAAACCATGTGATGAATGCATTTCTCAACAATCTGATTTAAATTTAAATTTTTTTCAACACCTCATAGTTCCAAACCAGAATATGGTCATTGAGGCAACCAATCCTGGCTACAGGATCTTCATCACCACTTGACATGAAGGGATACGTACAAATACTTTTGCATACAAGTTCAAGCCCTCTTCATACCTTCACAATCTCCCTAAGATACTCCTTGGTTGTGTGTGGTCTTTTTGTGTATATTTACGAGAAATTACCTGGGAAAAGATTCCTATGTAGGCTATGGAAACAGGCTCAAATTTAATAGGACACAGAAAGTTGGACCCTCTGGTAACCCAAATTTGTTCTAGAATAAGCATAAGCACAAATTTGTTTTGACCTACCAACTCCATATTTCTTTAGTGTACAGCACTAAGAGCTAGAGCATCTCCTGCCTAGCTTTTAGTGGAGAGCTGGTAGCTATGGAACCCACAAGTTCTTCTTGAAAAAATTATAAAGATGAAATTCTGTCAACTAAGAAATAGAAAAAACACTAAAGGATTTAATCACCATTCAATTCCAGAAGATGGTAAAGAACTACCTACAGTGTTTAGCAGTAAAGAGTCTAAGCTAATAACCTCAGACCCTTCAGCACTTTTTCCTCTAGTATAAAAGGCAACCGACTGGCATTCCCAGGAACATGCAAATTCATAGAATACAGAAATATGAGCTTTTCTTTAAAAATTGTGTAATAAATTCATTCAACCAAGTAGTGACTATGAAAGAAGTGGTAAAAGAACTGATACTTATCATTGTATCAATGTAAATATAGAAACTAATCAAATAACTGAGTGAATTATGGTTATAGAATAGAATATAAATGCTATAAAACCTACAATATAGAAATATATGTATAACCAAAATTAAGGGGTAGGAAGTAAAAGTTGAAACATATAAAAGTGCTAATTTCCTCATTAAAAAAAAACAGGAAGTCAGTTTTTCTGACTAAAATTTGAAACATGGCATTTAAAATAAATCATAACTCTAGACATTTAATGTTGCTGTCTATGTTTCTCACTCATAGAAGAGTAAGGAAATTACAGGTTGAAATGAAGGTGCGTATATTTAAGGTTCAGTGGTTGCTTCAGCTACCCTTCACTTTATTTTTTCTATTAAATACAGAAGTTTAATACTTTTTGAGTAGCTTGTATAGGATGACCAACTTTTCAGAAAGTTACTTTTGATTTTTATTTTTTGTCTTTCATCCATCATTTATTTCCTGATCCCCTACTAATTTACTCATTTATCCATTTTCTAGCCATCAACTTTTATTTACTTGTCCAGTGTTTCATATGTAAATATTAAAGAACTGTTTAGAATGATACTCATTTAATATAATTGTTTAGTGTTGTGTGGAATACTTTGTTAATTTCTTCTTTAAATGTATGTTCGTTTTTTGATTCACTATAATATACTAAACATGTATTTGTTTTACAGAAACAATTATTTGAATCAATTAGCCTTGCAAACCATTGATGCAGAGTATTTTGGCATCAATGAATTTGTGGTAGAAGTTTTTTTGTAGAGACAGGACAAAGGAAATAAAAGAGTAATCTAAAGAGGAATGGGATTATTGACCTAATTCAAATCAAATTGAAGACTAGGCTTAGGTTGTATTGGTACCCACATATAGATAAATATAATTTCTTATTTTTGCTTACTATTTAAAATGTGTCTCAAGGATTAAAATCTAGGTAGAATATCACCAGCTGCTATTTGTAATTAGCAATCTTGGCTTGGATGGGAAGGAGAGAAAGATTCCATCAATCTTCCAGCAAATGCCAAATTTCAAGGGACTAACATTAACTATCAGTCTCTCCATTTGAACTTCAACTCTGAAGTTGTCAATGGACACAGAGATGGCAAGAAGTCATAACATGTGAAAACTCTGGAGAATGGAATAATGAATGCAGCACCCCATAGGATCTGTGTAGAGCACTTTAAATTGTAGGGGTGGTCCTCCCTGGTGGCGCAGCGGATTAAAGCACAGCACTAAGAAGCTTAAGCCACCAGCATGATTTCGATCCCCACCTGCCCCGGAGGTGACCACATGGAGTGGCAGACCTCTCCTGACCCGCCCGCTGCTCCCCTCAGCAATGTACTTCGATGATCTGCCTGTTCTGCTCCCCACTCTGTCTCTGGTGAAGCCTCTCGCTGCCCCTGAGCCTCTGGACAAATAAATAAATATTATTTATTTATTTATGGACAAATAAATAAATATTATATATAAAAATCTAGGAGACTGTTTCTAAGATCTTTGCATTTAGTCCTTTTTTTCATTCTATGAAGGACAAATTGAGACTAAAAACATTAGGAGGAACACAGGGAAGCCAAAGGACTTGAGAGAGTCAACCTGATTCTGCTGACACAGAAAGCAAGAGACCAAAAATAGAGACTTGGAATTACAGATACAGAGAAAGGAGAGAATTGTGCTGGGGATCTTCAGGTTTACATCTGCAAAGTATGAGACGCCAAAATAAGTTGGACTGAAATTTTCAGATGACATCAATGTTCTTCACAGAGTTGCATCTAACAGCTGCATTTTTGTGATTGAAATTTAATTTCAGAAGATGGCTAATATTTTTGCTTTTGTAAAATGTTATATTAAATTATGTGAAACAGTTTTCAGATTGCATGGGGTTCAATCTAATATTGATCACATTGTTCCTCTTTTTTTTTTAAAGATTTATTTATTCGTACAGAACTGGGGTACAGGCTAGAGGTGCAGAGACGGTGAGAGGATTCACCAGAGACAGAGTGGGGAGCAGAACAGGCAGATCAATGAAATACACTGCTGAGGGGAGCAGCAGGTGGGTTAGAAGAGCTCTGTCGCGCCATGTGCTTCACCTTGCACATGGTTGGGGATCGAACTCCTAGTAAAGCGGCTGAGGCTAGCTTGCAGTTCTGCATCCTACCCCCTTGCACCATTAGGTAGGGCCACATTGTTCCTCTTAATGCCCTTAGAGTCACAGATTTGGGTTTCAGCTGTTGCTTTGTTGCATGCTAGTTGTGTGGGAAAACTTCTTCATAGGATAGATTCATTTTATTCATCCAGAAAGTTTGAATAATATTATCATATTATTCAACCTTATCATCATAAGGTTAGAATGAAAATTAAACGGGTTGATTTTTTTAAGCCCAAGAAATATTCAATAGCAGCTCTTACTAAATTTTATTATCATTAAACATCTTTTTTCATGTCATTTCCCCCTTACTTGAATTCCTTCTCTGACTTTCCAGTGTCCTTGAAATAAAGAAAACTCCATAAAATGTCTTAGAAAGCCCTTATGGCATCTGATTTTTGCTTGTTTTACTGATCTCACTATTTGCAATTCCCCAAAATTCTATAAATAATTAACACAGCTGTGTCAACGTGAAGGCTTCCTCAGCAATGCCTATTTACTCTTTTTCCTTTTCCCGAGATACCTAGTTCTTCAGCTTATCTTTCTCCATCCTACTCATAGGGGCTATTTTGTCCTGGTCACTTTTCAACAACAGCTATGCTGGGTTAAATTACTAGTGAACCCCCACAGGATATTGTATTTTGCTACTACTCTTTATTAAATTCTTGGTTTTCTGCCCTGTGGGAGCTGCCATATCTGGCTTCGTTTCCATCAACTCCCACAGATGAGGATAGTGTTCAGCTCAAAAGAGATGGTGATTTGAGGAGCTCATTCATTATCTGCAAAGGCTTCACATCTTAGTAACTTACATTTCAGCAAATTCAATTTTTATATTCTCCCAGACACTACTTTTTCCTTAGACACATCTCACAGATGTGTGGGCTGGCAGATGAGTAGAAAAAATTCCTGCATCATTACCAAGAACTCATAGAATGTTAATTCTATGTAAACAAATAAGCATTACATGGAATGGTGGCTAGTTTCTGCTAACATTAAGTATTTCTTTGTTAGACTTAATTGGAGTTTAAAGGGCAATGGAACATTTGAAGTTATGAACTTAATGAAAATATTCTAAATGTGATTGGAAAGTATTATTTACCAATATACAGAATAATTAAGGAGGGAGAAACTCTTAGGAAATAACATTTTAACCACTGTTATAAATGTTGTTAATTTTTCCTTTCAAATTTCTGCTTTCAGGTTTTTATTTGGTTTATTTAGCTTACTTTTCTTTAAATAAGGAAGAATTTGAATTATTTTATATTAGTAAAAGGAAAAAAGATATTTGGATTTTAAAAAATCAACACTTTTGCCTTAGGATAATGTGATGTTTCCAACTTAGAAATTTACACTAGACATACTATGTTTAAAACTTATGTACTCTGGTTACCAAATGTGTGGTAGAGTTCCCTCTCTAAGCAAATCCATAACACTTGGGGTACAGTTCAGGGGTAGAAAATTGATTGCAAATCTGTGACACCAGCTATGTGTCCTGTATATTCATCCTATTCAAATCCTACAGGGTAAGGACTGAGTCCTCTAAGTCTGTCTTTACTAACTCATAATTTGTCCTATGCCTTAATAGGGGAGGGTTGATGCAATTAGAATGTGGCTGTTCCTCTTACCTTTCAACTGTGATCCCTCTTAATTTCTGTGGTTGTGCCTCATCTCATGTTAAGAGATTTTCACAGTGGTGACTGTCTGTCGAGTGGCTACTTGGTTTTTATGTGAGGGCAACTGAAGCCAAGAACAACCTATGTTATCATCTTGATAATGTCACCACCTGCTACCTGGTGGTGGCTTAGTTAAATCTGTAGCCTGTCTCCCTTCCCCAGAGATCAGGGCATAGAAATGACAGTTCCAATTCTCAAATCAAGAAGTCAGATCGATAAACCTTGCAACTGAGCCCCTATCCTGAGGTGCTTCCTTTAATTCATTAACATAAATTCAGGTACGGTTCAAAGAGGTTTGTTTTGAATGTTGAAAGACTTTTCTCTTAGACTTTTCTCATTTAGAAAATTCCAACAGTTTTAGAAGCTCTGGCATAAATGAGAGGAGGCAAAACATATAATTTCTTACTATAAATCATACAACCATAGAGGCTAATTTAGTGCTCTTTTAAATGCTGGTTAATTTTATCATTCTGAAGAATAGTTCAGTCTGTTTCCAAATGGGAGGAGAAAAATAAAGCTTCTTATTTTATTTTGGGATTACTATTTTAATGGTCTCCTTTTCACATTAAATGTTTTACATTCTTTATGAAGTTAAAGAGTTATTTTAAGATAGAATACTTTACAATGATAAAGAGTGTTCACGTATTTTCTCATTTGGGATTCTTGTCAAAATTTTGTGATGTGACCCTAAATGTGGAAATGCAGTTTGAAAAATGTGAACTAATTGCCACTGTCCATTTAGCTGTAAGGAAGACTGACTTTTGCGGACAGGTACAGGTCTTCTCAAAATTAAATAACTATAATGTAATTGATAACCAATATATTTTAAATAAGTATTTTCTGTTTTTCTTATCAAATGTTAATGATAACTTCCATTCTTTTTTTAAAACTATTTCTCCATGATTTCACACCAATGAAAGCTTTAGTTCATAATACTTGTCATTTTGCTCCCAGAAAACACAGAGAATTGTCAATGCTTATAATTACGCATACACACACACTCACACACACATACCCATAAATTCATTTAAATGTAAGCTACTAAAGATTTTAGGACAGATCATGGGCCATTCGTTGCATTTTCCACAGCAAGTTGCTTCAAGCTTCAAGGTCTTGGAACTTTTCCTTTGCTTGTATTTACTGCAGAAACATCTGTGATAATCCTACTTAAAATATTCATTTGTTTCATCACCTTTCAATTATCACCTCCCAAGTGCCCTTGGAAAATAGGAAACAAAACAAAACAAAAAGCGCTTGTGTGAATGGAACTTAAACATAAAAGAAACTGTATTTATTGCCTAGTGTTTAGTTTTCTCATAGGACTTTTGGTCACACAGACTTTTGATAAAAAGTGAAAACACACTTTACAGTTATTCCCTTTTCATAGTACAAATGTTTAACCTCTAACAAAACATTATTTGAGATTTCTCTTCTCTCCTAAGGAATACCAGGGCAGAATAATATGGAGGAAGAATACTTTCCTTTCATGTTATGACTGAATTTTCATATTATAAAAAATAAAATGGGACAGTGCTAAGCTTTCCTCTTGCCTTCCTGCTTCCCTCCTCCATATCTCTTCCTTCCTTCTTCCCTCCTTCCCCTTTTTAATTGAGGTAATGTTGATTTACATTTAACTTTACATTTCTCTCTACCTTTTTATCATTCTCCTAACTACAAGGACTAAGTGTGTGGCTGGTGGTGTTTGCTGTGACTCGGGACAGACTTATTGACTTGCTATTAGATTGTCTACTTGGTCCTGATTTCAGTGTCATTTTTGATCATTTTACTTTGGGCCATCACCCTTAACTTCATGGTTAAGAATACAAAAGCAGCTGATCTTGGTCATAATAGTATTCCTCAATGCTGAGCTGTTTTCATTCATTCAATAGAAATTCAACCTTATTTCCTGCAAACAATTTCCTTCGTACATAGCCTCCCCCAACATCCATGTTATGCCTTCATTTGTATTTTTATAAAAATTGGCCCTCCCTGGTGGTGTACCAGCTTAAAGTGCAGCACTGTGAAACTATCCTTAGCTATTGCAGTTTGAGTGTGATGCCCTGCTAGGGAGATGACCCACATGGCATGGCAGACCTCTCTTACCTTGCCTGCTGCTTCCCTCAGCATCGTTCTTTAATTGATCTGCCTCTTCTGCTCCCCACTCTGTGCCTGGTGATCCACTCACCACCTTCACCTCTGACCTGTACCCTAATTCTCATATGTATAAATAAATAAAGCTTAAAAATATATAAAACTTAGGAATTTGGGGAAATGTAAATTTGGAATCATACTAAATCGGAAATTTTAGGGGAAAAAATCTTAACACTTTTCTTCTGCCTTGAAAATAGCTTATTGAAAATGGCACAATGGTTAACTAAAACAAAATTTAGCAAATCATTTCTGTAAGTAGAAGGATACAGATGTAAATATATAGTTTTATGTCATTAAAAGGAGCCATGCTTTGGAGTCCCAACACATTCTCTTTCTCTGTAACATCATCTTTATTTCTGAGCACCAGAACTGGAGTCAGAAGAGAACTTTAATCAGTGTTCTAATAGCCACTTTCTATGTAAGCTTGGACAAGGCTTTTAAAATAGTTAGATTCTTCCCTGCAAAATGAATGTTCTTCAGTCTATAGTTGCTGTATGGTATTCTTTAGATAAGTGACTTTATTATACCCTGAGGTCTCCTGACACGCAGAGATCACAAGTCATAGAAAAAAAAAACTGAATTACTATATATGTCTCTTAAAGCAGAATATAGTTGGCATATTTTAGAAAATTTTCAATAAAACGGAAAAGTTTTTTCATTAACATGTAGCTTCAAGTTCTTGTTTTAGAATTTATATGTATGATTAGTATTTTGAAATGCATTTTCCCATAATTTATAAAGTGATATGGGCACTAAATTTAAAGTTCAAAAATATATATCCCTTTTTTTTAGTTTTTGACATTATACAAGAGCTATCCCCTAATTGTCTCTGTGCATAACAAACATACTTTTAAGGTGATGTTTGATGTAATGCCTATTTAGGCAGGAAACTTAGCTTTCTGGAAAACCCATGGTTCCCTTTGTTGAGAAAAAAAAGTTGACTTTGTTACCATAGTGATACTGAGTTAATGAAAACATAAAGCATTTGTAATCTTTATAAGCAAGAGCACATCCTAAAATTCTAGGGATACAGAGTGAATATTAATATACTAACCACTGAAAATAACAAGTTCTAGAATATCCAAGAAGATTTGAGAGAGTGGCCTTTTGTTTGATTTACTCTTGTGACCCCCAGGAACACTTATTAAAGAAGACAATATAGCAACAAGAGAGAGGCTATTGCAGGTTCTGCCTGCTAAGGAAATGAAGGAGAAAAATACCTTTCTCGCTAGGAGGTAAACAGAACAAGAATAAGAGTTAAAAGCAGAAAGCTGTGCAGTCAAGTTTTGCATTACCAATAAAACACAGCTCTAAAGACATTATATATTATATCCATTCAACAATAAAAATGTAAGTAGCTTTTATATAGAAGGCATTGAAGATATTCAGACAGTAAGTCCTAAACCTCAACGGGCTTAGGAGTTGAAAGAAAAAACAACAAATAAACATAAAGTGCAATGATTGTAGTTTAAAAAATCATGTGTAGGGATAAAGGAACAACCTCACTACCTTTTGTTTATAAGTCTAGTAATTAGAATTGGAAAGCCCCTGATGATGATACTATTCATATTCCTGTAAGGGCTGCATGCAATGTTTGTTGCTCTGAGGTAGTGGGGAATTGAAAAAAAGAAGCTCTCATCTTTGATTGGCATGATAATTTTTGTTGACATCAATGGACACATTTATAGTTCTATTCTCTTGATTTATAAAACCCAAAAGATCCTATACTTTGTCTTAAGAACTCAGTTATACTGCTATACATTTGTCTAAGATTTTTTTAAATTTATTTATGTCTTGTAACATGCATAAGATCTGCTGTCTGAAATGAACACTCACTAAATGGAGAAATGAGCCTACTAAAAAAAATATAGAATAAACTCCCTCAATGACCTTCTAAAGTGATGTCAGCATCATAAGCTGGTTTTTACTCTTAGCTATCAGATAACTCCTAATTAGAAACAGTTAAAAATTGAAACTGAGAATTGAAAACAGCTACCAATACGTAACTCGGACTATTGTGAAGACTGAAAACGTGAGCTATGTTAACAGTTAATTGAAAGGACTTTTGCTTGGGATGATCACTCAAGCTTTCGATGAAATCATGAGACCACTCTGTCTTGGAAACTTTTTCACTCCACTGGCAGTCACACAATTTGTATTTCCCCTCCAAGGTTGTCATCTTTCCCTTTTCACAGACTTCCTAAGGTCACCAATATTTTTCTTCATTTGCTATGTAGCAGTGAGAGAGGCGGGGAGTGATCCAGACAACAGTAGCCAGTCAGGGAAAACAAAATCAGCCCTATGGCTTCTTCGCCTCTCCCTTACCAACAGCTGGGATACATTTTGTCCTTTCTGATACGCTCCAACCAATTTACCCATGTCCTAAATTACTAGTCTCTCCTATGAATACTTTTCTCTGCCCATATACTGAAGGCAGGGTAATGTGTGATATCACTACAGGGAGAAATGAACAGAGAAAAAAATATTAATGTAAAAGCTGTTGTAGACTTCATTGTTCAAGAACAGGATTCCTCTGAAAGGAAAATAGTGCTTTCTCTTTTTTCTGGAGATTTCCAACTTATCAAGATTGCATGGAATTTTTAAGCTTTTGTCAGTGAAGACTCAATATTTTTTTTTAAAGATTTATTTATTTATTTTTATGCACACAGAACTTGGATACAGACCAGTAAAGACCCATAGATTTTAAAGGAAGTTTCTTCCTAATATCTCTCTCTCAATCAATAAAAATGTGAAGTGAATCAGCCTGCTTTTGTTGCTTCACAGCTGAAGTTCCCAGAGGCTTAATCAATACAAATATTTCTGCTATTTGTCCTTCCTAAAAATTTTTTTTCCCTTGATTTTAGAATTTCCCACATCCAAGTAATCACCTGTGCTGCTACAGCAACATTGTTTTCTGCGTCCTTTCTGGTGGCTTGGGGCCTCGCTTTCCTGCAGTTGGATGTCTTTTGAGTAGTAATGGTGGCTTGCTCTCTGAGAACCTATCTTTCTCCTGTTAGATTTTATCCTGCTCCAGTCATACTCCATAATGCATGATCCTCAGTAGCAACTTAAAATATGTCTCTTTTTGTCTTAGTTTCCAGCACACATTCTCCTAACTTGCAATTTAGTTTCTCTTTTGAGGAGAATCCTCTGGCTTCTGGCCAGGTTTCCCCTGCCTTTGTGTTAATCCTGATTTAACTACAATCCCAAAGCATGTTTATTGTGATTCTTCTCCTTTTTGAGTTTCAGAGAAACCTCCATCCCCAAAGAAGATTTTCCAGAACAAAAGTTTCTAAAAACTTATTTAACCATTAATATACAATATTCATTATACCTAAGTTTAGCAGATAATGCTCCCCAACTATAAATTGATTAGTGAAAAAATACACTAGTTGCAGTTTATACTCACAGTCTGAAGTTCTGAACTCCATAATTCTCATAAAAAAAAAAACCAGAATTTAGATTATAAGTGGTGATTATTTGGGGAATAGAAGGTTAGTGAAATCTGTGAGGTTGGGTATGTTGCACGAGTGCACGTTTAGCTCAAAATCTCACCCTCTAGTGCCTAGCTAATATCTACTCCTGTCCTTGAGATCTAAAGTCTGAAAAGAAATGCAGTGAAAGATTTGTCTCTTGTACCTTAAAACATCTAAATACTTAACCCTTTCTTTTTTTGGTTTGTTTCTAAATGGTATTGAAACCCGCCTTTTTTTTTTAATTTTAAAACAATTTGGAAAATTTTTTTTCCATCTCAATTGTAATCCCCGTGGGTTTCCCATCATCCGGTATTGAAACCTTTTAACCAGAAGTTGTGCCTGCATTAGCAGTGTGGTCAAATTGCTGTTACTGCCTCAACTCAGCATATCCTAATTCCCGTGGTCCTTGACCCCAAATGAAATCCCGGTGTTTTGATTTTTGTGTCAAGTTAGTATCCTACTCAATGCCCCATGTGATGAAGAATAGGTCGTATGACACATGAATCTCTCCTATTGCATTGGCTCTGATAAGCCATATATATAAACATCATAGTAGCGAGGATTTAAAATTTTGCTTTATTAATGGTTGTGAATCATCCCCAACCCTTTCTTTAAGTCTATAAAATCAGCAGTGCTGGAATTTTATGCTTACTTTCGAATATGTGACACCAACTTCCTTCTCTTGTTTAACTGTTAAAGCTAGAACACAACTCTACTAGGCCTTCAGGCTACAAGATCTGTTTACAGGAGTGGTTTGAAATTTGAGGGTGCACTGGACTCACCTGGGAGGTTAGTTACATGGCAAATTGCTGGATGTCACCCCAGAGGTTTTGACCCAGTAGTTCTGGAGCAAGAATGGTGTATTTGTGCATCTAACAAGACCTCATGTGATTCTGATGACCCCATGCTCTGAAAACAGTAACTGATTAGCGTTCTGGATCGTGGAAAAGATGATCAAACCCCTGACCCCCTACTGCCATGGCCTAGTCAGAGTGTTTTAATTGTTTTTTTTTTTTTTCATTCAATAGGCACACCCTGCCTACACCCACCTCCCACTAAGTGGTCCTTGGCTGTCAGGTGCAATCAACAAGGGAAGTTAAGCTTCCGCCCAGCAGGGGAGCAAGTATAAAGGAGAGCGGAGAAGCCAAAAACCCACACTCAATTTTGCAGCTTTGTAGGATGTTCTCAATTTGAGAAGAGATCCTGTGAGCATTTCTGCATGAAAGCCAAGGGCAGGGGTCAGCGTTTTGCCTCTGAGGAGTTAGGTGTGGGGGAAAAGGGAAGATAAATTCTAAAGCAGCCAACAAAACACCGGGACTCCTCTGTGCGCCGGGATCATCCGCCATTCCAGAAGAGGATTTGGGGACCCCAGGATTGCGCAAAAGTAAGGTAAGTTTCAGCACTTGTGCATCTTATGCTGCAGTTTATTATTTGTGTGATCTTGGGAAAGTCGCTTAATTTCCGTTTCCTCATCTAAATGGGAATAATCTTTCTCGGAGCAGGGTATTTGTGGATATCGTGTCCAATAATGCTGTAAAATATGGAGTACATTGCTTTATCCATAATTTTTGTTGAAAATTGTAGCTTTTGTATTGAATTGAGAGGTTAGTAACATGTTTTGAAAGGTTAGCGACATGTCAGAAGCACACACACAGAAGCCTTAAGAAACTTCCGGTTAGGTTTCTGTTGCTTAGGGAACTCAGTGGACTAAATAAACGTAGTGGGCTAAAGCAACATACATTACCTTGTACTGCTGTAGGTTAGAAATTTTTTTTTTTTTAAGATTTATTTTCTCATATAGATCTGGGTTACTGGCCAGAGATGTGAGAGAATTCACCAGAGACAGAGCAGGAAACAGAACAGGCAGATCGACGAAGTACACTGCTGAGGGGAGCAGCGGGCGGGTTAGGAGAGGTCTGCCACACCATGTGGTCACTTCGGGGGGCAGGCGGGAATTGAACTCATGCTGAAGCGGCTTAAGCTTCTCAGTGCTGTGCTTTAACCTGCTGCGCCACCAAGGAGGGCCAGTAGGTTAGAAATTTTAACACAAGTCTTACTGGGATTAAAGCAGTGTATTACAGGGTTGCATTCCTTTTTGGAGACTTTAGAATTGTTTTCTTGACATTTTCAGATTTTTAGAGGATGTGCATTTTGACCAGTGGCCTTCTTCGGCCCTCAAAGTCAGCAAGATAGTATCTCCTTAATTCTGCTACTTTTGGTCATCACCTCTTTCTCTGACTCCTTGTTTGTTCCCCCGTATGGGTACCATGAGCCCAAACAAGTAATTCATCATAAGCTCATTTTTAAGGTCAGCTTTTTAGCATCCTTAATTCAAATTGCCTTGAAAGCTAACTTTCTAATGTTCCAGGAATAGGACAAGGATATCTTTGGGGAGAGGCTTAGTCTGATTTGCATAAGACGGCAAGTTGATTTTTCACTGTGTTTTATGAGGATGTGTTCAAGGCATGGGATTTTATTTATTTACCAGCATATATATATATATATATAATTTCACTACTCACCGTAGATCCAGGGATGAATAAAACTATTTCTAAAGAAACTTAGAACCTATCAGTGGCATACACACTAGTAAATATATAAAATAGGAAGGAATAGTTTATGGTAAATGGAAGGATTATCCCAGTGAGGGAGTGGCCCCTTCTATTTTAAATGGATTCAGGAGGATGCTTGAGACTTGAAATTTGTTTACTCATAGATTAAAGGGTAATCAGGAAAGTATTACTGATTGAACAGGGTGACATGACATGATGGAACTGCATGCAAAATTGCAAGTAAATTTAGCAAAACACGCACAAAACACACACACCAAACATAGAAATTAGGGTGGAGAAATAGATAGGAACCAGATTCCCAAATATCTCTTGGTATGCTGCTGCTTTGGCACAACTTCACAATACCTGCATCATAGCAATTTGGCTTTATTTTAAATCCAGTGGGGGTTGTATTGCTGTTACTTTGAAGCCAGATTGTAGAAGCCCTTGGCTTCCATGATGAGACTTCCACCTGTTCCCAGTGATCTCCTCCTCATCTGATTCAAATCACATAATTACTGATTATCACCTATATGCCAGCCACATGATCCATGCTCTGAAGATTAAAGCACACAGTCCCTAACCTTTGAGCATTGTCAGGAAGAACAGAAAATATAATTATGGTTTATTGTGGGAAGTGATGGAAATGAGCTGTGTATATTGTTTATTTTGTCTTGTCGCCTACTGTCTTGCAATGTTCTTTCCATGTGTGTATTGGTTTTGATTACTCACTGCTACTAATGTCTTTGAAAACAGGCGTACGCTGAGCAGTTGCTCAGAAAATCAGTCGCTCTCATTTCTCTTCATTTGGATTAGCAATGAGAATGGTTTCCATCAACAGCTGTACATAGTCATTTGTCTGATTTTTTTTCTTTCCTTTTAAAGAAGTCACAGTGTCATTTCATAAGCATTGCAAATCAGTGTTTGAATTTTAATGTTTCCAACACAATTTCTTACTGTGTTCTGCAACCATCCCAGGTTGGGTAGGTTCCATGTCAGTTTAGGCAACTGAAAAGAGAATTTGGAGCTTTTGGCATTATCCCCACCAGTTAGGGGCAAACAGGCCCACAGGAAGATAGCAATTTGGGGCTCCCTTTCGCTCTCCACCACACTTCCCTGTACCATCCTTTCCTGCACTTCCATGCTCTGTCACTCAGCTCAGATGGGCCCATTTACACATGTCCACAGCACACTCCTGCTGTCCATGAGTCCTGAGTATCAGACCACAGGTGTTGATCATAGATGCTGATGGCAGGTTGGGAGGGGCTGATAACTTCCATTTACCCTACAAAGTGTCACTCTCCTTTTATTCCCTAAGACCTCTCTTTGTAAGTTAACTTTTTATTACGGTAGTTATATATTACATCAGTCTTCATTTTGTGAACTTTTTCCATCTTGGTTATAATCCCCGTGGACTTACCACCACCACTTGATGGTGATGACTATGCCATCACCATAGCCCTGTGCTCTCTTCCCGCCCCATTCCCTTTCCACCTCCATAAAATGTCTCTGGTTTATAGTTGTTCATTGTTTTAGTTTTTACTTTATTTCATTTGCATCTCCATTTTAATTCACTGCCCCCACCACACCCCCCAATCCTTTACACTCTTGCCAGATGACTGAAACCATCTGGCATTTTTCTTTTTCTTTCTGGCTTATTTCACTAAGCATTATCTCATCCAGCTCCATCCATGTTGCTATAAATTAACTTTTTAAACAGTAACTTTGATAAGTACTGTTTCTTTTAGCCTGATTGCATTCTTGTGCTGCAATGAAAAGGACCTTAGCTATTACTGTTTGATAAGATAGTGTTTTATTTTTAAAAAGATTGATTTATGCATACAGAACTGGGGAACAGGCCAGAGTAGGGGGGACAGTGAGAGGATTCACCAGAGACTCTCCAATCCTTGAGCCTAACAATATCTAGGCTTTCTCAACTGCAGTCGTCAAGTTTGTACAACTTTAAAAATCATGTGTCCCAAATTACACACAGAAACTTTCATTTTGTAAAAAGTTTACCTCTTCATACTGGTAACCATACCATGCTCCCCATTGGTAACCATACCATGCTCCCCATTGGTAACCATACCATGCTCCCCATTGGTAACCATACCATGCTCCCCATTGGTAGCCATACCATGCTCCCCATTGGTAGCCATACCATGCTCCCCATTGGTAGCCATACCATGCTCCCCATTGGTAGCCATACCATGCTCCCCATTGGTAACCATACCATGCTCCCCATTGGTAACCATACCATGCTCCCCATTGGTAACCATACCATGCTCCCCACCAAAGCACATGAAGTGAACTACCCTAGTCCATCAGTACTCCCATCATCCTTGTCCTCGACCATTCCCCTACCCCACTATTAACCTAAATTTTAGTGTTACAACTATAATTTCACTAATAGAAATCACATTGAAATCCTATGTATATTATTTCCATCTGTACTTTGTATTTCAACCTAATTGTTTAAGACTTAAAAAGTGGTTATTAGATTGAGGCCAGTGAAGTGTCTCTGGTCCACTTCATTCTTCTATAAGATAATCAATTAGAGTTGGCAAAGAATGTAAGATACAGTATCAGAACTCAAGTTGTATGTAATGCACAGGAGGCCTTTGAGGGAAACATGCAGTTTTCCTTAACTGATGTGACAGTATAGAAGTGAAAAATGAGCAGTGACACATTTTTAGAAATTTTGTACATATCACTTAAAAAACCAGTTATGAGTCTTTGTTAGATGGATTTTTCAAAACACATCAAATTGTTACCTCTCATCTCCCACTTCAGTATACTTGATTGCGATAAAGCCTTACATACCTAACTCAAATATTTTCTTAGCAGCTTTTTTACTAAAATTGTATTTTAATAATAGTTTAACATCTAATTCCGTATTAGTCATACTTTTCCATTCACTTGTTTTTAGATTCATTTCTTATGTTCAAATGAAGAGCAAAAAACCAACAATCCTTAATGATTTGATTTTTTTTTTCCCCTCCAAAACAAGGTTAGGATGTAGTTTTATGGTTGACTCCTGCTTACTTGTTCATCTTTCCCAGTGGTACTGTGGGTAGTTGTCACCTATACCTTTAACCTCAAATGACTGGTGGAGAATATATTGGTTGGTGTCAGCACTTGGATTTGAGTATTATTGATGTCCTGAACACTTGCCTTTCTGGAACTAAATTTCCTTTCTAATAAAGCTTGGAAGATAATAGTCAGCTCCCTAGCTGGTTATGTAAGGATGACCAGATACCATATGGCATGAATTTAATAGTGGTTTTGTGCTCTGTGCAAGGTTTTGAATATGGTTTATGAAAGCAACTTTTTGTTTTTCACTTTTTCCAAATGTTTCAGACTAAACAAATATATTAATTGGGCAGTTAATGCCATATTGTTTTTAGTGCTCAAGAAGTGACTGCTTTGAAAATTGTACTTTTATTCCAGCAGGACAATTTGTTCTTTGAACAAAGGAGTTTTAAAAAAGTATAAAATACTAACAGTATAGTTTTGCCTACAGTTTGCAAAACACCTCATTTTGATCTCACTTCTGAAGCAAAATAAGAAATAGAGGTCTGAATTAAAATTCAGGCTTAGCTCATAACACAGTGTGGGCACTATTTCATAGTGTGAGGTCTTTAAGGTTGTTCTGGCAACTGGCATTAGTTAGATTAATAAGAGAACTATGGCAAATTCATACAAGTTGGACACTCTTTGTCTTCTTCCTCTTGTAAACATCATTAATGATCTCAGAGATGCATTCCTTTAAATATTTTAAAAGAAAACTGTCTTCAACCCTGATGGGAATGTTTATTACCTGACTTCTTGGAGGTAACAATTTGTTTTATGCTAAGAAAAAAATTGATCCTTTTTTCCTAAGCAAGTAATCTTGAGAGACTTTCAACTTTTCTTTTTAATCTTGCTCATCTGTAGTACCTGTGAATCAATAACCCATTCAGATTAATTTGCATTCTTCCTTTTTCTCCCCTGGTACATAGCTTGGCATAGTCACTGCAGACTCACTGCCATCATGGTCCCAGCAACCATGTGATTTGCAGCTGTTGATGTTCTAACAACTAGGTCAGCTCACTTCACAGCCTGGCAACTGGCGGCTCCTACTGTAACACCTGGCACCAAGCCACATTTTTCTTAATCTCACCCCGCTTCCTCCTCTAGGTTTCTTGCCCTCCCCAACAAAAAAATTTGTATAAATATATATCTACTGCTGGTACGAAAAGTCATGGAGTTGAATTGAGACTTCACACATTTTATCTATACCATTTTGGACAAGTCACTTATCAAATCCCATTATAAATGCCAAGTTTATGCCTATTTTAGCCACTTGGTTCTAAAGACATAGTAAGAAGTCACTCCTGGGACTCTGTGGTGAGGCCAGGGGAAATGACTTGCTGAAAGTACTTTTGCAGCAATATAAATTGACTTTTTTTTTTAAACCATGTAAATTTATTATGCTGGAGTTTCTGCACAATCGCTGTGTTTGAAGGTAAAACGGTAAAAGATGTTATTCTTGACCTTGGCAAAACCTCCCCCTAGAACACTTTCAAGCATCACAACAATCCTTTGTGAAGAAACTAGGTGTGAAAAGAGACGCCTCAGAGTTCTGGTATCCTTCACAAGAACATGCTTTGAGTCCATTACATTAACTTGTAACCTGTATGACAGAGCTAACTTTCACTCCCTTCTAAAACCTAGTTTCTGTGGTAATTATTTAACTGGGGAACCAGAAACACTATATGGGATCCAGGAACTAGAGAGAATGGCAAGAACTAAAATGAAAAGAGGGACTTCAACACCTACATGTGGAAGTCAGCCTGTTTTTCCTTTCCCACCACCCATTGCTCTACATTTAGCTCCAAAAGGAAGACACGATGTCCATCTTCAAAGGAATTAAATTCTCATTAAGACTAAGGCTTTTAGGTGGGAACTGGCACTCAAATATAGTTCTCCAAAGACTGGCATTTGGGGGGGGGGGTGTCTCCCTGAAGAGCCATCACAGCTCTCCCACTTGTCTCAGTTGAAGTCTGAAAGGTCCTATGCACATGCTTATTGATCAGCATTTTTTGTACTTTTTTTTTCCCTCTCCTGTTTTACTTAAGCATTTTATGTGACTGAATTTTCTATGTTCTCTTAATAAAAAAATTATATGCTTAAAATATTGTGGCTACCCAGTTTGCAATACATATTTTTTATTTTGAGGTAGTATCATTTGAAGGCAGAATATTCCTAATTTCTCCCTCTGTTATAACATTGGTTTATTCATTTCATGCTGTAATAAACCAATTCATTGTTACTATTACTTTAGGCAACTGGTTATCTTTTTGGTCAATTAAGGATATGAAAATAAAATATATGTTATATATTTTAATTTTTTTTATTTTCATTTAGATTCAAGTTTCTGACTTCTCTTGTCTTAGTAGCTTTCCAGCTCTGCATTGCCTAATTGTCTTTGTTCACTCACACCTTCACATTAAAACTGTAATGCAAGGTATGTTGCAAGAAGTGACTTGAACCATTCCTTCTTGTGTTATGGTTTAAACAATGACTCTCCAATACAGCTATATATTGTATATAGGTCTCCTCTATGCAACCTAGCTTAAATCACACAATGTTTGATCTTAGATCTGAGGATATTTTCTTTTCTTTTTTTTTTTTTTTTTTGACACAACACAGTGCTTGACACAGAGGTATAAGGCATTGGTAATTAGTAGGATTTTCAAGGTGCTGCTGATAGAACAGTTGAAGATCAGTCTTACCATTTGGAAAGTGTGTTAGGTGACAAGAGTGCCTTGATGACTTCATTATTCCCATCGGAGCTTCATCCATGATGTGGAAGATTATGTGCTCTTAGAATTCTGAGCTTATAATATAAGCATCATTTAAAGGATGAAAATGCACACTGGGGATGTTTTAGGAGAGATGATGGCAATTTTAGTCATTGCCCCTTCGTCATCACAATAGATAGACACACACTTGCTGATAATTTGCTGTCCTGTTCCCTCTCTCTGTGACGAGGCAGAAGACAGAGTAGCTCATTTTTTGCATTTTATGTCTATTCCCCTAAAACTTATTCAAACTTTTCATGAAAGTTTTCATGTACGTTTGAGAATATTTGCAGAGATACTTGAAAAACTAATGCTTTGATCTCAATTACTTTGGGTTCCTTGTAACTGTGTAAAGACTAGCTACCAATTTTTTTGATCACTTAACTACTGCAGTGGTAAGTGAACATCATAACTTTGCAATATTTTAACATCTAGTGACATTTGTTAGGGAACTTACTGTTAGTGGTGATCTTTGAAATAATTCTTGAGACAGGAGATAATTTCCAGTTCTTAAAAAATGATGAAATTTACATGATCAACCACTTAGTATCCCACCAGTTGGTGTCCTCATAGCCATGCATCGTTTTCCCAAACTCACCCATGGCCCCACTTGTATTTCCTAAGTAACATTTTCAGGTAATTGTTATCAAGAGCATCTCCTTGATGCTGAAGAGCGGTCATATTAAGGGCATCTAGTCAGCTTTTCATTAAAGCTAGGGAGAGGACTGATGCTGTTATAGCTAATATAAGGTCATTTTAGTTAGCTAAGTATCGCAAAGGAAGTCTTTACTATTTAAATTCATGTACTCCAGCGCCTTTATGGAATTTGGCATTCCTGCTCTATTGCTAACTAGTTTGCATTTTGCTCTCCGAGCTTAGTATTGGCATCTGTTCATGGCTTCCATGAGTGCCCACTATGAATTCACGACTTGCAATTGTAGAACACTTGAGTTTGCAAAAAATCGTATCATTGTTCAGGTGATCTCATGAGTCAGGGTATATAATATACTCATTTTATAGGTCAGAAAAATGAAGATTTCAGTTCAAACAGGTAATGAGTTGAGAATAGAGCACACACTTCTCAAGTGGAAAAGACCTAGCCCAGAAACATGCTTAGTGAAAAAGCTTAGTGAATCAAGGTTTAATTCTTCTTAAAAATGATCTCCCCTTAAACAAAACCAGTGATCCTTATTTCTACATCTTCTGAGCAGAGAGAAAAGTTTTATTTCTTAGGATTCTGGTCATCCAAACTATCTATGACAATGCCACAATTATTTGGTTAAATCGTTTGTCTCCTGGCTTGGTGACCTTCAAAGGCAGGGTGGGATGTGATGTTAGGAGGCTCTTATCTTGGTGGTTGACCTTGTGGAAGTAGTTTGTCCAGCTTGAAGTGGAAATAACATAAATTATTAGATACTAATTTACTTTCCACACGGATCATAGATTTATTGGAGTCTAGAAATAGGGAAAATTAGCTTAAAATGGTTGGATTCTGGTGCCAGACTGGTGGAATTTACACATGACTTGCTACTTCTTAGCTGTGTGACCTTTTGAGAAGTCAATTAGTGTCTGTGTGCATCAATACTCTCCTTGGTAAAATGGGAATAGGAATGTTATAAAGCAGAGAATGCTATTGTGAAGTTAGTGAGCTTATATATAAAATACTTTATTGCCTTGTATGTGGTGTATATACACTAAAAACGCATCAGCTATTCTTAGTTAATATTCATGTGCTCTTTCCTATATTAGATATTGAATTACCCATATTTTCTCCTAACTGCATTCTAAGGTAGGAGCTTTTCTGTCTTATAAGGGAAGAAACTGGAGAGAACAGTGATTTTTTTTTTTTAAATTCATATTAAGTGGCAGTACAGCACTTAAAATCACGTCTTTGATGTTATTTGTTAAAAAACGATTATTTTCTAACACCAGTAACTTAGCAGTAGAAAATGTTGAAAAAGCCTTATTTCAAAGACTTCTGGGCATTTAAACTGACAAGAATAAGCTCTATCTTGTAAACTTTTTCTTGAAAATAAATGGTTCATATTACGGATAGTATTCAAAGTAACATACTACAAGGATTCTAACTTCCAGATGTCATTTTTCTAAAGGTAGTGATTCTTACTTCATAACTGCAAAGTGAAAAATGTTTAGAACTGATCTGTTTTGAACATTAAAAATTAGTTACATTGAGACATGTTTTCTTTTGATGCTAATGCAACACAAATGTCTGGAATAAGTTTAGATTGCAATGAGAAGGAATAATTCAGCTGTTGTATTGAATTCTTCTGTTGTGTGCTATGTGTTAAAATGCTTTACAATCGCCAATAATTTTTCACTATAAATTTAACATTTAACCTTTTACACAAGAAAATGAATTTGAAATACAGATGTTACAAAGATTTAAAGGTTATTAATTTTTTAGAAAGCATAAGTTTTAGAAAACTTAGACCCAGGTTGTAATTTAAATATTCCTGAAAGGAAAATTAAACTCTCTAAACCCTTTTCTCTATGAAAGAAAGGGTTGTTATAACTTCCCTAACAAAGCCTTTGTCAAACACAATA
Source organism: Condylura cristata (assembly GCF_000260355.1). Classification (NCBI taxonomy): domain Eukaryota; kingdom Metazoa; phylum Chordata; class Mammalia; order Eulipotyphla; family Talpidae; genus Condylura; species Condylura cristata. The sequence continues at coordinate 43,483,049 of NW_004567108.1, forward strand.
CTTTACCAGGCACTTTATAAAGCTCCAATAAAAACCATTACTATTAAGATAAATCCATATAACAAAATAGGGACAAATATATACTAGTTTTCTCCAAATAAACACTCCATAGAATAATTTTCCCTCTAGATGTTTATATCCACGCAAAATATTAACTGTCATGAAAAAGTTGGAGGGAAGGCATGAATCATGGCAGGAGCAAGTGAACCCTAGCAAGTATAAAATCTATAGAGGTTGGTCAGAAAGCTGGAAATTGAGAAAGCTACAAATTGAGATGTTGTAGCCTTATACCTGAAATCTGTAGGTGGGCCACTGAGATGGGATTGTTTTTGTTTCAGTCTTGAAGTAGAAATTGCTTCTTTAGAACATCTTTTTCCTTAAAACCTTCAACTGGTAAGATAAAGCTCACTCACAGTATAGAGGATATTGTGCATTACTTACATTCAGCTGATTTCACCTGTTACTTGTGTCTGTAACCACCTTCACAGCAACATCTACACTAATGTTTGATAAAACAAGTAGGTGCTATCCCCTAGCCAAGTTGATGTGTGAAGCCAGATATCACACCATCAGCGTGTGTGTGTGTGTGTGTGTGTGTGTAATATGTGTGTTGCCCTGATGTGTTTGTGGATCATCTGCTCTGCTACATTAAGATGTCTTAGGAGCATTATTTTTTAAATTAATGTTTATTTTTACATATTTTGTGCCTTTTTCAATCTCGGTTGTAATCCCCATGGGCTTCCCATCACCAAATCACCCGTGTGCCATCACCATAGTCCAGTGCACTCCCTGTCTCCAATTTTTGATCCCATTCCCCACTCCATCCCCATAAAATGTCTCTGGTATGCAGTTCATTATTATTTTCTCCCCTAGTCCTTTATACCCCTGCTATGAGTGAAACCATCTGGTACTTTTCCTTTTCCTTCTGGCTTATTTTACTAAGCATGATCTAAGAGGGAGCATTATTAATGGAAGGCGAGTCCTAGGAATCACAATTTTAATACTGGAATTCTTGCACTGACACTAATTGGACAAGGGTGCAGGTGGCATGGCCCAGTCATGAAGCTGGAAAGTATACCTTGAGTCGTGGGGTTCATCTCCACTCAGGTCTGATCCCCTTTGGGGTCTAACACTCTTTCCACAAAGATGTCTTTAGTGCTGTCAAGGAAAAGCATCTCACAGATGTTACCACTGTGAACTCCACTGTTGTGCCAGGATGATGAAGTCACTTCCCCCTTAGTGACTGTGGTGGCTGCCTTATTTCCCAATGCTGGCTGCTGTGCAGGTGACAGACCACCAGTTGCTTATTTCAGTCACATTTGAGATATAGCTGGAACTTTGGAGGGAAATGTGGGTGTTAATCCACTCTCCATTTCTGATGCAACAGCTTAACACGCCTCTCCAAAGAAGATAATTCCAATACTGTCTTGTTGAAATGCAAGCCTAATGGAGAGCCATATGTTAACTGCATTGCGTATTCAGCCCACACATTCGGAGGCTCAATGCCATCTCTGTGAGATGGTGTATTTTTGAAAGAAAACAAAACAAGTGTTGGCCACCCCATCGTACAGGAAAAAAAAAATGTTCTCAGATTTTGAGAGTGTGTTGCTGACTGTTAACATCTCTGGTACTTGACTCAGAAAGGCAATCTATGGTGTTAGAGGATGACTTAACTAGCATATAGCAACTTTAATTGTTAGAGTAATTTTTCCATAGGCATCTTACTCTAGAAGACCAAAAGCCTGTTGATGTATTTTAAATACATAATGCATAGGTTATCAAAATAACCTATGTCTGCAAGATAAAAAGGAACTCAGACATTGGTTCACAGACACTGTTTTGCCCATGTGGACTGTCTCCTCAAAGACCACAAAGGAAACAATGTCTATGGTAACAGGCGGGGGG